>NC_135348.1:45674720-46314174 GCF_023851605.1 Tamandua tetradactyla | reverse complement strand
TTCACAAGTATGGATGAATTTATACTGGTGCCACCTAATGTGATTTTATGACTTGTTTGGGAAAGAGGTCAGAGAATTGATTCAGGTAGAATTAGGGTCAGCTGTGGTTAGGGAATTTAGGGTAATGTGAGGGCCTTACTGAAATGGCTCAAGCCAGAATAGAGCAAATAAAGAGAGGGATTTGAGTACAAGTAAAACAGCTTCACTGGGGAAAGAACAGGTATGAGAGGATAGAAGATTGTGTTTAAGACATTTGGAAAGTTTGAGTTCTCAGGTATTTAACCCTTGTCTTTATTTTGTCATATTACCCTTTCCTTAACCCTACTGTAGTCTAATTCAGTTATTACCAGAAATAGTGCAATAGTTAAAACAGGCATGAGTGATGGCTTATGAATGGAGATTGAAAATATTGAGTCCCTTCTTCCTTTGAGGTGTTTATGTGCGGCATGGAACAGCTGAAGCCCTGGATAGTCAATTCTAGCCTCAGGCAACCTATTTCATTTACTCCAGTGTGCAGTTTTCTCATCTGCACCAGGGCATAAAATAGATTAAAAAGCACTGCTCTAAGCTTTTTAATTTAAAAATGTGGAGGTGTTCATCATGTATTAAGGCAGTGCCTCAAGGGGATAGAACAGACATTTAATTATATCTATTAGAAAAACTTAGAATTTGTAAGTTGGGGATATTTTTTAGATGCATATTTATTTCATTTTGCCCCTGACCCATAGGGGTGAAGTGATGCAACTGATCGTTAGTTTAAGGAAGGCTTAGATGAAATTTGTGAAAGATATTTTGAGTGAAATATTCTCATGAGATACGTACATTTATTTTGAAAATAATGACGGGTACTGGATATCAAGTGAAGCTTCACATCAATAGTAAATGAAGTATTGTGAAGCTTCACATCAATAGTAAATGAAGGAACTATGGCTTTCAAATGCAAGTTTATTTTGTTTGAGAATGAGCTAAAGTTGATGGTTCCTAGATAAAGAATTGTTCTTTGATGTGAGAAAGGAGAAAGAATATTGTTAGGTAAACAGGAAGTATGTGAATTTCCTCTTTAGAAACCCTTTGATTCTGATAACCATTCTATAAATTAGGTTAATTTAAAATACAAATACAACTTTCTACTCTGTCACTTTTTGTGTTTTAAAGGTGTCAAAAAGATTTAATTTTGTTTACCTTAATACTTTTAGAAGTACCAAAAGAGTACCATAAGCACAAAGCATTGTTTGTCCTTGGAAATAACATACATGTTTCTGTTGTTAAAGAACTGCCTTTCCTTGGCAATATGGTTTATAAAGTCTGGACTATTTTCTGTTTTCATAGAAACTATAATTATTATTTGTTAAATGATGAGAGAGGTGAAAAGCTCTACCACCCCTAGAAGGTTGGTATTGCTCTTTAAAATTTTTATGTGAATAATTTCCTAGGAGTTATCATTTTAGTTGTTCTACATATGGTGCTGTATTATCCTTTTCTGTTTGAGTTTTGCTTCACACTGTACTATAGAGTCAACTCACATTTTAATATGTGCCTTTTTGTACACATGACTTTCTAAGATTTTTAATGCTATATCTCTGGATACTTTCTTAAAATTTTAATATTTTAGACATTTTTTCTATCAACTTTTTGAATTGTTTCATTAACAGAAAAATATTTAAAGGTACAGTTCTATATCACCTTTAAATCATACTTTGAATATTTCAACGTGGAGGCAAAAGTTTCACCAGAACTCGAGATCTGAAAAATATGGGTTTTTAAAAATTGGTTTATATATTCTATACCATAGGAAATTCCATGATGATTTCGTTTTTGGAGTTTACTGCAGTCAGTTTTCCAATTTGCTTACTAGTTCCTACTTTTTTTTTTTAATTGAAAAATCTTCACACACATACAGTCCATATATGGTGTACAATCAATGGCTCACAATATCATCACATAGTTGTGTATTCATCACCATGATCATTTTTAGAACACTTGTATCATTCCAGAAAAAGAAATTAAAAGGAAAAACTCATACATATCATATACCCCCTCATTGACCACTAGTATTCCTATTTATTTTACCCTTTATTTATTTATGCATATTTTTTACTCATCTGTCCATACTCTGGATATAAGGAGCGTCAGACACAAAGTTTTCACAATCACACAGTCACATTGTAAACATTACATCATTACACAGTCTTCTTCAAGAATCTGGGCTACTGAAACACAGCGCAACAGTTTCAGGCACTTCCCTCCAGCCACTTCAATACACTATAAACTAAAAAGGGATACCTATATAACGCATCAGAAAAACCTCTAGGCTAACCATTTGAGTACTGGTTCCTACTTTTTAAAAGCTACCCTGTTCTTTAGCCAGTTTGGATAACTCTGTGTTTCTTGAATATATGCCGTGCTTTCCTTCTGGATTGTCTTTGCTTTGCTTTTCTCTCAGTTTGTCAAACCCAAACAGCTCCTCCACTCCATCATTACCTGTCTGTCGTCTTCCCTTTTTCTAGGGACAGCTCAAAAACAACTTTTTTATGACACTTTCTCTGAAACGCCCTAAATCTTAAATATTGGTCCTATCTCTGAATTTTCATATATTATATCCCTCTCTTAACAATTATTTTTACATGTCTTATCACTGCTACTAAATTGTACATTTATTTATTTTTATTTTTTATTGCCTCCTGGGCAATACTGTCCTATAATAAGTACATAATAAACATTCACTCATTGAAAAGTTTTTAAAAAAATCTTTTTCTCCCCAAGGATGAAAGGTGCAGATATTCCTCATGTATAAAAACAGTGAAATCTACTACTGCAGAAATTTAGAGCATTTCTGGGTCCCTGAACTATAGTTCTTATAAATGTGCTGTCTTGTTTGGTCATTTACTACTAAAATTTTAATGATTACACCTGCTGTATTAATGTATTCTTACTAAGAAGACTTGTATTTTTAAAAGCCAAAAATTTCCTGGTGCATTAAGAAGCTATATGACATCAAGTTTGGTGTGTTTGTGTAAGTAAAGCAACTGTTTTTCTATCAGAATTTTTGAAAATTTTACTTTGTAATAATTATAGACTCCTACTTTGCAAAATTAGAACAGGGAAGCACCACCCAGCTTCCCTCAGTGGAAAAGTTACATAATTACAGTATATTATCAAAACCAGGAAATTGAAACTTGCAGGATACAATTAACTAGACCACAAATATTGCTCAGATTTCACCAGTTTTTGCATGTACTCATTTTTCATGTGTATAGTTTTATGAAATGTTTTTACATATGTATATTCATATGACTGCCACCGCAATCAAGATGACAAGTTGCTTAATCATCACAAAGAAACTCTTTCATACTGCCTCTTCATAGTTGGACCCTCTCCCGAAACTTTTGGCAACCATTGATCTATGCTTTTTATACATAATTTTGTCATTTTTGAGAATGTTATATAAATGGATCATACAATATAACCTCTAGAAATTGGCTTGTTTTCCACTCAACGTAATGTCCTGAGATCAATTCAAGTTAATGTTTGGATTAATAGTTTGTCCCTTTTTATTACTGAAGAATTTCTTTATATGGATCACAACAATTCGCTTATTACTTCATCCACTTAAGGACATTGAGATTATTTCCAGTTTTGGTCTATTATAAATAAAGCTGTAATGAGCATTCATGTATTTTTTTGTGATTTGCAAGTATTTTCTCCTATTCTGTCACTTGTTTTCATTCTTTTAACACAATCTTTCATGGAGAAAAAGTTTTTAATTTTGATAAAGCCCAATTTAGTGATTTTTTTTAATGGATTGTGCTTTGGTGGCATGTCAAAGAACTCTTCCTAATCCTAGGTCATAAAGGTTTTTTCTCCTATATTCTCTCTTAAAAGTTCTTTATTTTTACATTCTACATTTAAACCTATGAACTATTTTCAGTTACCTTTTATATAAAGTGTGAGGTTTAGGCCAAGGTTTATTTTTTCCTTGTCAGTGTCCAATTATTTCAGCACCACTTGTTGAAAAGGCTATCTTCCCTCCATTGAGTTAATTTTGTACCTTTATCAAAAATCACTTGTATGTATTTGTGTGGGTTTTTTTTTACAGGTTTGCTGTTATATTCCATTGATCTGTGTGTTTTTCAATTAGCCATACTATATGTGTTTATCTATCAGCCATAATATACTGTCTTAATTATTGTAGCAATACAGTAAATCTTGAAATCAGGTATTGTGGTTTCTCTACTTTATTCTATTTTTCTTAAATTATCTTCTCTATTCTAGTCCCTTTGCTTTTTCATAAATTAAAAATAAGTTTGTCTCAATCTACAAAAATCTTGGTATTTTGATTGAAATTATGCTGAAACTATAGATCAATTCAGAGACAGTGGTATTTTTATTATGTTGAATCTTCCAGTTCATGATTGCAATATATCTATCCACTTATTTAAATCTTCTTTGATTTGTTTCATCAGGGTTTTGTAGCTATTATCAGACAGTTCCTGTTCATGTTTTGTTAGGATTGTACCTAAGTATTTCATTCTTTTGGAGCCATAATAAATTATATTTACTGTTTTTGTTTGTTTATTTGTAGATTCCTTGGAATTTCCTATGCAGACAATTATGTCATCTATAAATAGGAACAGTTTATTTCTTCCTTTCCAGTATATAAGGCTTTTATTTTTTTCTTTGTTGCTTTACTGTATTGGCTGAAAATTATGGTACCATTTTAAATATGAATGTTAAGAATGGACATCCTTGGGTGGGCACGTGGCTCAGCAGGTAAGAATGCTTGCCTGCCATGCCCGAGGACCCGGGTTCGATTCCCGGTGCCTGCCCATGTTAAAAAAAAAAAAAGAATGGACATCCTTTCCTCGTTTCTGATTTTAGGAGGAAAGCATTCATTGTTTCACTGCTATATGTGATATAAACTGTAGAGTTTTTTTTGCAGATGCCTTTTCCCAAGCTGAAGACATTCCTTTTCTATTCTTAGTTTGCTGAGTGTTTGTTTGTTTTTTTAAATCAAGAATGAATGTTGAATTTTATCAAAAGTTTATTCTGTGTCTATTGAGATGATCATGTTTTTTGTGTTGTTTCTTTATTTTAGTTTATTAGAGTGCTAAATTATATTGGCTGATTTTTTAATGTTCTACCAATGCTACATTCCTAGAGTAAGCCTTACTTTGTCATAATTTTTCATTTATTTTTATATCATTGGATTCTATGTATTAAAATTTTGTTTAGAATATTTGCATCTTTGTTCCTGAGGGATATTGAAATGTAGTTTTCTTTTATTTACTTTGTATAGTTTTTCGTATTAGTGTAGTGCTAGCCATATTGAATGAGTTGGAAAGTATTTTCGCCTCTGATTTTCTAGAAAAGTTTTTAAATGTTTGGAAAAATTCACCAGTGAAGCCATTTAACCTGTTTTTATGGGGGAAGGTTTCTAACCTTAATTTCAGTTCCTTTAATTGTTATGGAACTGTTCAGGTTATCTATTGTTGTTCTTGAGTAAGCTTTTGTAGTTTGGGTCTTTCAGTGAATTTTCTACTTCATGTAAGTTGTTGAGAATACACATAAAGCCTATTATATTCCCTTGTCTTTTAATATCTGTGGAATCTATAATAATATCCCCTCTCTCATTCTTAGTATTGGGAATTTGCATCTTCTCTCTTTTTCCTGATAAAGTTATATAACTGTTTATCAGTTTTATTGATCATCCCAAAGAATCAGCTTTGGTTTCATTGATTTTATTCCAATTATTTTTGTTTTCTAGTTCAGTGATTTTCACATTGAACTTTATTTCCTTTTTCTGTTTGTTTTAGCTATAGTTTGCTTTTTTTTCCCCTAGTTTACTAAGAATGACGCTAAGGTCATTGCCTTGAGAAATTTATTTTCTAATATAGGGATTTAGTGGCATAAATTTTCACTCTGTACTGCTTTAGGGACATCCAAGAAAATTCTGACATTTTTTATTTTCATTTTCCTGTGGTTCAGAATACTTTTATTTGATTCATGGTTTATTTATAAGTATGTATTTAGTTTCCAAATATTTGGGGATTTTCCAGAGACTTTCTGAAACTGATTTCTAATTTAATTCAGTTGTGTTCAGAGAGCATCCTTTGTATGGCTTGAATCCTTTTAAATTTGTTAAGACTTGTCTTACTCAGAATGTGGTTTACCTTGTTATGGTGTCCTTGAGAAGAATGTGCATTTTGCTGTTGTTGGATGGCGTGTTCTATATATGTCTATTAGGTTAAGTTGGTAGATATTGCTATTTAAGTCTACTATATCCTTGCTTGTATTCTGTTTAATTGTTCTATCAATTATTGAGAGAGACATATTGAACAATCTCTACTTATATAATTGTTGACTTGTTTATACCTCCTTGCACCTGTCAACTTTTGCTTGATGTATTTTGAAGCTCTTATTTTTAGGGGTAAAAAAGGTTTAGATTTATTATATCTCCTTGATTAACTGACCCCTTTATCACTATGAAATCCTTTTCATCCCTGGTAATATTTTTGTTCCAAAATCATTTCTTCTGATACTTAATATATCCACCCCATCTTGCTTTGACTAGTGTTAGCATGTTATAACATTTCATTATTTTTACTTTACTTTATTCAGATTTTTATATTCAAGGTGACTTTTTAACAGACAACATTTGATTGTTTCTCACTTTTTTATCCAGTCTGAGAGTCTCTACCTTTTAATTGGACTTTTTAAACCATTTCAACTTAATGTTATTATTGATATTGTTTGGATTAGGCTGTCATTTTTGTGTTTCCTATTTATAACTATTTGTTATTTGCTCTCCTTTACTCTTTTGTTTCTTTCTTTTCTATTGAGTATTTTTTTTATTATCCCATTTCCTCTCTGACTAATTGGATAGAACTTTTATTTTAGTGGTTGCTTTTATGTTTAAGATGTACATTATGTACTTATCACAGTTTGCCTTTAAATGATATTAAACCACTTCACATATAGCATAAGAACGTTATAGTAGTATACTTTCATTTCTCTCCTCCCAGTCTTTATGCTATTCTTGTCATACATTTACTTACTAATATGTTATGAATACTATAATATATCATTATTATTTATTATTTCTGCTTCACGTCATATGGCAATGCCCTCTCCTTTTATCAGTTCTTCTGGGTTCAAATAACTTCCAGGTTCTTCCTGTATGTACTTCTCCAACTTCTGGCTCCTGGTTTCTTCTCTACAAGGCCTTCAGTAATTCTCATTCAGTTGGGCCAACCCTTGACTAAAAATAACATCTTTAAGAGGTTTTATTTACAGTGGGTTCATACCCACAGAAATGCAGATTAAGATTAAGAACATGTCTAAATTGAGGTATAAAACTCATTGTACCACAGGGACCCCTCTAGCTGTCCAGAGTTCTCTCTGTAGTGCTGTCCTCTTTGATACTCTGTCTTGTCCCTTGATTTCCCTAGACTCCCAGCTCTGAATCCTAAACTCGGAATCTACCAAGCTGTGTCTGGGTTGTTTTCCTCACCAGTATTGCACCCTGGAACTCTTTCAAGGCAGTAATCTAGGACATTCAAAGGCCTCAATTCCTTTGTTTTTCCATTCTTAGGTCCCAATTCACTTTCCTTTATTGCCTGATGTCCAGTATCTTGAAAATCATTGTTTCATATATGAAACAAAAAAAAACATATTTTTTTTTATTGTTTCATAAGGAAGGATAAATCCGTTCACTGTCACTCCATATTGCCTGGAAGTAGAATCTACTGCACTGATTTAAAAAATATATATTTATTCTGTTACCATATATACATTCTAACATTTCCCCCTTTAATTATATTCAAATATATATTTCAGTGCTGTTAATTGCAACCACAATATTGTGCTCCCGCCATCACAATCCATTATCAAAACATTTCCATCATTCTAGATAGGATCCCTATACATTTGGAGTCCTAACTTCCTATTCCCTATCCCCACACTGTCTCCTGGTAACCTATATTCTAAATTCTGACTCTGTAATTTGCTTATTTTTATTGTTTCAAATCCAGGAGATCATACAATATTTGGTTTTTAGTGTCTTGATTATTTCACTCAATATGATGTCTGCAAAGTTCATCCATACTGTCATCTTTCAGAACTTCATTCCTTTTTAGGCTAATAATAGTCCATTATATGTATATTCCATATTTTGTTTACCCATTTGTTGGTTGATGGACCCTTGGGTTGCTTTCATCTTTTGGCAATTGTGTATAATGCTGCTATGAACATTGGTGTGCAAATATCTGTTTCAATTCCTGCTTTTAATTCTTTTGGGTATCTACCTATTAGTGGGATTACCAGTCATATGGTAGTTCTAATACTTACTATTCTGAGGAACCACAAATCTGTCTTCCACAGCAGCTGTACCATTTTACATTGTGACCGGCAATGAATGAATGTTACTATTTCTCTACGTCCTCTCCAAC
Organism: Tamandua tetradactyla; assembly: GCF_023851605.1. NCBI lineage: Eukaryota > Metazoa > Chordata > Mammalia > Pilosa > Myrmecophagidae > Tamandua > Tamandua tetradactyla. The sequence continues at coordinate 46,305,727 of NC_135348.1, read as the reverse complement.
AGTGGTTATTTTCTGTTTCTTTAATAGCAGCATTCTAATGGGTGTATAATGGTGTCTCATTGTGGTTCTGGTTTTCATTTGAATTTCCAAATGGCTAATAATGTTGAGCATCTTTTTCACATGCTTGCTTTCTGGCCATTGGTATATCTTCTTTGGAGGGGTGTCCAAATCTTTTGCCCATTTAAAAATTGGGTTGTTTGTCTTTTTGTTGTTAAGTTGAAAAATTTATTTATATATTCTGAATATTAAAGCTTTAATATGTGGTTTCCAAATATTTTCTCCTACAGTGTAGGTTTTCTCTGCTTTCGTGATAATGTCCTTTGAGATACAAAGGTTTTTCATTTTGATGAAGTCCTATTCATCTACTTTTTCTTATAAGAAACCATTGCCTTCAAGGCATTGAGAAAACCTTGACCAAAAGGAAAAAGAGAGAAATGAGAAAAAATAAAGTGTCAGTGGCTGAGAGATTTCAAACAGCATAGAATAACCTGGAGATTTCAAACAAAGCAGAATAACCTGGACGTTATTCTTATGCATTATATAGATATCCCTTTTTACTTTATTATGTATTTGACTGGCTAAAGGTAAGTACCTGAAACTGTAGAGCTGTGCTCCAGTAACCTTGTTTCTTGAAGATGATTGTATGAAGATATAATATTTACAGTGTGACTGTGTGATTGTGAAAACCTTGTGTCTGATGCTCCATTTATCTGGTGTATAGACAGATGAGTAAAAAATACAGATAAAAAATAAACAAATAATAGGGGAACAAAGGTTAAAATATATTGGGTAGATGGACATACAAGTAGTCAACGAGAGGTAGGGGTAAAGGGTATGGTATGTGTGCTGGTTTGAAAGGATGTATGTACCCTAGAAAAGCCTTGTTTTAATCCAAATCCCATTTTATAAAGGCAGCCATTTCTTCTAATCCCTATTCAGTACTGTATGTTTGAAACTATAATTAGATCATCTCCCTGGAGATGTGACTCAATCAAGAGTGGTTGTTAAATTGGATTAGGTAGAGGCATGTCTCCACCCATTCAGGTGGGTCTTGATTAGTTTATCGGAATCCTATAAGAGACAAAACATTCTGGAGAAAACTGGAGATTGTGAGCGCAGAGAATGACACAGCCACAAGAAACAGAGAATCCACTAGCCAGTGACCTTTGGAGATGAAGAAGGAAAACACCTCCCGGGGAGCTTCATGTAACAGGAAGCCAGGAGAGAAGGCTAGCAGACAATGCTGTGTTCGCATCCAGCCAAGAGAAAAACCCTGACCGTGTTCACCATGTGCCTTCTCACTTGAGAGAGAAACCCTGAACTTCACTGACCTTCTTAAACCAAGGTATCTCTCCCTGGATGCCTTAGATTGGACATTTCTTTAGACTTGCTTCAATTGGGACATTTTCTTGGCCTTAGAACTGTAAACTAGCAACTTATTAAATTCCCCTTTTTAAAAGCCATTCCGTTTCTGGTATATTGCATTCCAGCAGCTAGCGAACTGGAACAGTATGAATGAATTTTTCTTTTTTTCTTTTTATTTCTTTTTCCTAAGTGATGCAAATGTTCTAAGAAATGATCATGGTGATGAATACACAACTATGTGATGATATTGTGAGCCATTGATTGCACACCATGTTTGGAATGCTTGTGTTAAGAATGTTTGTGTTTATATGTTGTTTTGTCAATAAAAACATTTAAACAAAAAAAAAAATTAAGAAGGAAACCATTGCCTAACACAAGGTCCTGAAGATGCTTCCCTACATTTTCTTCTAGGAGTTTGGGTAGTTGTAGTTCTTATATTAAGGTCTTTGATCCATTTTAAATTTATTTTTGTATATAGTGTGAGGTAAGGATTCTTCTCTTTTTTTTGCAAATGGAGTTGCACATTTCCCAGCACCATTTATTGAAGAGACTGTTCTTTCCCAATTGAGTGATCTTTGCCACTTAGTAAAAAATCTTTTGGCCATAAATGTGAGGGTTGATTTCTGACCTTTCAGTTTGATTCCATTAGTCTGCCTGTCTGTCCTTGTTCAGTATCATGCTATTTCAATTACTGTGGCTTTGTAATAAGTTTTTTTTTTGTTTGTTTGTTTTTTTTAATTTTTTTTATTAATCAAAAAAAAGAAAAGAAATTAACACAACATTTAGAAATCATTCCATTCTACAAATGCACTCAGTAATTCTTAGTATCATCACATAAATGTATGATCATCATTTCTTAGTACATTTGCATCGATTTAGGAAAAGAACTAGCAAAACAGCAGAAAAAGATATAGAATGTTAATATAGAGAAGAGAATTAAAATAATAATACTAATAATATATATATATAAAGGAAAAAGAAAAAAAACAAAAACAAAAGATACAAACACACAAACAAACAAACAAAAAACCATATTTCAGGTGCAGCTTCATTCAGTGTTCCAACCTAGTTACATTACACTTAGGTATTATTGTGCTGTCCATTTTTGAGTTTTTGTATCTAGTCCTGTTGCACAGTCTGTATCCCTTCAGCTCCAATTACCCATTATCTTACCCTGTTTCTAACTCCTGCTGGTCTCTGTTACCAATGATATATTCCAAGCTGATTCTCGAATGTCGGTTCACATCAGTGGGACCTTACAGTATTTGTCCTTTAGTTTTTGGCTAGACTCACTCAGCATAATGTTCTCTAGGTCCATTCATGTTATTACATGCTTCATAAGTTTAGTCTGTCTTAAAGCTGCATAATATTCCATCATAGGTATACGCCACAGTTTGTTTAGCCACTCGTCTGTTAATGAACATTTTGGCTGTTTCCATCTCTTTGCAATTGTAGATAATGCTGCTATAAACACTGGTGTGCAAATGTCCGTCTGTGTCTTTGCCCTTAAGTCCTTTGAGTAGATACCTAGCAGTGGTATTGCTGGGTCGTAATCCATTCTGCCATTCTATGTCTTTTGATTGGGAAATTCAGTCCATTAACTTTTAGTATTATTACTGTTTGGATAATATTTTCCTCTACCATTTTGGCTTTTGTATTATATATATCATATCTGATTTTCCTTCTTTCTACACTTTACTCCATACCTCTCTCTTCTGTCTTTTCGCATCTGACTCTAGTGCTCCCTTTAGTATTTCTTGCAGAGCTGGTCTCTTGGTCACAAATTCTCTCAGTGACTTTTTGTCTGAGAATGTTTTAATTTCTCCCTCATTTTTGAAGGACAATTTTGCTGGATATAGGAGTCTTGGTTGGCAGTTTTTCTCTTTTAGTAATTTAAATATATCATCCCACTGTCTTCTAGCTTCCATGGTTTCTGCTGAGAAATCTACACATAGTCTTATTGGGTTCCCCTTGTATGTGACAGATTGTTTTTCTCTTGCTGCTTTCAAGATCCTCTCTTTCTCTTTGACCTCTGACATTCTAACTAGTAAATGTCTTGGAGAACGCCTATTTGGGTCTATTCTCTTTGGGGTGCGCTGCACTTCTTGGATCTGCAAATTTAGGTCTTTCATAAGAGTTGGGAAATTTTCAGTGAAAATTTCTTCCATTAGTTTTTCTCCTCCTTTTCCCTTCTCTTCTCCTTCTGGGATACCCACAACACGTATATTTGTGCGCTTCATATTGTCATTCAGTTCCCTGATCCCCTGCTCAAGTTTTTCCATTCTTTTCCCTATAGTTTCTGTTTCTTTTTGGAATTCAGATGTTCCATCCTCCAGTTCACTAATTGTAGCTTCTGTCTCTTTAGATCTACCATTGTAGGTATCCATTGTTTTTTCCATTTTTTCTTCTTTGTCCTTCACTCCCATAAGTTCTGTGATTTGTTTTTTCAGATTTTCTATTTCTTCTTTTTGTTCAGCCCATGTCTTCTTCATGTCCTCCCTCAATTTATTGATTTGGTTTTTGAAGAGTTTTTCCATTTCTGTTCGTATATTCAGCATTAGTTGTCTCAGCTCCTGTATCTCATTTGAACTATTGGTTTGTTCCTTTGACTGGGCCATATCTTCAATTTTCCGAGCGTCATCCATTATTTTCTGCTGGTGTCTGGGCATTTGATCAGATTTCCCTGGGTGTGGGACCCAGCTGGTTGAAAGTTTTTTCTGTGAAATCTCTGGGCTCTGTTTTTCTTTTCCTGCCCAGTAGGTGGCGCTCATGGTGCTCGTCTGTCTGCACGGCAGTCGGCCGGGGAAACCGCGCATGGAGGCAGGGGTCGCTGGCCGCCGAGAGTGCCGGTCCTAATTGCCCAGCTGGCCCGAAACGCCAAGCGTGATGGGAGGGCCCCGCTATCCAACGTTCCCAGTCAGACCAGGGAGCCACGTGCGTGGAGGGGACCCCAGTCGCCAGCCGCCCCGGCCGGGAAAACGCGCGCCCCTCGGGTATCTCACCGCAGCAGATTCAGCAGATTCTCCCTGCCCGTTTGGCTGTTCCAGAATGGGGTACGCTGTCTTTTTGGTCTCTGTCGTGACTCTGGGAGCTGTTTTGTATTGTTTCTGTTTCTTTAGTTGCTTTTCTGGAGGAGGAACTAAGACCCGCGCGTCTTACTAAGCCGCCATCTTCTCTGGAAGTCCTGTAATAAGTTTTAAATTGGGAAAGTATACGTCTTCTAGCTTCATTCTTCTTTTTCAAAATGGCTTTTGCTATTCAGGGCCCCTTACCTTCCCATATAAATTTGGTGATTGGCTTTTCCATTTCTGCAGGGAGGTTGTTGGAATTTGATTGGAATTGCATTGAATTTATAAATTACTTTGGGGAGCACTAATATTTAGTCTTCCAATACATGAACAAGGAATTTCCTCCTGTTTGATTTCCTTTAGAAATATTTTGTAGTTTTCTGTGTACAAATGCTTCCTGTTCTTGCTTAGGTTTATTCCTGGGTATTTGATTATTTTACTTGCTGTTGTGAATGGAATTTTTTTTCTTTTTTTTTTTTTTGTTTTCTATTTCATTTATCTCTGCTTTTATCTTTCTTATTTTCTTCTTTCTACTCACTTAGGTTTAGTTTGCTCTTTGTCATGGTCAGGTTCATGTGTCAACTTTGCCTGGTGGTGGTGCCTGTTTGTTTGATTGGGCAAGTGCTGACCTGTCTGTTGCCATGAGGATATTTCATAGAATTAAATCATGATCATGTCAGCTGTATCCACAGCTGATTCCATTTGTTATCAGCCAGGGGAGAGTCTTCTGCAATGAGTGATGCTTAATCTAATCCCTGGAAGCCTTTTAAAGAGGATTCAGAAGAGACAGGCTCTCTTCCTGGTTTGGCTGGCAAGCCTCTCCTGTGGAGTTCGTCCAGACCCTCCATCAGAATCGTCAGGTTCACAGAGTGGCCTACAGATTTTGGACTCTACATTCCCACAGTTACGTGAGATACTTATAAGTTTTATATTTACCAATATTTCCTGTTGATTCTGTTTCCCTAGAGAACCCTAACTACTACACTCTTCTTTTTGAGGTTAGGTCTCTGGTTTGAAGTCTTTCTTCTTTTTTATTATAAGCATTTACAACTATAAAGGCCCTCTCAGGCCTGCCTCCCCTGCATCATGTAAGTTTTGGGATGTTTAATTTTCATTTTTATTCATCTCAAGATGTTTAATAATTTCACTTCTGGTTTCTGCTTTAATCCACTGTTTGAAAGTTTTTTAAATTTCCACATATTTGTGGAGTTTCCATTTCTTTCTCTGTTACTGATTTTTTAGCTTGATTACATTGTGGCCAGAGAATATACATTGTATGATTTTGATATTTTTTAATGTGTTGGGACTTGTTTTGTGACCAGCCTGTGGTCTACCCTGGAGGATTATCTGTGTGTACTTGAGAAGAGTGTGTGTTCTGTTTTCGCTGAGTGAAATGTTCTGTGTATGTCTGTTAGGTCTTGTTGGTTTAGAATATCCTAGTCTGGTACTTCTTTATTAATCTTCTGACTATATGTTCTATCCATTATTTTGAGTGGTGTATTAATTATGGTTACCTTTACTGCGATCATTGTTTTTCTTTACACTGCTTTGTACCACTCTCTAGGTAGTTTCCTTTCAGTCTGAAAAACACCCTTTAGCAATTATTGTAGGGCAGGTCTAGTGATGATGAACCCTCTCCACTTTATCTGAGAGTATCTTAATCTGTACTTCATTTTTCAGAAGAAACTTTTGCCAGATATAAATTCTTGTCTGACAGTGGTTTTCTTTCAGCACTGTTTCAGTCCACTGTCTTCTTGCCTCCATGATTTCTAATGAGAAATAGGCACCCAATCTAACTGAGACTCCCTTATAGGTCAAATGTTGCAGTTTTCAGAACTCTCTCCTTGTCCTTTGCATTTGATAGTACAATTAATCTCTGATGGGGTATTTTTTTTTTCATGTTTATCCTGTTTTATTTTCTTGGAGCTTCTTGAATATGCGTGCTCACATCTTTTAAAGAGTTTGGAAAGGTCTCTTTCTTATTTCTTTGACTATTCCTTCTGCCCTGTGCCAGTTTGAAAGGATGTATGTACCCTAGAAAAGCCATGTTTTACTGTGTCTCCACCCATTGCACATGGGTCTTGATTAGTTTACTGGAATCCTATAAAAGAGGACACATTTTGGAAAAAGCAGGAGATTCTGAGACAGCGAAGAACAGTGGGGCCACGACAAAGCCGCGACAGAGAACCCCGCAGAACCATGAGGCAGAATCCACCAGCTAGCAACTTTGGGAGGTGAAGACTTGCTTTAAATGGGACATTTTCTCAGCCTTAGAACTGTAAACTAGCAACTTATTAAATTCCCCTTTTTAAAACTATTCCATTTCTGGGTTATCGCATTCCAGCAGCTAACAAGCTAAAATATTCCCCTTTCTCCCTTTTTTCTCCCATAATGGAGAAATTTAAATCTTTTCCCCAGACTCCAGTAATGTGCTTGATGGTGTCCCATAGCTGTCTTGTGCTGTTTTCATTTGTAATATTTCTTTTTTCTTTCTGTTTCTTAGCCTGACTCAGTTCAAGTGTTTAGTCTTCAAGTTCATTCTACTGCCAGCTCCACATCTGCTCTTGAAATTCTGGGTATTTTTATTTCAGTTATTGTGCAGTAGTTCTGTTTGGTTTCTTTTTAAATTTTCTGTCTCTTTACTAAGGTTCTTATATTCTTCATTCACTGTTTTCTTCATATCCTTTGCTTCTTTTACTACTTTTCTTCAGTCCCTTGAATATTTCTAAGATCACTTTTTAAAAGTGATTTGTTTGGTACGTCCACATTCTCATCTTCATTGATTTTTTTTTTTTTTTTTGTATTTTTAGTCCTCTTCCTTTGGATGTGTCATCATTTCCTACTTCTTTGTCTTGTATTCTTTTGTTGCACTCTGAACATTTTAATATTTTGAAATGTTAATCCTGGGATTTTTTTTCCCCTGGTATATCTGTTTCTTAGTTTTGTAATCAGTTAGTGATAAGACAGAGACATTCTTGAGCTTCAGCCCTCCTATCAGGAAGGTCTGCCTAACGCAGACCTTCTGATTAGGATGAGGACAGGGAAACAGTGTGAGGATTTCCCTGTCTTTCTGGGCATCTGTAGTTCCTCTGTTTGTAGGAGTTTGGCTGTCCCCTCTGTTTCCCAGGACACAGACCTCCCTGTCCAGTTGTGTGATGCCTTCAGGCCTTTGTCCCAGACTCTACAGCTCTGTGGTTTCCTACACTCCTTTTGTTGTCTTAACGCTGCTGTTGCTTAGAGGGCAGATTCTGGGAGGAGGGCACACCCGAGAGAACTCTCCCAGCCAGAGCAGGGCCATGGCCCCTGAAGCACACACCAGCTGGCTCTGAAGTGCCTATAGAAGTGGATATGGAAGTGTGCCAAGGCTTATCTGGTGGCTCCCCAAATCTGAGATTTTCTAGCCTGCCCAACAAATGCAGCCCCTCAGCTAAGTGCCTCTGTAACGTGGAGGAAGCTCGGCAGCTTTAAGTCACCACCACCTCCACCCTTGTTTGGGGTGGGTTGAAGCAGTGACTGCCTCTGCCTTTGTCCAGGGTGGGAGGAAACAATAGCTACCTTAAATTATTTCTTTTAGCTTTTCCCAGAAAATGCAAGAGTTCTACAATGTTTTAATGCCACTGATCAGCCTTTTCCTTCTTTTGTTAACAAATATTTTACTTGTAAATGTGTTATAATGCCACAAAAATATTGTCTTTTTAAAAATCTAATATCAACTCTATATGGTATTCTCTCTTTTTTTTCTTTTTTGCAGTTTTGTGCTTCTATCTGGGAATATTTTCTTTCAACCTGAGGAAATTCTTGTAGTTTTGTCAGACTGTTAGCACCATACTCCCTGTCTTAAACTGTCAGCACACAGCTTGCTCTGCCAGACTATCAATCAGAGAGACTCCCATTCCCACCTCCACGAGAGGGGCTTACTCTATGGAGAGGAGCAGGTAGCATGACAATGCCTTGCCACCAGGAACAGCAGTCCTAGAGTTCCAACCCACCCCACGGTTCGTAGGTGTCGGAGTCACCAGCGAAAGTAAAAGTCACAAAAGTACTGATGGAAGGATATTTACTCACATACGGAAGAGACAGAGCAAGGTCAGCTTCACTGGTAGACGTCAGTTCCCTATGGCCAGCAGGTGCCGACCCCTGGCGGATGCAGGCAGGTGAGCTGTGCCGACCCCTGGCTGATGCAGGCAGGTGAGCTGTGCCGACCCCTGGCGGATGCAGGCAGGTGAGCTGTGCCGACCCCTGGCGGATGCAGGCAGGTGAGCTGTGTGCACCCTCCTGTGCCCTGGTGGAAGAACTTGGCTCGCTCCCTGCCAGGAACAGATGCACCACCAGGGGGTGAGCCAGATCTCATGACACATGCCCATTGAAGGCTGACTGTCTCCAGTGCGTGTTTACATCTGCTCAAGGCAGTAAGGGAAGCAGTGTGCTGCTAGTTCCTTATCTGCTTGGGGATGAGTTTTATCTCTAGGCACCCCTAAAAAGGGATTCAGCCTATATTCATCATCCATCCTGAGAGCCAGACTAACACGATCCTGAACACAGGTTACTTGTGGTCACAGGAAAGGTGACAGGCAGTGTTTGAACTGTCTGTTACCGCAAATATTTCTTACAGTTCAATTCTGCTTTGACTAGTTTTCTCAGTTTTTATTTGTCTTAAATGTCTGTTCCACCTTAATTTCTGAAGAATTTTGGATACAGAATTCTAGATTGGCAAGTTTGTTTCATCTTTAGCATGTTATGTGTTCCATTGTTTTCCAGTTTCCAACAGTCTTATTCTGCTAAAGCTTTGTGTCTTTTTTTCCACTGGCTGCTTTTAAGATTTTCTTTTAGTCTTTGCTTTTCAGCAGTTTGATTATGATTCACCTAAGTTTGAGTTCTTATTTTTTATTTATTTTACTATTTGTCCTGCTTCTGTTTTATTGAGCTTCTTTAATCTATAGATAGATGTCTTTATATCATTTATGAAAATTATTAGCCATCTTCAGATGTAGCTTCTTACCCATGCTTTATTTCCTTTACTTTTAGAACTCCAATTACTTGTAGGATAGATCTTCTATGTTCCATATATCCATATATTTCTATATATGTATATATCGATAGATAGACATGGAACATAGAAGATATAAATATATATATATATATATGCCTGTTATTGGTATCACTAATTCAGTCTTCTGTAAGCTTACCTTGTGCGTGTTCCTTCTCTCAAGGAATGTAACCTGCAAGACTTGCCTGCATTGGTTGCTCTCCTCACACAGAAGAACTGTGACCATACTTAGTCCTAGAGTGATTGTTAGGTTCTGGTGTCAGCTTGGCCAAATAATTATGCCCAGTTGTCTGGTCAGGCAAGCACTGGCCTGACAGTTGCTGCAAGGATATTTCATGGCTAGTTGATAAACTGGAAGGCTGGTGTATTAAGTCGTCAGTAAAGTTGATTGCATCTGTGGCTGACTACATTTGTGATCAGCTAAGACATGCCTTCCACAATGAGATAATCCAATCAGTTGGGGGCTTTCAAGGAAGAAGAGAGACTCTTTCACTGCGTCTTCAACCAATGAGCCTCTCTTATGGTGTTCATCCAGGCCCTTCTTTGGAGCTGCCAGCTTCACAGCTTATCCTATAGATTTTGGACTCTTCCTTTCCAACAGTTGAGTGAGATACCTTTATAAATCTCTTTTACAGAGATCTCCTGTTGGCCCTGTTTCTCTAGAGAAGCCTGACTAACACACCTGGTGAGAGGAAGAGAAAGGTCAGTTTCTAGAACTTTTAATGATAGGGTCTTAAAAGCAAAGGCCACTTTGAGAGGAGCATGGTCTTTGGTCAAGTGATCACCTTGAGGTGATCCTACAAAGAGAGAGCCAGGGTAGTAAATACCTTAACTTCATTTTCCTCTCTCTATCCAAACTCTTATGGTACAAGGGGAGGCTGTATCATATATTGGCTCCTGGTTTAACATAAATAGTGCATCCTGAGGACTGTACCTCATTGCCACATTATTTTTTTCCAAGCTGGTATTGAAAGTGAGCCTTCACTTCAGCAGGCCATTCACAGTTTCATCAAGCCAGCTTCTTCTGGATAATGGAGCACATAGTAAAATAAATGAAATCCAAGGGCATGATCCCATTCCCAACTTCTTTTGCCAATAAATAATTTGGTTGAAGGCACTATTGTATAGACTAGCATGGTGCCAGATCAAGTATTCTGTAAATCTATTCATGAGGATGCCACAGAACACTTGAGGCAGAGATATAGAACATGGGTCTACCTTTGTGAGGACAAAACACCATAGTGGAAGGGAGCCAGCATAATTAGCCAGCTGTTTCCACTAGGGAATGATGCCATAAGGAAAGCTTAGCATTGGCTTATGCCTTGAAGAGGTGGGGCATTCTGTGGTGACAGAAACCAGATCAGCATTTGTGAGTGAAAGATCATGTTGTTGGCTTCATACTTAGTCTCCATCTGTGCCACCATGGTCACTTTATTCATGGACCTCTTGAATAAACATTTGCTTGGAAATGTCCAAGCAAAGAGGCTGACTGGCATCAGCAGGGAGGGTCATCTTATCCACCTGAATAATGAGAGCCTTTTTTTAGAGTAGGGCACGATTATCTTCTCTACTCATTTTAAAAGGTACATTCACATATCTCATCCACAGATCTCTTTGCACCAATTTCCTTTTTAATTTTTTTTAAAATCCCTGATCAGTTGGCAGATTCATTTGTGGCTTCTCATAAGTCAATTTACTCTCGATCCAAACATCTAGCCATTTTTTTCCTTCAGCAGGAAATGGACAGCCAGATGTACAGCTTTGAATGATGTAATTCTAGGATTATCCATTTTGACTGGAAAAGTCTTTGGTGAAGATCCATTTGTAAACCAGGCTCCTACTCATTCCTCCTTTATTAACTTATAATACAGAACTTTCCATAAAGGCATAGGTGAGAGGGCTAAAACAGGTGCCATGGGAATCTGAGCCAGCTGCTAATGTAGTTTACTTGAGACTCCTGAACATGCTCAGTCCTGCTTACATTTTATGACAAAATGCTGCTGAGTTCATCCAATTTTTTTAATGCATTGGTTAATAATGAGTGCATGATGGACTGTTTAATTTCCTAATCACTAGTGTCCTATATCCTACCTTTGTTTGTCTCTACCAGAGCTCTGTAGCCACCCAAGAATTAATTTTTTAAGATGGAGAATTCTCTTCAAGGTAGGACATGCCCTTTTCCGTAAACTATAAGGACTGTGTAGTAAATTATTCTACAAGGACTTTTTAGAGACTTTATACAGCATCTGTATCTCAAACATCTGTATCACTGGGTCTGCTACAACATAAAGCCCAAATGGCAGGGGAGTTTACGTCAAGGCCTGGACCTGCTATGTATTTTGCCCTGGGCCTCGCTGAAAACTGGCAGCTTTCTGAGTTACCCTGACAATGGGTCAGAGTAACATATGTTATTTACAAAATCCAGAGAACCACCCAAGCTTTATGCCTCTTTCTTTATGGTAGGCTGTCCAAGGTGCAGGATCTTGTCCTCCCCATTTGAGGTTCTCCTAACATCATGAAACTAATGGACCCGTAGAAACTTCATTTTTATGGTAGGTTCCTGAACTTTGCAGTGTTTATTTCCCTTCTTCTAGCCCATATGTGTATTACTAAGACATCTACTTCTATTTGCTATTCCTGCTTATCAGATCTAATTAGGATAACATCGTCAACGTAATGTTCCAGCATCATATTCTGTGGATAGTAATATGAGTAAGCTCTCTTGCTACTGTATTATAACAGAGCAGTGTAATTGATATAGACCTGACAAGGTAATAAAGGTATTATGTTATACATGCCATATAAATGCAAACTGCAACCAGCTAGAGACTATAAGTCAGCTGTGCTCCTTGTAGCACATTTTCTTGAAGGGAGTACTGAGCAACAAATATTCTGGCTACAGTGCCATGGAACGGATTTGTGTTCTTTGGATCCTCTTGATATGGACTCAGGCTAAAGCTCCATCGCTCACTTGGCCTCCATAAGCCCCTACACTGACTGGTGACTTACAGTGGAGTTTCAGATTTATAGGGTCAGTTCTGAACCATTCTGTAATAACCCCCAGAATTTCTGGGTATTTCTCATTGCTCAGTCGTGGTGTCCCTGGTAAGTGTCCCTTTCCTGAGAAGCTTAGAGAAGATGTTACGTTATACATCTCTGACTGCATTCAGGGTCCTTTCTTCAAGGGACCCACCCTCCTACCCCTGCGATGGAAGTGCCAGTTCTATGAAGTGGCATGAGACTGGGAACTGGCCATAAATTCCGAGTATGGTGATTCGCATTTATTTCTGCCCAGCAAAATTAGATTTTTTTTCCTTTATATGTCTTGTGATATCTTAGTAGGTGCTATTTTAGTTTCTTTGGTGGCTCTAGCAAATACCATGCAATGAGTTGGCTTAAACAAAGGGAATGTATTAGTTCATGGCTCTGAGGCTAAGAGAAAGTTCAACTGAAGGCCTCACCAGGGCAATGTTCTCTCCCATAGACTACTGTTCTGGGCTGGCTGTGATGACCCTTGGTCCTTGGCCTTCTGTCACATGGCAGTACACATTGTGGCCCTCCTAGCTGTCTGTTCTCTTCCAGGTTCTGTTGAATTTCAGCTTCTTGTTTTTCATGACTCCTCTATCTGAATTTCATTCTGCTTATGAAGGACTTCAGAAACAGGAGTCCTTTCTAAGCACTCCTTATAGATTGGTTGGGGCCACACCTTAACTGAAATAACCTCATCGAATGGTCCTATTTACAATGAGTTCACACCTATAGGAATGGATTAAATTTAAGAACATGTTGTTCTGGGTTCATTCAGCTCAAACGACCGCAGCTGCCTACTTAATTTTCATGGATCTTATGATCAGTTTGCCATCATTACAAATCTGTTTAGGTCATGTACTTTGATTACCACTCTGCCGTATGGTTTACTGTGGTGATTGCTTCCACTTTGTGTCTGGAGATTAAGGGCAAATACCTGACCCTAATCACTCCAGGATTCCATTGTTCCCAGTGATACCAGGAAATCCAACTCCCATGAAACACTATTAGTCATCATTTCTAGCTAATGAGAGAACAGCAACAGATCTATAGTGGATGCTAGTGTCCCTTTACCAGTGCATTTCTCAGTGTCTTCCCAGGGGATGTGAAAAGATCGCACATCCCAGCATTCCAATTCCCGTGGTCCTTTAGACTCTCTCTTCTATATTTCTAGTATTCAGGAAGCTCTGACCTTTCAACATAATTAAAATAGACTATTGTGTGGTCCAACCTTGAATCAACAAACTATTAATACCGTTTGCAGATTTTCATTAAATTCTGAATTTCAGGTAGTTGCCCCTATCTCAAGTAAATCAGCCAAATCGTGACTTATTTTTCACTACTCTTGGTCTAACACCTTGTATCTTTCTGCTCCAGCAATATAAAGACTTTAAGTGCCATGAAGAGTGACAGCGAAAGAAGTTCTGGGAAAATTGCCCTCAATTTGTGAGTCATTGAAAGCCTTTTAAGCAGAGGAGCAGTTTTTCCTCAGAAGGGATATTTTGTGGAAAAGTGGTTGCCTCTGTCGGTAGGGAAGGATTCTTGGCCTCCCCCTGTGGAGCAATCAGGTATTGGCACATTACATGACTCAGGGTCCCACTCCTACTCCATCCTTAGTATAAGAGACCTGGATGGCTTAAAATTTTCATCAGAACTTCATCTTTGCAGCCCTTACATCAGACCCTGGGCTTCACCCTCTGACACACTCCCCATGACTACAGGAGATTCTTGAAGAACTGTCATGGAGGCTTTCTGGTTCCCTAGGCATGTTTTTAGTTATAAGTTCATAACTTTTTTTCTGCATGCTTTCTGAATAGGGCCATCAGAAGAATCTAGGTGATAATCACAATTTTTATAGTAACTATTGTTGCTATAGCAACTAAATGTCAACTCCATTTGATCTCTTGATAATGAATATATGAACAACCCAATCCCAGAATCCAATTTTCATCCTATTTCCTGAAGCTAGTACAATGTATTCTTGTATCTGAGTCCCAACAGAAAACAGATGGCACACTCAAAGTAGAATAATTAAAGGAGGGTTTAATACAGGGACTATTTGTAAAGGTATAATCATGAAATAGGGATGCTACAAGAGACAGTACAGTACTCTAGGGCTGGTAACTTGAGGGATGAGTGAAGAGAAATGTTACTAGACCCAGAAGGAAAAGTATCAAGAGGATCACCTTGAGACAAACCCGAAATTACACCAACAGAAGGGGCCAGGGGAGTCTCCTCTGTCCCCAGTGACAAGACCTGATGGAAAGCCAGAAGGTGAGGGGCCCTTCCGTGTAGGTCAGCCTCCTGAGGGCACAGAGTGAGCTGCAGCCTGGTGAGGAATGGAGAGGGGCATACCGGTTGTATGAAGAACTTCAAGAATGTTAGTGTTTGATACTTTGTTCAAATTTAAGGCATCATCTGGAGAAGGAAAATAATTTTATAGGATATTTTCTCAGACCATAACTAAGATGATAAGGATCTAATTAACTCTGGAAAAGAGAAAACAAGAGCTTTGAAAAGCCCATTTCCTTATTGTGCATACCTCCATATGGAAAGAGTGACTCTTGGTTACTAAGAGTAACCATCTTAGAATTTATATTAGTAATTCACAAATATTTTAGTGCTTACTCTGTGTTCTTAAAATAACAAATACCTAGGCTTGTTTCCATTCATCAAGTTTATTAAATAATTTTATTAACTGATCTATATAGGCATTACATTTAACAATTCAATATAATAAATACTTTAAGATAAAATAATTTAAAGTAAAACCATTTTAGAGCCCCTAGGGCTTACACAAAGAATCTTAAAAGATCCATATTCATCATCTGAGACTAATATAATAGTTATAAAAGGTAGCAAATTAGACATCCAAAAATAAATTACAAAATTTAAATATTTAAATAAATAGAGAGCCTGATGTATTTTGAATGGGAGGTACTTAATTATCGAGTCAATGTTGAGATGATGCTTTGACAAAAGATAATCCATTTGTCCAGAAATTCTACAATGGTTGCTGCCTCATCATCATATTCACATATGAATGTTGTTTCAGATCCCTGTAAAAGAAAATTTAATTTTTTTTAAATTCATGGAAATTTAAATAATTTTTCTCAATTGAAATTTTATAGGCCCATGGCCTTTATTTTCAAGCATGTTACACATATTAGTCATTCACATTTTCTTAAAATAAAATGATTGAAATGATGTGCCACAAGTACATGTTATGATATCAAGTGATGGTAACATACAAGCTGAGATTTTCTTCATCTCAATGAATATGAGATATGTTAAAGGTTTTAAATAAAAAACAGTTCTAGACAAATATTTCATTAAATGCTACATCAAGAAATAAAGTGTTTGACCTCTTTTCCTCTGTCTGTATATCTGTATATGTCTGTCTATATATCTCAATTACAAGTATGCAGTGACATGTACATTATACTTTCTTTACTATCATTCATTAAGAGTCCTCTAATGTTCTGTGAATCCAAGGGTAGAAACTATCCAGAGTAAGTCAAGCCAAGCTTCTGGTTAGGAAATTTCATAACTGCTCATTTCCATTCCTGCCTACCCCACCACAGTATCAATGCAAGTGCCGCCTGATTTCGAAAAATTGAACATTAGAAATTTTACTCTGTGGACTGTTTTTAGATTAATCTCTTTTGCTAAAAGGAGCTATTTCAACCATTCCTCTAAGCCATATAGCTAAGAAACAAATATTTTGATATATAATAAGACACAAAGGAGGACTTTTTCCAATTTTAAGGAATTACTGTCTTGGAAACACAAAACAGGTAGAGAGAAGGTATTCCCTTTTAAGAAAAACTGCTGTAGTGTTATATACCTTCTTACACAATTATATAAATATTGTAATCTCATTTTTTTTATTAGAGAAGTGATGAGTTTACAGAAAAAGCATGCATAAAATACAGGATTCCCATATACTATGTATTATACCGTGTATTTTTAATACCCTGCATTGGTGTGGTACATTTGTTTTAATTGATGAAAGCACACTTTTTATAATTGTACTAAGAACTATAGTCCATGGTTTAAGCTAGGGTTCACTGTGTTGTACAGTTTCATTTTTATTCTTATAGTAACATATACAACCTAAAATTTCCCCTTTTAACCACATTCAAATATATAATTCGGTGCTGTTAATTACTTTCATAATATTGTGCTACCATCACTATCCATTACCAAAATTTACTATCATCCCAAATACAAACTGTGCATTTTAAACATTAACTCCCTATTCTTGTTGTTGTTGTTTTAATTGAGATGAAAGTCTGATTTTTGGACCACATTTTACTGATTTTCACAAACTTCAAACTTTTATCAGGAATTTAGCATGAGTTTTCTAATGTTGGTTAAAGATTTTAGAGCAAACCTCTTAAGCCTCTAGATGACATTGTTCTCAGTGTTGATCAATATGTTGTTCTTTTAAAAAATTAGACTGAAAATATTCCACTAAAATAGCTAATTTAGTAAACAACCAGAGTTTACACACTTTTGGAAATTTGGCTCTACTACTGTAACTAAGTGTACGCTGCTCATCTAGGACACCTTTGGGCTCAGCTCTGTATCTTGGCAGGTGGGATAAGAAAGGAAAGCTCTGAATCACTTCCGTATCATCTGAGACCTTAACAGAATTCATACTTCCTGTATGTTTAGAATTATAGTCCTGAAAAGGGCAATATCTCTAAATAAAGAGTTAATTACGCCACTGGACATTTTATTTAACAGCTGCCATTTTTTTGAGATAAATCATTTATGGTTAGTCTTCTACTAAGTGATAGGGAAATGCCATTTAGCCAGCCTTTCAGGTAATCAATATTGGCTCTTCTGGTAAATGATCTGAAGGAATTAAAACATATGAAATGAGATCTTCTCTCTATGAAATTCAATTCCAGGCCTTCCCCTTCCAGTTGCCCAGGGGTGGGGTTGACCAGCTGAGGTGATTACTCTGTGGGGGCTGGGACCTGTCTCCAAGTGGGTTGTGGGTGGAAACCTCCAGCTTACACTTCCCAGCTCCACAAGTATCATCTTTCATTAAAAATAATTCGTATTCACAACAGACTTAAAATATTAGCTTGTCAAATACAGGGGTCTTACAAAATGCCAAAAATATTATACCATTTTAAAATGCAGTATTTCCCCCTTCCATTTATTTTTATTTCTTGAAGAACAAATTTAAAAAAAGTAAGGCTTACCTTTAGTTCCAGAACTGTGACATTGATATTACTGATTAAGTCCTTGTGATGACTCAAGTGAAGCGTTTTGCTTTGAGCCAAATTTATCACATTCTCCAGAGGTTTGAGTTCTTCTACTAGACACTGAAGATGTTTCAACTCTGTAACCTAGAATAATGATAAAAAATATTTGTCATCTCAGTTTGCCCTAGACTGAAGGTCAGAATCAGAAATTAATCCACAAATTATTTTATTTATGACAGTATAATTTTCACCACTCTCCCTATTTTCAGCATTGCAGTAGAGACGGGCCAATGTATTTTTTTTTAACTTTTATTTTTTATTTAATTTTTTGTATGCTGTATGGTGGAGGTCACATTTCATTCTTTTTCCATGTGACTGTCCTGTTATTGCAGCACCATTTGTTTATTTTACTTTTTTTTAGGAGGGTAATGCATGGACCAAGAATCGAACCTGGGTCTCCGCATGGCAGGCGAGAATTCTACCATTGAGCTACCCTTCCACCCCGAGATGGGCCACTATTATAGCTTACATTGTAAGACTGGAAAAACTACAGTTCAAATAACCATGACTAGCATTAACTGTTTCTTAACGACTAAGGAGTCATTCAATTTAGTTTGGCTTTGTAAAAAGTCAACATTTCTGCACCCAAATGCAAATCACAGATATAGGCTATTTATTCTAACCCACATAGAAATCATTCAAATTAGAGAGTCAGAATGTAGAAATATAGGAATCACATTCTGAAATTTTAAGGTTTGGTAATCTAAGAATTCAAAATGAGAGATGTTGGCATGTGACTTTGAATGCCATTTATCATTGTCCCAACATTCTGCAGATCAGGCAACTGTAGCTGTAGTAATGACACTCAAAATAGCCTGGAGCAAGTCACATAAAACTGTGTCTTAAGTTTTTACTCTTTCTGCTACAACAACATTAAGATGCAGTTCTTTATTATTTGTCCAAACCAAATAAAATGTTAAATATTTGAAGGATATTTTTTTGCAAATAGATACTGCAGGTAACTATCCCTATATTTTTATTAATAATGATAGTATTTCATAATTTTATGGTACATTATCGTTTTATTAAGTCCATTTAATTCTCACAGCCATCATTGGAGGTAGGCAGTACCCATTCACAAATAAGAAGACTGAATCTCACAACTTAAAGTGTCTTCCCAGAGACACAAGGGCCAGGGTTAAATTTCAATTCTTTTTCAGTATAGTATTAATTTTTCTGGATAGCATCTTTTTAAATGAAATGTGTTATGGCTTTCCAAAATCTTTTGTAAATGTGAAATGGTGGTAAAATGAACAAGTGAATTGAGTTTATCACCTAACTTTTGGTTTCAAATAGAATTTGAGTTGTCATTTAGAAACTATTAGATTTCAAAGAATTTTCCACTCCCCACCCCCTAATTATACACATAATCTCATGTTATCTTTCTAACAATTTTTAGGAAGAAAGGTAGGACTAGACAAGACGCAGCTGACATTTCCATGTACTGCCCCTTCAACTTGCTACTACAAGGCTTATTAAGTTTTGGCTGATCAACTTGGAGCTGTTTCCCTCAGAAAACAGTCTAGTGCCTTTTATGTTGCTAAGAGGTAGGGTCATATGGCTCTGATTAAATTGGATGACTCTGTAAACTATTTCCGTTTCCTTTCAGAAGAGTAATTTGAAACAAAATTCTCTTAATTAAGAGAAGTAGATCAGCAGGATTGTATCTGTGTTCCCTTAACTTCCATTTCCCCCCCCAGCCTTGTTTTGCCCTGGACCAAGCTCTTTCTGGCATTCAAGTTTTTCCATTCTTTGTTGGCTGGCACAACCCCTAGAAAACGTCATACCTTTATTGTAGCTCTAGGAGCTTGGATGAGCTATGCTCATCCAACTATTTGGATCCCCAAACAACCAAATGAAGTTAAATTTTGGAAATAAATCATATAGTACCATAAATATCCAGGTCTATTGGCATATAAAAGATGTGTAAGGCCAAAATATTACTTTATATTTCTCAGTGAGAATTCTGTCTTTCCTACTGCTAATAATAACTAAGGCTATGTGGTGTTTACCATGTGCCAGCGGCTGTTCTGAGGACTTTACATTTACTTATTAATTGTTACAAAAACTTTATGAAGTAGATACAATTATTATTTGCATAAAAAGGTAAGAAACTAAGTCATAAAGATCACAAAAGCTAGTACATGACAGAGCTGGGATTTCGGGTCAAATAAACTGGCTCTAGTGTAAATGGCTGCTAATTACTGTGCTATGCTGCTTCTCAAAATAGACTGTTAGGAATCTTTCCTAAAACAATAAAGGATGTTTTAGAGCTTTATTGGTGCTCCTCTGAAACCAATTTTGACATTTTACATGATACAATGATAAAATCAGTTATCTCTAGTATTTGGCATTTTTAAACGAAACAGTAAATCAACAAAATCTTCTTTTAAAATTGTCCCAGCAATAAAATGAGATTATTCTCTTCTTTGTACCCTTTCCCCGCCCCCGAAAACAAACACAACTATATCTAAAATATGTAGGCAAAGCCATTTTAACAGAAATTCCATTATCAGACTTGGATTTTTAAAACAAGATACTGAATTTCCTAATTCTTTTCCTTCAGACAAGTTGCTCTTAAGTCAATGTGTTCAACATTTCATATTACTTTGTATTTTAAAACATAATTGGAACATAGAAAATTGTACTTACCTTCTTAGGCATGTAAAATTTGAATGTCAGCATCTTCGGGAGTTTGAGATTCTTAGAATTCTGTGAAAGAATAAGACATTGTTATTTTAAAATGAACTCCAGCTAGAAAAATTAAATGTAATAATTTTAGTAAGAAAGGGAATGTACTTACATTAACAATTTTGGAAAGCATCTGTAAATCCAGTAGTAATTGCTCCAGTTGCTGCTGGGTTTCCTTTGTAGAGCTGAAAGCAGGTGCGCTCTTCGTGATGAGTACAAAAGTTAGTGCAATGCAAGCCACGAGCTGCATCTTGTACATTGTGGCAGGAGTTGAGGTTACTGTGAGTAGTGATTAGAAAGGTTGATAGGAAGCTCTTGAACAAGAGAAGCAATTTATACTCTAAATTCTGGAAAAAATATTATATGGGGGTGTCAAACAAAATGTTTTACATATTACACATATTTTCAAAGACTCTACCTGTGTGGCAAAAGCATTACCTTTATCTTTCCTCTTCTGATGACTCTTTGGAATTTCTTTAAACCCCCATAAACTTACTGAATGGATGTAGGTGAAATCCCTCTTGGTTATTTAGCCCACACTTACGCGGCAGTTCTAATTCATATAACTAACGCCTTCTGTATGAAACAATTTTTCCTCCCTCTTTCATTTAGGGGGTGGGGATACAAAAGTGGCTTATGAAAATTTTCTCTTTGTCATAAAACCATGCGAGCATGTGGAGTAGCATGCTGCGGTGGGCAAGAGCAAAAGTAAATAGATGAAAAGAATAAATTTTTAGATTTGTTGATTAAACAGGAAGAATATTGGTTTCCTGTTTCAGGATGGTTTTACTTTTTTATCTACATAATAACTGAGCTAATGCATACAATGCAATAGATTACTTCTCACACAATTAGCCAGAGGAATATTAAGATTAAATATATAAAATGTTCCTTGAGCTTGAGGTACTGTTTTATGCAGTTTTAACACATTTCTTATATCTGTTTAAATTTTTTAAAAGGGTATGGTGTTTAACAAACGAATATTCAGGCAAAGTTTTGTATCCAAAAGCATTGATGCTAGTTCAAAAATACACCTTTTTGGGTAGTATGTAAACTAATAAACAACTCTCTACTTTCTATGTTTTCACCTCTTTAATAGATTGGGATTTATGCTACAAAGCACTGGGAATACTATGAATGTAAAGATTATAGTTATGACATATGCTCAGAAATATTTTTTTAGTCAGTGAACTGGGTTGGATACTAAGATATGTGCCCAACTCATCCTAGCTGGTATAATGCACTAACTGACTAATAGTGGGCTGCGTGTACATCTGTGACGTAACCTGGGGAGACTCGAGGCGGTCCTTTATCAAACTGTTTGCTTCTATCTCCTCCGTTTTTACTACCTTCATCACTTCTTATCTTGCCTTAAATAGACATTTCTCTGCACCTATAAGACCCTCAGGTATATAGAAAGGGAGTAAAAAGAACAGAGTGCCAGGCACCCAGGCTAATTTAAGCTTCTCGGCAAACCTGTGAAATGATAGTTCCCATCTTGCACATTAGAAAACTGAGACTCAGAGAAGTTAAATAATTTGTTCTGGACCACTCAGCCAATAAGAGGTAGAACAAGGATTTGAAACCAGAATATTTTGACTCCAAAGTCCACACTCTTTTGACTTGTCTCTTCTCCCAGAGAACCTGGCATGTAATAGGGAAGGTAAGTATGTGCAGAGACATCTGTAATTCTAGATAGAAGATGGTCACTGCCACAAAAGAGGTGAATGTAATTTTGTAGAAGGAACAGTTACATTAAACTGGGCTTTGATCCATGACTAAGCTGTAGATATAGGAATTTAATGTTCGTATGAGAGTAGGTGTGCAGGAAGCAATAAGCATTCCAAGAACACTCAAATGTAATCTCCTGTAGAGGATAGATAAAAACGGTTCAGTAGCACTTATCTATGCACTAGGCAATATACTGAAGAATATATCACCTCTTCATAAAATTTAAAAAATAAACTTTATAGCCCCTTCTTCATAAAGATGAAAGAAGAACCAGATTAGGAACCAGATTCCATGCTCTTTTCTTTGGTTAACTAAAATATGCAAAATATATCTTTAGACCCTTTCAAAGCAAAACTACAAATTTGCATTAGGTGTAAGGGAGGACTGTTTTGGCCACCTTTGTGTCAACTTTATTCACTTGTTTTGCTTCTCTGAAGACTTCAGCCTCTCCCAGCGTCTCCAGCTCAGGCCTTCTTTAATGCGTCTGACCCATCAGTCGGCTTTTCTGGCTGTGGTGGCTGCAGAGTCAGCAGTGGACAGCTGGCCACTACGTGTCACACCCCTACTTCCCTCTGGACATAAAGGTTGATTCAACAAGGAGCTAGTTTCAAGCTTAACATTGTTTGTGACTCGGTCTCTTAGACTCAAGAGCGGCCCAGGTCCTTTAAGAAGAGCAGGAACACTTCATGGAGCTGCCTGCCAAGAAGGCTGACTCTCGGGAACCCCAACACCCCTTCACTGGGCATCTTCCCTCTGGCTCTCTTTTGCAGCTTTACCAAACTTTGGTTTGGTGTGGCACTTGGTGCCTATAGCAATGTTTTTCTCGTCAGTTTCTAAAGGTCTGACAGAAGTTTAGAACTCTCAGATTCAGTTCTTTTTTTTTCAAGTTAGGACATATTGGATAATCTCCAAACCACTTAGGGAGAATTCAACTAGGAGGCCTGTTTTTTTCTGTGAAAATGTGAATTTATTCCGTCATAGATTGAGGCACAGTCTTCGTCTTTATGAGACCTTTGTTCCTCCGTCACGTAATAGCATGTCTGTAAACTTGTCTGCTCTCATTTTTATATGCTCTTCTGCCATGTGATAAATTTTAATGATGTTCACAGCCTTTTGGGATGGAGCTCTGCTTGGTACTTTTGATTTTTCAAAGTGTTTTCAAATTGACTATCATCCACTTTCTCACTGATTCACATTTTGACTTGTCCAAGATCATACTCTTAATTAGTAGGGAAATTAGAGCAAAACCCCAAGCCTCTTGATCCCTCATGATTTCCTCTCTTTCCAGTATAAAATAGTGTTGTCACATTCTCAGCCCATTAGGGTCAATAGTGAAAGCTAACTTAGATGTCCCCACTACCACTGGGGATAGGAATGAGGCAGGCAAGGCTTCGTCCCTCCTCACCAAGCCAACACCCATCTCTGAGCAGCTTTAGGATCTCTAAGACAGTCCTAGAGCAGCTGAGTTCACACAATAGCTACAAAAGCTGAGTTTTGCCATGTTTTGGGGGGGAGGTGTATGCTCCAGGAATTGAAGCCAGGTCTCCCACACGAAAGGTGGGCATTGTAACCAGCGAACTACCCGTGCACCCTGCCATGGTTTTGTATCTCTTTCTGGAGTATTTTTTAAAAAGCCCTAGAGTTCTTACTATTTCCTGACAGTGTCTCCTGTCTCTGAAGCCAGGAAATGGTTGCATCCACCGTGGTATTCAGCCGCCCTGTGCCTGTAGGAGTGTAGTGCTCCAAGGCTGGCATGGGGAATACTGCACTTGGCCATGGGCTGAGCGTGGCAGGGAGTGTCTTCAAAACTTTGGGCACTTTACTTTCGGTGTAAATGTAAAGTCCCTGTGACAAGTCACACAGCAGTGGGTAGAGGTGGAATGTGATCATTGCTCCTTTGACAATGATGATACTAGGTTTGCAAAGCACTTCAAATTTATAAAGCATTTTCATATCCAGTGATCTTATTTCATGTCTTTCAGTCTCATTTCTCCACAAAGCAAAGATTTTTTTTTCTGTGTATATTTCATGAAAAACTTTATCTTCTTATATTGAGAATTAACTACTTCAATTAATTAATTAATTCCTAATTAAATACTTCAATTCTCAATTAAGTAATCAAGAGGAGATAAATACTTTCTCCTCTGCTGAGATAAATGCCTTCATTAAAATCCTGTTAAAATTAAATAATCATTTACATACATTTAAGCTTATTTTCATCAGGTTGCTTTTCCTGCGTTACCTGTTTCTAAGTTCTCTTTTGACAGTTTGTTCTTTCCTTCCCCCATAGTAACTTTTGATATACCATTGACAGAATCCATTGTTCCATATTTCCTAAATAATATATTTGTAAAAGATTATATCCTTCTTTGATTGTCTAAAAATTTATAACTCTACAGTCTGATTACAAAATAATACATATTTATTATGAAAATTTGGGAAACACAGAGAAGCTAAAAAAAAAAGCAACCTAAAAACAAAATCATCTGTAACATATTTTAGAATATGTTCATCCAGTCTGTTTTTACTGTGGTATATATGTACTTGCTTTTTCTCTTACTAATGTATTATAAATATTTCATGTATCATTAAGTATTCTTCTAAAACAATATTTTTAAAGCTACATAGAATTCTCCTGTATGGCTATATCCTATTATTGGGATTTACATTATTTCCAATCATTTGCAGTTATGAATAGTGCTGTAATTTACTAATATCTTTGCAAATAAATATTTTTGCATATCTCTAATTGTCCCCTTCTGATAACAACATAAGAGTGAAATTATTGGGTAAAAATGTATGAATATTTTAAGGTTTATAACGCTTATTCAGAAAGTTTGTAACAATACTCCCATCAAAAGCATAAGTCTATTTCTGACCCCCCTGTATAATTTCCATATTATCAAATACGGGAGAGAGCAGGAGAGAGAGATGGAGCAGTAAAGTGTGTGTTAGTTGGAGGTTATAGAGGAAGGACTTGGAACTGGAATTCAGTAAAATCTGTGTGAGTCTTAATAACCTACTTACCCACCATGAGCCTTGGTTTTCTTAGTCCTAAAATAAGAATATGTACTGCATTAGACCTGTATGAGTGGCAAATAAGATAGCAAAAATGAAAGATAGTACTAACCTGTTTACCATGAATGATGTACTACCCCCTCCCTTTTCTTCCAAGATATTAGCAAAATGATGGCATTTGTTTTGTGCAATTTTTCAATGTCATCCAGGTTTGTCAATCTGCCTAATTTGAGGGTTGAGTAAAAGACAGGTGAAAAAATAAACCAGGCCAGTGTTACCCAAATTCAACTCTCTTAAAAGTGAACTTAATCAAATAATTTTGAATCATTCTACAAGATTACTAGAGGTAAGGTATAGCAGTGATGTTATTCCATGATATGTCACTGCCATCTAAGAGGATCCTCACCCATCAAAATAGACCTTGTTGAAGTGGAACCTCTTTTCTCTAAAACAACCAGTAATCAGAAAGTAATAAAAATGTCCTCCAAACAGCAAAAACTGGTATGCAAAAGCTTATCGTGAAGATGGTAAATGCATTTCCTCTCAGCTGGATTACGGGCAGTAGCTTCTTGAAGTGCCATGTTGAGAAGAATTCAAAGTGACCTCGGCTTCAGTGGAGAAGTATGCCGTGGACTTTTAGTCTGCACTGGGCTCTGGATATGGAGTCTTAGCCTGCTCACCAAGTGTTTACCATTTCTGCTCTGTGCTTGTGCTTTGTTTAGGCACAATTCTAGCCGTGTTTTCAAGAACGTGGCAGATTAGAAGCGGTGGTGGGAGTTGGTCAGCTTGCAGAAGAGTTATAGCTGAGAGTTTAAGAGGGCATATCAGCAGAATGTAATGGTGGTGACACTGCCTCTTCAAAAACTGTTGAAATTATGCCTACTTTGTTTAAGAAGTTAAAGTATATGTAATATTATGGGAGAGATTTTCATTTCAATAGTTAATATAAAACAAATTTGATGTTTCAACAAATGCAAATGACAGCACTTCAAACTTCTGCAGATCAAGGTAAAAATTTTATTATGAAGACAGTATTGCTAGAGAAGAGGAAGCAGTCAGGTAGATCAACGAACCTATCAGTACTCACTCATCTGACCCTTGGAGATGGGAGGAGAAACCAGACAGTAATCAGCCTCTGCAAACAAGAGGCTCTTGTAGCTTCCATGCCTGGAGAAAAGGGAGAGCTTTCACACCAACCTGCGGCAACAAAGCTTTCTGTACTTTAGGGCTTCCAGAAGTAGTCATATAGGTAGCTAATTTTAGCAACAAATTTGCCTCTTATGTTTTTTTGTGTGTGTTTCTTATGTTTTTTGTGTTTCTGCACCCCATTCCTGGTTCTATTCTATTCCCAATCCTTGACTACCTGCCTAGCATCGTCCTAGTCCCACAGTATTTAGCAAAAACCAGATGATGTTAGGATTCTTGTAAAATCCATTTCACTGCTTAGGTTTTTGTTTATAGACTGAGCTGCACAGATAATCTGTTGCTGATTGGATTGGATCTTCTGTTCCTTACAGCTTGGCCTAATAGGATAAAGTTTCCTAGATGATTTTATAACAGTTCTCAGTGAGGATAAACTGTTAGTCCAGTTGCTGAGTACAGAAGTGTAGACAGCAAGCAGATGGAACAGCAGATGGTTTACTAGAGATAGCTTGTCAAATTAAAGGTGAAGAATTAGAAGAAAATTTTAAAAGGATTTTATGATCTAGGATTGTTAGAATACAAAATACCATTAGCAGTACCAAATACTCACAAGGCAAGGAATCGGATTTTTCTCGTCAGTTGCACTCAGTTCACGTGGTTCGTTTCTGTTCTGGCGTCCTTGAGTTAGCAGTCTATCTCTTGAAGTCACCTCCCTATTAATATGCTGATGTTGGGCTACCGTCCTCCACCAGGGATTTGCCTTTCTGACCTGAAAGAGTCTTGGAAATCCTGGGTCTCAATCCTTAGTCAGGCCCTTCCTTTGAGGTTCAAAGGCTGGATTTTTTGTTGTGGTTTGGTTCGGTTTTGGTGGGAGGGTGGGACTTGGTGTGTTTTTCCCCGAAGACCCACCCCTTGGCCTTCTGCTCTGCAGGCCCCTCAGGTTGGCGTGTGGAGAAGGGTGGCTGGCTGAGCAGCCTGGGCACACTCAGGAGTGGTAGGAGCTGATGTTGCCGAAGAGCGGCACCCCTCGTGGCTGTGAAACGTGCATGTATGGGCTTCTCCACAAGTGTTTTCTAAGCATTGAAGCAAATTGTATCCATGGGGTAAAAATGTATATGGGGTTTGAAGTCACTGTGATGCATCTCTTGGCCTTTTTAGGTCATGAGCCCTAATCCCCATCAATAGACAAGAAGGAGTATTTTAACCGAGGAATAAAATCCTGTAGGTAAGTTTGCTGACAGTCATTGTGTCGGCTCTTGCACTCAAATATGAGGAAGTTTCTACCCATCTTGAAGGTATACAGTCTTTGAAAATATTCATATTAACTAGACTTTGTGCTAAATTAACCTGGAGGAAGTTCTTCCCCACCCTTTTTCTCTTGCTCACTCTTTACAAATTTCCCACATTGTGGTTCTGCAAAATAGGGCAGTTCTTACAAAACCATTGAACCAATTTAAGAAGTTGTAGCATACCAAAAGTGTGTCATTATTTCTAGCAATCCTTCTTTTCCATGATAATGGAATAAATCCTTGGTGAGGCAGGCCATCTGGAAGCCCCCGCAGATGCTGTGGGGTAATACGTGTTCTTACAGTGGGGTTAATCTGACTTCGGGTATGATGTTGGCACTCTCAGAGATCACTCACTCAACTGAAACGTGAGGACAGTGTTAAGGGAGTGGCTGCAGCTTGTCTGTTCCATGGACATGATGATGATGAAATACTTCGGATATAGAGGAGAAAAGGTAACAATGCTTCAGAATTCTAATTTCTCCTAAAGTGAGGAAATTTTGTTTGATTTAAAATGATCTATGAACATGGTAAAAAGCAATGAAAAGTATGAAAAGTTCTTGAGAAATGAAAATATACATATAGGTGAGCAAAAGATCAATTGTGTTATCTTTGTAGAATATACAGAAGACAAAGAACAGTTCTCTGCTGTCTCATAATGGGGACTGACTGTGTAATCCAATAGAATATACACTTTTACTCATACATTCATCCTCCACAGGTACCTATACTGCTGTGATGGTGAAAATTCCAACTATTAGAAATATGCTTGGGATTGAAATATCACTGAAAGTTATGTTAACATGCTCATATATTGATTAGAGTAATTAATATAATAAAACCCTAGCATCTCTTAAAATTCAAGAGATTAATGGACTGCGTCTATCCTAGAATAGGTCCTAAGGGAAACAGAACACTAGGAAGGCAAGTTTGGGTGGGCTAGGCGTTTAGAGAAAATGTACTAGTTTCCTAGTACATATAGTTTCAGTGGAGAAGGTGGGGCCACATGGGTTCCAGGTGGCTAGGGCATCAGGGCCAGACTCATCTAAGTCCAGTCCTCAGGGCAGCTATGAAACACTAATTACTTTGGAACTTCCTAAATACCTCACTTTTTTTCAGACCCAAAGGGATTTTAAAAATATATCCTCTAATTTATGTTGCAGAGAATGCTAATTTCTTCCTAACAGCCATTCCTCCTTCCTACTTAGAATAAGAATCATTATGCATTGCTACTCCACCAGTAAAAATCACCTTTTTTAGTTTCCCTTTGCGGTGAGATGTGGCATACAAATATAATGGCTGGAGTTCTGGTAGCTTTTCTGGACGTTGAGTGCAGGGACCATACCCTAGGGATGGTAGACCTGAGAGCTAAAATGCTGAGAACTTTGTGAAGCTGTCACATCAGCTCAGATTGTACTTCCTGAGTTCTTTCAGTGAGAGAGGAACAAGCATATCTTGTTTAAGCCATTGTTATTTTGGGTTTCTCTTTATATGCAGCTAGCAACACTATATGGATATATTGGGGCATGATCTTTTTAAAAGATCATTTGTTATTTGAATGCAAAATATCTAAGAAACATTATCCATCATGAGCTATGGGAGTATAAAAATGAGTACCTGGCCTTAGCTTCCAGAATTTTATATTTTAGCTGGTAAAACAGACATATATAGGGATGCTCTAATATAAGACAATGAATGAAACGGGATGGGTAAGCAATTAATTGCCAATTGTAAAATTTACTAACTTATACTAGCATAAGAATAGATATATAGATCATTAGAATAGAATTGAGAGTCCAGAAATAAACCCTTACATTTATGGTCAATTAATTTTTAACAAGGGTGCCAGGACAATTCAGTGGAAAAAGAATAGTTTTCAGCAGATGGTTCTGTGACAACTGGATATCTGCTTGCAAAAAAAAGAAAAACGAAGTAGGACCCCTGCTTCACACCAATCCAAAAATTAATCTATATAATTGCCTAAATGTAAGAGCTAAAGCTATAAAATTCTTTGAAGAAAACATAGGAGTAGATATTCATGACCTTGGATTAGGAAATGATTTCTTAGATATGATGCCAAAAGCAAAAGTGACAAAAGGAAAAATAAATAAACCAGACTTCATCAAAATTGCAAGCTCTTCTGTTTGATAAACACCAAAAGTGTGAAAGGCAACTAACAAAATTAAAGAAAATATTTGTAAATCATATATCAGATAAAGAATTTGTATTCAGAAATACATAAACTCTTGTAACTCAATAATTAAAAAACAAATAATGGGCAGTGCGAGAGTGGCTCAATGGCAGAATTCTCACTTGCCATGCCGGAGACTCAGGTTCAATTCCCGGAGCCTTAGCCCATGCCAAAAAATAATAATAAATAAATAACCTAATTTTAAAATGGGCAAATGATTTGAATATGTATTTCTTTAAAAAGTTAACGTTGGCCAATAAGCACTTTGTTTCAGTTTCCTGGGTGCTAAAATAGATACTATGCAATGGGTTGGCTTACACAGTGGGGATTTGTCAGCTCACAGTTTGGAGACTATGAGATGAAGGCATCATCAAGGCAATGCTTCGTCCCGGAAGACTGTGGCCTTCTGAGGCTGGCTGCTGGTGACCCTTGATCCTGGGCAGCCTCTCCTGGCCTCTGTCTGCTCTTCTGGAATCTGTTGACTTTCAGCTTCTGGCTGCTCCCGTAGCTTTCTCTCTCTCTCTCTGTAGCCTTCCCTATAAAGGCTCAGTAACAGGGTTAAGACCCATCTTGATTCAATTGAGCCACACCTTAAGTGAAGTAGCCCCACCAAAAGGTCCTATTTACAATGGTTTTATGCCCAGGAATAGATTAAGTTAAGAACATATTTTTCTGGGAGTACATAGCTCCCAGCCATCACACACATGAAAAGATGTTCAATATCATTAATCATTAGGGAAACGCAAATCAAAACCACAATAAGCTACCACTTCATGCTCATTAGGATAGCTAAAATTAAAAAGTCAATGACGAGTATTGGCAAAGATGTAAGAAAATAGAACCCTCATGCATTGCTGGTGGTAGTGTAAAATGGTGCAACTGTGTTGAGAGACAGTTTGGCAGTTCCTCAAAGTAGTAAACATAGCGTTACCATATGACCCAGCATTTCCACTCTTAGATATATACCCAAGAGAAAGGAAGACGTATATATCCACGCAAAAAAAATGTATACAAATGTTCATAGTAGCATTATTCATAACAGAAAAAACCCAAATGTCCATCAACTGATAAATGGTTAAACAAAATTTGGACTATCCATACAATGATTACTTGTCAATAAAAAGACTGAATTACTGATACATGCCACAAAATGGATGAACCTTGAAATATTATGCTATGTGAAAGAATCTGGTCATATAAGGCTAAGGATTTGTGATTCCATTTATATGAAATGTTCAGACTAACTGTATCCATAAAGGCAGAGAGTCTATTTGTGATTCCCAGGGCTAGAGGAGACGGGGAGAGAGACTGCTCTGGGATTGGTGTTTCTTTTGGGGGTAATAAAAATGTTCTAAATTAGATAGTGGTGGTGGTTGCATAACTCTGAATATGCTAAAAACCACTTAATTGTACACTTGTACTATGTAACTATCTCAAAGCTGTTAAAAAAAAAGTTTTTTGCTAGCTTCACAATTGTGGTCGAAATATATGCAGCGTGCTTTTGGTTTGTGGCTATAGTGAAATAGATATCATCCCAGAATGAAACTAGCTGTATCTTCAAGAATTGAGTAATAACCAGTGTCTCTAAAACAACTATATCATTTCAACTAGGAAGAATGAAATAACTGGGTTTAAATTGTTCATACTGTTAATTAGTAAAAGATACTACATAGCATTCAAGCACTATTCCTGGTGCCAGTTCATCACATGATTAAGTCCCAAACATTGAAGGAGTAGGAACACTTTTTTCTTTGAGTGGGAAATAAAGATGACATCCTTCAATACCACAGAGCATTTGAATGTTAAAACAATAGATTAAAAATAAAGAAAGTGTACTGACAAATACTACAGAGATGTGGTAATGATTCAAGGAAAGATGTAAGCCAACATATGGTGCAGGATGCCTTTAAACAACCAGACCTGGCCTCAGGGAACCGGTACACCTGGTTCTGTGAACGAGCAGATGTGCCAGCCACACGGCCACACCAAGCCCTGCCTCGTGCACCAAGCAGCAGAAGATGCAGAAAAGCCAAAACAGCCCACCTCTGAGGTGCAGATGGCGGCATGCATGTGTTTAACTCTCAGGACATTTTTCTTTGTTTGTTTAAATTTTTGTATTTCAATTGAGCCAATATTTTAAAATTGTGAAAGTTAACCTACAAATATGGATTGCAGCGTGTCTTGAAAAATCTGAAGCTGAGTGCTTGCTGCCCTCTTTAAGTGGAGCGTCCACGCTTCCATTCTTTGCATCCCAGTGCCCCATGCAGTGGGCACCTGTGCACCTATGGCCAGCCACTTTTCTCATCTACATTATGAGCCTGGCTTCATGGACTTTCGATTTGGCTGCCCCAAATCTAGATGCAAGTCTAACCTGCTGTGCTGACGTGAAGCTGCTATGAACCCCAGAAAAGCCATGTTCTTCTAATCCACTCTTGTGGGTGCAGACCTGTTATGGGTGGGACCTTTTGGTTAGGTTGTTTCCATGGAGATGTGACCCACCCAATTCAAGGTGGGTCTGAATCCTCTTTACTGGAGTCCTTGGTGAGAGGATAAAAAGACATTAAAAGCTGAGAGAGCTAGAGACATTTGGAGAGAGACAGGAATGCCTCCAGGAGAAACAGAAAAAGACCCACAGAAGCCCAGAGGAAGGACCAGCAGCCGTCACCATGTACCTTCCCATGTGACAGAGGAAACCTGGATGCCGGCAGCCTTTCCCCAGAGAAGGTATCTTCCTCTTGGAGCCTTAATTTGGACATTTTCATAGCCTGAGGACTGTTCATTTGTAACCTCATAAATTTCCATTGGAAAAGCCAACCCATTCCTGGTGTATTGCATTCCAACAGTTTTAGCCAACCAGAACCCTTGCCTTGTGGCTCAAGTCTGATTTGTCTTCTATGCGAGGGGGCTAAGAATGCCTGCCCTCCTCTCCTTTCCTCATAGCGCTGGTGGGAAGATTTACTAAGGTGACATATATAGAAAGCACTCTTCAACTCAGAAGTCCTCTGTAAGTCCTTTTGGTCCTTCTCACTCTGTGCCAGCAGTCTGACCATCCGACCTAGGTGACCTTGAGGGCTGGTCCCTTACAGTTCACTCTGCATGGAATCAGGTTAGATGCTAGTTAGAAAAAATGATGTTAAAACCTCATCTTCCTTTGATTTGTAACAGTAGATTTAGTAAGACAAATATCAAAATGCTCCAGGAATTTAAAAAATCCTTATAATGTGTATAATCTAGGAGAAAACAGTTACCATTTACTCCTGAGGAAAGGCACAAGGCCTGATTTGGTACATAGTCAGGTAGAAAGCCTGTTTCCATCAAGAAAGCAGGGTCTACTCCAGAAGAGTATAATAGGATCTAATTGGTGCAAAGGAATTATAGTTGCTTGTTTGGTATAATGGTTTTGTCTTACTTAGAAGGAAGAGTGAGGTGTGATCCCCCCTAAGCCTTTTATAAAATAATTTGAAATGAATATTGACTTTTTTTTTTTTTTTGGCATGGGCAGGCACTGGGAATTGAACCCAGGTCTCCGGCATGACAGGCAAGAACTCTGCCTGCTGAGCCACCATGGCCCGCCCAAGTATTGACATTTTAAGATATCTCCTCTTCATAATTCTACAATTCAGTTTGTTAGTTCATCATTTATGGACTATTTAACAAATGTCAGGCACTGGACTAAACTCAGGATGAAAAGGCATATTAGATATAGAAGGCAAAAAACAAGGATATTTACAAATAAGTGCACTAAAGATTGGAGGGTTCCTATTCATCCTTCAGCCTTAGCTTAAAAGCTAACTCCTGATTCCTTGTTCTTATTTAGATTCTAATTTTCTCTCATAAGATGCTGTTGTCTTTCTTTTTAGCAGTTCTCATAATTTATAATATTTGTTCGTGTTTGGTCACTGAATGCCCACCTCCCTTAAAAACTTTAAGCTTCATGGGGACATGGGCTTTTCTCTTTCGTTGACTACTCATGCTTACTGCCTCCTCCAATTCCTGCCTCAGGGGACACTAAAGGAGGGGAGAGTCAGTTCTTGTGGCCAGTACTTCCAAAGGGAAAGCATCCAGTTAACTTGGAAGATGGATACCTGAAACCCCACGCAATGCAGGTACATACAGGCAAAGAGAGCAAATGAATCCTAAAACTATTTCTTTGAGTAGAGATCATTGACAAGTTCAAATGATCTATAGCTATGTATGTGTATATAGTCTTATCTCCCAAAGACTACTGTGTTAATAATTTAGTGCTAAATTAACTTTAAATTTAATTTGAAAAGTTATAACTTGCTTTGAATGTAAATGCAATAAATGCTTATTGTAGAAAGCAAGAACAACACAAAGAATAAAATTAAATCTTCTACATTTTCACTTTCAGTATTTAGTGTATTTCTTCCCTTTTTTTTGTAGACAAGCAATAAACACTTTCTAAAGAATATTGGCATTACACTGTGCATGCTGTTTCGTACCCTGATTTATTCACTTGATGTGTTTTTTTTAAAGTTTTTTTATTGTATAGTATAACATATATACAAAGCAGTGAAATAAAAAAAGCAATAGTTTTCAAAGCACTCTTCAAAAAGTAGTTACAGGATAGATCCCAGAGTTTGTCACGGGCTACCATATGATCCTCTCATAATTTTCCTTCTAACTGCTCCAGAGTACAGGAGGCCAGAGGGCTTAAATACTTTTTTATCATCACAATCGACTTTTTTTCCTTCTGGTTTTGTGAATGATAGCATATATACAAAAAAGCTATAAATTTCAAGCACAGAACCACAATTAATTGCAAACATATTTCAGGCTTTGACATGGGTTACAATTTCACAATTTTAGGTTTTTACTTCTAGCTGCTCTAAAATACTGGAGACTAAAATAGATATCAATTTAATGATTCAGCATTCATATTCATTTGTTAAACCCTATCTTCTATGTATAATTCCACCATCATCTTTGATATTTCCATACCTCTCATTAGGGTTGTTTGGGCTATGGCAATTCTAAATTTCTGATATTAAAATCACTACTATCACTAATATGGGGTAGGGAGATGGAACTATCTAATGTTCTGGAGAGGGGTTTCAGGACTTATCTGGACTAGGGACCCATCTGGAGGTTGTAGGTTTCTGGCAAGTTACTCTAGTGCCTGGAACCCTTGGGGAATTTTATATATTGCCTTAGGTGTTCTTTAGGATTGGCTAGAATGGTCCTGGTTGAGGGTTGGCAGGTTATAATAGGTAGCAAGGTCACCTGAAGCTTGTGTAAGAGCAACCTCAAAAGTAGCCCTTCAACTCTATTTGAACTCTCTCTGCACTGATACTTTATTAATTACACTTCTTTTCCCCCTTTTAGTCAGGATGGAATTGTTGATCCCACGGTGCCAAGTCTAGATTCATCCCTGGGAGTCATCTCTCACACCACCAGGGAGACTTTCACCCCTGGATGTCACGTCCCACGTAGGGGGGAGAGCAATGATTTCACTTGCAGAGTTGAGCTTAGAGAGACTGAGGCCACATTTGAGCAACAACAGAGGTCCTCCAGAAGTAACTCTTAGGCATGCCTATAGGTAGTCTAAGCTTCTCCGCTCCCTACATAAGCTTCACAAGAGTAAGCCTCATTATCAAGGGCATGGCCTATTGATTTGGGTGTCCCTAAAGTTTGACACAATATCAGGGGATTCCCTGATGGTAAGGTTTAATAGTTCCATAGTCTTTCTCCCCTCCCACAGGGGACTTTCCCAATACTTTTTGATTATCTGCTTAATATACTCTAGGATGTTTCCAAGCATTACAATAATCTATTAAGGATTAAAGGACCTCTGGATTAAAGGATCTCTCTCATTCTGTGCTCTTTGTGTTTCAGTTGTTCAAATGAGATATACAGATAAGTTGAATTAGATTATGCACTACAAAAAATTTTAGTTCCAGATCAAATAAACCTTTCTTCCATTGGTCTCGCAAAGTATGTGTGGTTGTAAAATATAGACATTGCCTTCCTTACCTCTGTGTTCTGAATTACTTTAACTCCATCCTGTTCAGCTTCGTTCTTATCTCTAAATATTAGGTGATATATATAAAACAGCCTCTCAAAATCCAGAAATCATAATCACCACTCCGGACTTAATGTGTCTGCTCTAAAAGCTTACAATCTAGGCCTCTGTTTTCTTGGAAGCATTTTCTAAAGGTGACCATACCATTGTTGTTTTTTTGTTTCTGGCTTATTTTGTCTCACCAAATATCCCACATTTCATTCACATTGTTGCATGCCTCATGATTTAGTTCCTTTTTGTAGCAGCACAACCTTCGTTCATAAGTATACACCATTGTTCGCCAATCTACTTCTCCGTCAGTGCATCCTTCAGCCACCTGCATTCATCGGCATCATGTAGAGGGCCCAAAGTCCTCAATTTTAGATAATTTCATTGTTCCCAAGAAACAGAAGACCAATAAACACCCTCGCCAAATAGTAAATCTCAACCTCCTCTTAACTCTTGATTCTCACCCCATTATTTACCTCTGCTGTTGCTGTGGTAGTGCTGATGGTTTCCTTTGGAACACAGCTCATAGCATGCGATAGCAGTTTTCCTCTGTACCCTGGACTTAAACACTCTTTATACAAGAATCATATCTTTGGAGTAATTCTGAAGAGAACTCATTCATATTTCTAATGTGAGTCAGTGGGACACGTGGTCTATGCAACCCTTCAATCTTGTTCCTGATGTGTCTTTTAAGTGTTAAAGAATATCTTTCCCAACGTATGAATTCTCTTCCTGATTTTCCTCACAAAACACGGTTCTGATTCTCCTTGGAAATTTGTCTTTCTATAACAACTTGAAATTGTGTGTAAAATAGATTTTGAGAAGTATTTTACTAAAACATCATTTTATAGCCATCATATTCCATTGCACTGCTGCATCGACTACATTCACTCCCTGCTGGCTGGGGTCTGATGGCCATTTCTCTGCCCTCGGGGGTGAGCACGTGTGACACGCTCCTTCCATCTTGAAACAATTTCCCCCCTGGTCTCCACAACACTCTCTGCTGCCAATTCTCTCACTTCCCCCGGGGCTCCTGATCAGTGTCCTTTCCAGGATCCTCCCCCTATTCCAGTCCCTACATGTTGAAGTTCCCCAAACCTCAGTCCCTGGACCTCTTTTCTGTGGTCTCCACTCACTTGCTAGGGACT
Source organism: Tamandua tetradactyla (assembly GCF_023851605.1). Taxonomy (NCBI): domain Eukaryota; kingdom Metazoa; phylum Chordata; class Mammalia; order Pilosa; family Myrmecophagidae; genus Tamandua; species Tamandua tetradactyla. Next base: position 46,268,699 of record NC_135348.1, on the reverse strand, counting down.
GCACCCAGCCCTACATTTAAACCCATAACCACTGACAACTCCCACATTTATACCTCTAGCACCTAACTCTTACCTCAACTGTAGTCTCATGGACTGCCTAGATGCTAATATTTAAATTTACTATGTCATTCTAAGGAGGGAAGATTAATCCTGAGTACAGTGAAAAACTATCAGTATTTGTTTTTAATTTTTATTCTGTTACTACATATATAACCCAAAATTTCCCCTTCAACCACATTCAAATATATAGTTCAGTGGCATCAACTACATTCACAATGTTGTGCTGCCATCATCACTATGTAAATACATTTATATTTGTATTTTATGAGGATTCCAATAGTTGTAACACGGAGGGAAATCAGAGGGACTCCACAATGGGTTGACTTTTTTCTCTTACTTCAAAATTTTGCTTCTGAGAAAGGTTCCTATGAGGCTCAGCATCCAGTTTGTATAAAAATTTGTCACGGGGCATTGAGACTTGGAAGGGAGTTGTGCTGTCATGCAATGTGAAATCACCGTGAGCTTTGGACATTTTGGTGAGAGGTTTGGAGCAGGGAAGAAATGCGTGGGCCGTAATCCACCTGAAGTCCTGACACACTATTTCATCATCAGTAAGCAGAGACATTGACCTTTCTCTTTTTCCTCATTCAGGCCAAAAAAAAATCTCTTGGTTGATGTCCTTTTTATAGTGTTTTGAATTGAAAGAGTCACTGCATCTAAAAAAAAAAAATGAGTGTCAGAATTCTGAGACAGCAGAACAATGTGTCCTCAAGATTTGAGATTCAAGATTTGAGAAAGCCTTATAAATATTCTCAGGACTGGTTAATTCAGAAGCTCAGTGATAACATCAGTTCCTGTTTCAGTTTGTTAAAGCTGCTGGAATGCAATATACCAAAAACTGGGTTGACTTTTTCAGTGGGGATTTATTAGTTTACAAATTGACAGTTCTAAGGCCATGAAAATATCCAAATTAAGGCATCAAGAGGAAGATGCCTTCTCTGAGGAAAGGCTGCCGGCCTCCAGGGCTCCGTCACCGGGGAAGGCACATGTTGATGTCTGTTGGTCCTTCTCTACTGGGTTCTGATTTCAGTGGTTGTCTCTCTCAGCTCCTGTGGATCCTTGCTTATTGCTCCTGGGGCATTTCTCTCTAGTCTCTCTGGCCTTTTACCATCTTTATCCTCTCCACAAAGGACTCCAGTAGAGAACTAACACCCGTGTTGAAGGGCTGGGTCACATCTCAGCTGAAATAGCCTAACCAAAAGATCCCACCCACAGTAGGTCTGTCCCCACAGGAATGGATTAAAACAACTGGTCTTTTCTGGGGTACATAACAGCTCCAAACCAACATAGTTTCCTTCCATCTTTCCACTCTGATGCCTAGAAAATTATCTTCATGCCAAGACAGATAACCTCACAGTCCTGACCTTCCAGTAGGCAGCATGCCTCTTCGTTCTGGCTTGAAGTACTAGAGAAGAGGGACCCTAATTATATCTTTGACATTCTTGCTTTCTAAAATACCTAGTAGACTTCTATTGCTTACTTCTGGCCAATTCCTTGTGCTCATTACCACAGTTAGAGATATTGCCTAAGCAAATCTCTGAGTCTGTGAATTTGTCTCTAACACAGTCTTCTCAGCCTATAACTACTCCCATGGTCAGACTGGATCCTTTGTTTAGATGAAAAGAATGATTCATGAGAGGTGTTGGGGAGAGATAGGGTTTTCAGGCTTACTTTAGTTACAATCCTACCTAAATCTACTACCTCTCTGGTTTTTCTTCAACCTGCAGGCTCAAAATACCGAAATCTCAATAAACTTGGATCAGAAGCCATAGCCAAAAAAGACCCCTCTTAAAAGAAGTATATTTTCTTCCTTCCTTTCTATCAGATGGGTCACCTTTAGACCCAGCTTCTCTCTTGCGTATAGGGCAAGAAACAGTCAACAGGTTTCAATATCCCTTTTTTTACCTATTATTTTCCCTGAATATTATAGCCTCAGTAGGCATATACCTGTCCGCCAAGTTATGACAACTTAACTGTTTTCCAACCAAGTTTCTAGACCCTCTCATCCAGGAATACAAGGGGGCTCACTGTCATTGGCCCCACCTTGTCCATTCAACATTTTCAATATCTCCACCTCCCATATAAGATGTGAGATTTGTAACTCAGATTTGTACTGCTCCCTGCGTGAGTAACAGAAACCCTGCTTTGAATTGCCTAGAAACTGAGGGCAATGATCTCACCTAATAGGTAGTTACAGGTGGGGGAGACTCCAGAGACAGGAGCTCAGTGGGGTCATCAAGAATGCATGTTCTCGGCTGCATTATGAATTGGCTTCCTGAAAAGGCCAGTTACTCCTGTGGCCATACAACAGACGCCAGCAGCACCTACAGTAATGTGCTTCCTTGTTCACAACCAGCAGGAGAGTGAAACCAGGGAAAATTTTTTTTGTCCAGAAACCCATGTTGGTCCTTGACAAAAATTGGCGTAAGCCTGCCCATCCCTCAACTGACCAGTTTCAAGGAGGATAGACTTTTCATGATTGGCTTAGTGGGCCTCTGGGATAGAATGGATATTGGGGCATCAGCTCTCATACCTTCAATAGCCAGGTCTTTACCAGAGTGTATTCAAGTAAAAACGAAGGTCACGATGATCTTCCTAATACTTCTTCTTTCAGAACGAGCCATGCTTTTTCCTGTGGTCACCTACACCTGAGATCTTAGGGTGAAGGCTCCATTGTTTGCACGAGTAGATATTGGCAGGAAAACAGATGGACAAAACTATACATCTGTCATTTCACTTTTGACTTTACCCACTGTTAGCCGTCAACACTTTAATATTGCAATAAGCCTAGCTGGACACCCTGTATCATTTAGGAAAGCTTTAAGTGCCGTGACTTCAACAAATAAGGTTTTCTTTGTATAACGTAAGAAAGCTAAGTGGTATGTCCTTGCTGGGGCTGGTTCAGCAGCTTGAGAGTACCAAGGCTAGCATCCGTGATTCTCAGTCTTTTTTATATGTGTGTGTCAACTCATAGTCACAAAATGGCTAATGCAATTTCAGACATGGAGTTTACATTTTAAGCAGGAAGAGGAGGGAGGGGTAAAGGATGAACTGTCATCCAAGTTTGGATATTTTTGTCAGAAGCCATAGTCTTACAGTACTTACATATCAGCCAGATCTAATGCCACATGGCCATCCCCAGCTGGAAGGTGACTATGGAGAAGGGGTCTGGCTAAGCACACACCTCAAACTGGATGAAGCATGTTCAGTTCAGTGCAGAGTAATTGACTTTTTTCCAGAAGTTGGAAGTGAGTGTATGGGTGGTGGTGGGCACAAGCATCTAGATATGCCCAGCTGTCCAGCTGCTCCAACCTGTAAGAGAGCCTCAGGTGTCTACTTGGGGCAGCTCCCCTGGACTCAGCAGACAGTGTCCCCTCCATGCCGCATGCTTCTCTGTGCTTTTCAGCCCAACTTCCTGGATTCCTGTCCAGAAGACAATTGGTTTGGAGGAGTCAGTCACAAAAGAGGGTACAGGAAGCTTGTGGTTAACCTGGCTTCCTGTTACCCACAAATAGTGCTCAAACACTTTCAGATTATCCAGTGTGAGGAATCAGGGATTCCTTGCATCTCCCTTTCCTCCTCTGACCCTTGGGAGGCCTTTGCTGTTTTAGAATTGACAAGTGCTGGCAGAAAATGGAGAGGACTCTACTCCTACCTGGGCCTCAGGGGTTGTCCCCATCTTTGCTTCAACTCTCTTCTCTTCTGTCTCATCTGCGGTTTACTGGATTTGGGGGTAAAGGGGAAGAAAACATGCGCAGGAGGGGGAGACTGAGTATGCCAGGGGACAGAGAAGGATTCGAACGGAGAGGACTTCAGCTGGACCTTCCATGGAGTCCTGCTTTGCTCCCACACATCTAGGAGATGAATCCTGCCATGGAATGCCCCCCCGCCGCCACTACTCATTCTGTTCTAAAGCAAAGATAAGTAGGAAACTACCCTGGATTTCTGAGTCTGGGAACTGACTAACGATGCTTAACAACTGGGGCTTAGGGAAAAATGGCACATTTTTCCATTTTTTTAATAGAAGCTGGGCATTCATACAGTGATGTGATATATATGTAGAAAAGACATATATTTTGAGAACTCGACCCACAGATCAGGATTGGGGAGCAGGAAGTACCCAGCGGGAGGCAAGAAGCTAAGTGATAGCTGCCTGCTACACCTGCCCAGGAATCCCTACTCCCTTCTCTGAATACTTCGGGTTCAGGCCAGGAGGCCTGAGTTTAAAACAGATGTGGGTTGTTCAAAGGGAAGAGTTCTTATGGGGCCCCATTTTCATTTCACCGCTGGGCAGATTACATTTGCTCTCGTCAGAACCAGTTCTGTTTTTCCCAAATCCTACACCAGCAGTCAGAGCTCCAGCATCCGTCAGGGGGTCTACTGCTGGGGAGGCGTACCATGGCCTTGGTTTAAAACACATGCCTGAGTCCCTGAACAGGTTATCAGCTGCTCAGGAGTGAGACTGCAGACACTGCAAGGGGAAAAGGGAAGGAAACTTTGAACATTTCAATGTTCGCTGTGGAGATTTTGGCAAATAGAAAAAGTACCAAGAAAACAAAAACCATCCACATCCCATATACCCAGCACTGCCCACTGCTAACACGTGAATGTTTCCTTTAAGTCCCCTCGCTCCCCTCCTCTCCTCTCCCCCAATTCGCATCCTCCTCTCTTCCCTCCTCTCCCTTCCCTCTGCCTCCCTCCCCCCACTTTCTCTCATTTAATGTGTGTCTCCATGTACCTTAACAAATTGGGATCATGTCAGCTACAGGATTTTGTATTCTGCTTTTTCATCCAACGTTATCTCATGACTATTTTCTTAGAAAAAAAATGTTTTTCTGATGATTTTACTATTTTTTATCAGATGCTTGTGTCATGGCCAGGTTCATGTGTCAACTTGGCCAAGTGGTGGTGCCCATTTGTCTAGTTGGTCAAGTGCTGGCCTGTCTGTTGCAATGAGGACATTTCATAAAATTAAATCATGATCATGTCGGCTGCATCCACAGCTGATTCCATTTGTAATCAGCCAAGGGAAGTGTCTTCTGCAAGAATGATGCTTAATCTAATCACTGGAAGCCTTTTAAGGAGGATTCAGTAGAGATAGTTTCTCTTCTTCCTCTCCTGTGGAGTAGGCCCAGACCCTCCATCGGAGTCAGCAGCTTCACAGCCTGCCCTGCAGATGTTGGACTCTGCGTTCCCACAGTTATGTGAGACACTTTTATAAATGTTATATTTACGGATATTTCCTGTTGATTGTGTTTCTCTAGACAATCCTAGCTAATGCAGAATGGGTCATAATTCATTTACTTAATCATTCCCTGATAATAATCCATCCACTTTCAAAACAAATTTTAACAGCATTTATAGCACCTTCATATAGCATCTAGAGTAAAATCAAACTAATTATGACTTTTAATTGAGCATATGAAATGTCCAAGTTCCTTGTTAAATATTACAAAGCATATAAAGAATTATAGCCCTGCTCTCTGCTCTTAGATTTTTTAATTCATTATTGTGCGACACTTTTTAAATCAAGAATAATCTATATAAGTGATTGTCATTATTCACAGTAATTATGTTCTATAATGTTGTAGCACATGCTGAATGAGTGAAGACGGAACAAGTGCGCTGTGAGTCTCCTGCAGAGCTCTGCTCGTGACAGCTACTCAATCACTGTATAATCTAGCTCTACGTGCGTTTCTGTCTAAAGACAGCTGATATCTTTTGTTTCCTCCTTAAATTTGTACATTGTAATTCCCTGGGAAATTCTTCCTTCACCAGCCCTTTAGAGACTGTGCCCATTTAATCCCACCTAGAAACAGTATCATTGTCTTCACATCTTTTTGCGCGGGCAGGCACCGGGAAGCGAAGCCAGGTCTCTGGCAGGGCAGGTGGGAACTCCGCCACTGCGCCACCGTGGCCCGCCCTCTTCACCACCTTTCAAAGAAACATTTAAACAAAGCCTCTGAACATTGATTTAGAGAAGTTTACACATGAAATATCACATTGCGGGAAAGGTAACCGGAGTTTTCTGGATAAAGTGTTGAGTCACTAACATTAAACTCACAACCAACGGCACTAAAATTTATGTCTGAACAACAATGCTTATCTAAAGTCTGTTCTCCAGGCGGCACCTCGCTCTCCTCATGCTTGGACTGTACTTGAGCAAGTGCCAAAAATCAGGGACAATTTTAAATACCAAAATCACCAATAAAAGCACAAAGTGTGAGAGATGTGGCACTAAACATACTGCAAAAAGGACACCTGCTTCTAGTGTGAGAGCTGAGACAAGGAGGCAGAGCGCCGCCTTGCTTGGCCTCAGCTGGGGCCACGCGTGGGGTGATTGAAGCTTCACCCGACTCTGCACCCACCCAGCCACGACCACGAGGGCACCACGATTCGTGATTTTGCGGTGACTAATGCGTTTTAGCAAGTAGGTGAATTTGCTAATATGAAATCTGTGACTAACAAGGATCAAGAGTAATTTGGATGCTTTAAATATAGGGCCTTCCATTGAAAATAATTAGTGCTTACAATTCATTATTTTAAAATGCTATTTATTTTATGTTCTTCCTACTTTCCAAAATCGTATGAAGCAACTTAAGAAAAAACAGCTACAATAAAAGTACTGATCTTTCTAAGATGTGGAAAATGATAGAAAACAAGTTATAAAGGGAAAAGGAAGGAAGAAGAGACCAGCGAAACCACAAACCCAGACGAAATATATGTGTATATATACACATTTCCGACAACAGCACACTGCCTTAGTGAACCATCTCTATTGTAAGTCTTAAAATTGGCTACAGTCATATGCCACTGCTCAGTAAGAGGGTGGGGAAAGGGTTATGGGATATTTGGGTATTTTTTCCTACTTATTTCTTTTTCTGAGTAATGCAAATGTTCAGAAAATGATCATGGTGATGAATGCACAACTGTGATGATACTGTGAACCACTGATTGTATACTTTGGATAAACTGCATGGTGTGTGAATATATCTCAATAAAATTATATAACTAAGAGGGCGGGCAACAGTGGTGCACTGGCAGATTTCTCACCTGCCCTGCTGCAGACTCGGGTTCCATTCCCGGAGCCTGCGATGAGCAGAGATGCTACACAGTTTTTGTTATCCAAAGTCCATTCTTTCTTTAATTTACTTATCCTCTCAGTCCACGATATTTACTGAGCACTTACCATATGCCCATTACTTAGTTAGGGGCTGGGAGACGACAACATCCACAGCAGATGGTTCTCCTGGAGAGAACTTCACCAGGAGAGACTGCCTTTCTCCTGGCCCCGAAGGCAGTATTCTCAGTAGCATCGAGGCAGAATCTCCTACACATCTCCATTTCTATCGTAGTCCTCAGGGAAGCAGGGGACTCCATGTCAAATAATTCAGCATAAAGTTTGAAAAATATCATTCAAACCCTAACAATGTAGGGTTTGAAACACAGATAATAAAGCTTGGCGAATCTAGAAATATGAATGTGTTCTCTTTGAAATTCCATATGTGTGTCAGTCGCCTTAGCTAGTCTTGAATAGTGATACAGTTGACCATGTTTAAAATGTTTTATTTTTAAAATTATCAAAGAAATACAAACACATTACTAACATTTCAAAAAATATTAAGTGGGAGGAACTCTCCCTTAAACCCCGACCTGACCAACATTGCCTTTCGTATCTTCTAAATTTGCATATTTTACATGCACGTAATCATCCATTACGTAAAATTCTGATTTAATTTTTTCTACAAAGCTTTACATCATAAATGTTTTTCATGATATAGCCATTTCAGATTATTATATTTTTTACTGCCTTGAATGTTTTCCTTCCTATAAATAATAGCATGATTGCCTTAGAATAGATGCCCCAGAAGAGCTTCTTTTCATTTTAGGGGTGAGGGTATCTGATTACTCTTGGTAAATACTGTCAAATGGTTTTTTAAAAAGGCCTGTACTTGTTTGAAATATGCCAGCAGTGTATGAGAGTGGTTTCATTTTATGTATTTTATATGTTGTAATTGTATTATCTCATTAACCCTTTTTACATTTTATAGCAACCCCCTTTCTCCCATGTGAGACTTTGGCTGGGAGTAACCCAGTTGACAACATTCCCGTAACAGGGAAATGTTCAGACCTGCACAGGCTGTGCAGAGGCCGAGAGAGAGCCTGCAGATGGGCACTGAGCTACTCCAGACCCTGCCGGTCTCAGGGAGCATCAGTCTGTTCTAGTCTGCCAGCTGCCGGAATGCAGTATACCAGAAACGGAATGGCTTTTAAAGGGGGAGTTTAATAAGTGGCTGGTTTACAGTTCTAAGACCAAGAAGATGTCCCAATTAAAACAAGTCTATAGAAATGTCCAATCTAAGGCATCCAGGGAAAGTTACCTTGGTTCAAGAAGACCAATGAAGTTCAAGGTTTCTCTCTCAAGTGAGAAGGCACATGGCGAACACAGTCAGGGCTTCTCACTCGGCTGGAAGGACACATTGCAAGCACAGCGTCATCTGCTAGCTTTCTCTCCTGGCTTCCCGTTTCATGAAGCTCCCTGGGAGGCATTTTCCTTCATCATCTCCAAAGGTCGCTGGCTGGTGGACTCTCTGCTTCATGGTGCTGCAGCATTCTCTGCTGTTTCTGAATCTCCTGGCTTTCTTTCTTGTCAATCTCTTCATAGGATTCCAGTAAACTAATCAAGACCCACTTGAATAGGTGGAGACATGTCTCCATCTAATCCAGTTTAACAACCACTCTTGATTCAGTCACATCTCCAGGGAGATGATCTAATTAAAGTTTCAAATATACAGTGCTGAATAGGGATTAGAAGCAACAGCTGCCTTTACGAAATGGGATTAGGATTAAAACATGGCTTTTCTAGGGTACATACATCCTTTCAAACAGGCACACGTATGTTGCTTCAGGAGACAGGGCTTCTTAAAAGAATATGTGCACAATCAGAAGCACCCAGGCACAGCATGAAGACTGGAACATGACTCTGGAAAAAAAGCCAGTGGTCACTCAGGCAGATCTCAAAAACAGGCACAGCAAGCTCACTGAGGGTACAGGGCTGCTCTGGCGACTGGAAATTTTATTTTTCCCTTGTGGCAGGTAGGCATCCGCCGCTCCCTACCTGGCTGCTCTGCCATTGTGGGGGCTTGGCTGCTTCTGGTCGGTGCTTCTGGGACGCCTGCTGCTGGCAGTGAGCTGGCCCTGCTGTCCTTCTGGCATCTGGTTGGGCACTCGTGGTGCTACTCGGTGACGGCCTCCGTTTCCTGCCCCCTGCTCTTGGGCTTCTGCCCCCGCTGCTGACTGCCTGCTCTGATGCTGAGTGTTCTCCATGGCTGGCCTGGACTAGACTGGCCTGGCCTCACTCCTGGGGCACTCAGCTGGGGCAGGTAGAGCTCCTGTGATGGACCTCATGGCCAAGAAGCTGCCTACAGGTGACTGTCGCTGAGTCTGCTGCCATCTCTGTAACCATGGTGGATCCTGTGTTGATAACTGTGGCAACTGTGCTAAGAGGCTTCTCTGCAGATGGGTGGCAGCTTTCCCAAGGGGGTCCATGGACTGCCTCTCTTCCTGCATGGCCTGTTTCTAGCATGCAACTCAACCAAGAGAAGACTTCCTGGAGGAGATGGAAATATAGCAGACTCTTGAAGAATGGAAACAGTTAATCAAGGAGGGAAGAGAATAGCAGGCAGAGGTCACAGCTTGAAGAAAGCTGTAGACACATGGAACTCCAGGCCATGTGCAGGTAACTACCAGCCCTAGAGTGTAGACGTTAACACAAATCAGTGAGAGAGTATAGGAACCAATTCATGAAAGACCCTATTTGTCATGTTACTAAGCTTGGACATTTGGCAAAAGGAAGTCATTGAAATATTTTGAGAGAGAAACCAAATAGCTTCTTCTAGTTCAAGAGTAAAATAATTGGAGTTGTAAAATGTAAAGGCTGGGGCTATCAAAATGTTGGGAAATCATCAAAGTTGTCTGTGTAATTCACGGCAGAGGCAGCGGAGCTGGGGACGGAGAGCAGGGCACAGGTGTGAGGAGTGACCAAAAGGCTAATGGTGCAGAACTTGATCATTGATTTGATAGAGAGAGTGAGTGTCCAAAATGAGTTAAGAAGGACTCCAGATCACCCCCAGATGGACCTCTTTTGTTCTCAGATGTGGCCTCTCTCTCTAAGTCGACACAGCAAGCGGACTCACTGCCCTCCTTCCTGTGTGGGACGTGACTCCCAGAGGTATAAATCTCCCTGGCAATGTGGAATGGAAATCCAAGGATGAGCTGGGACTCAGCATCAAAGGATTGAGAAAACCTTCTCAACCAAAAGGGGGAAGACAAATGAGAAAAAAAAAAAGTAAAGTGTCAGTGGCTGAGAGATTTCAAACCCAGTTGAGAGGTTATCCTGGAGGGTATTCTTATGCATTATATAGATGTCCCTTTTTAGTTTATGGTGTATTGGAGTGGCTGAAGGGAAGTGCCTGAAACTGTAAAGCTGTTCTCCAGTAGCCTAGATTCTTGAAGATGATTGTATGAAGATATAACATTTACAATGTGACTGTGTGATTGTGAAAACTTTGTGTCTGATGTTCTCTTTATCTAGGGTATGGACAGATGAGTGAAAAATATGGATAAAAATAAACAAATAATAGGGGAAACACAGGTTAAAATTGATTGAGTAGATGGAAATACTAGTGGTCAGTGAGAGGGAGGGGTAAGGGGTATGGGATATATATGAGTTTTTTCTTTTTCTGGAGTAATGCAAATGTTCTAAGAAATGATCATGGTGATGAACACACAACTAGGTGATGATATTGGGAGCCACTGATTGTGTACCATGGATGGACTGTTTGTGTTTAGAATGTTTGTGTTTGTATGTTGTTCTGTCAGTAAAAATATTTTCTAAAAATGTATATGAGAAAATATCCTTTTAAATAAAAATGTATATGAGAAAAAATCCTTTTAAATAAAAATGGAAATAAAAAAAAAGAATGACTCCCAGATTTCTGGCATGGACAACCATTGAATGGTTTCACTGAAGTTTAAGAACATAAGAGAGAAGGCAGTTTGGGAGAAAAGGTACTAAGTTCAGTTTTGGACTTTTGGAGTTTGAAGTATCCCAATTCGTCACCTGGATATATCTAAGTTCCAGGGTCACTCCTTCACAGAAAGCTCCCTGACCCTGACCGGTCACACCTCCAACTACAGGTACAGGTCCCCTTTCCCAAGCACCCTCGAGTTTTCTCTTTAATTAATGGTAACTATTACCTGTGGGATTAACTAGTGCAATCTTCAGAAGGGCAGGTGCTGTTTCCCTGGCCTGGGGGCAGCCCTCTCCCCACCAGGAACTCACTAAATATTTATTGAATGACCCCTAGGTGTTTTCAATAACCTAAGAGCTAAGTAGCTATTGTTGTCCCCACCTTCTATATTTAGAGCTGGAGGTTCTGCGAAATAAAGGTCCACAGCAGAGGAACACAGGGTGGCCAGATTTAGCAAATAAAACTATCAAACACCAATTAAATTTGATATTTGTCATTTAGATAATTTGTCATTAGATAAATGACATATACCTAAAACTACAAAATACACCAACAATAGACATACTGCCTGGGGCGCTTACACAACGCTGAGCGAGTGACGTTTGCCCGGCGCTCGGTGCCCCAAGTGCGGCTCCACGGTCCTAGGCGGGGACCCCAGCCCCGAGAGTCCCGGTGGCGTCTACCCCGGCCCGGTCCTCTTCTCCGTTAATAAATAGGCTTTGTTATCTTCCACTTTATGTTGCTTCGTTTTAAAATTCTTGCTTGGAAGATTCCGTTTATCCTGGGTGCACAGGTCGGGCCACAGACAGGAGAGTCCAAGCGTCCAGCCGCGCCGCTCTGCGGTCCGGCGCCGGGTCAGCTGAGGCCACCTGCACGCCCCGGGCACCCCCGCCGTGGGCCGCCCTGTCCGCACCCTCCGCGCCAAAGACAGCGCTTTAGAGTTTGCAAGTTTCTCACAGCCTGCGTGGGTCTGGAAACAAGATAGCAGTGCGGTTCTCGCGAGCTCCCTGTCTGCTCTTTAGGGCTGGCCTGTGTGGCTGATTTCACGTGTGCGGTTGCTGCCTTATAGGCGATTGTGAATCAAGGGTTTGGGTGCTGTCTTCCCGGGTGACAACCTTGGGCAGGGCCACTGAGGGCAGGGCAGGGCCTGATTGGGGAACCCGGAAGGCGCGCTTTCTCCTCCCTCTCTCCTCTCTCTCCTCTCTCTCTCTCTCCTCCCTCTCTCCTCTCTCTCCTCTCTCTCTCCTCCCTCTCTCCTCTCTCTCCTCCCTCTCTCTCTCTCTCTCCTCCCTTTCTCCTCCCTCTCTCTCCTCCCTCTCTCTCTCCCTCTTTCTCTCTGTATTTACAGGTAGACAAATACAATTAAGTTTTTTTACTACAATGTTAATAGTGATTATCTCTAAATGGTGTGATCTTGAAATAAATTTTACTTTTCCTTTATGTCTTTCTATGTGTTTTTAAAGTGTTTGATATAAATACCTTAAGTACCATCATAGCATTACCTTTATAATAGCAACAATAAAAATATTTTCTTTTGGGGAAAATAACCATTTCAGCCTCCCTTTGGGGTCCATGGATTGTCCTCATATGTGATAACTCGCCTATTTTGTCTTCCTCTTCTCCACTTGCAAAAGAGAAATGAGGACAGAATCATCCAAAAGACTGTTCAATAAAAGGGACAAAAATAATCAAAGCAAACAGCTCTGTTTTAAAAAAGCAGATTACAATACTAGTCAAAGTCATCACAAAAGACAAGTTTGGATTTAGATTTGGTTTACTTATAAGCCATGAAAACAATGAAACACATCAGCTCAAGATTTTATATACCAACTCTTGGCAAGGGAAATTTGCGAGGCAGTATCCCCAAAGGTTGACATCTCCATGTGGGAGAAAAGCTTCGGGAGGGAAAGCACCTCCCACCTCGACCTCAATACATACTCCCCTGGCTTTGTCAGGTGAGTCATAGGGGTTGTTTCTTACTCAATAATATATACTCCTTTTATCCAGGTTGATTTCCCCCTGGAGTTCCCAGTTAGCCTCTATCAATTGTACGGATTCCTGTGAAATTGTCCTTGAAATATTTTTATCTAAAGAAAACAAATGGGATGCAGAAGACCTGATGGGGTGCTAGGACGCAAGCACAGAAGCTTCAATTCTACTTCAGGCTTTTCTGCCCAGTATGGGCTGAGAGGCAAGGCAAGGTTAGCCTCACAAAACAGTATTTCTCTTACTGTGCCCCCACCTGCTTTGCAAAGAGTTTTCTCCCTCGCATTCCTCCCTCCCAGCTCATTTGGAAAGGGTGGTAGCTCGCCTGTGCTACATCTTGCTCTCTGCTGCCTCTGGCACTTTCCATCCCAGCTCTCTTCTCTGGCTTACTGTGTCCTTCCACTGTCGAGATCATCAAGGCCCCTTTGCTTCCACCAAAGCATTTGATACCAGACAATCTTTCTCCTCCTGGTTTTCCTCTGGAAGGCGTTGCCTTGGGTTTTTTTAAGGTCTACAGTACTTAGTGAAGCAGCTCTGGTAGTTTTTAGTCACTTTATCGCAGCCTCTTTCACCCTGGACACAGGGATGTAGGTCAGGAGGGTTGGAGAAAGGATGATCCGAGCTGCCATCAGTTTGCCCCACACCAAGCCTTCTCCCGTCTCTCACCGCCCACACCCCATCCTCTGTCCCTGAACCAAACCTGAGCATGCGGACTCGTGCGTATCCCTGGATGACTTCTTTGTCCCTAGAAGGCTCTTCAGTCCTTTGGCAAATAAGCCCATCGTGGGGCTCCCCACTGGCCTCTCTGACATGTGTGAATTCCAAGACAAATAAGGTGTCAGACCTAGAGCCTCCCACGTTTCTCTCCTCGAATTTAGATTTTGGAGCCCAGATACATACGGAGGGGCTTAGTGGAGTAGAAGAGTATGACCGTAGTGGGTCTTTGGGCCAAGGTAGTCATTTGAGTGACCCCAATAGTTATGCTAATAAAGGCCCATTGTCCCAGTGAGAGGGGTGACTGCCCATTGTCCCGGTGAGGGGGGGACGGCCCATTGTCCCGGTGAGAGGGGGGACGGCCCATTGTCCTGGTGAGAGGGAGGACAGAATCTTAATGTGGCCTGGCCATGAGACCTCCCTCCAGGCCCCCGTGAGCACGGCTAGTTGCGGGAGAACAGTCAGGGAAGTTTGCTTAGGTGCACTGCGATGGCCGAGGAAAGGGGGTGGCCCAGTGTCTCTAGCTCTGGATGGGTTGGGATGGTTCTGACAGAGGCTTTCCTGCAGTTCAGAAGGACAGCACATCCCAGGGGAGAGCACGCCATGGGAAAGAGGGCCTGGGCAGGGGTGGCTGGGGCGAGGGGTGGGTCTGCAGCGTGCGTGGCTGAGGCAGGACAACCTTCCCATGGACCCTTCTGCTGCAGCGGTGGTGGCACAGCTGCGACTGTGTGGCCGGCGCCGGCTCTCCTGCAGGCCCGGCGTGGTCTGCGGCCACAGGAGCACCCGTCCAGCAGGGCCCGGGGCCCAGGCCTGCGGGCGCCCCACGGCAGCAGCTGCGCCCGCGCTGGGGGTCCTGTTGGGCCTTTTCGAACAGAGGGAGGCGCTGAACGTCCTGAAAATTCGTGAAAGGGGGGGGCACTAGGGAGCTGGAAAGGCTCAGGGTTCACATCCTGGTCAGGAGGGCAGAACCTGAAACAACCAGCTCCTAAGATGATCGCAGCGCAGCTGCTTTTAGAACCCTGAGCTGCCCAAACCAGCGCACTGCCCCCCCGCGCAGAGAAAAGGCGCGCTCTTCGCTTGGTTTAAGTTCCAGTCCGCAGTGATCTAAGGCTCAAATGAGGGTGCAGATTGCTGCTCTAACCTAGTTCCGGAAATACCGCCCGCAGGCTTTAGGAGTAGGAGCCTCCGTGGATGTCCTGCCGTGGTCCCCTTCTCACGCGGCTCGGCCGCCCGCGTGCTGCAGCGCGCCCGGGTGCCTCCCCTTGGGCGCTGCGGCCCCTGGTCCCCGGTCTGGTCTGCCGCGCAGCTCAGCTCGCCCTGCGGGCCCCGCGTTTCGGGGCTGACCCTCCTCTGTCCTGGGCTAACCTCTGGGGGGGTGGGGGAGACGCCGTCCCCTGGCCAGGCCCGGCCGGGCGCCTTCTCCTGCTCGGGGCGCCGGTCAGTGGGGTGAGCGGGTCGCCGGGGCTCGAGGGCAGGAGGGCCCGCGGCCCCCAGGACTCTCTGCCGCCTGGGGCCGGGCTTTTCCAGCCGCCGCAAACTCTGTTCCGTCATCTGTGAAATGTGGGACGTGACCCTGATGAGCTCTCCACGCACTGTCAGTTACAAAGCGCACTGTTATTTTTTTGATGAAGATGATGGTAGTGTTTGTAATAATTCTGAGCTGCGCATCCAGAAACAAACAGACAAGCAAACAACTTTCCTTCAAATCAGATGTGGCGTCTCGCCTTGTTCACAGGGCGCTCGTAGCTCTCAGTTTTTGACAGAACCACGATGATGTGAACTTTTTACCAACTTAAACCCTTAGGGGGAAAATGGGAAACTCTCCTGAGTTACAAAGCCTGGTAGTGAACACCAGCATGTGTTTCCCCTTCTGAAGAGGGAAGATGGGGGCCGATTAGAGAGTTGATATAATGGAAAGAATGCTGAAATCCCGCGTTTTACCTTGAAAGTCTGGAGGTTGTCTTCACATCCCCTTGATAATGGAAGCAAAACCAATGGAGAAACTTGCCCGGGACTTGGGCTTCCCACCTTTATTCAAATTACCACGTTGGTGACTTTCCATATCTTAACAAGGGAAAAACTGAAAGTAAGGGAGACGTGTGTCTCACTGTGAGCCCAGTCACACCTTCCGTCGCCGAAAATGAGAATGAGCAAACAATTACTTTTTCCATACTGAGAAATCATTGAAAAAAAAAAAGCTCAATTTTTAATGGCATGAAGATCACACGTAATCAACAAAGGCAAGGAAATTCACTGGGGAGAAAATGAAATTCCTTGTTATATCACAAACCTGAGAAAACGTAGTCTAATGATTCGATCATATCAGGAATCCCCTGCCCATACTAAAAAACAATCTTTTCCCTGTAACAGACCTTTTTAGTCATGCAAGGTTATCTCTCATATACACAATCATGAAGAGATTTTAGAAATCAAATCCTTAAGAGTCTCACGAAGTTAAGTCTGTTCACATCACATTATTTCTTTGAGGCTCTTTTGAAAAGAATTTTCAAACGACAAAAACTTTCTAAGATCTCAAACCTGAAAAGAACTGCGTATAGGTTTAACTTTTTTTTTTTTTTTTGTAAGTCAGTAAAGACAGTTCTACTCTTTATCTTTAGGGAAATCACAATGAGTAAACTGAAAGGAAGATTGGGTTGGGTTTATGCAAATGCAGTTTCTTCCTCTCTACCCATCTGCAATGCTCTGCAGAGAGATGTATTTTTGCATTTCTGAATTCCATTCCTTCATTCCCAGACAAGTGCCAGTCAATCCTGCGCAATTTTAACATTTAAGCAATTAAGTCTTAGATTGAATGGACACAGCCAAGTTTTCTTAGGGTCAGCCCGTAAAAGTGAAGGCTCTAATCTGAAATACAAGATTCATCAGTGATTCAAACTGATGTACCTCTGGGGCCATAGCTCTCAAGGAACATTAATTCAGCACTATTTCCATATCAAACTGAACAGGGCAAATGGGCAGGCACAGTCCTGACCCTGAGAAGGCATTACAGTGTTTGCTCTAGCGTCCATCACTCAGCAGGCATTTACCGCGTGCCAGACATTTACATTCTCGTTTAACCCCCACAGCAAACCCTGAGAATTCAGTATTAGGACCATTCTACTGAGAAGGAAACCAAGTTCAGGAGGTGTAACTGTTACTTCTAAATTCTGAGATACTGAGCTGTTTGTGTATAACCTGGTTGTTTCCTGAAAACTCCGGCATTTATGTGACACCTGAGACTCAGTCAGAGCTCTGAGCTGTGAAAGTCAGCAGTAGCCCATGCAGGGACTGTTTAAGAGGTTGAAAACTGGATCAGACTTTGGCTAGAGATTTGAATGAAGCTGATCTGGATAGGACTGGGGTAAATCAGAAGACTGGGTAAAGGATGGTATCTTCCGTATTTTAAAACTTCAACTTCTGTGTAAGACCTAGGGAAGAGATGTTTATTTGATGCAAAAGTTATATTTTGGTTAGCATGTTAACCAATTTAACTTGTATGGTCAGTTTAACTGAATATCCTAAGTATATGGAATCTTGAATAGAGCGTGAGATCTCTTTAGCTTGTCCAGGTTAGTGTGATGCCCCAATATTTCACAGAGTAATTTTGGCAGTGAATAAGAAGGTATTTGCAAAGTCCCCTTGGGTGACTGGGGAGAAAGGAGGAAATAGTCAACTTCCCTCTTTGGAGAATTTCTGATATTCTCACAAGCAGTGGGACAACCAAATCAATAGGCTGAGCCCTCGATCTTGGGGTTCACCCCTATGAAACTTATTCCTGCAAAAGATAAGCTAAGCCTACTTAAATTAGGTCTAAGAGTCATTCCCAGAGAACTTCTTTTGTTGCTCAGATGTGGCCTCTCTCTCTCTCAGCCAACTTAGTAGATGAACACACTGCTGTTTCCCCCTACATGAGACACGACTCCCAGGGGTGTAAATCTCCCTGGCAATGTGGGACGGAACTCCCAGGATTCGCTGGGACCTGACATCAGGGGATTGAGAAAGCCTTGACCAAAAGGGGGAAGAGAGAAATGAGACAAAACAGAGTTTCAGTGGCTGAGAGATTTCAAACAGAGTTGAGAGGTTATCCTGGAGGTTATTCTTATGCATTATATAGATGTCCCTTTTTAGTTCATGGTGTATTGGAGTGGCTGGAAGGAAATACATGAAACTATTAAGCTGTGTTCCTGTAGCCTTGATTCTTGAGGATGATTGTATAAAGATATAACTCTTACAGTGTGACTCTGTGATTGTGAAAACCTTGTGTCTGATGCTCCTTTTATCCAGAGTATGGACAGATTAGTAAAAAAGATAAAGGGTAAAATAAATTGGGTAGATTGAAATACTAGTGGTCAATGAGAGGGTGGGGGAAGGGATATGGGATGTAAGAGATTTTTCTTTTTATTTCTTTTTCTGGAGTCATGCTAATGGTCCAAAAATGATCAAGTTGATGAATACACAACTATGTGATAACATTGTGAGCCACTGATTGTGCACCACACACGTACTGTATGTGTATGAAGATTTGCAAATAAAAATACATTTTAGAAAAATTTTAATGGCTACTGTCAAATACCCTTCAAAAATGTCAGACCATTTTACACTTCTACCTCCATGTAGGAGAGTGTCTGTTTCCCTACAGCTTCACCAATACTGGCTATCATTAATCATTTTAAGTTTTGCCAACATGATGTGTGAAAAATTTTATCTTACTTTGATTGAAAAATCTTTCATTGTCAATGAGTTAAAGCATCTTTTCATATTTTTATTAACCACTGAGTTTTTCTTCTGTAAATTCTTGATTCTGTCTTTACTTCTTTTTCTATTGGGATTTTAATTATTGTTTTAATTGACTTTTATTAATTTCTTGTTTATTAAGAATAGTTTGACATTGGTCTGCTATGCATATTGGAAATATTTTTTCATAATTTGTCTTTTGACTTCTCCTCTTACCCCTCTCTTGCTATATATATGTTTTAAATTTTTACATAAGAAAATTTTTATGGCTTTTGGACTTCGTATTTTGAGGAAGCTTTTCACAGTACCAAGAGTATGCTGATATCAATTTGTTTTCTTCTAGTACTTTTATGTTTTTTTTTTTTGCTTTCAGATATTTGATCTACTTTGAATTCATTTAAAAGAAGCTAAGAATTCAGATAATTATGTGAAATCATCTGCTTTTTTTAATTAGAGAAGTTGTGGGGTTTACAGAAAAATCATGCATAAAATACAGGGCTCCCATGTAACATCCTGTTATTAACGCCTTGCATTAATGCATGGGTGTGGTTCATTTGTTGCAACTGATGTAAGCACATTTTGATTTTTTAAAAAAATGTTTTGAAAGCACATGTTTATAATTGCACTGTTTTAACTATAATCTGTGGTTTCATTTTTGATTCACTGTGTTGTAAAATTTCATGACTTTTGTTTTTTTTGTATGCTGTATGGTGGGGTCACATTTCATTCCTTTTCCATGTGAGCGTCCCATTATTGCAGCACCATTTGTGGAATTTTTGTGTGTTGTATTTTGTTTGTTTTGGGGGAAGTGCATGGTTCAGGAATCGATCCCAGGTCTCCCGCAAGGTGAGAATTCTACCACTGAACTACCCTTGCACCCCCCAATTTCATGCAGTTTTTTTCAAAAGTTTTATTCTAGTAACATATATACAACCTAAAATTTCCCCATTTTAACCATCATTCAGGTATATAATCCAGTCTGTTAATTATGTTCAGTGTTGTGCTTCCATGTCCACCATCCATTACCAAAACTTCTCCATCATCCCAAGTAGAAATTCTGTAGTGGTTTTTTTTGGCATGGGCAGACTCCAGGAAAACGACCCTGGGTCTCTGGCACAGCAGGAGAGAATTCTGCCACTGAGCCACCGGTGCACTGCCCAAATTCTGTACATTTTAAACATTAACTCCTTAATCTGATTTTTAAATATCTACTTTTAATATGTACATATTTTTAAGTGTGATCCAGATTTGACCATGGATTGCTGGTTTGTAACTACTGTCCTAACAAAGATTCCACATAACAAACCCAGACTGTTTTTGTTACTTTGCTGATGGTTAAAGAGGTGCCATACAATGTGTAAATAAATGCAGGGAAAACTACAAATCCCTGCTTGAAAGTAATGATCCTTGATGAAAATTACTTAACCTCTCTTTTAGTTTCCTCAATTGCAGAATGGAGATAAAATAGGTTGGGGAAGCATTACCTGTACGTTTGCTTTGTGTGGGGCTGGCACATTGGATAAGTCATTAAATAGTCAGTTACAGTTGGAGGCTTTGGGGGACTACAAAATTGGTCTCTATTGTTCCTGGCACTCTCTGCGTGGAATAGCTGAAGGTGGTTTCAGAAAGGACCAGTTGAAGTGGAGACTGTTCAAGTGAAATTGTGTGCCTGTGGGTCCCCAGTGTGCCTGTGACTCAGTAATACACTCTGTAGGAGATAGAGAAGAAGCGTTAGACGTGGTCTTTACTATCAGGAAATTTGCAATTTGGTTGGGAAAATTAGATTTAGATCAAATGAAAGTACAAATAATGCTGTATTACGTAACAAATTGTTAAAGACAAGATGTGTTTTAGGCTGAGAAGATCAAGTTGTAGGAAGAGGGTTTGGAATTGAAGGCTGTGTCCTGAGAAAAGGGCATCCAGGCTTGGGAAACAGTGGGAACGAAGCTCTAGGGGTGGCCCGAAAATGTCACGGTGTCCCACTGCAGGAGGTATGGAGAATGATGGCGGGATCTGAATGGGGCTGCATCGCTGGAACAGAGAGGAAGGGGCATCTATTGTTGTTCATTGTTGACTCACTGATTTTGTCTGCTAATTGAGTCATGTTTACTTAATGCTGCCAGGTGCTTTGATAACCCTTGTTCCCTTTTTGACTGTTCGGTAATTTCTCTTACTTTTCCTTTTCAGTTTTGGGGATTTTCAGATTTCAATTCACTACCAACAACAGCGGGGGAGAGAACCATTGATTTCCATGACTATTTAACATTTAGGTGAACAAGGTCATAGGATAATCAAGAATTTTGTCAAAGGATGACAAAATTAACCTGTTAGCAATATGATTGAAATATCTTACCATCCCTCTCCAGATCTTTATTATTAAAGCAAAGCTTTGTGAATCAGCTTTAGATGTTGTGTTATAACTTCCTTGCTGAGCACAGTAGGCAATTTTTATTTCTCAAGTCCCTAAAAACAAAATGAGGCATCCTCCTGATACCCTTAGACAAGTTAAATGTGTTTAGTAAAAAGTGGAGAAGGCCAGGAGTTTGGCAGATTATTTTTCCCGAAGGAAGTGTAGTTCTTCCAGTTATGGAGAGTTTTTTCATGTGATGGGCTGAAATCTGTTTTCCTAAAATACCACCTCAAGAATCTGTTGCCCATGGAGGTCAACAGGTGCTGAACCAACTCTAGCGTTTAATTGTGGAAACCCAGAAAAACACCTGGATCTATTGCTCTACTCCAAAGAGCAAAGGGGCACAGCTTCAGCGACTATTTTGGATTACCCTTCTTTTCATTCATTTGTTTTAGAATGGATAGTGCCAGGTGTTCCAAATCTGAAATGTGAATGGCCTCTCTCTGCCAATGCAAACAGAAACTCTGTCACATATTGATTTCCGTCTGTTCCCAAAAAAGGTATATATTTTTACTCATTTATTTATAATAAAGGAATAGTATGAGATCTGTTGTCAACAAGCTTGCCTTTGAGAAGAAACCCAAGGCTGAACTGATGGTTATTTTGGTTTGATAAAGCTACCAGAATGTGATAGATCAGATGTGGGTTTGCTCTTACAATGGGGATTTATTAACTTACAATTTACAGTTCTTAGGCCATGAAAATGTCCAATTCAAGGCAGCAACTAGATGATACATGGACTCTGAGGACAGGCTGCTGGTTCTGGGACCCCCCTGTCCCATGGGATGCCTATTGTCTGCTCGTCCTTCGCTTCCAGGTTTTGTTGCTTTCAGCTTCTGGTTCCAGTGGCTTTCGCTCTGAGCTTCTCCAGGGCTTTTCTCTGAGAACTTCTGCTAATTTCATCACTTAGCTTCCCTGGAGTTTGTCTTTTAATCTCTCATAAAGGACTCCAGTGAAAGGAGACCCACCTTGAATGGGCTGGGTCACATCTCCATGGAAACAACCTATTCAAGGTCCCACCTACAGCCAGTCTGCACCCACAGGAATAGATTAAAAGAACACGGCCTTTTCTGGGGTACAGAACAGCTCCAAGACACCACAACGGTATAGATAACTAAGACATACCTATATATCTTTTGAGATATTGGTCTCTAGGCTAAGATGTTAAAGTTCCTTCATTAATCAACAGACTTGGATTGGTAATATTCCAGCTATACTCCTGCATTCAGTTACAGAGAGACTGTAGCAAGCTCAAGTGTATTCAGAAGGGAACAACCAGGATAGGGAAGGGCTAGGCTACAAGGAGTTGGAATTCAGGATATACAGGAGAAGGAGGGTCAGGAGATGAGGATGTCAATTCAGCTAGGAACAAAACTGTGAAAAATGAATCAAGACAAACGTCAAAATGCTGCTTGCTCTGTGGAAGAGAGATTAGATTTATTTTCAATTGTTCCAGAAAGAAAACTGCAATTGGAAAAACAGATTTCAGTTAATCATAAGGAACTTTTCATAGCTGCCTGAAAATGAAATAAATCTCCCTGCAAGGAACTAAGCTTTCTGTTGCAGCATGTGCTTAGGCAACATCAGGAACCCATCTTCAAGAATATTAATGTGAAGATTCTAATACATGGTGACTTGTATATAATAAGCACTTGACTCATGTTTGGTAAATAAATGAATGCATTCTTTTTTTAAAAATATTTTTACTGAGAAATCTTCACACATATACAGTCCATCTATAGTATACAATCAGTGGCTCACAACATCATCACATTGTTGTATATTCATCACCGTCATCGTTATAGAGCATTTGCATCACTCCAGAAAAATAAATAAAAAGAAAAAACTCATGTGTCTTATATACCATACCCATTCCTCTCATTGATGGCTAGTATTTCAATCTACCCAATTTTTTTTACCCCTATTCCCACCCCACCCCCGTTATTTATTTATTATTCCTTATTTTTTTTACTCATCTCAGTATTCCCTGGATTAAAGGAGCATCACATACAAGGTTTTCACCCTCACATGGTCACATTGAAAAAGCTACATAGTTACACAGTGGTCTTCCAGAATCAAGGCTGCTGGAACACAGCTCAGCAGTTTCAGGCACTTCCCTCCAGCCACTCCAGTACACCATAAACTAAAAAGGGACATCTATATAATGGGTAAAAATAACCTCCAGGATAACCTCTTGACTCTGAAATCTCTCACCCACTGAAACTTCACTTTTGTCTAATTTCTTTCTTTCCCCTTTTGGTCAAGAAGGCTTTCTCAGGTCCTAGCTCATCCCAGGAGTCCTGTCCCACATTGCCAGGGAGATTTACACCCTGGGAGTCCTGTCCCACGTAGGGGAGGGCAGTCAGTTCACCTGCATATTGGCTGAGAGAGAGGCCACATCTGAGCAACAAAAGAAGTTCCCTGTGGGTGCCTCTTAGGCTTAATTTTAAGTAGGCTTAACCTATCCTTTGCAGGAATAAGTTTCATAGGGGTGAGCCCCAAGATCGAGGGTCAGCCTACTGAACTGGTGGTCCCCACTGCTTGTGAGAATATGGGAAATTCTCCAGATGGGGAACTTTAATATTTCCTTCTTTTTCCCCAGTCCCTCTTCGGGACTTTGAAAATACCTGTTTATTCTCTGCCCAAATTATTCTGGATATATCAGGGCATCATACTAACCTATACAAACCAAAAAGATTTCACACCCTCTTCAAGATTCCATGTAATTCTGGTGTTCAAATAAACTTAGCATACAAGTTAAATTAGGTAACGTGCTACCCAAAATGTAAATTTTGCACCAAATAAACATCTCTCCCCTTGGTCTTAAACAGAAGTTGAAGTTTTAAAATACGGATTATATCATATAATTTACCTTAGTCCTATCCAGATCAGCTTCATTCATATCTCTAGTTAATCAGTTGCTATATAGGGTACTGCTGACTCTCATGGCTTCAGAGGTCTCAGAGTCTCAGGTGTCACATAAATACCTGAAGTTTCAGGGAACAACCAGGTTATACACAAATAGCTCCATTTCTCAGAATTTAGTAATAACAGTTACAACTCCAGAATATATGTGATTGCTCTAAGAGCTGACAATCTAGGAGCCTTTACAATAGGCCCCAACCTGCTAACCCATGCTCTCAACTTCAGTTCTCCGAGTTGGTAGATTGCAGTTAATCCATATGATTGAGGCGTGATATTGTTTTTTTATTTCTGACATTTCATTCAACGTACTGTCCTCAAGGTTCATTCTCCTAGTCGCAGCCTCACAACTTCATTCCTTCTTGTGGCCGCTCAGTGGCCCATTGTCCGTATTCACCGCAGCCCCCCCTTCCATTCCTCGGTCGCTGAACCCCCAGGCCACCTCCACCCATCGTGGATCAGGAACACTGCTGCCATAGACACCCGTGTGCAGATGTGCATCCGTGTCCCCACACTCAGCCCCTCCAGGTACACACTGAGCAACGGGGATTCAGGATCCTGTGGCAGCCCCACCCCGACCTCCTGTGGGCCAGCACACTGCCCTCCACGGGGCTGCACCTCTCATTCCCACCAACAGCGAACAGGTGCAGCGCTCTCCCTGCATTTCCTCCAGCACTTGCTTCTCTCTGTTCATTTTTAAATAGTTTCAAATGAATTTATTCTTAGGTGATGGGTTAGACCAAGTGACCACAGGCAGTCTAGAAGAATGCTAATGCTTTGATTTGTTAGGAACCACTCTCTGTTAGTCATCATGCAACATGGAAACAACCTGGCTCCTTGCCTTAGAAGCACTGTCCCTGAACAGACGAATACTTGAGGCAACGAGAAAGTAACGCTGTACTAGATTGTGTCCGTGGAGGATCTCAGAGAAGGTAAAAATCCCTGAGCTGGGAGCCCCCCGCGTGCGTGCTGTGGGAGCTGGTCGTTGGAGGCCGTGGAAGGACAGAATTGAGGACATTTTAGGGATTACTGCAAAGGCTCAGGGATAAACTGAGCCTGCCTTGAGGGGCAGTGAAGGGACCGGCCTGGTCAGATGGCGTGTCCCCCACGGCAGGGAGAAGTGATGCAGCAGGCACTTCAGAGCTGCGCTAAGGGGTCTGAGCGCATCACAGGGAACACATGGAAAATGTGTACATTATTAAGGAGAGGGAGGGCCCGATTATACCATGTAGAGAAGCTTAATCTGATGGCTGCACACTGGATACAACAGAACTGTGCTTCTCCATCCGAGCTGTACAGCTCGCTCACAGTCACATACTCAACTAGCCATGGCAATGGACCAGGAGATGTGTGCAAAGCCTACCTTCTCTGCGCATTACTTTTACTTCAGAGAAATGATATTCTCGTTGCAGAATGGCTTCAGGCTCTGCTCCAGCAGCCTGTTAGCTCTTTTCTGTTCTCTGAGGGTAGGTGCTCTAGTTCTGGGATGGCTAGTGCGAGTCACCTGGGAAGAGAGGTGAAGGCGCAGGCGTCAGTGCCCAATTAATTGGGGTTGAGAATTTGCCATGCGGGGCCCTGTGCCAAGTGCTGGAGACAGCATTGCTCTGGAGAAGCGTTTTGTCTGCTGGGGGAGTTAGACACGCAAGGACATAACGTCAACATATTCTAGAAACTGATGGAAACCAGTTATGGACAGAGTGAGGCCACGGGAAAGCAGAGAAAACGGCTGAAGAATGCAGTGGCAGAGCGAGCGCGCAGTCACAAGGGTGAGACAAAGGTCAGAGCAGGATGTCTGCCCTGGTGGTGGTGTAACTAGTGCCCCGGATGGTGGGCTATTATGAAACAATTTCTGCACAACTGTGCACGCTGGGCGAGAAAAACACGTGCGGAAAAGACAAACACCCACTTAGAGAAGCTGTAGTTTACACCTACACCGTCTAAACTTGCTCTGCAGCTCTCCCACATGCCTGTGTACACAAGCTCATTTCCATCAGTGATTCTAAGACCCGAGTTCTGATATTTTCCAAATTTTACCTTACTCTGTCTATCGAGCATAAAACCAGTTTAAAACGCCAGAAAACCTGTCTCGATGAAGAATCTAGCTCTTGATAAAAATTAGAATTAAGGATACAACACTGTAGAGATGGACTATCCCTTACTGGGGAGGGATCAGAACTATGCTATGAGTTAGGTTTCATGCTTTGCTAGAAACCAAGGAAACTATAGCGAATTCAAAACACACAGTTCCTGCCTCTCCTATAGAGTGTTGATTTTGACTCATAGTGTCGATTTTGGTACAACGGTAAATCGTCATTCATTATTAACAATGGATTTCAATTAATAGTTACAAATAATTGGCTGCTGCTACTAATTAGCACTTACTGCTTGTTTACTACGTGCCAGGCATTGTTCCACCTTGGTATGGGATGAATTCATTTAATTTTCACAAAAGGAAATTTGGTGTATATCATTATTATCCCTATTTTTAATGGCTTGTCCATGTCTACACATCTCCTATGTAATCTCTGCACGTCCACAACCCATCCCTCTCTCTCCATGTCCTGTACTGCGAGGTGGCTTCCATTGATCACTTAGATATTTGAAGCAAGTGAGCTATTTGTCCAGTGTCACACTAAGTGTGAAACTCCCTGGCTGTAAAACCCTAGGACCTAAAACAAAACAAAACAAAACCCTTGGACCAAAATGCTTAACAGCCATACTTCAATCTCTAACAATACTGATAGTTGTTACAGATGATTTATCTATTTTTAAAGAGTGTTTGTCCCTATGTGACTTTCCCACTAGATATTCCCATTGGTAGGAGACAGAGGGAAAGACAGAGCAGGTGATCACGGGAGGAGCAGAAGGAACACCCAGCTACAGGGGAGCTCATAGCAGCACGTGATGCCTCCAGCAAGGTGCTTGAAACCAGAAGCCAAAGGACGCCAGCCACGCGCCTTCCCAGCTGACAGAGGGATTCCGGACTCATCAGCCTTTCTTGAGTCAAGGTATCTCTCCCTGGATGCCTTAGTTTGGACATTTTTTGTAGCCTTAGAACTGTAAAATTGTAACTTAATAAATTTCCTTTATAAAAATCAACCTTTTCTGGTATATTGCATTTCCAGTAGCATTAACAAATTAAAACAACTGGTGTTTAGATGCCTTAAGAAATTCTGAACTTTTTGACATACTTTAGATGTTTCTGTATTGTTGACTAAGCTGGTGACCAATAATATTAAACTCTCATGTGAAGCTGAAATTCAATTACACATCTTGGCTGTCCCGTCCATTCTGTGACTTGTGTTGTCCATTCGGTGGCTTGTCCGTGCCTACACATCTCCTATGTGTCTCTGCACGTCCACGACCCATCCCTCTCTCTCCATGTCCTGTACTGTGAGGTGGCTTCCATCGATCACTTCCATAGGCTCCCTTGTTGTTGACTTCTGGTGAGTTCCAGTAATGCAGAGAGTCGAGAGGAGATGAGGCAAAGGAGGATGAAGTCTGAGCATTTACCCCTCAGCCTTCCTTGCAAAGAGGCTAGTGGAGTTCTCCTGTTGAAAACCACAGTTTCTCTCCTCTGTCACCCATTTAAGTCCACGGGTGGTAGGGGGACCCCGGGCCTTCTCTCTTCCCTGCTCACACCTTTGCACACTTATTGACCCTCCTTATATTAACCAGTTTATATGTGATTGTCTGTTTGCTATCTGGATATTAACTGATATAACCGATATGACTCTAATTCTTCAGCACTCATTCCCACCAGTGATAAGAAGCAGGAACACACAAGACGAAACATGGGATAGTTTTCTGTTTTTCTTGTTATCTCAAGTTTTTACTTAAAAGATAAAATAACTTTGGGAAAGAAGATAAAAATTGATGATGCACCATTGAACTTAACTATAAATATCATGCCCATCCTCAGGGAAAGTACTGGATGTGAAAACCGGGAAAGATATTATGTACATTTTATCAGATGTGGAACCTCTGTGGTTTTCCTTTCGGATTAATGGACATACCTGGTATTTTTTATATGTATAGCAGTAAAGGTTTTATGAGATTTTTTTTTTTACTATAATCTTTGGCTATATAAAAGGCACTTAGATTCCTAGAACTTAAGAACTAGAATATACTTTACAGATCTAAGAGTTTTATTTGGTTCTTTTTAAATTCTGCTTGTTTCCTTCTTCTCCCCCTCCCTTTTCTTCTTTTCATCTTCTTTCAATTACTATCATGTTCTTTTCTTAGCTTTCTAATTTTTTCCTTGATCTCTAATCATTTTAAACATACGTATTTTATAATGTTGCTCTGATAATTTTATTATCAAGAGTTCTTGAAAAGAAAGGTCTACTATTGCTATTTATTTTGTCTGCGGACATTTCCTCGTGGTGGAATGTTTCCTCATGTATTTTATATTTTGGATGGTGACTGGTCCTAAGCAGGCTCCTGTAAGGCCCCCGTTGGCCTAGTCACGCGCGTGTCTCTAGCCCCATCTGTGTCTGTCCCTTCCAACCGGTTGCCTGGGGGCTGTGCAAGGCCGCCCCCGTTTGTATTCGATCCTCACTGGAGAGCTCCCGACCGTAAAGGTAAGCTGTCTTCAATTAGTGTCAGCGCACACCTGCCATGCTGGTCCTCGAAGGGGTAAGTTAGCGTCAGCGCACACGCGCCGTGCCCGTCTTAGGTGGCACGTGTCCCCTCCCGGCCTGCGCACGCCCAGCCGTGTTGGTGTGCCGATTTGTCACAGCTCTCCTTGATGGCAGGGACAATGACTCTAGAGCGCCCCCCAAGGTTCCCACCCTGCACTACATCAGCGGTGTGGGTGCACTTGGGAGAGGGTCCCGAGGCCCAGATGGCACCCCAGCCGGCTGCTACCCAGACAGCTGCCTCCTGAGACCGTGCCGTGCCCAGACTTCTGGGCACTTTACACACCGTGGAACACCAGATGCACGTGGTTTTCTACTGCCAAGTGTGGGATCATCCACTATGCAACGGTAGAATATGAACAGCCCAGGCAGTTAAATCTATCTTCATTTCTGATTCCCAGGGCACATCTTTTTTTTTTTTTTTACTTTTGGTTGTGCTCTTCTGTACACCTGAAAAGGTGTTCTGTTTCTCCCACCACTCCTTGCCGCTTGGTTGTTGGAGGACTTTCAGTTTATCGTTGGAAATGAAGCCGCCGTTCCTCACTGGTTTTGCTTTCACATAGAATTTTGGTTGAACCAAGGGCTCTATGGTTGAGAGAAAACTAATAAAGCCATTTGAGTTTCCTAAGCCCTGACATATTCTTCCTCTGTAATTGCATGTAAGAGGAAAGCGAGGCCAAGGGAGAAGGACTTGCTCAGGGATGTAGACACATTTAACGGCAGACATTAGACGAGGAGCAAGTTCTTTTGCCTTCTAACCAGTGACTGTATCTTCATCTATGCCACACAGGCAGGTGTGTACAGAAAATAAAATAAACCATTCTGCAAAGTTTAACTGCCTTCAACTAAAAGACAGGGGTTATTCTCACTTTCCCCAGCCTTGGAGGAGAGCTAGGGGTCCCCACCTCCACTCTGCTTCCAGAGCCAAAAGGATACTGGAAGACCAAAAGGAGAAAGCACAGTGTGAAGGTAAAGTCTCGAGGCTAAAATGGGCAATGCTAGATCAAGCCCCAGATTGAATGCATGACCTTATTGCTTCAAATAGGTCACATCCTTTCAATCATTTGCATCATGTACATCACTTCCATGGTTATTTATAGCAATTATAATTTTATCTTTTGTGCATGTGGTTGTTGAACAGTCTGGCTCCCTTAATAGACTATAATCTCAGTGAAAGCAGAGACTATCTCCTCAACACATAACAGTCACTTAATAAATAAATACAGAATAAATGAGCCTTTTGTTAGCATGAAATGTAATGGCTTCCTGTAAATCATTTAAACAAGTACCCAAAATTTTTCTAGTCTTGTGAGTTAATGCTCTGAGCAATTCAGTTTTCAAGAAATTTTAACACCTCTGTTAAGGTTTAAACATATCATAGATGTTCATTTCTGGACATACATAATCCATTTTTTTTCTGGCAGCTGTATAAACTGCGCAATTTGCCTGTTTGCATAGCTTCTTGTTTCTAAATTATATAACATACCTGTCTTGGGGGAAGCTGTCAGATTTGAATTTCAGTATGGCTGTCCTTCTAAATAGAATGTCTGCTATATCCATTTCTAAAACATCTAAAGTTCTTTGCTTATTATTTTCATCAGCTGAATGGCAAAAGCCATCTCGTGGTTTTCTTAAATATTTTCTACCATATTTGTAGAATAGACCTAACTCAGGGCCTCATCATTTCCCACCTAAGCTGATTAGAACAGACATTAAAAAAAACAATCTCACTGTCTCCAACTTCTACCCTGGGTTCATGCCTTGAACTGCCATCCAGATGACATGACGTTGTAATAGGTAGAGCGGCGTGCTCTCCCTCACCCCTCCTTGCCCCGACACTGTAGCACCCTCCGTGGCTCCTCTGGGTGGCAGGGCCCGGTCAGATAGCAACCCCGGCCGGGAGCTGCGGCTCCGTTCCCTCTGCCTCCCCCCGCGGGGAAGCCTGCCTGCACCGCTGATGGTGAGATGCGGCAAAGCAATATGGTAACTATTAGGTAGGTTGAACCACATAAAATAGCCATTCTGTAGGCCAAAAAAAATGATACATTTGGGGGCATATGAAGAGTTTAACACAATGAGATAAAAGAAGAAAGTTACTCTGAGGGTTTTTTCTTTTTTGGAGTCATGAAAATGTTTTAAAATTGATTGTGGTGATGAATGCTCAACTGTGGGATCAAACTGTGAGCCCCTGACTTTATATTTTGGATGAATTTATGGTGTGTGAATATATCTCAATAAAACTGCTAAAAAAAGAAAAATAACGAAGGACAGAGAGAGAAGGAAGGAAGGGAGAGACAGAGAGAGAGAGAGAAAAGCTCTGAACTTCTCAAGGGTAGGGCTTTGTCTCATTCATTTCTGTTTATCCTTTAACCAGTCTGGCTTTTGAAACATCACAGGATCTTGGGAAATGTCTACTGAAATAAGGAATCATGTATATTTTAAAGAGCATTCAAGAAATGAAAACTTTGGCGTGTGTTGTAAATTTTTATTATCCTATATTTGTAACTTTATAAACATGACTTTATGGATGGTTTCTTTGTTTAGAATTATGATCAAAGATTCAAGTTAAAAAGGCAGTTATTCTCAGAGTTAAGAAGTATATCTGTTTTATCTAGACATTTAAAAGTATTGTTAGCCTGAATGGAAGGAACAAAAAGACATATCTTAAATTTAAATCGAGCCAAGTTTTACTCCAAGTAATCACTTGAAAAGTAGTCTACTGCTTGTGGCAAAAAAAAAAAAAAAAAAATCCCTTTTGAAAATGAGTGTTTTGGGGTTTGTTGGGATTTTTTGGGTGACTCTTTTTCTGGCTTCAGAAAAATGCTAAAAATACAACCTGTTGAACTCATGGGAAAAGTGAACCGCTGTGATCAGACAGAGCCTGCTCATCCGTGAATACCCTGGAAACATTTTTGAACTTGACAGGAAATAGAAAGTTTTGCAGTAGAGGATCTCTTCCAGGCTAATTATAATCCACTTACAGAATTGAAGGACTGGTAGGGACTTTGAGAGATAAATTCATCTATTCTCTTTACAGTTTTTAAACCATCACCAACAGAATCTATCGCATTTTAAAGAGGTCTATGAAAAAGTGTGGAAATTTCCATTAATAAAGCCTCTTATAGACGTGAATGAATAGCAGACCCCCCAGAGGGCTCATCAGTGCTATAATTAATGTGACATATGAAAGCTCAAAGATTTGCGTAATGTACGTCACCACCCTTAGTTCCCTCTCCCACTGTTTGGGGTCCATTCAGCACCCCACAATCCTACTTGGACTGAAGGTGGCCCACAGCCATTGCATGTGGGATGTGGTGCTGAGTTGGGCGTCTCTTCCCTGAGCAGAGCTTCTTGGTGCAGGACCCATTGACATTTGGGGCAGAACAATTGCTCATTTTCCAACATTCCCCAATAACAACGACTAAAAATTGTCCTCACCCATTTCCAAGTGCCCCCCACTCGATGGCCATCGCATTCACCTATGATCTTGCGGAAAACAAGGGTGATGTGTGAGCATGAATGGATTTATTTGCATCGGCAAGTGTTTCAAGTGTAAACTTCTTCAATGTGGATCACGAATCAGGGCCGTGGTTGATTTTTCAGAGGTTTATCTTCCGAGTGGGAAGGGGCTCCATCCTGTTTCAGATGACAGCTAGGGGGGCACTGGAGCCTGCCGCGCCCGCTGAGCTCCTGCTGTCCCAGGGCCGGGGCTGTCCTGGGACCTCCCCTGGCTCTGTCCCCGGCTCCAGGGTGAAAAAACCAAGCAGTTGGCCCATGATCCGTGCACTCCCATTATCAGGGGCCCCCCCTGGGAGAGAGAGGAGAAGGCAGGTGACCCGACTTTATGTCCTTGTCAGCTGCATCCCTGGGCAAACAGCCCGATGCCATGCGTCAGCAGCAGGAGAAGCTCGCCGGCCGAATGCCCTAGTCGGGGCTAGGCTGATTCCTAGTAAATGTGTCCAGGACCTGTGGATGTGGGAGGCATGGTCCTCTGAAGAGTATCACTCTTGGAGGTGTAAGATGGAGCTATTTTACAACTTAAATGCTCTTCCTGCTGTGTGAGAGAAACCCTTTACTCTCTATGGTGGACCTCACTCACGAGTGGGCCAGCGAGGGCCTGCGTGAAGAAGAGAGAGCTGCAGAAGCTCCCTTCCATGTCTCAGACCCTTTTTGCTCCGTTTGACCGTCTGGCTTCTGTGAGTCCTTGAGATGACTGGAAAAGTTCCCTACTGGGTGAGGGTCCCACTGGACGAGCTGTCAGGTCAGCCCTTCCCAAAGCCCCTCGTCCCTGGGTGGGAGGGTCCAGTGCTGGCCTGGCACCGGCGCTCAGCCCCCAGCAGGACACCACCCTGGGTTCTGTCTGTTGTCAGGACAGTCCACGACCAAAGTCTTCTTTCCTCTGCCAGGGCCAGGAGCCGTGTTTGCCGCGGAGCCTCTGAGTTCTTAAAAACTATGACTCTCCTTTGCTTAGTGAAGCCACATTCTTTGGTCCAAATTCCACCTGCTCTGGTCAAGACATTGCACAGGTTACTGAGCGTCTCCAAACCTTAATTTTTTCATCTACAAATTGAGAATAATACTAATACTTCATAGGATTTCTTTAAGAACTCAGTGAATTAGCACAGATAGGATAGTGCTTTGGGTACAATAAATGGTCAATAAAGATTAGCCGTGATTATTATTTGCATAATCAAGATGGCCAGAAAAAAAATCATCTTTTCTGGGATTAAGAAAATTAACTTCTATTAATTATAAAAGTCAAGTGTATCTACTTATCCATAAAATGATCATGTAACTGCACAATATACATGATAATTGGAAAGCATGAGCTGTAGAGCCCCTAAGAGATGTGGGCTTATATCCTAGCTCTCCTCAAGTCTCTCTTCTTAAAATGGGGACAATTTTACAAACCTACCTTGCAGGACCCTTGAGGAGATAAACATCTTATTTAGAAAATGTCTTGTGCTGTGCCTACTGGCTGTACACCCTCCCCAAACGTTCCCAGTAACAGCACTCGGGGCCAGCCTGAGCTGGTCACTTGCGCTGGCAGAGAGAGTGACGAAGGCATGTGGCAGCAGTCACGCAGGGAAGTGAGAGGCACACGGCCACCAGGAAGGCTGGGTTCTACCGGGGGACACTCCCAATCAAGCACGTCCGAGTACATATTCCCCCACTTGAGGGGGCTGGGGCTGCTCCCGTGGTTCCCAGACTGAGACAATTCCCTGAAGCACCTTCTAGAAGTGCAGACTCCTGAGTTCCAAGTCGGATCTAGAAAATGAGAACTTGGGGGGTGAGGAGAAGTGAGAAGGAATCTGAATTTTTTTTAAAAAAGTAAAGCCACCTCGCTGATTCCTGTGATAAGTTGTGAGATGACATTTCTATTCCTTAAGATTTAGATTCTGTGATTCTAATCACACTGAAGTAAGTCAGCCCAGAATTTTTAAGCTAAACGAGGCACTTTGCGGCTTCCTGTACTTTACATGGAAGACAGATCACATAGTGGGCGCTGATAAGTTCCTGGAGATTTGCTGTAACATAAAATGGTGAAAAATTGCCTGGGTAGCCCCTTAAGCTTCAGATCCCTAAAGACTTAGTAACAACATGAACACAGCAAGCTAGATTTTACCATGGTGGATACACTTGATGCCATTAAAAAGCTCTGACAAAGGGGAAACGTGCCCAGGGAGTCCTCGAGTCAGCGCGGCGAGGTGGCGAGGAAGGATGAAGTCGAGGGTCGTAACGGACAGACAGACGCTTTGTTTTCCATCACTGCTGGACAACTACAGTCTTGAAGCTGTATCAATAAAGAAAAAGATTAAATTTTTAGGGGGCCAGAGCAATATTTTATATAGAACTATGGGATGTGATTGCTGTCTGAGGCCCGTAGGGTCAGGGGAAATGCTGCTAAATTAGGGTTCACAAGTGCATTTGAGTCAATCAAAGGAAGAAATTTCATACCAACCTGCGAACATGTCGCAGACCAATGCTGCACGATGTGAGCACCAGGATAAGTCTCTGCTCACGGGACCAAGGGAAAGCTTTTGTGTTCCCAGCACCATATCTGACTTCCAGAAGGAATCCAGTGTTTACTGTGGGGTCAAGTCTGGGAAAGCAGAAGAAATTCTCAGAGAAGTGTCCGCACTCCGGGAGAAAACACGAAGAGGCTGCCTTTTACCCCTGGATTGAGGCGCACAGAGCTCAGTCAGCCCTCTCGCTGGGGTCTGGGCACTCGCTGGGGCCCTCAGAGCTCGTGGTCCACCTCGCTCCCACATGTGGAGCTGCCTGCCCGTGCACTGGACACCGAGCCTGGGAGTGAGCAGGCGTCCTGAGGACCTCAGGTCGTAGCAGAGCAGCACAGCCTCACACGTGCTCCAGCGGCCGAGTGCCTTTTTACTGAGGTCTCCTCGCTTAGGTAACCCTAGGCCCCTAGCTACGTAGGTGCGGGGGCATTGAGTCATGTCCCTCACTAAGACAGGTTCCGGCGCCGGCCTGGGCCCTGGGTGTGTGGACTCATGTGTAAATAGGATCTCTGAAGATCCGACTTGGACGAAGCCAAACTGAATCAAGGTGGGCCTGAGTCTGGCATGGCTGAAGTCCTCATAAGAGAGGACATTTGGACACAGTCCGTCATGAGAAGCCAGAGAAGGAGAGAGAGGTTGTCACGTGACAAAGGATTGCCGAAAGCCATCACCAGATTGCTATGGACTGCAGAGAAAGCCTGTCTCCCTTCCCTTGACTTTGGACTTCAGCCTCCAATCCATGAACCAATAAATTCCTATTGCTTAAGCCCACGGGTGTGGTATTTGTCACAACAACCCTGGCAGAATAAGACAAGTGTTGCCACCCTCTGGAGAGGGCAAGGACCCATGGAGTGCTAACTTCAGGGCCCCGGCAAGAAAAGATCAATTGGTCACAAGGTGGAGGCAGGTCTTTGGAAGGCCTGGTTCACGAGTGGCTGACTTGGGTGACACTCTCACTGAGAGGCTCCTGGCCCTATGACCCTGCACCGTTTCACAGGTAGATAAAAACCCTTCCTGTCACTTGGAAATCCATATCGTGATGACACTTGTTTATAGGAAGGAGTTCACAGGGGCTCCCTATTTTGTCCTGTTTTTAACCCTCTGAAATATTTTAACCTATTCACCTCCTCTATAGATGACACAGAAAAGGAAAAGATCGGGTTTTATAACTATTTATAACTTTCTGATTCATTTGTGGTCTCAGAGATCTGTGGGTGTCACTACAGCTTAACAACTTTCTTTCATAAAGAAACGCCTAGTAAACATTTTCAAGGACGGGAGCCAGGAGCCCCCGCTTTGCGCAGCACACTCGGCTGCACCAGAGAAAGTGAGCCACGGGCGAAGAGAAATTCTTCCCTGGGAGATAATAACTTCCGAAAAGGACTCTTCATTGCTAACACATTTTTTAAGTTTCAATTCCTAGATTTAGGGCTGCATTTAAAGAGGTCCACATAATGGAGGAATTTAAGTCTAGTTGTAGGGCTATTTAAGGGAATAAAATAAGCAAAGCAAACAACACTTTCCTTGAATGCCATGTCTATGGTTACAAGGGAAGAGGGAAAAACCCGCTTTCTTAGAGTCCTGTCTTTGAAACAAGGCTCTCCATTTTAAAGAAGGGCTTGAATCAGCACTTCTAGCAGTATTTCCCCTCTATGAGGAAATTAAGATATTTTTTTCTCATAGGCTTTTCTCACTTTCTCTTTTTTCACATTTATACTGCATTTTCTTGTATCCCTTTCTCCTTTATGTGCTTCTTGCCCCTGTTCCCTCATTCACGCTCTCTCATCCTTTAAAAACTTCTCAGATAGGGTGGGGTGGGGACAGTGGAAAGCACATGGTCATCTGACTCACAGGCAGATGGGAAATGGCCAGCCAGAGTCAGAGATTTCTGTTTGCTTGGTTTGTAAATTCAAACTCTCTGAACATGCAGGAGATGGTGGCCATGGAACCATCATTAGGTCAGTTTTATATTCAGAAGTTGTCCCAAAGAGGTCTTTGGTGTTGTCTTCCAAAGTCTGCTTTTGGTTTGAGATCAGCTGGGGTAGGGATTGGGGGCCAGCTGCCATTTACTTGGGGTGCCATTAACTTGACCTCAAAAGGAGACCTGGCAGGTTGAGTTGTAAAGAGCTAGGAAGGCAGAACTGGCCAAAGCTTGACCTTTCTTTCTCAGGAGGATCCCCAAGGTGGCAGGACATGTGCTTGGGGAAGTCCCAACTTTTCATGCAAATAGAAGAAGAATTAGTTGGAAATAATCTATTACCTTCCCCCAGCATGGATGAAGATTTCAGTGAGGGTTGAGTTGGCAACTAGTTCATCAATCTTCATTTCAAAATTGGGATCCTAATATGGCTTGTGACATGACTTGGGGACCAATTAGTGCCTTTTAGGGTTTGAAATAACAAGCCATTTAACTGATGGAATCAAGGATTGGTCCCTACTAATGAAAACAACCCCCTCTCCTGTTATCACCAACTGAGCCTTCCAGCAGTTCCCAGCATTCACTGAGCAGCAGGAGAAGTTGGGGGAGAGGGGAATTTTCTGGGCTCTGAGCCACAGCAGAGGAAAGAAGCTGAGGAAATGGAGTGGTGGGATGGCATCTGTCTCTGTCCAGGTCTTTGGGTTGGGTTGGAGCCGAGGTAATGGAGTGGAGATGGGTGGTGTCTGTCCTCTGCCACCCCTCTGACTGAGCGGGAGGAGAAAGCCAGTGGTCAGAGGAGCTGTGCTTTGGACAGATCAGGTCAGGTGACAGAGCATGCACCAAGCTATCAGGAAGGTGTTTCTCCTCCTCATGGGTCCCAGGTTGGCTGTGGTGGCTAAGGATGGTCTCACAAGGAGTCATGATGATGCTCTGTCCTCCGGGCCAAGGATACTGTCAAAGGAAACCCAGCACAGGGACAAAGGGGGGCAGACCCCAGGCAGTGCAGCACACGCTTCATGTAGATAATCAACTGTGGGAGATTGTGAGAGGGAGCTGAATTCTGCACCTGAAAGTGCAAACATAGTAATTTGGTTATGTGGATGACATTATTAGGATTTTTAAAATGCTTTTGTCAAAAGCACATTAAAAATAGCTAATAAGAAAGAACACAACAGAAATAATGGCTTTTCCTTGGGGAGGAGGAACAGCCCAAATTTGAATCCTGGTTTCCCCACTTACTCTACAAACCTAAGCTGAGTGCTGGGCTCATCGAAAGTCCTGACTGTCAGCAGCTCATCTGCTTCTCTTCCTAAGGGAAGGGAAACTGTGTTAGACCCTGAGAACACCCCGACTGGTACAGTGAAATCCCTCTGGGAGAGGGAGTAAAGGAGGAAGTAGCCTTCCTCCCCCTGTTCCCTGCCTCGCCTCGCTGTGGGGTGACCAAGATTGACATTGTGTCTCTATACCAGGCTAGGCTTCCCCAGGGCCATAGACCTGAGCAGAACTTCAGTCTGCCTCAGGAAAAGAAACGCATAAAATGGAAACTTCAGGAACCTGCAGTGTCTACATCCTGTCTTCACTCGAAACTCGGGGCCCTTGTGAAAAAAAATGCCAATAGGTGAGCCCATCTGTGGTATTTAGATTCAGGTGTCAACTTGGCCAGGTGAAGGCACCTAGTTCTGTCGCTGTGGACATGAGCCAATGGTACGTGAACCTCATCTGCTGCTGAGTTACATCTGCAGGCAGCTAGGAGGCGTGCCTGCTGCAATGAATGACATTTGACTTAATTGGCTGGTGCCAATTAAATGAGAGATCTCAACGTAGCACAGCCTAAGCAGCTCAGCATACCTCATCTCAGCGCTCGCAGCTCAGCCCAGGCATTTGGAGATACAGAAAGGAATCACCCCGGGGAGAGTTGTTGGAACCCAGGGCCTGGAGAGAAGGCCAGCAGAGATCATCCTGTGCCTTCCGGTGTAAGAAAGAACCTCAGATGAAAGTTAGCTGGCTTTCCTCTGAAGAACTAACAAAATAACCCCCCTTTTATTAAAAGCCAATCCGTCTCTGGTGTGTTGCATTCCAGCAGCTAGCAAACTGCATCATCATCCCAGGCTAATTGTTTTAGGATCTCTGGGAATGGAGCCAGAGAGCTGGAATTTTTGGGGTGATTCTAATGCCCAGGCCTTGTTGAGAGCCACTGGTCTTTTTCCAGTCCCTCCCTCCTATCTCTGCAGCCTTCAGCTTACTGGTCTACCTCTTCAAGATGCCTCAGGGGAAGTGGAAGTTAACCCATATTTGGGTTGTAGACAAATACCCTAGCTCCTCTTGAGATGATTTTCCTTTATTTCATCATGAGCCTCAGTCCAACAGTTATTGAAGAGTTTTTTGATTACTCTTTCAATTTCATGAAATGAAATTTTATTCTCAAAATAGTATATGGTTATTTAGAGGCAGGATGTATAGTGGTTAAGAGCACAAGTTCTAAAGCCAGGCTGCCTGGTTCCCATTCCAGCTCCACCACTTACTAGCTTTGGGATCTTGGGCAAATTACTTAATCTCTCAGAGCTCAAATAACTATAAAATTGGATGAGGGTAATGTCTTAGTTTTTGTGGGGAATAAATGAATCACTACATCTAAAATGCTTAGAACAATGCCTGATAGAGTGATCATTCAGTAACTGTTAGCTGTATTCTTTTTCTTACTGATCACTTTCCTACAAGGTTCATTGATGAGAAATGAAAACTTGCATTTAATAACTACTTTTTCTTACTCAGAGAAGCACTGCAACTAAAACATCTTTGTGGCTTATATCTGCTGAGCTGCACCACATCTTTTTCCCTCAATTATATATGGCACATAATAAATCATAAGCCTAAATGTTTACATTTTTGCAACCCAAATACATTCAATATGATTTTACTATCCTGTGATGACTCTAAAGGCAGTTGAAGTAGGGCAAGATGATTTGGCCCAGGGAAGTGATCAGGCTGAGATGGCTCAGGGTGGGTGAGTGAGGGATGCGGATGCCAGGAAAGGCAGAACTGAGTCAGGAGATGATAGAAATCTAGTCTGGGAAAAGAAGAAGAGGATTGGAACTACCCAGCCACTCTGGCCGAGCATCTTAGCTGGTGTGGAATTAGCCCCTGAGTGGCCCTGCAATGACCCTCACACAGTATCTGTTCTCTGGGTATACAGATAGTGACACACAAGTTATTAAAACTCTTCAGCCCCATTGTGAGTCGCTGGCTTCTCAGTGGAGTCTTTGGTGTAGTTGCTACTATTATCCCCATTTTACAGGTGAGGAAACGTGCATGCTGAAGCTTCAGTGAGGTCCGGTGGCTAGCCCGTGGCAGACCCAGGATTCAAAGCCAGGGCTCAGGCTCCAGGGCCCGTGGTCCCACTTGCTGCTGACTCTCACGTTAGCAGAAAGGATGACTTGGAAAGGAAGGAGCAGTCACCCAAATCGCTGATCCGTGAGTTGGTTGAGGGCAGTTCTCTCTCCTGTCCCTCGGAGTGAGAGGTAGAGGCACCAGACTCAAGGAAAGACTAGCTTTGTACCTGCTTCCACTGAGATGAAGTCTGTCTCCTCCACCCGCTGCAGGAGATGTGGATAAACAAAAAAATAGCAGACATGAAAGCAGGTCCCAGCGACACCACTGACTTTTTGAAAATTGTTCTCTATTGAGAAAATAAGTCGATCCATTTCTTTCCTTAGCATAGTTGATTGAATTCTTTTCTTATTTTTGATAGTCAAGATGTATAAACACGAGACGCACTGTATTCCTGCAGGCAGACCCACCGTCTATGGTACAGCTATGAGCGGAGCTTCCCACACCCGGGAATTCCAGCAAATTCTAGCTGTGAGACTCCCCCACAGACGTGCAGTGCATTTGTAATTGTCCGTGTTGCATTGTCAGATACATTCCTGACAGGCAACACTCCCATGTTCTGCTTAGTGCTCATGGTGGTTGGAAGTTGTAAGCACCCCAGAGCAGTCTGTTCTGAACCCTCCTCTGTGCCCGGGGCTACGGTGGGGCCGGCTGCAGGCAGGGCTTTCGGATGAGGTGGCAGCTGGTAAGGCGCGGCCGCCGCAGGACCGGTCTCAGTCCTCTCCCAGGTCCTTTAGGAGAGAGTCCAGTTCAGCCACGGAGAAAGCCACGGGGGGCAAGCAGCTGGAGCCGGACCTGGAAGGGAGAGGCCAGGAGGGGCCGCCATGTGCCCGGTACGCGGCAGGAGCCAGGGGGCAGGTGGACGGCAGCCCGGGGCGCCGGGCCTTGGGGAGGAGGAGCGCCTGGACGGAGCCTCACAACCGTGAGCAAGCGAACTCCCATCGTTAGAGCTGCCCGTCTCGTGGCACTTGCTCAGGTAGGCACCTTAACCAGTGTGCGTGTAAGAGCACAGCCTCTCACTGACACGTCCCCATGGCTGGTGATGAGTTTTCTCCCGGTAGTGCCTGACTTCACACATCACCAGCCCCTCTCCTCCTCTGCTCTCCATATCTCCCGAGGCCCGCATGGCCTGGGACCTGCATGTGGGGACACAACCCCGCGCTCTCCTTCCTCAGGTCCCATCACGGGTTGTGTCATGGGGCAGGAGGCGCTCCTGGAGGCCACAGGGCTGCACACCCCACAGGCAGGTGCCCCAACCACGCTAGACGTCTGCCAGGCCCCTTCCCCTTGGCCCAGGCTGGGCCGCTTCTTCGTCATCGCGCCCTTCAGGGACATTCTTAGGCACTTTGGTTCTGATTTATTCCCCA
This sequence comes from Tamandua tetradactyla, assembly GCF_023851605.1. Taxonomy (NCBI): domain Eukaryota; kingdom Metazoa; phylum Chordata; class Mammalia; order Pilosa; family Myrmecophagidae; genus Tamandua; species Tamandua tetradactyla. Next base: position 46,227,508 of record NC_135348.1, on the reverse strand, counting down.
TGGAATTTTAATACTACAGATTTACCGTTTATCTGTTTATGTTCTCTCTCTCTCTCTCTCTCTCTCTCTCTCTCTCTCTTTCTCTCTCTGTGTGCACATGCACTTAATACATAAAAAGCAAGATTGCTTGCCACCGCTGGGAGTGCTGGGTTGCCCCACTAAGAATGCACCCATAGCTCAGCCCCCCAAACACCCACCCCCATGCGTTGGGATGCCACTGAGCCCCACGGAGGGCAAGCAGGAAGGGAAGGGATGTGTGCCCACGCGAGCCCGTTGCCCAGCCCTTCCCAGTTTCTCAGGAGGGACCGGCTTCGGTGCTGGGCCCTGGGGCTTCATCTCTCTGCTTCTTGGCAAGCCCAACTCTGCCTAAATGATTCCACTTTTGTGACATGACAAGTAAGAAAAGCAAAGGTGAAAGTCAGAACATCCTCTTCCTTCAGAAAATCAGACAAATGTCCTGATAGCAGACACAATATATCTGCTCATTTTGGATCTCGCAGAGCCAAGAGACCAACTGATAAGTCCCCAGAGAAGACTGTGAGAGCCCTGCATGTAAACTCGTCCCTCCTCCCCTATTTCAAAATTGAGCAACCTCTCAGGTCTGATGACAATTGACTTTGTAATATAATTGGGTATTTTTGAGGGTAAATTTTCATTGTAAAGTGTTCATTGCATTTGCAGTGATGACTGAAAAACATTTAAAATAACTGAACTATTGTATGTTATCAATATATTATCTTAATTGTTGATTTGGGAAAACAACCTTAAGCCCATTTCTTAAAAAATTTAAGATTTGACAGATAGTAAGAAAGCTCCCAAACTGGAATCAGAATGTGTAAGTATCAGACATCGGGTGGTGTGGCACTGCACATGGAACCTGGTGATTTTCACTAAGTGCTTTAAAGGGAAACTGAATTTGGAAGCCGTATGGATTGGTATTCCCAGGACCGTGGAAGGTTGCATTCTGGAGACTGCAGGTCCCGTGTGCCTGGCTGCTCCATCCCCTCCGAGCCGGGCCGGGCTGCTGCGTGCCAACCGTGGAACAGTGCCCTCCCGGTATGGGTTATTGAACGTGTTTTTTACAGACTTAAAAGAGAAAGACAGGTTTTATTTTTTTCCCATGTAGGAGAGAGTGGAACATTTTTTTAATTGAGAAACTTAAAAAGAATTCCAAGATAAAAGAAAGTGAGACTTGAAATTTTTAAGTGGTTCTGGGTGCCTTTTAGTCATCATCCCCAAATCATTTCTCATAAGGTGCTTTTAACTTTGGTAAATTGCGTCCCTGTTTATGAAAGAAGAGATCCTATTTATGGTATTTATGAATGCAGGGGTTTAATTTAGAGAACAGATAATAGTGATCAAATAGCATTTAGTACAGAGCACGCTGTGCTGTCTATCGTCATTTTCAACGGGTAAGAGGCTCCTCAGAGGAACGGAGCCTCCCTAAACCCCAGTCTCTTCTTTGGTAAAAGATTGAAACAGTTTTTCAAAAAAAGGTTGTCTTAGGGATTAAATGAGATAATATGTTGCAGCAGTGGGGAACCTGGGCGCTTTGCAACTAAGAGCTGTGGCGATTAGTTGGGGTCTGGGACAACCGCCGGGCTCCTGCTGCAGTGCTCCCCTCTGTGCACCACCACCCTCACCCTCATCCTCCAGGGAGACGCGGGTTCTCAGACTAGCTCTGATTATTCTGTCCACACTTGTCTATCAATTGTATTGTAGCTGTTCTTTGTTGAAATTTCCTGTTTCCTTCTCTGTGTTTACTACTAGACTGTAAGCCGAAAAGGCAGACAACTTGTCCAGTTTTTCCACCACTGTACCCCAGTGTCCAGCATGTGATTGAACCCCCGGTCAGTGCACACCTATATGTTGGATGAATAAAAGAATGGACGGATAATGACGACATCATGATGGTGGTTATAGACTTGGATTTCCTTAGGTAAAATGTTTTTCCCGTGTGGTTTTGAACCTGGCCTCAGTTGTGACCTAAGGTCTCCATGACTCATTCAACCTACAACCCAAAAACACCAGGAGTGCTAATTACTGTAAAAGGCAATGCCTTCAGAAAGAAAAGTTGTCTTCCTACAGTAACTAAACAGAAACCACCTACCGTCTAATTTCATGTTGCCCCATGAAACACCGAAAAGCAGAACTTTTCCATCACCATTGAAGAAGATTGCTATTTAACAACTCACCTAAATCACTCTGAAAGATGCTCATACTGGAGTAAAGAAGGTGGCCCACCTTACACCCACTTCCTTAAGTCTCTGGAGTTCCTACAATGAGCCAGGTTCCTTGAAGGTTACAAAAGGTGTAGAACCCCCTGCCCTTGCTGGCCATGCCAAAGAGATACGTCCATATGAGACAAGTGAGGATTGACTCAAATGGGGTTCAGTGGATATCTGGCTTACATGATTTTGACTCTTGTGGCTTCTGTGGGTTTCTCTTAAGAAGAGAAACTTTAACTCTTTGTTAAGAATTTTTAGCTTAGACTTTAATACACATGTATGGATGGAACATCAAAGGTGTAGGGTGATTTCAGAAGAAAGAGCCTAGTAAGCTTCTCACACATGGCTCTGTCTAGATTTGCTCTGCACAGCACTGCAGCTGAGAAGGACTTTTGTCTCTGCGTCTTTCCTGCCCCTCTATGGCTATAACAGTTTAGAAAGATGAAGCTGGCTTCAGGAAGCCGATGAAAGACTTTCTTTCATGGTCAGAAGTTGAGGTTGGGGTGAAAGGGAGCAGGGCTGGGAGTTTTAATATTTTCCAGACCTTTCTTTTCTCCATTATGCTATCTTCACCACCAGCTCTGACACACTCCTCACCACTTGCTCCCTTCCCCCTGACCACAAGTACAACTAAAAAGAAAGTAGAGAACACTCAAGGATGTGTCTAGTGGAAAGAGACACTCAAGACCTCATCTTGTACTACCCAGTCTGTTCAAGGAAACTTTCTCCCATTTGCCTACCTTTCAGTCTTACGGCATAAATGCTTTCCTGCCACTGGAGCCACAGTGGTTGGCTCTACACATCCACAGTCTCCCACCATCTCACTCTCACCATAAATCTCTCCACTTTCCCGCCCCAAGGTTTCATCCAAGCCAAAGGAAACCACTGGTCACCACACAGGAGCAGGAGCGTTCGTTTCCCCAAAGATGACCCTTCCCTCAGGGTGAGTGAAAGTCAGTGGATAAATGCTCCAATCTCCTGTACCTGAGCAAGCTATCTTGAGGGGCGTTCCACATGCTTCCTTAGAGGGTCCTCATTAGGACTGAGCCCCAGTTGCTCACAGGAAAACCAGCTCAATAAACCCCTCTTTACTGGCTTTTCCTCCTCTTTCTCACTCTTCCTTCTCCCTACTTCTGCTCCCTGGGGTCACCACACAAATACGTGATGAGACGTGCGCCCTGCCCTTGACTCAGGCTCTGCTTTTGGGGTAAGCCAAACTAAAGGAAACCTTTTTAATGGATCTGACTATTCCTACCTTTTGGCATTTCTGCAGGATCCTTCTCTTTATACACTCATTTTGGAGGGAAAGCAGGTTTGACTTCTCTGTAGAAATTAAAATTTAGCCATGTGAGCCATAATCCACTATATAAATATAAACATATCCCATGTGTTTCTGTTAGGAAAAAACAAATATATCAGAGAATGCTCTTCACCTGGAATGCCTCATTGGACCCAGGTATTGACTGAAAATTGTAAATGTGTATGTGTCTAGTAAAATTACCAAAATGTAGGAGCATTTACTGCTGAGGATACATAATCGGTTAGACAATATTTCCTCTCTCAGGTTGCTCATGGAGCAAGGGTGGGGCATGGGGAAAGTCGGATCCATTTGTGTAGTATGAGCTATAAGAATCTACAGTTATTCATGACTGATGAAATGGATGATGGAAACAAAAAGACATAGGAATCTAGGATGACTCCAAGTTCCCCAGCTTTCTGGTCTGGGCACATAGGTGGATGGGCATCATTAACTGAGAAAACACGAAGGCAGTAGCAGGGTTAGAAAGGAAGACAATGTGTTGAATTTACAATGCCTGTGAGTTGCTAGGTGGAGATATGTAGTGGCCAGTTACAGATAAGGGTCTAGAGGCAAGGGAAGAAACCAGAACTGGAATGCAGACTGGAGGTCATTGATGCCTAAAGTTGAAGTGTGGGAATCAATTAGGTCAGAAGGAAAAAAGAGAGAGAGAGAAGAAAGGTGAATGGAGAGCAAAATCTCAGGCAACAGTAGGACTTTATAAATGGGTTAAGAAGAAAAAACCAAGAGTGAAACCAGAGAGGTAAGAGAAAAATGGGATGGGAGTGTTTCTCAGAAGCTAAGGGAGGGTGCATTAGAAGGGACGACGGGTGGTGTGGAGAGGCCAGGCGGGGTGGACAGAGCAGGGACCTTCAGCATTCATCACCTTGGTGTGCTCAGTGTCAGCAGAGGGGTGGCCCAAGGACATCAGGCATGTCCTTCCACTCCCCTCAGCCGGTGTCCTTAGAAGTCCAACAGCAGAGTGTTGGCGTTACGTTTTAGAGCTTCTGTTTGTGTCGGCTTCTCCTGATCACCAGAAGCAGATTCCTTCACTTTCCCTTTTTCCTTCTCCCTTCTCCTCCCCCCAAGTTCTGAGATTCATCTCCCTCTGATGTGAACTACTATCGTTCTTTCTTCCAACATATTTCTGTCTTGCCCTATAGGAGTTGCTGCTATTTCTTGTCTTACGTGCTTAGCAGGTTCTGGTACGAACTCTCTGTTCTTACCTGAATAAAAGCCGTCTGAGTTGGTGGACAGGTTCTAATTTGCATGAATCAACTTTGCAAACAGCCTCTGCACTGGCCCCTGGCCCACCCACAGCCCATGCCGCACACTCCAGGTGAGTTGGTTAAAAGCAATTTGATATAAAAGACAGATTGGTAGCAATGCAGAACTGGTTGCAAAACCATGTTTCCAGTCCACGGTTTTGCATGCTTTGGCGCAGCAATGCGTATTTTACTTTACAATTGACGAGTCATATGAAGAGGCTATACCTGCATCGTGAGGAGGCTTTGCTAAATGCAGAAAATTTACCAAAGAAGCAACTGAAAAAAAATTCTTTTTCAAAATACTTATGGGAACCACAGAAAATTAGAAGCAAATCATAATGTGAAGCTTGATACAGGCCACAGTAAGCTGCTCAGTCCTGAAGCAGCAGACATGGAGAGGGACTGGAAAACTGCTTTATGTGCTGGTCGCATGAGGCAAGTCTTACCTCCAGAGAACTATGTAAGGACTGGCTGGTGAGCTTAGTAAGGTGTTTATAAATTCAATTCTGAGCACGTTGGATTTGAAATCCTTACCTAGAGGAGGGTCTAGATTGAAAAGTCTACCAGGAATTTGCAAATAGGGTAGGGTGGGCAGAAGAGAACTGGGGCTGGAAGAGATTTAAGACACCATCCATGGAACTGTGGGGTTGTTAAAATGAACACAATAGACAACACAGTGAGATACAAGAGGGTTCGCTGACCTGCCAACTACCTGCCCAATGTCCATTTCCCTTTCTCCCTGGTAACAGGGTGCCACCTCCAGCTGAGCACATGACCTCTTGGAATCAGAGCCCCTGTTTCTCAGACCTCCGTGAGCTATTAGCCAGATGACCAAGTTTTCACCAGTTACTTGTAGGCAGAAATTCTGTATGGGCTTCCGGGAAGAGGCAGGTCCTCTCTCCCTCTCCCCTTCCTGTGGCCCGGAACGCAGAGGTGCAACCTGGAGGCTGGGCACCCATGGGGTGGGTGAAAGGGTGAAGGGCCCGGACGCCTGCTGGTTGTGGGGCTGCCAGGTACCCGCTCTGCATGCTCTGTACCAGACTTTTTATATCAGGGAAAACAACCTCTGTGTGTCTAAGCCACTGGAGCGGGGTTGCCTCACCTTTCAGCTATACACAATCTAATACTGATGTGTGGTGAGGAAAGAAAGAAGTGATAAAAGAAAAGGCAAAGAAGGAAAGATCGAGAATTGAGAGGAAGATTGGGTCAGCACATGTCAGGGACCCAGTGGGAAGGAAGTGAGGGTATTGCATCCTGAGGACAGGATGATGACATTTCTCACTCAGCGCAGGAAACCTGCGTGAGGAAAGAAAATCTGTCTGTATGATGGATTAAGTATCATTGCCTCATTGTTGCAAAGAAAACTGGAGTTTTCTTTTTATAATACATCTCTTATTTCTCTTTGTGGGGCTAATCTGATCCACAAAGCTTCATAAATTGGGATTCATGTTTACATTTGGCAATAATTGACTTTATTATGACACAGATAATAGCAAAGAGATGATCAGAAAATTCTGTGTGCAAAATGGAATTCATAAAGTGCTGAAGAAATTAATGGTGGTTGATTTCTAATCTACTCCAAATTATACCATTATACTGGATTTCCGTTTGTTTGTTTTTCAGTATCTTTGTTCTGTAACAAGAAATTTCTATATGTCTTGTTGACAGTGTTCACCTCTTAAAATGTGAGTACTGACTAAAATAGAATTTTATTAAGGGGCATTTGAAATCACTTAAATCCAAAAGTGATTAAAAAGTTCATGTAGTTAAAAAAAAAAACACCTGAAATTTAAAAGATTTTCTCAATCAGCAAGAATGTTTCACTGAAGGATAATTTCACATTACTAGCCTTATTCTCATATCCAGATGGAGTGTCCCTATTATAAGTCCATTTTATCAGTAACGACCTGTTCCTAAAAGCATATAAAGCACTAGCAGAGGGTTCAAAGAATAGAATGTCCTAGTTAACGGAATTTTCTGGTCAATTTAAGATTTAAATAAGGCTTTTGGCTTCAATTATGGTCTTTGAGAGGCTTTGTAAAATGTTTGATCATGTTCTGGCCTTTGTAATTAGAGTAAAACCCACTGCACCTGTGATGGCACACGTGACGCTGAGTTTGCAGTGCCTTATGAATAGCTTGTGTGGAGTCACAACCACAGAAGGAATGGGGGTCCGTCCTCAGAGCATTGCTCTATATGACAGATGCAGACCTGAGGCCCTGAAAAGTCCTAGCCATGTGAGCATGCATGCATGTATGCCTGCATCCATATATGCATTCCCAATAGAAAATAGATTTGTCCAAGTATCAAAATAAACCACCGTTATTTTTTACAATGCAAGATTTCAAGGAGGAGAATTAAAAATCAAATACCAAAACAAAAGAATTCTGATTTTAAAAGATGAGTTAATTCTGATTTTTTCCTTATCTACACGTGCAAATGAGTCATACTCATTCTCTGTGACACAGTGTGATCCCCCAGGTTGATGACTGTGGAATTGGATGTCATATTCTATAGTTTGGCAAAGTTCCCCAGGAACCTTCCAGAAAGACAGACAGGGAAAGAGACTGAAAGCGAAAGCCAGAATTCCTTTATAATGCACAGGATATGGGAAAGAGAGGGAACACGCACATGGTAAGACTTTTGGTGCCCTAAGAGATGAATATGCAGTTAACAGGAAGTGCTTCTTTGCTGGAAGTTCACGTTTATCTGACTGCATTTTTTGGACTAGCTCTGTTTTAGTAAAATAGCATTATCAGTAGGTTCTATTTTACCAAAAACACCAATTAGTAGAATGTTAGGCCTACAGCTTGAATTTTTTATCTTTTCTTATTTCTGTCCCCAAATGCACAATATATTTTTGGTGCATAATTATGATTCAATTTATTTAGCAGGGAAAACAGCTTTACCGGTCCCCCACCACGGCCCTTGGTCACTCTAGCAGCGTTTCCTTCCCCACCTCTGGATAACAGATGAGTGAAATTCCATTCTTTCCAGTCATTTTGAGATATCAGAACAATCTTAATTTCGGCTGTTAGTAAGTCCAGTCCAATCTAATATCAAAATTTAAGTATTTTGCCTAATTAAAATTTCCCCTGTCTCTGCTCTGAACGGACTCCTGGCTCTAACCCAGCTCTGGCAGAAGAAGGAATGGGCTCTCTCTGCTGTCACTCTCCTCTCTCCCCACCCTGCAAGTCCACACGCGTCCTTCGGGGGTGCAGGCGGGGAGGTGAGCCGCGTAGGGCACTGTTGGGGTGCTGGGCTGAGCCCCGGTGTGGAGGGGGCCGCCGGCAGCAGGGCGCAGAGCTGGGCTGAGCTTCGCAGGCTAGCCACGCGCTCCCTCCTGGGGCCTGTCCGTTCCGGGGCCGCCTCGCGGCTGGGGCTGCGCCCGCTGAGGTGCCCTCTGGGGACAGCCCTTCCGCTCCCGGCCGCTGGCGGGTGCCACTGCCCGCCTCACTCGGCAGGGTCCTCCGGCGGCTTCTGGGGACGAGCCTTTGAGACCAGCTCTCTCGTGGCAGCCCCGCACACGGTCACCCAAAGCTGGCGCAGGGACGCGTGTCACGGGCGCCCGCCAGCGCGACTGTGGCCCGTCCCCGGCTGCTCCGGCCCCTCTTCCAGGTGCCCTAAGCTCCTGAGCCCCAAGGTCCCCATGCGCCCTGCGGAGGGGCCTGGGCCCCGCACTTCATCCCGGGATGAGCAGCCAGGCCGGGACGCTTCTCCCGGCCCTGGCGAGGGGACACGTCCCCGGCCCTGCCCTCGGGGACGGAAGGCGGACAGCAGGCAAACGGCATCTAAGAGCTGCGCCCGAAAGCCCGAGCGCTCTGCGGGTGGGGATCCCCCGGTCTCCGCGCCCAGCTCCTCTGGCCTTTGCATTCCTCGCGGGCAGCAGACGAGGCCGCCGAGGCGGCAACGCTGGTGCTCCTCCGTCACCCAGCGCCGAAACCCGCCTGCCATGCCTTCAGCTGTAAGCGGCCCAAACCCTCCCTCAGACGGACTCAGCGCTAGGACTGCGTCCAGGCGCCGACGGTCACGCTGAGCCAGGACCCCCGGAACGCTGTCCGCAGGCCGCGGGGCCTAGTGACGCCACGACCCCCTGGCGACCCCCAGGCACACCTAAGCAGATTTGTCACCGGAGAGACAAAAGCAGCTGAGCCCGGGCGGCGCGGGGGTCTCTTGAAGCAGGCGGGGGCCGGTGTCCCCGCGGCCCTGCACAGCGGGCGGCCTGGGGGCCCAGCGCAGACCCCCAGCCGGGGGCGGCCGGAGCTGGCTGCAGCCCACCTCTCCCGCCCGGAGGCCGGGGAAACGCCAGGCCTGCCCCGGCCCAATCTCTTCATTTCATAGGAGAAATAATAACAGCAGTATCGACCGCAGGGTGGACATGCCCGCGCTCAGGACAGCCCTCTATAAATGTCTTCCCTTTCATTTCCTATCCTAACCTGTTTTTTGCTCTGCTCTATGTTATACAACTGTTTGATCCTTTCTTTTCATTAATGAAGCTTTGTATACCAAAGTGACATGCCTGGGAAATCTCGCCATACCTGAATATCAAATTATTCTAACTTTCTTTGTCAAATATTCCCCAGAGCTTTTCTGGAGACCCCTTCCTTCGTGAACTCCTAATTCTCTTGGCCAATTCTGGTTCTTTTCTACGGAAGCGGAAGTCAGATTCCTTAGTGGTGAATGGTGCTTTCCCCCCAGGTAAGGATGAGTTTGCAGACTTTCCTTTACCTGTTTTCTAGAAAGTGCTCTGTAACCCCTGGTGCTCATTTAAGACCAAATAGTAGTCACAGTTTGAATTAATGACTGGAAAATGACCATATGTGTCATAAGCCTTATCACGTACACACACCCCTCCTTTACCAGCACCTTTACTAATAATGACAAACTCTACAAAGAAAAAGAAAAGCAAATAGTGGATTCACATGCTGAGGGCAGACAGCTGGGTATTGCAGCGAGGCGGGGGCAGCAGCGAGAGCCTATCAGAGCCTGTGAGGCAAGCTGACTTCAGACCTGACCCACACTAACCAAACTCACAGTATGCTGATCAGCTCCTGAGGGCCTGTGTTTATAACACGGAGGGAAATTAGTAAGCCCCCTGGGTATTGGCAGCTAAGTGATTCTTATCCACAGGAGAGGAGCTTCCTTTCTGGGTTCAGAGAGCCCCACAGCCGCTCCCCTTGCTGTGCCCGTGCAGTCCTCTCAGGCGGCCGCGGGAAGGGATTTGCGAGGAAGAAACACCTGCTCGTGATGACGGTGTGACCTGTGCTCAGAGGCCCGACTCCAGTGTGATGCAATGACCCCGGGGCTCTGTAAACTTCCCAGGAGCATATGCTGGGACCCCTTCCTGTAAAGACGGTGGACAGAGTCCAAGACACAGGTAAAATATTGATTCAGATATAAATTTACATGTGTGCATCTCATCATACTGTGAGTTTAAAAGCGGAGAGAAAAAGTCACATAGAACGACAGGTTGTGAAGCCCAGTGTAAAGATGTTTTAACAAGGAGAACTCAGCCTGGGCAGCAGGCCTGCCCTGCCCCAGGGGCCGAACGGTTTGGTGTCCACCCTTGGGCAGAAAGAAGAAGGTTTCAGGGTAAAAGGGGCCACAGAGGGGAAGCAGGTCAGATAGGAGATGATGGAGAAGCAGGAAGTGTTCTTTCTTCTGGAAGTGGTCAGGAGGCCAGCCTGAGAGATTGCTTTTGCTGTGCTTCGCATTGGTCAGCTCTCTTGAATTCCTCAGGACGCAGGAAGCTTGGCCCTGCTCGGCTCTGCCACCCTCGATTGGGAGGGGCTGTGACACTGGCTCACGTCTCCCAGCCACCGCTGTCACCCGCACCCCCGTCATTTTGGAGAAACGTGGCCTCGGAGGTTGGCTGATCGTGAGCTCGCAGGCGGAGGCGCTGGCAGAAGAAGCACAGCGGCGGGCCGAGGCCCCATAGGCAGCACTTTTCCTTTTTTACTGCCACGGGGGCCAGGCAAAAGGAGGGCCTCGGTGCTTCTGTATTCTTCGTATCTGTCTAAGTCCGGTGAGGCAAAGGGGCCGCCAGCGCCACCACGTTCCGAGGGGTATCTGAAAAGTAAAGAAGGAAGACAGAAAGAACCTTGAGGAGGGAGCACAGGGACTCTGGGACCAGGAGATTTCCGCAGCTCAGCGTTGCTCCCACATTTAGGAACCCTGGAAAGGGCAGGGATGACATGGTTTTAACTGTCCGGAAAGAGAAAACACAACCATCCTGCAGAGATCCATAATTCCTGGCATTACTCTCCAGGAGGGATTCGCCGCAGCCACCCGAGGCCTGTAAATAAGCGGTGAGCTGAAGGGGTCCAAATGCACGGCCCACCCCTCCCGGGAGGGTCTGCTCAGCCGGGCCCGGGCTCCAGGGCTTCCCGCCTTCGGGGGCCCTCTAGCGGCCGGTGCGGTCATTGCAACGCGTGCGCCGACCTCAATTCTGGACGCACAACAGCCGGAGGGAAAAATGACTTTTCAGGCAAGTGGACCGACATTTTTTCAAAACTATAAGTGGCGTTTAGAGTTTAAGGGCACATACCGTGAAACCAAACTAGTTGGATTCATATTGTGGTCACTTCCTAGCTACGGGACCATGGACGAATTACTTAAACACCCTTTGCCTCCATTTCCCATAAAATGGGGACAGTGGTGCTACCAACCTCATAAAGCTTTTTGAGCAGTGAAGGAGTAATTCCATGTAAGCACACAGAACAGCATCTGGCATGTAAGAAGCACTTTCTTTCCATCACTTCCTCCAGCACACGAGCAGGCCGAGCACTTGAGCTTCCACTGTGAACGAGGTGGGGTTTGTGTCTTCAAGGAGTGTGCAATGCAGTAGGAGATACACACACACACACACACACACACACACATGCACGCAGGAAACAAAGTGCTATGGGCAGCCCAGGAGGGGGTGGGGGTGGCCGGCCGAAAGGTCGCAGGGGACTTTCCTGCCTCCCTGGTGCCTCGCGCCTCCACCCCGGCTGGAGGCCCCTCCGTGGCCACCTCTGCCCCCTGCCCATGCAGGAGAGACGGCTGCTCCTCGTCCTCCCTGCACGCTCCGCAGGGCCAAGTCAGGTGCAGACCCCCGGTCCTCTCTCTTGACCCACCCCCGCTGCTTCACCCACGCACTATGAAGGACAGTCCCCTGTCCACGGTAGCCTCTTGGGGGGGCCCCTGCTTCTGACATGTCCCTCCATGTGGTCCGGTGGTGCCTGCCACGCCTCTGTTCCGGGACCTGGAGTACGGGTAACCCTCCTTCATATGTCTCTGGGGTTACCTGCCTCGGCCTCATCTGATTATTCATAGGAGCCTCACAAGGCAGGGGGAAATCAAGGAGGGCTTCCCAGAGGAGGCACTGCCTAATCCAGAGTGAACCTGGTGAAGGTGGGAGACGGGAGAAGGGCATGGAGGTGAGTGTCTGGCAGGCGTGTGATGCCAACGGCGGGGGTGGGGGCCACGGAAGGGAGCTGAGTGTCTCCTTCTTTCCTAAGACCCCCTAGTCTTGGGCAGCTGAGGGCTGTCCCCTTCACTTGCATTTAACCCTTTTCACACGTTGTGGCTCCTAATTAAAAACCTAAAGCCTAAGGTCAGGGTCACGGGCAAGTGCCCTCCCTTCCCTGTGTTTTCAGCTCCGGGGATGGAGGGGTGGAGGGTGCTGCCGAAGCCGGCACCCGGAGACCCAGCACATCTGATGCCTCGAAGTGCGGCATGGCCCCAGGCCCCGGGCTCGGCAGGCCCCTCTGGAGCAGCCGCTTCTGGCAGCAGAGCCACGCCGGGCTGGCCGCGTCAGCCCCCGGGGAAAGGCTGGCCGGCTGCAAGGGGCACATCAGGTTTTTTTTACAGTTCCTCTGTCGTCCTTCTCAAAAATAAAGATGTTCCGAGGACTGAACTTGAGTGTCACAACCGGCCCCAGGCGGGTTTCACAGCTCTGTCGTGACTGCTCCCTCTGTTTCTTCTTTGCCCCTGAGGTATCAAGGTTTAGTGTTTACTGAACTAATGTCAGGTTCCTCACAAATCAGTCTCCTCTTCATTTTGGTCTCCGATCCGCGCTTATCTTAGGTTCTGTCTGTGCGAAGCCTGTGTCTTTGGGCCTGCAGTTCCCCGCGCTATTCTGCTTTCCTTTGAAGACAAGTCAAGGATGCTGTCTGAGACGGTTGCCGCCTTCCCGCCGAAGCCCAAACCCTGTCACCTAGATTTAGCTTCAAAAGCGCGCGTGCAGGCTTCTCACGACCCCTTTGGTGCCTCTCTGCTGGCTTCTGCTCGTTTTCTGGTCGCTTTTCTCTTTTTCTCTTTTTGGTGTAACATCCTCCATCGAGTATTTTTGGCACAGCGCCTGTGTGAATCGCTCTCCTTCTCACTTCTGACAGCAGCCTGTGATTGATCCTCCCCAGGGGAGGTGCTGCGGCTCTGCCGCCTTGGGGTTTGAGACGCATCAAAGAAAGCTGTCCCCGGAGATCGCCTTTCCCACCTGCCCGTCTCCCGCTGGGCCGGGCGGCGCCTCCACCAGGCCGGTCCTCCAGCCATCGCTGTGGGCGCTTTCAGGTAGATCGCTTTTTACCACCTATGTTATTTTTCACAAAAATGAAAACAACATTTTTCTTCTAGTCCCTGGTGTTTTGGAGCAGCTAGAAGGAAAGAAAATCTGAAATAGTGGATGGCAGCCCACAACAAACTCTGAAATCTGTTCTGTTTCTACTTACTGAAGTGCTCTTCAAAAATCATCAGGGTGTTTTCTTTTCTTTGTATATATCTTATATTTAACAATGTAAAGACGTTTAAGAAAAGTGACAAAATCGCATTTCTCCTGCTGTGACATGCTGCAAAGGGCCCAACATCACCCAGGTGGCATTCCCGCCCACAGTGGTGACTCTACCCCCATGGAAATGGCCAGCGCACCCCAGATGGAGCCATGTTCGGCCAAACACCAGCTGGACCCGAAGGGGACTCTGGGATCCTCCTGCCCGGTGCTGCGGAAAAACTCGCCACCCCAGTTTGGTCGCAAGCAAAAGTGACTCGCTAGCCAACCCGTCCCCACACAAAGGCTGCGGCTGGACCCTGCCCGCTGCCCTCAAGTGCCCGGTTCCGGAGACTCCAGGGCTTCAAGGAGAGAAGGAGTCATTACCGGGCATGGAGCAGGACAGCAGATGGCCTCGCGGCCCCAAGTCTATCTCCCCAGACTGCATTCCACAGCTCCGATGGAGAAAAAGTGGGTGGGCTGGGGCCGGTGAGCTCTGATTATTGAGCAAGTGCAGGCTGATGACAGCTGATGACATGATGACAGCTGATGACATGATGACAGGCTGATGACAGCTGATGACATGATGACAGGCTGATGACAGCTGATGACATGATGACAGGCTGAGGGCAGGCTGACTCACGCGACATGTGTGAGAAAATGGCAGCCTCTGCACAGTGAAGGGACCAATGTTTAGTGTCATCACGGGGTCTAGGTGACTGGTGGGTGACAGTTTAAGCCACTGCCTCTGTCAGGCGGGCCCACTTTGGTGAGGCCCAGCCTCGGTCATCAGGATAACTTTGGACTTGGGGTGGTTAGTTCTGGGCAGACCCAAGACCCTTCATGAATAAACCTCAGGGGCTGCCCTCAGTGATTACGAGACTCTGTGGCTGAAGCTGCATAACTGGTACAAATGAAGGCTACTCACACGGTTTCTGCAATCACAGGGACAGAAGGTAAAGGCTGCACCATCATTGCCAGGGGTCAAGGCAGCTGGATTACAGTGTAAAGACTGCAGATATTTCTCTGTCTACTCCAGTACACCAGAAAGCAGAAAGGAATGTCTATATAATGATTCAGTAATAAAATATCCCTTTAATCCTGATTGTTTGGTTACAGGTGGAGATAGGAACTGACGGTCTAAGGCCGCCTCCCTGCAGAACTGCCAGAACTGTGTTTATATGCATTATTTGGATCAAAGAGTATTGGGGAAGTGCAAAGGGAAATCAGGGAGATGACATTTATGGATTCTTTGGGGAATGAGAGAAGTCACGGAGTGTAATCAGACGTTTTGGGGGATGCCGTCTAATTTCCCACCTGGGTCTATTAAAACGTAACTAAGATGCACAAAGGTAAACCTGTGGTCAGGTCACCTTTGATGGAGGCCTGGAAATCTGCTTTCTGTACAAGCTGACCGCTCCCTCCTTCGTCAGAAAGGTCAGCGCAGCTGGGAGAGATTAGAGATAACAGTAGAGCATCGCCACCTCTGCCGGGGTTAGACACTTCATTGCAGGGGGATTTTACGATGATTAACACAGTGCTCCTATTATCAGAGTGGAAACCAAGAGACCTGGTTGTAGGGGCTCCCTCAGAACTCTCCCAATATGTCAATATAATATAAAACCAAACAGAAGGCTGGGGGGTATTCCAGTTTGGTTTTTGTTTGTTTGTTTGAATGTCATTTTATTGAAATATATTCACACACCCTACAACCCATCCAGAGTGTACAATCAGTGGTTCATGGTATGATCACACAGTTGGACATTCATCACCATGATCTCTTTTACTATTTTTTTGCGTGGGAATCGAACCCAGGTCTCCAGCCCAGCAGGTGAGAACTCTTGCCGCTGAGCCAGCGCTGCGCCGCCCTCTGGTTTGGCTTTAAATGTAAATCCTGCAGAGCCGCATCTGCGCTAGGAAGGACCTCAGTGGAAATGAGAGCTCTGACCCACCTTAGACCCACCAGGTCAGGATCTGGGTTGTAACGAGCCCTGCGAGAGGCTCTGATGCGCACTGCACTCTGAGAAGCACAATTCTGGAGGAGAAGACCCTAAAGCACGTGACAACTGAAGGCGTGTATGATCTTGACTAGACTCAGGACTGGGCACCGTGTGGCTGGGACAATGGGGAAAATGTAATATGAATTGCAGAGCCTCTCAAAACTGAATATGCACACAGACCACTGGAAATGTTTTGATTGCAGATTATGAGTCAGTAGGTCGGAGGGGGGGGGGGCCGGTGGCTGAGATTCTTCATCTCCAACGAGCTGCTGCAGAGGCGCTGGACACTGTGAGCCCTGGGGCTGCACACTGAGTAGGGAGGCAATGAATAACAGTATTATCTCAACATCACATTTCTAAGTTTATAACCGTAGCTGTGAGGAAAAGCCCTGTTCTTAGGAGAGTCATGCTAAAATGTGTAAAGATGAAGTGCCACAACATCTACAACTAACTCTTAATGATGCAGCAACAGAAAGAAGCAGATGGATAGATTAGATAGAAAGATACAGATAAAGCAAAATGGCAAAATCTTAACAATTAGTTAGCAAAAGAAAGCTAACTGGATACTTGTTATATCATTCTTGCAACTTTTCTGTAGGTTAGAAAATTTTAAAATAAATAGTTGACTGGTGTCATGGATGGATGGGCGGATGGGCGGATGGTCAGGTGGATGGACGGGCAGACAGGCAGATGGTGGATTTCTAGTATCTTTAATGATCGGAGGTTAAACTCCTTAGGAATATGTTCCAGTTAAGGAAGATAAATTCTCCATATCCTCCTCGAATACTGGCTTCTCTCCAACCATCTCCCCACCGTTTACCCCCAAACCCCTGTTGGAGGACTGGGAGGATAGCAAACGCAGTTACCTGGTGTGATCTTGGAGACAACACCCAGTATAGGTGACTTAAGGCAGACACTGAGTCACTGTCGTGCTCCCACAGCTGTGTGACCCTGGGCGACCTCAGCTCCTGCTCTGACAATGGGATAATGATTTTATCAACCTTTTGGGGTTGGTGCCAGGATTCATTACGATGATGCATAAAACATGCCTAATATAGTGCCTGCTCCATAGTAAGCATGCAACAAATGTTAGCTGTATTTGGCCACTGCTTTTTTATGCAATTTTATTCAGACATATTCACATACCATGTAATCATCCGATGTGTACAATCAGTGGTTCACAGTGTCATCACACAGTTGTATATTCATCACCACAATCAATTTTTGAAACTTTTCGTTACTCCAAAAAAAAAAAAAAAACACCCATCACTTCTCGGCCTTTTGGCTAAGATCAAGTGTAGCATCTGTTCTTATCAGTTTAATAGCTGATAGGTCCTCTATCTGAGGACAACATATTGAATGGATTTTTGGAGCAGGGAGATGGAATAGGAGCTTGCTCCGTCCACTCCACGCGTTGACCTGGTATTGCAGTACCTCCAGGAACGGTGCACCAAAAAAAAAAAGAACACCCAAAACATCCCATATTCCTTAACCTCCCCATTATTCATTTACTTTTTTACTCATCTGACCATACATTGGATAAAGGGTGTGTTAGCCACAAGGTTTTCACAGTTACATGGTGTGCCAGCTTGACTCTGTTGTATACCCGAGAAAAGGCAAGTTTTTAATCCTCATTTGGTATTGCTGGGTAAGCTCTTTGTTATTGTTTCCATGGAGACTTGGCCCACCAAATTGTGGGTGGTAACTTTTGATTAGATGGTTTCCATGGAGATGTCTCCACCCATTCAAGGTGGGGTTGCTCACTGGAGCCCTTTAAGAGGGAACCATTTTGGAAAAAGCCTTAGAGCTGCCAGAACTGACAGAGCCAACAGAGTGGACAGAACCCTGAGGAAGCCATTGAAGAAGCCTGGAGAGAAGCTAGCAGCCATTGCCATGTGCCTTTCCAGCGGAGAGAGAAACCCTGAACATCATCAGCCTTCTTGAACCAAGGTATCTTTCCCTGGATGCCTTAATTTGGTCATTCTTATAGCCTTGCCTTAATTTAGACATTTTCATGGACTTAGAACTGTAAGCTTGTAACTTAATAAATTCCCTTTTATAAAAGCCATCTCATTTCAGGTATATAGAATTCCGGAAGCTTGCAAACTGGAAGACATGATCACACTGTAAAAGTTAAAGAGTTTTACGGTCATTTTCAAGAATCAAGAGTACTGGGTTTAGTTCAACAGTTTCCGGCATTTCCTTCCAGCTATTCTAATACACAATGAAAAAAGGATATCTATGCAATGCATTAGAATAACACCCAGAATGACCTCTTGGCTATTTGAAATCTCTCAGCCACTGAAACTTCATTTTGTTTCATTTCTCCTCCCCCTTTTGGTCAAGAATACTTTCTCCATCCCATGATGCCAGGTCCAGGCTCATCCCCAGAATCATGTCCCACATTCCCCGGGAGATTTGTACCCTGGGAGTCATGTCCCACAATGGGGGACGGCAGAGCTTTCCTGCAGAGGTGTTTCGAGAGAGAGGCCACATCGGAGCAACGAGAGAGGTTCTCTGTGGGTGACTCTTATGCATAATTATAAGCAGACTTAGCTTCTCTTTTGCAGGAAAAAGTTTCATAAGGACAAGTGCAGAGATTGAGGGTTCAGCCTATTAAATTAATAGTCCTAATGCTTGTGAGAATATCAGAAATACCCCAGGTGGGGTAGTTTAATATTTCCATATTTTCCCCTAATGCCTCAATGGGGCCTTGTAAATACTTTTTTATTTTCTGCCCAAATTACTCTGGGATGCATTGGAGCATCACACCAACCTACACAAACCCATAAGATCTCACACCAACCTACACAAACCCATAAGATCTCACTCCCTATTCAGGGTTCCATGTAATTATGGTGTTCGAATACACTCACTGTACAACTAAATTAGATAGTGTGTGTTAGGCAGGGTTCTCTAGAGAAACCAAACCAACAGGAGAGATCTGCAGCTATGAGATTTATAAAGGCATCTCACATAATCATGGGAGTCCACAGTCCATAGGGCAGGCTGTGAGGCTGGCGGCTCCGATGGAGGGACTGGATGAACTCCACAGGAGAGGTTCGCTGGCTGAAGCAGTGAAAAAGTCTCTCTTCTTCCCTAAAAGCCGACAACTGATTGGATTATCTCACTGTGGGAGGCATGCTTTAGTTGATCACAAGATGTAATTAGCCACAGATGCAATCAACCGATTGATGATTTGGTACACCAGCCATGAAATACCTTTGCAGAAGCGGTCAGGCCACTGTCTGCCTGACCAGACAACCGGGCGTAATCGTTTGGGCAAGTTGACACCAGAAATTACCATCACACTGTGCTACAGAAAATATACATTTTGCACCAAATACATAGCTCTTCCTTTGGTGTCACTCAGAAGCTGATGTTCTAAAACACAATCAATATCATCTTTTACCCTTTAGTCTGACTTACCTTGTTAACTACTGCTTTT
Source organism: Tamandua tetradactyla (assembly GCF_023851605.1). Classification (NCBI taxonomy): domain Eukaryota; kingdom Metazoa; phylum Chordata; class Mammalia; order Pilosa; family Myrmecophagidae; genus Tamandua; species Tamandua tetradactyla. The sequence goes on along the minus strand of NC_135348.1, from coordinate 46,208,521 downwards.
TAAAAAATTAGACACTATGTCACAATGATATTCCTTTTTCTTCCATTTTAGCACAAACTTTAGTCTTTAATAGGCAGAATGTATTTTGGTGTCCAAGTCTTTTCTCTTAATTGACCTTATAGAGGAAAACAGAATAACCAATTGTCATCCAGTTTTTTCTCCCAACTTCACCAGTCCCCTGTGTGATACAGGCTAAGAAGAAAATGGCGGAAATGAAGTCCTTCGGGACTTAGATTTCCTTTGTCAACCTTATCCCCTTCCTTTTGCCCAGCCTCACATCCTCTCCCACATTGAACTTTGTAGATTCTGCTTCCTTAATATCTTTAAATAATTTTCTTTCCCTCCCCACCCTTCCGTCTGCCTTTGCCGTGTCCCTCAGCGCCTTCTCTCTGGCACCACTTTGGGGTCTGACTTTCCTGGCCCTGGACTTTGGCTCAGTGAACCCAGCCTCCACTCTGCTCTCAGCTTGATCTTGACAAACCATGAATCCATGAAGCCCTTTCGAATTTGGCCCCTGCTTCCTTCTTTGGCCTTCCCTCTCTCCCAGCCCCTTCTCCTCATGCTGTTCCATATTTCTGAGCCTTTCCACAAGTAACACTCACTGCTGCAAATTACCTTCCTCCAACCTTTACTCAGCCAATGACTCCTGCCTGTTCTTCAGACGGCTTCCTCCTCCAGGAAGCGTTCTCTGCTGCCTAGGCTCCAGTGGCAGCTTCCATTTACTGAAGAAACTTTGCATACAGTGAAAACACAGATATTAAGTGCACATTTTAGAATTTCCATAGATATATCCACTCCTATAACTACTACCCCAATCAAGGAATATAAATCTCCCCCATTCCTCATACCAGTCAATAGCCAACGCGTCCTATAGGCAAGAACCCTTATAATTTTTAGCATCATGGTTTGTCTTACCTGTTCTTGCACCTCATATAAATGGAATCATATGATATATACTCTTTTGTGTCTGCTTTTTTTTTTTTGCTTAACCTAATGTTGCCAAGATTATTCCATATTGTTTTATGTTTCCGTAGTTGATTTCCTAAGTTGCTGAGTAGAGTTCCATTGTATGATATATCACAATTTAGTTAAACATTTGCCTATTGATGGGCATTTGAGTTGTTTCTAGTTTTTGGATATTCTGAAAGAAGCCACCAAGAACATTCTTAGCAGTTTTTAATTTATAAGTCTTTATTTCTCTTGGATAAATATTTAAGAGTAGAATTAGAGACATCATAGAGAAAATGTATATTTAATTTTTAAGAAACTGCCAAACTATCTTTCAAAGTGATTAGCTCATTTTACATTCTCACCTGCAATGAATGAGGTTTCAGTTGTCCCAAACAATGCAAATATTTAGTGTTGTCATTCTTTCTAATTTTAAGATTTCAGTCCTGTGGTTTCAATTGGCATCACTCATGTGTAATAATGTTGGAAATCTTTTCATGTGCTTATTTTGTGTGACTCTGTGTGTGCATGTGTGGCATATATATGCGTGTGAGAGGGAGGGGAAGAGAAAAGGAGGAAGAGAGAGGTGACTGTTCAAAAGTCTTCTGCCCACTAAAAAATCAGGTTATTATATCTTTGTTATTGGTTTTCGTATATATTCTGGATACAATTCCTTTCTCAGATATAAATTTGGAAAGTGGTTTCTCCCACTCTTGCTGATGAAGTTCAATTTATTCATTTTTTTTCTTTTATCATTAGTGCTTATTGTGTTCCAATTGCATTTGCCTATAATTTCTACTAAACATTTTACTGTTTTAGCTTTAGACTGATGGTCCATCTCAAATTAATTTTATATGTGGGATGAAATAGCGATTGAGGTTAATTTTTCTCTAGATGTTTTTCTGGTACCCTAAGTTGAAAATACTTCTTTCTCCATGAATTATCTTTGTGCCTTTTTTCAAATATCGATTTTCCATATAGGTATGGGTCTATTTATGGACTCTCTACTCTGCTTCTTACTCTACCTAGCTTCATACCAACACTATACTGTCTTTCTATTTATTTGTTTATTTATTTTTGGCTTAAAAAAAGGATATTTAATAAGTTGCTAATTTACAATTCTAAGGCTGTGAAATTGTCCAGATTAAAACAAGTCTATAGAAATGTCCAATCTAAGGTGTCCAGGGAAAGTTACCTTGGTTTAAGAAGGCCGATGACATTCAGCATTTCTCTCTTAGCTGGAAAGGCAAATGGCAGACATGGCGGTGTCTGCTCTCTTTCTCTCCAGGCCTCTTGCTTCATGAAGCTCCCCAGGAGGTGTTTTCCTTCTTCATCTATGAAGGTTGCTGGCTGGTACCATACTGTCTTTTTTAAGTCTTGGAATCAGTTTATGGTGATACCTGCCATTATGTTCTTGTCAAGAATATTTTGGCTATTCTAGATATTTTTAAATCAACTTGTCAATTTCTACCAAAAAAAAAAAAATGCCTATTGGGATTGTGAATGTGATTGTGACTGCACGGAATTTATAAATCCCAACATGGGAAAATTGACTTCTTAACAATATTCAGTCTCCCAATCCTTGAACATAGAATGTTTATCTATTTATTGAGATATTTAATTTCTCTCACCAACAGTTTGCAGTTTTTAGTTTACGAAGTTGTATTAGCCAGGGTTCTCCAGGGAAAAAGAATCAATAGGACATATATACATACACGTATACATATACAAAGATATAAAATGCAAATATTAGGAGATTTATTCTAGGAATTGGCTGACATGACTGTGGGGCTGGAAAAATCCAAATTCCATACAGCAGGCCACAGGCTTGGAATGCCAATGTAGGTTTTCAGTGAATTCTCCAAGAGCTGCTGGCTGGCTAAAGTAGAGCTGGAAATTCTCCCTTCTGACTGAGGAAATCATCAGTTCTTCTTTGAAAGACCTTCAGCTGATTGGATGAGACTTCTCTCATTGTTGAAGATAGTCTCCTCGGTAGTTGTGGCTATAATCAGCTACAGACACAATCAACTGACTAATGATTTAAGCCCATGAAATGCACCCACAGTAACCATCAGGCCAGTGCTTGACCAACCGGCTGCACACCACACCTGGACAAGTTGACAAGGACACTTCAATGCCACAGTGAACCCCTTGTCAATTCACCACCCATACACATCTCCTTAAACCTTACTTAGTCTCTAAATAAAAATAAGTCACCTGTGATGCCAGAGACCTAGGTGCCTGTCCATGCAAAATAATAATAATAATAATGTCACATTATCATATGCACTGACAATGCTTCTACACACAACTAGAAATGTGAGTCTTCCTCTAGAAGAGGGTGTGAGTCCCTGGGCAATATTCACTCTGAAACTTAATATCCTAGAATGCAAATGCAATGACGTAAAGTTAATACAATTTATGTCATATGATAAGATAAGATAGGGAAGATAAAGATATTTGTTATATATATAAATATTTTTGCTTTAAGTAAATAAATATATATATATATATATACACATACAAATATATTCGTAACAAAACAAAGAAGCATCCATAACCATTACAGTCCTTGCTTCTCCATCTGGTCATATGGTCATATCTCACATTGTAACTACCTGACTCCACTTCCCATTCCATATTCCCTCTACCCTCAGCAGCAGCTCAGTTGTCAGCAGACCTGGATTAGGTTGTTGCAGTTTTCTATTGTCTTTAATGATGAGACATATGGTAGTACTACGATATGCCCTAAAGGATCTCTTGTATTCCAGGCAAGCTTTTCCTTTTCCTTTACCTTCATTGGGTAGTAGCAGCCTTATTTCTTCTTGATGATCAGGATCAATCACCTAAATCGGTACAGTAATGACCTTCTTTGCCTTTATTCAGAGGAATGAGGAGCCCAAAGTAACTGGGTTGCAGATTTAACTTCCAGTTCAGATTCCTCCTTCTGAGTCTCCTGGTGGAAACACTCCTCTTTTTGGAGCTAAGATGTGTGGGCCAACAGAGCTTAAGGGTGCAGAGACAGGAAACAATGTTTTTTCTAGTGGATCACTTGGGGTTATAGTGAGTGGTGCCACGGCATTTTCACCCCTGGATTCCTGGACTTGTGAATCATGGCTATGGGACAAACCGCACCACAGAGTGTGTGCTGATTTAGAGTGTATACGAACTCTTGGAGAGCATTGTCCCAGGCCTGCAGGGTATTGCCTCCAGTTGATACCATAATTGAGTCTGGAAAAAACCATTCCATCATTCTCTCAATCCAGCTACTTCAGGATGATGGGGAACATGGTAAGATCAGTTAATTCCGTGAGCACGTGCCCATTCCCACTCTCCATTTGCCGTGAAGTGAGTTCATGATCAGAAACAATGCTGTGTGGAATACCATGTTGATGGATAAAGCATTCTATAAATCCATGGGTAGCAGCTTTGGCAGAAGCATTGCACAGAGGGAAAGCAAACCCATACCTGGAATATGAATCTATTCCACTTCCAACAAAATGTTGCCCCTTCCGTGATGGAAGTAGGCCAATGGAACCCACCTGCCATCGGGTAGCAAGCCGATCACCTCAGGAATGGTGCCACATTGGAAACTGAATGGCAGATGTGGGGGCTGTTGGTATCTGGGCCACTTCCTCATGTAACTTACTTGTACCTTCAAGGTCTGTTCACGCCTGATCTTGCATATACCTCTTCCATTTTATGATAGAGTGCTGCTATGTATGCCCAACTTTATGGCTTGGTGGGGCAGAAAACACCCAGTTCATGATAGGCAACTCAGGTTACATGGTACCTCTGTGTCCCATGATCTCTACCAAGGCTTATGTGATGGTTAGATTCATGTGTCAGCTTGCCCAGGTAATGGTGCCCAGTTGTCTGGTCAAGCAAGCACTGGCCAGTTACTGTAAAGACATTTCATGGATTTAAATCACACTAAGTTGATTACATTTATGGCTGATTACATCTACAATCAACCAAGGAGAGTGTCTTCAGCAATGAGATATGTTTCATCCGAACAGGTGAAGGCTTTAAAATGAGAAGTGATGACTTCAGCAATCAGAAGAGAGAACTTTCATCTTTACTTTAGCCTGCCAGCTTCTCCTGGGGAAGTTCACCGCAAACCTTCATCGGAATTGTCAACTTGCAGTCTGCCCTATGGAATTCGGACTCAAGCATCCCCACAGTGTGTGAGACACTTTTATAAAATCTCATAACATTTACAGATCTCTCCTGTGGGCTCTGTTTCCCTAGAAATATGGCTCGGAAGCAGGCCAAACATGTTTCTCAAAAGGAGAGTAGTTATCTGCAAAGGTTGGCAAGGCTTTGCTCCAAAATCCAAACAGTCTGTGCTGTGATTCTCCTATAGGGGCCTGCCAAAGGCTCCAGACAGCATGTTTATTTGCCACTGACCCTTCCCGCACCGTTGGATCTGCTGGATCATATGGCCCAAGTGGCAGAGCAGCTTGTATAGCAGCCTGGACCTGTCGCAGAGCCTCCCCTTGTTCAGGTCCCCACTCAAAACTAGCAGCTTTTCTGGTCACTCAGTAAGTCAGCCATGGTAGTGGCACACTCAGATGAGTGTATACATGTTCCACATATATATACTATATATATATATATATATGTATATATGTTTGTCTCCAAAATTCAAAGAGGCCAACTAGATGCTCTGCTTTTTTATTTTGGTTGTAGGAGGGGCCAGCTGCAATAGCTTACCCTTTGCTTTAGAAAAGGGATCTCAACATGTCCCTTACCTCTGCATGCCTAGAAATTTCACTGAGGTGGAAGGCCCCTGAATTTTTATAGCATCTATCTCCTACCCTCTGGCATGCAATGGCTTGCCTTGCCTTGTCTAGAGTAGTTGCTACTTCTTGCTCACCAGGTACAATTAACATGATCCCATCAGTATAATGGGCCAGTGTGATGCTTGTGGGAGGGAGAGGCGACAAGGTTCCTGTAGACTAGACTGATGAAAGGTTGCAGAGGTAGGACAGTGGCGGTATATTGCTGGCCTCTTGCCAGCTGAAAGCAAACTGTTTCTAGTGGTCTTCACTAATAGAAATCAAGAAGAAGACAATTGGCAGATCAATAGCTGCACACCAGGTACCAGGGATGTGTTGAGGAGCTCACGCAATGATGCCACATCTGGAAAGCAGCTGCATATGGAGTCCCTACCTAGTTACGTTCATGACAATCCGCTGTCATCTTCCAAAACCCACCTGTTTTCTGCACAGACCAAATAGGAGAACTGAATGGAGATATGGTGGGGTCTTACATCTCTTTTGTTAAATGTTGCTAGGCATTTCTATTTTTGATACCGTTAAAAATGATGTTAAACTTTCTTATTTTCAAATTTTTGCTGCTAAACCATATAGAACTGATTTAATATATTGACCTTATATCCTGGGAGCTTGATAAATTTTCTTATTAACTGTAGTAGACTTTTTAGATTCCATAGAGTTTTCTCTATAATCAATCATGTCATCTGTAAATTGAGACAATTTTCCTTTTTCCTTCCCCATATTTATGCACTGGGTTGGATTTCAGAACGATTTTGAATAAAAGTGTCAAGAATAGCTATCCTTGCTCGTCCTTGATATTAAAGGAAAAGCATTTAATATCTTACCCTTAAGTACAACATTAGCAATAGAATTTTTCAAGTTGCTCTTTCTCAGAATGAGGACATCTTCTATTTCTAGTTTGAGGAGTTGTTTTTTTTTTTTTAAATCATGAACAGGGTGTTAAATTTTGGCCAATGCTTTTCTGCATGTATTTGTATAATAATTTGTGGTATTTTCCCTTTATTCTGTTAAGGTGTTGATTACACTGATTACTTTTAAATTGTTAAACAACCCTTACATTCCTTGAAGGAATTGCACTTGGTTGCGCTGTAATACATTTTAAAAATAAATTGCTGGATGAAATTAGCTAATTTAACAAGATTTCAGATTTTGGTGTCAGATTTATGCTGGCCTCATAAAATGAGTTGGAAATATTCCCTCCTCTTCTGTTTTTTGAGTTTCTGAGCTTGAGAACATTTCTTCCCTAAGTTATGGTAAAGTTCACTAGGGCAACCATCTCGTCCTGGGGTGATCCTTGTGGGACAATTTTTATTAGGAATTTATTTTCTTTAAAGTTGAAGTGTTCTTCAGATATTCTATTTCTTCCTGTCTCAGTTTCGGTAAGTCTGTCTTCTAAGGAACTGATCTGTTTAATCTAATTTTAAAAAATTAACAAAGTTTTTCATAATATTTGTTCATTATCCTTCTACTGTCTGTAAACCCTGCAATGGCATCTCCTCATTTATTCATGTTAGCTTTCTACATTTTCTCTTTTAGAGAAAGTCTTGCTAAAGATTTATCAATTGTATTCATATTTTCAGAGAAAGAATTTTAACTTTTCTTAACTTTCTCTATTTTTTGCCTATTTTCTATTTCATTGATATCTGCTCTTTTTCTTCAATTTTCTTTCTTGTAATGGCATTGGGGTTTTTTGCCTCTTTAGGTAGAATCTTGAAGATAATTCATTTTAGACCTTTCTTTTTCTAAATATTTAAAGCTAAGGCTTCCCTCCATACCCTGCTTTAGCTGCATCCCCCAATTTTAATTTATTGTGCTTTCATTGTCATTTAATTTGAGATACTTTCTGACACATCTTTTGGTTTCTCCTTTGACCCATGTGCATTTAGAGGTCTGTTTCTTAATTTCCAAATATGTGGGGCCCATCTAGTATTAATCTAATATTAATGATTTCTCCCTTGATTGCACTGTGGTGATGAATGTGTTCTCTGTAAAATTTTGAGATTAATTTCTTTTGAAATTTGTTGAGATTTATTTTAAGGCTGAATATATGGCCTCTCTTGGCAAATGTTCATATGCACTTAAAACAGCTGCGTATTCTGCGGTTGTTTGGTGCAGCATTGCATTAAAAAATAGCAGGTATGTGAAATTGGTTGATGGTGCTGTTTCAATCTCGCATATGCTTAATGAATTTTTGTCTAGTTGCTCTATCAGTTTCTGAGAGAGTTGTGTTAAAATCTCCCACATGATTATAGATTTGTCCACTTGTCCCTTTAGTTTTGTCCTATTTGCTTCATGCATTTGGAAGCTCTGTATTGCAGACATTCACATCTACAGACCGTCATCGTCTTCCTGATGAAGGACCCTTTCACCGTGATGAAATGTCCATCTTTCTCAGTGCCGATACTTCTTGTTTTGAAGTCTAATTTGTCTGATGTTGACATACCACATCTTCTTATACTCTCTCTTTTCATCATATATCTTTACTTTGAACCTATCTCTGTCTTTTATATTTAAAGTGTTTCTTGTAGACGGCATATAACTGTGTCTTTTCCTTTTAGACAGTCTAAGTGTCTCTGCATTTTAACAGATGGTTCAGCTATTTCCATTTGATGTCATTAGTGATATGATCGGATGTAAGTCTTTCATTTTCCTATGTGTATTCTCTTTGTCCCTTCTGTTTTTGTTCTTGTGTTCCTTCTTTCCTGCCTTCTTTGGGGTTCATTAAATATTTTTACTGTTACTTTTTAATTCCCTTAAATGAACTCTTCCTATTTGATTATTTTTTTAGTTGCTACTAATACTACCGTATGCATCTTAACTTACCACAGGATGTTTAGAGTTAATATTTTACCACTTCAAGCTAAATTTAAGCACCTTGAAGCAGTGTAACTTGATTTACCACCTTCCCATCTTGTGTATTGTTGTTGTCATCATGCATTTTTATAATCCAACAAGATGTTATAATTTTTGGCATTAAACAAGCAGTTGTCTTTTAAAGAAATTAAAAGAATAATAATATGCTTCATATTTACCCACATATCTAGTGGGTTTATTTATTCCTTCCAGTATACATGAGTTTCCATCTGCTGCCCTATCTCTTTTGTTTGAAGAACTTCCTTTAGTGTTTTTGTTTTCCTGGAAATGCCTTTATTCAGCCTTCATTTTGAAAGCATATTTTTACTGAATATAGAATTTTTGAGTTGACATTTCCTTCAGTATATTAGTGATGTTATTTTCCTTGTCTTGTCTTCCATTGTTGCTGATGAGAAGTCATTGTTTTGATCGTTGTGCCTGCATGCAATGTCTTTTCTTCTCTAGACACTTGCACATCTTTCACTGTATCCTTGGTGTTCTAGTTTGTTAGCTGCCGGAGTGCCACACACCAGAGACGGATTGGCTTTTAATAAGAGGGGATTTATTTTGTTAGTTCTTCAGCAGGAAGGCAGCTAACTTTCCACTGAGGTTCTTTCTTATGTGGGAAGGCACAGGGTGGTCTCTGTTGGACTTTTCTCCAGGCCTCTGGGTTCCAACAACTTTCCCCAGGATGATTCCTTTCTGCATCTCCAAAGGCCTGGGCTGAGCTGCGAGTGCTGAGATGAGGTATGCTGAGCTGCTAGCTTCTTCTCCTGGCTTCCTGTTTCACGAAGCTCCCCAGGAAGCATTTTCCTTCTTCATCTCCAAAGGTTGCTGACTGGTGAACTCTGCTTCTCGTGGCTATGTCGTTCTGCTCTGATCTCTCTGAATCTCTCATTCTCCAAAATGTTTCCTCTTTTATAGGACTTCAGAAACTAATCAAGACCCACCTGAATAGTTTGAGACATGTCGTTACCCAATCCAGCTTAACAACCACTCTTGATTACATCACATCTTCAGGGAGATGATCTGATTACTGTTTCAAACATACAGTATTGAATAGGAATTATTCTGCTGTTACAAAATGGGATTTTGATTAAAATATGGCTTTTCTAGAGCCCATACATACATCCTTTCAAATCAGCAGACTTGGTTTTAACAGTTCTACTATGATGTGAAAGGGTGGTTTCTGTTGTGTTTATACTGCTTGAGCTTCTCTGAGAGTCTTAGGTCTCTGGGAATTAATGTTTTTCACACAATTTGGGAAATGTTTGGCTGTTATCTCTTCAGATTTTTTCTGTCTCATTATGTCTCTCTCTCTCTCTCTGGGATTCCAATTTCACATATGTTAAACCAATTGATATAGTTTCATATGTCCCCAAAGTTCTGTTCATTCTTCAGTTTCTTTTCTATATTCTTCAACTTAGATAATTTCAAATATTTTTTCACATGTTCACTGACATTTTCTTCTGTTATCTCCAATCTGTTAAGCCCATCTGGTGATTTTTGTTTTAACTTCCGATATTATACTTTTGGCTTCAGAATTTCTTTTGTTATAGTTTCTATTTCTTTGCTGAGATTCCCCCATCTATTAACTCATTATGACCACTTTTCCCTTAGGTCCCTAAACATATTTATAGAAGTTACTTAAAGTTATTGTTTGCTAATAATAATATTTGGATAATCTTGGGGTCTATTTCTTTGAACTTTTTTTCTCTTGAAAAAGGGTCACATTTTCCTGTTTCTTTCTGTATCTACTCCTTTTTTTATATACTGATATTATGTATGATATCCTGCAGAGACTCCAGATCCTATCATCTCCATCTAGAGAATACTGAATTTTGTTGTAGCAAGCATTTAAATTACTAGCTCATCATTTAAACTTATGGAAGCTGATTTTATATTTTGTTGGGACAAGTTTCTTTGGTTTTGACCTTAATCTTAGAGTGAATGCTTACCCTCAGATATAGTATTTATTGCTAAGTATCCTCTTTGTGGTTTCAATGGAAGCACAAGTTATTTTCCACGTCTTTCTAACTTAGCGGAGATCTTATGCCAACCTTCAATGAATACTAGGTGGAATCTCTGCTAGACCTTCCAGAAGTTGCCTTCACTGGGCTCCTGAAGTGTCCCCTGTGTGTGCGCAGTTCATGGAGAATTTCAGTTGGTTTATGTGTAGCTGCTCCATGGCTTTCTCTTCCTGATATTTCCTCCCTCAGGTACTATGACAGCCCATGCTGCGTCTGCTGACGCCTCAGATCAGTGGGACTGAAGACTTCTCCTTGAGTTCTGGTTGCCCCTCATCTCATGGATTGGAAAGAGCCTGGGAGGGGAGGTGGTGGGGAGACAGCCCTCAGGGTAGAAACCACATAAATGTATATCACACGTGGTTCAGTTTCCTTCTTACAGGAGTTCAGTCCTCTCCAGTTTTTGCCTGCTCTTGATTCTTCTCCAGGAACTTCAAATAGAAGTTTCCATACTTTGTTCAAAGTTTATCATCACATCATGTAGGAAGGTTGGTATAATAAAAACGACTCTAACAGTACCAGAACCAGAGCTTTCCTGTGGTATTTTGAACATTCACCTATCACAGTGTATGCCACATGGTGCTGTAATTTTGGATTTAATTGTCTGTCTCCCCCACTAGGCTTTAAATTCCTTAGGACATGATCTCCTTTATTTGTGAAACTCTAAGGCCTCTCAGTGCCTGGCGCATTGTGCTACATACATGCTTGCTGACTAAATAAAACTCACACGTTTGACAAGCAGGGGTTGGGAGGGTCAGCCACGTCTGATTCTCACGTGGCAGACGGTTTTCTCAGTACATTTCCCTGAAGAGTCCTCTGAAGATTACAGGAGCAAATCATCCTCCTATTGCTTTTAGTCGTAAGGATTTTCCATTCATTGATGGACAGTCATAAAAACTTTCAGTTTCAGTAATAAAAACCAGTGCATTTACTGAAGCTTTGGCAATTAGTTCCAAATTATGAGTTAGCATGGTAAATAGGAAATAACTTATTTTTGGTTCGTTTTTTTTTTTTTATTTCGAGAAAGGATTTGAACAAACCTGTGACTTGAAACAGCAGATATGGTAGCCATGGCCCTCCTCATTCCTGTAGGAGAGAGCAGGAGAGAATATCCACTCTAGCTAAATAGATTTCCCTGCTGTGCGAAGCAGCAGTAGGACTCCAGACCAGAAAAAAATTCAGGTGGGGGGAGAAGGGCTCCAGATTCTATTTATGTTCTAATATGTTGCTGATTATTGCTTGACAAGTTGATGTCACCTTGTTGTCAAATGATAGGTAAACAGTGCAAATAACCATGAGATCTCAGAACCTTTTACTCATGTGATTCTCCTCATTGATAAGGTCTTTTTGCCATTTCTACAAGGCAAGTGTGTGTGTGTGTGAGGGCTCATCTGTGTCTGACCCGCGAATGTCCGCCCTTCTATCATGACCCATGGCTTTACGTTGACCAGTGGGTTCAAAGCCAGACCAGCCTTGTTTTCCAAGGTGGGCGATGGTCACTCTCCCACCACGGCTGGCCGGAGGGCAGACTGTCACCGGCATTGCCCCGAGCTCTCAATCCGTCAGGGCTTGGTGGGGGTCAGGATACCCTCTGCCTTTCATAAAAATTGCTCTTCAGGCAGTTTAAGTTACTGGGATCGAGAAGTCTATTAATACAGGACTCTTCTTGTGTAAGTGGTGGAAATACTACCCACCCCAGCTGAAATACAGAAGGTGATTTATCGACTCACATAGAGAGCCTCGGGGCGGAGCTTTGGGTGCAGAGCCATCTCCCGTGTCTCACACTGCTTTTCTTTGGGCTTAGAAAGGACTCACCAAAGAGTGGCAAAGAAGAGCCACTGGCAGCTTTCGCCTAAATCTTATCAATTAACACCCCCAATAGCAAGAGGACGTCTTTCTCTAAATTATTACAGCCAGGTCCCAGGAGGCGTCTTGTTGCTCTGGCTTGTGTTATGTTCCCCTCCCTGGAGCTGGAGATGGGGTGAGACCGGACCCCACTGACCACCTGACTGAGAGCTGGGGGAGGGGGAGTTCCCAAAGACTAAGGGGGGTTCTGACACCAGAAAAAGCAGAATGCAAAAGCGCTAGGTCTGCGAAAGCAAAGAATTCTGTTTTCTTGTTGGTTTTTTTCTCTTTAACAGGGAACAAGAAGTTTCAATATTAAAAATAGAAGTAACAGAGGTCAGACTCTGAGCTATTTCTGGGTGAGCAGAAGCGAATGAGAGAAACCACATGCAGAATTAGGTAAAGCATAAAAGTATAGAGGAGAGTCCTGTACCACCCAGAGAATGATGGTGGATATTTGGGAGGAGGGGACATTGTCAGAGGCCTCCTTTTACAACCATAAAAGGTGATTTAGTGGATGTATTTGTCTGCTGCAACCTCTTATCTGTCTTCTGAGACTACCACTAGGAACATTTTTTTAAATGACCTTATTTATAAGGGTACTGTATATTAAAATACAATTCAGTGAGCTTAAGATTGTGAAAAAGAAGTTGCCACCTGGGCTATTTGTCCAGAGAGAAATTCCCTAAGCACTAGTGTCATGTCACTAGTGGTAAAAGAATTCAGAAAACAAGTTTCTATATTGTCCAGTGCTTTACCATTTACAGGGCACTTTCCCTTGCCTTACTTCACTTTATCTTCATGAGCATTCTCTGACGTTAGATAGGCTTGAATCATTACAACCGTTACACAGATGAGGAATCTGCAGTGTGTTTCTGGCTTCGTTCTAAATGAAGGATGACAATTCTCTGGTTGGAGGGCCCCAAAATAGATGTAGCTGACATCCACGGGAGCTGGTGGTCAGGCATCCCCTCTCAGCTGCAGCCTCTGAGCAGCTCACGGTGCCAGGGCAGGTTCCAAACACCCCCGTTTCTCCTCGTCCACACTGACTGCTGTAGGCCCAGGGAGAAGAGGTTTTCCTGAGGTTCCTTTTAGAAGTGAGCCTGGCAGTGGAAATCTTGTAAAATCTGGAATGAAAGAGCTGAGAAAATCTTTTAGAGTTTGAACCATTTGGTTTTTGCTAGGTCTGGAGTGATACATAAGAGTGAGAATTTGGGCATCTATTTATTTTTGTATTTTTCAATAGGTGGCAGTATGTCCTTTCATTTAGAGGATATCTTTTTAAAAGACCATATTAAGTGAAAAGCTTCTGTTCAGAAATGAAAATATTATAATAATAATAAAGGGAAATAGTAAGACTTCCCAGCAATAAAATGCTCCTGTAATACACTGTGAGATATTGGCCATGGCCATGAATCAAGTTATTTATCAAGTTTTGATCCATCAGCAGTAACTTTAGAAAAATGTTGTATCACTGACACTTCAGCTTCAAACTATAATGCTATAGGGCGGCCTCGGCGGCAGAGTGTTCACCTGCCACGCCGGGGACTCGGGTTCGATGCCCGGAACCTGCTCGTGCAAAACAAGCAAACTGTAATGCTATTTATCAGAGACTGTGATTGTGCTGGACAGGCAAAACCAGCGTCGAGCGTCCCCCGCCGCAACCCTCTGTGGCTGGTTCTCCATCTGTCTTATCCCAGCCACTCCCTTTCCTTCTCTTTCTTCCTCAGAAAGACCGTTTCCCTCTCATCTCTCTTCAGGATTGATTCATCAATCAACAGAGGCAAAGAGCTCAGCTCCATTCAGAATGGAGTTTCTCCCAGGAATGGCTGCCTACAACGGAGTCAAATAAGACGAAAAGAGGCTTATGAGAAGCTTGGAAATGACTGCCCTGTAGTCTGATAGTGTGCACGGGCAGCCTGCTCGGGCGCGGGAACGGTGGCTGCCTGGCATGGTGGGCGTGGAGGGGGCGGCATGGGCGTGGTGCCTGCCTGGCACAGTGGGTGTGGAGGGGGGTGGCATGGGCGCGGTGGCTGCCTGGCACGGTGGGCGTGGAGGAGGGGTGGCATGGACGCGGTGCCTGCCTGGCACGGTGGGCGTGGAGGGGGCGGCATGGGCGCGGTGCCTGCCTGGCACAGTGGGTGTGGAGGGGGGTGGCATGGGCATGGTGGCTGCCTGGCACGGTGGGCGTGGAGGGGGGGTGGCATGGGCACGGTGGCTGCCTGGCACGGTGGGTGTGGAGGGAGGTGGCATGGGCACAGTGCCTGCCTGGCACGGTGGGCGTGGAGGGGGGGTGGCATGGGCGCGGTGGCTGCCTGGCACAGTGGGTGTGGAGGGGGGTGGCATGGGCGAGGTGCCTGCCTGGCACGGTGGGCGTGGAGGGGGGTCTCTTGGTATAGAGGCCACGGGGCTCCCATTGGTAGAGTCAGACTCTCTTGCTTCAGGGCTCTTTGTGCCACAATATGTTGATCTACACAAGATGGGTTCCTCTGGGTTAAGCGGGCTTAAAGAGAATTAAATTGCAGCCCAAAAGGAAAATTCTACATAAAATTATTAATGAGTGTATATATATATATGAATAATTATACATCATTGAATATGAGCCTATGTAACCTAACTTTCCTGACAATCCCTCTATTGTGATAATGAAATTAATCTTTGCTCTACGCCTGCTGTGAGGGTTTGAAGCTGTCACGTATCCCAGAAAAGTTCGGGGTCTCTTAGCCCCTTCCAATGGGTGTAGACCTGTTGCGGGTGGGACCTTTTGATTAGGTTACATCGGTGGAGCCCTGCCCCAGGTTGGGTCTAATCCCCTTCTGGAGTCTTTTATAGACAGAGAGAAGACGCAGAGACAAGCCCCAGAGAAGCTGAGAGAGCCATGGAAGCTGAGAGACAAGGACACGCGCAGAAGCCGAGAGAGGAAGCCATGGAGCCAGAGGCTGGAAGCAGGGAAGCCGGGGAGAGAGGGCCACCCCGGAGGTGCCCTGTGCGTGGCCATGTGATGGCACTGCTGAGGGGCGCCCGGGCGAGGGGCCCTCATCCTGTTGGTACCTGGATCTGAACATTTTCATGTCCTCAGAAATGTAGACTTCCAAGTTAATAAATCACCACTGAAAAAGCCAACCCACTTCTGGTATATTGCATTTGATCATCTTTAGCAAATGAGACACCTGCTTCTTATGTTAAAAATAACCCTTTGAAAGGAAACAGAGAACACTCTTACTGTACAGACTTAGTTAATGCCCATGCAGAGCCCTTGGGTCCTTTCCCCAGCTCCCATCCTGGGGGTGCAGTGATGGCCGCTGGCGGGGGGACGCTCACACCTCTGCCCTCGGGCACCATGGAAGCCTCTTGGGTGTCAGATGTTGGGAATTTGACAGACACCAACTGGGTCCACGGCCGAGCCCCCTTGCCTAGAGGAGCAGCAAACTCAAGTGTAGCTGATGCTCGGGGCTCCCTGCAGCGGGCGTCCCTGACACCTCATCTTGGCTGCGGCCCCTGTGTCTCCCACTCCATACTGGCGTCTCCTGGGAACATCATTTCGCAGCACATCCTGCCTGGGTCCTTGGCTCAGGGTCTGTGAATGGGAGAACCCAGTAGTGGGGGTTTGCCTGGGCTGCTGTAACACACGCAGACTAAGTGGCTCAAACACCAGTAATTTAGTGACTCATTATTTGGGAGACTAGGTGTCTAAAATGAAGGCCGTTCTCTGAAGTCTTTGGCCCTCGGGGTTGGCTTGTAGGCAATCCACACTCAGCCTCTGCCTTCCCGCCAGGACCACTCTTCCTCTCCGCTGCCACTGCCGGGTCCCAATGTCTCTGCTCATGAGGAGTCCAGTCGTGGCAGCTGAGACCCTCCCTCGGTCACTGCGGCCTCCTCTTAATGGCTTCTTTGTTCTGGGTTCACAGTACAAGCCTGGGGTGCCGGCCTTAGAAACGTCTTTGCAGAGGACCTGCTTCAATCCACACCACCAGCAAGGATACCTACGGCTGCTGTTCCCCCTTTCACCTCCTCCCCACCACTCTGTCATTCTTTTTTAGGTAACAAACTTTTCTTCCCCCTTCAACCATCTCTCATGTGTATATGAGAATATACTGACATATTCAGAGCTAGTTTCAAAGTTGTTTACTTTTGACTGAGGTGAAAAAAAAATCACCACCTAGAATCTTCCTATGTGGCAACTGCTGGATTTTTCCTTCACTCTCCTCCCCTTAGCCAGCCCTTTGCACCAGCCATAGCCTTCTCCAACTCTTGCATTTCTAGAGCTTCTGTGTCACCATTCACCTGATAGAGAGGAATTTTTTTTTTTTTTTTTTTTAAAGGAAAGACAGAGAGAAGGAAGGAAGGATAGAAGGAAGGAAGGAAGGAAGAAAGGGAAACATCTTTAAACATTTTCTTGTTTTATTGTATTTTGTTTTTCCGTTTTTTGTTACATGGGCTGGGGCCGGGAATCGAACCGAGGTCCTCCGGCATAGCAGGCAAGCACTTTGCCCGCTGAGCCACCGCGGCCCACCCCAGAGAGGAATTTTTAAAAGCACCTTTTACTATGGTTTATTTTCAACTTTATATTGAAGTAAAACATACTCATAGAAAAGGTATAAATCTTAAGCGCACACAGCTCAGTGAGTTACTGGAAGTAAGCACTACTTCTCGGCCAAGAATGTGACATTATCAGCCCCCCAAAAGCCTCCTGTGGTTGATGGAATTGTGTGCCCCAAGAAACACATCATCTTAATCATAACCCACATTCCTGTGTGTGTGAACCCATTGTCCACAGGACGTTTTGAAGGTGCTATTTTTATTTACGGTTTGGCCCAACTGAATGAGGGTGTGTCTTCATCCAGCCGCAGGAGGCTTTACAAACAGAACCCGGAGGTCACAGACTCCCAAGAGGAGAGGATGAAACCCAGGAGGAGCCCGAGACGCGCGCCGAGCAGCTCTGAGGGTTGCCGACAGCCAGCACCCGAACGCACTGGCTCTGGAAGAAAGCAAGTCCCTTCAACACCTTGATTTCAGACTTCTTGTCTCAGAACTTTGAGCCAGTAGATTCCAAACAACAAAGGGTTTTGTATGGTATTTGTTGTGGCAACCTGGCAGATTAAGATGCCCCTTTCATGTTGTCTTCCAACCACACCTCCTTTCTCCTCTCCTCAAATAACTGCTAATGGCCCTGTAACACTGTTGTTGGTTTTTGAACTCTATATAAATGCAATCATAAGATGGGTATACATTTTTGTCCAGCTTTTTTCAAAATTTTCCTCTGAGGATCAGTATGTAACTGTTCATTATTTAATGCTGTGCTGAATTCCATTATACGGTTCTTCCACAACCCGTTGATGTTTTTTAAATGAACACAGAATTCCTTAAAAACATCTTCCAAATTATCTTTCTGTTATAAAGAATTAACACATTCTTTTAAATGCTATCTTGACTGTGAGGGGCTTAAAGATAATTAAATTATTGCAAGAAAGGAAATAACTCACAAAAGTACATTACCGTACACATGGTTTTGTAGAGCATGCAGCATCTCTCTCCTGGTCGTAATGGGCCAGCATTATAGGCTTCGTGCACTCAGAGGGGTCTCAGTCTTGACTACTTACTAACATCACCTGGGGACTTTCACAAGGCACCAATGGCCAAGCCCTGTCTTCAGACATTCTGATTTTACTTTAATTAAATACCCAATAGTACTTTTTATAAGCTCCCCAGATGGCTGAGAACCTCTTGCCAAGTTGTTGACACTTGTTAGATAATTCATTTGCCCTGAGGTCCATTTTAGCACTCTCTGAATGCATACAGAGTTACCCATCAGATCCTTCTGATAATCGTGGACTACCATTTAATTTTATCTTCTTTCTCATTTAATCTCACTGGAGGTGAAGATGATGGAGCTCTCATCCTATGAAAAATTGCTCTCCTGGCCCTCAGCCCACGTCACCCTGCCCCGCCGTGTCCCCATTCTCTGCTTGTGTTTCTCCATAACATCCTTCGTAGAACTTCAGCTACACATTCGGAGTAAATGAATAAAGAAGAGCTATAGAAAGTGGGAGAAAAATAATATTATTTAGAACATGCCAGGGAGCCTTTTGAAAAAAATAATGTTTCATTATGAATGAAGACAGGCAAAGACGTGTTTGGAGATTCCTAAGTAGATGGATGGACCCTTTGAATTTTCTATTTTTATAGGAGGTATAGTCGTGTCATACGGAAGAGTTTTGGTTGTATAATTGGAAAACATTAAGGAGCTTTATCAGCAAAAGATCTCTAGACAATACAAACCCAGAAGACATCTTTAGAAATATTTATTTGTTAAAATTTTCATGATGAGTGGGAGACTATTTTGATTTTTACTGTCCAAATTTTGGGTTGCTTAGGACCAAATTTCAGAAATGAAGAGGTATAATCATGTGTTAAGAGGATGGGAAACAATTTGCAGAAAATGCAAGAAACCGAGAGATTAAGGACAAGTTATAATGGAGAAAATAAACAGTTTACACATTGCATGATGCAAAGAAAGTAAACTATGTGTTGGGAATTTAAACGCTGTGGGAGAACTTCCAACCAGCCAATTAGAACCCACAGATTTTGTTCAAATAGGTAACGAGTTTGTTCTATCTCCCAGGCCTTGTTCTGAGTGCCGGATACACAGCAGTGAACAAGACAGACAAAACTCCGTAGTGAGGGGCAGGAACAATAAATAAACAATTGCATATATGTGTTGAAGGTGCTATGGAAAAAATCAAGCAGGGGTGTTAAGTGTGGGGGGTGGGTGGAGGTGGTAGTTGCAATTCAGACAAGGTGGCCAAAGAAGTCCTGGCTGGAAAGAGGACAGCTGAGCA
Organism: Tamandua tetradactyla; assembly: GCF_023851605.1. Taxonomy (NCBI): domain Eukaryota; kingdom Metazoa; phylum Chordata; class Mammalia; order Pilosa; family Myrmecophagidae; genus Tamandua; species Tamandua tetradactyla. The sequence continues at coordinate 46,189,207 of NC_135348.1, read as the reverse complement.
AGATATGAAGGAGGTGAAGGTATGGGCCATGTGGACATTTACGCAGGAGAGCATGATAAACAGGGGGAGCCGAAAGTGAGAAGATCTCAGCTGGGAGTGTCCCTGGAGCACTGGAGAAGAGGAAAAAGCACCAAAGTGGCGGGAGTTGAATAATAAAGATGAAATTGAAGTCAGAGAGTTATGTGAGAGGAAGAGGGGGAGAAGTGATGAGATCAATTTTGGCATGTTGAGGTGAAGGTCTGGGAGAAAAAGACACGAATCTCTAGGGGGGAGTTAGATATGCAGGTGAGTGAATTAGCAGGAAGGTCAAGCCTTTCGCTGCAGACTTGGGTGTCAACGGCACACAGGTGGTGTTTAATGCGATGGAAACGCAGTCTATTGTCAAGGGAGAAGTTTAAAGATTCTATACTGGGCCGAGTATAGAATCTTCAGGGACACCAATTCTAAGGCGAGGACAAAGGAAAAGGAACCAGAGACCAATACTGAGAATATATGGTCAGGAGGTAAGACAAGAGCTGGGAGAAAGGGGATTTTCCAGAGTTGAGGGTACAAGCTTGGAGTGGTCAAGGGTAGCAAAAGCCAAGAGAAGATCAAGTGAGATAAGGACTTGGACACATTTTTTATTTGGATAAATAGGAGGTCATAGTTGACTATAGAAAGGGCAGTTTTAGGGAACCAGTGTTGGGATGTGGGCTAGACAGAAATCAGATCACAGAGGCTGGACAATTGAATAGAAGGTGAACGAGTGCAGACACCTGTTTACTAACCTTGCACTGAATATCCAAACCCTTCTCCTCCAGGTAAGGTAAAGCCGTGCATTTGCTAACCTTTGGACAGAAGTAGATAGAAGGGGTCTTTTATCCAAAGCTGTGACAGATTTGAGAGCAAGTGGGAGTTCAGAGCTGAGAAAAAAGTGGGAAAGGGACTCCAGTAAGGCAGGTAAGGGGCCAGAGCCAGTGTCTGAAACTGGGTTATGGGAGCAGGCCTAGGACAGCTGGAGAGGGAGCGCGTAAGCAGGCACTGAAGAGCGGCTAGGGAGGAGGCTGGGTGTGCTGCTGGGCACAGAGTCCAAGGAACGGGGAGGGAGGGGCAGGGAGGGGGACAGACAGTCTGAGAGGATGGGGAAGGGCAAGGCCTGGCTGTCCGGAGGGTCTCAGAACAAGTGCGATAGACTGGAGCGGTTTGAGAGTGAAAAGTCTAGCAGGTCGTGGTTTTATAGCTGTAAAGATTTCAGACAGAGAGTGGCTCCAGGGGATGGAGTCTGGGGCATAGACATGATGGGGGGCGGGGGTTGATGATGGGGAGCAAAGATGAAGGTCCTCCAAACTGAGGGAGCCAAGGGCCGGGGAAGTGCGGCGTCAGTGGACGCCTGCTTCCAGCACAGAGACCATGCAGGGAGATGGCAGACATTGGGTTGGAGATGGCAGACGTTGGGTTGGAGATGGCAGACGTTGGGTTGGAGATGGCAGACGTTGGGTTGGAGATGGCAGACGTTGGGTTGGAGGGCAGGAGTGTCCTCAGTGAACACGGAGGGTGAAGCCACCCGTAGCAGGAAGTGAGAGGGAAGGAAACATGGAAGGGATACGCTTCCAAGCAGGACAGAGTTTTGCACGAGTCCACATGCCACGGTGCAGTGGGCATTGGGGAGAGAATCTGAAACTCCCCCTGGGCCTGTCGCACTTTGGGAGGCTTCGAAGGAAGTACTGTCCTTGAGGTAGGGACAGGAAGTGGAAAGCTCCATTCCAGGTAAAGCAAAAAAGCGAAGATGGCCTTTGCTGGACCCATGGAAAGAGCTATATGTTTCCAGAAACTAAGAGGATCATCAAGGGAATCAAAAAAGACAGCTACACTGACTGGGAAGTATTTAATGTGATCAGGTTTTAAATAAGAAGCCATGAACATAAACATTTAAAACCAAATATATAATAAATAATTATTAAGTTATAACGTACATAGTTCATATTCAAACTAAATTCTCAGATGCAAATGAAAATACAACAGAGTAATAATGTAGACTAATAATGCTACAATCTTATATGTGTCCGAAGAAGGCACCTTCAGCTAAAACAACATTTTCCCCTGGTTCCTGCAGTGGGTGTTGCTACAAATCCTGTTGATACACTGTGGAGCAATTGAACATCAAAGTCAGGAGAAATTGTTATTCAGACGTATGGTCAGATGCTCCAGTAAGAACGTCCAGAGCCTTAGAGACTCCCGGACATATAAGGCAGGATAGACCTTTGAGATTAAGTCCAACATCCTCATTCTACAGCAGAGGGAAAGGCAACCCAACATGTTTAAGCAACTGACCAGGACTTCATGGCCAACGGGAATTCGGGACTCCGAAAACCAACATCCATCGGCGAGCGGTAATATTGGCAGGTTGTCCTTCTCATGCTCCTTTTAAGGGCTGGCCAGGTCTTGAACACAGAGCGAAGATGTGCCGTTCAAGTCTCGCTTTCTCATCGTGTTTATTCCAATGCTTTGCTTTCCTTGGGATGCTGGTGGGGTCCTCCGCAGCCCCCTCTACCTGCGCCTTTAAATCCAGTTCAGTGAAGGCTCTTAGCCAACGCTCCCACTACATTGTACTATCTTAATAGTAGAGACCCTAGTCAGAAAGGATTAAAACAGAGTTTCTAACGGTAAACACACCAAAATAAATACATTCTTTTAAACATAAAATCATAATATTAAAAAAAATCAACAGCTGTAAAGCCAGGAACAAGAAATACAGACTTTCTTTAGTCAACTTCGTGCCTGCTTTCAACCTTTACCCCGATAACCTGCACTGGCACCGTTTGACACCCAGGCAGATATCAGCAGATTTTAGCTGCATATTGTCATCATTAGGTACATATTTCCTTTGTAATAACATATTTAAAAGTTTTAAAGCAGAGTACCTCGTTTCTGATGATAAAACATTTCATCGAGATTTGACAATATCATTTGCTCCTAATATAGCGCTTCAAATTCTAAATTAAGTCTGTCCCTGTTTTAAAAACACTTTTAAGTAGGTAATTTTTGTTCTCAGAGCATAAAGCCCTTCCCGTCCCACACCCTCTCGCGCGCTCACAGGCTCAACAATAAGAGATCCTCAAATAGCTTATAATGTTCTGGCAGAATTTTATTTTTCTAGCGTTTTCAATGTCATACTTAAATAAACTGCCTGAGTTGATGTGATGTGAAATGGCAAATAAAGCTTTTTTTTTTTTTTTTACTATCCATGGTTGGAAGATTGGAATTTTTAAGCAAAAAATCTGCTTTCCATTGAGACAGCCTTCCTGGCCTCCTGATTTGTTTTATTTAGTGATTTAATATGCTTTATCAAAAACATCCAAACATAAATGTCTGAACTGCTTAAAATGTTTTGAAGTTTTTTCTTCAAGCAAAAGCTTCATTAAAAAAAAAAAATGAAAAGAGAGGAGGAGGGGGGAGAAAAGAGAGAGAAAGGAAGGAAGACGTGAAGGAGGGAGCGAAGGAGGGAAGAAGACAAGACCGGGAGTTATTAGCTCTCTCAAAACCATCATTTAGCAGTTTTGGAAAGAGAGCTACAAGGCTTCTTTTTCTTAAATCTCTGTTTGGTTTCAGAGGACCTCCTTATATATGTCTCCTATAGTTTTTTTTTTTGCAGGAGCAGGTACCGGGAATCTAACCCGGGTCTCCGGCATGGCAGGCGGGGACTCTGCCACTGTGCCACCATCGCACTGCCCGCGTTCTATAGCTTTTATTTGCCATTTCTAACAAGCTTGAAACATTAGCTTATAGGAGACTTGAGATCAGAGAAAGATAATATTTTATCCACTTCTTAATACCCTCTTTGCCTTTTTAAAAAGACTAAAAGACTCTATACCATAAATATATTCATATCCATAGTTTTAAATGTTTTGATAAATCCCAATAAAGAAAAGGGTGACTTTTTAGTAGCCATCTGGAAAAGCCATCCCACGACAAAGAAATAAATTACTTATATATGTTGCACATGCTGAGATAAAAGTACAAATTCCAAAGAACATCTTGGAATATAAATTTTTAAACACCAAGTTTCCATTTCCTTAAAAAAAGCTTCAACTTTTCATTTTGGCCCTGCGCTTCTATATTTCAGGCTTGAATGAAGGTACATAATTTTTAAGTTATGATCATAAGACGCTTCTTTATAGTAATCAAGATCAAGGTTAACATAAAATCAATAAATTTCCAAATTCTGTTTTTGGTTAAAAATTTTAACCTTCTCCCCCAATCAGGAAATACCGTTGTTGGGCATTAGGATAAAGTAAAAACTTCAGATGTGGAATTCTGTAACCTAAAAAGTCAGACTCTGGGGAGAATGTTTTTTCAAGTTAACCAATTAAGATCATGTGGATTGAATTTAAGTATTGCATAATTATTTGACAAAAATAATCCTGACTTCGAACACCTGAGTCTTTTTCCATCAGTGCTATATCGTACATCTCCATTTGCTACTGTTGTGGATTGTGTAACATTGCGTCCAGCTTCAGGAAATATCCTCAGGAGCGTCACCCCAGGTGTTCCAAGAGATGCTGATGAATCATCTGTGGAAATAGCACACCATGAGAAACCCAAACACAGAAACAATCTGCATAGATAGAGACGAGATAGAAAACCCAATGCAACAAAATTAGATACCTTTTGGAGAAGTGATTTCAGTCTTTCTAGGAATTCCTTGGGTTGTTTTTTCTCATAAGAATCACATGAAGAACATGTCTAGAAATCATTGAGAAAGTAGCATTCTTTTTAAAAAGCATTTTTCCTAGTTGATAAGGCTTTCATGTAAAATATGTTTTTTTCAGGTGAAATACATAAAATATGTTCACTAAAGAATGTTTGGGAAGTGCAGAAAATTGGTCAGAAAATGACAATGGAAAAACTCATTTTCAATCCCACCCCTAAGACAACCACAGCAATGTCTTCTGCATTCTCCCAGTTATTATTTTTCTGTGCATTTATTTTATTTTATACTTTTTGGCTATTTGTTCTTCTTATACTTAACATATCATAAGCATTTCCTAGGAGTCAAATATTCTTCAAGCATAAGGTATATACCGATTACTTTGTATTCTAACGTAAGGTGAAACTATTGCTGTCTGGGACACAACTTTTCACTGTTGCATGCAATCTGCAAAGAACATCTTGGAGAGGAATTTTTCATGCCCATCTCTGTTGATTTTATTTGATAAATTCTTAGAAGTAGAATTAATGAATTAGGGGGATAAAAAGTTTTAAGTCATTTGATGTACATTGCCAAAAGCTTTTACTTCTATTCACTTAGAGCAGGCTAACCATTGCTGGGTATTACTAAAAATTTTGGTTGGAAAAAATAGGAATTGCTTTATGTTAAAACACTGAATGAAGCTGCATGTGAGGTATAGGGTTTTTTTTTTTCTTTCTATTAATGTTTTAATTCTTATTCTGTTGTCTTTTTATTTCTTTTTCTAAATCGATGCAAATGTACTAAGAAATGATGAATATGCAACTATGTGATGTTATTAAGAATTACTGATTGTACATGTAGAATGGAATGATTTCTAATTGTTTTGTTAATTCTTTTTTTAATTAATAAAAAACTATTAAAAAATAAAAAAAAATAGGAATTGCTTGTGTTGACTTACATTTATTTGCTAGTGAGATGGAGCGATTTTTCATATGGGTGTTTCCCACTGACAGCTCTTTATGAACTGCTGCCTTGCGTTCCTTCCCGTGTTTCTGTAGTGATACAAGCACGGGCATTCGGCCTCTCAGGCGCCCTCTGGGTGCGGTGGTGAGAGCACCTCTCTGAGGGGCAGGGCCGCACGTGGCACCTTCCGCCATTTAGGGGTATTTATAGAACTTGGGTGAGTCACGTAACCTCTTTGGCAGTTCTCAATTTCCTCGTGTGTGCCACAAAGCTGCCTAGCGGATAGGTCTAGTTTGTTGTCAGCCCTCCCAGTCTATGAGCCTTTAAAATTAGATTTCAAAGACCTTCTCAGATCCTTTCGTTCTGAGGATGTTTCAGAGGGATAATTTTCACCAAGCAACCAGAAGAAATAAGAATCATGCTGAAGAGGGGATTAACATTTCATTTGAAATCGTGTGTGAAATTGCTTGGAGAAGTGATAAAAAAAACATTAGGGTCATTTATTTTTAAATCATGTCTATCCACTGATTTAACTAGGAAATTAGCTGTGTGCTGGAGTATCGGCATTGCTTATGAGTTGGCAGAAAAGCACCTACGCAGGAGGGCCCAGTAAGGGTCGACTGAAATCCCCCCCACCTGTTTAAATTCAGTACTGGCTCTGCTAAAGGATGGAAAGTAATGCTCTTTAACAGAAGAGGCAAAGTTTCAGACTCATCCTGATCCCTTGAAGGCTGCCTCTTTTCCTCTAGGAAAACTAGGCTCTAGCTCCTGCTAATAAGAACTTGAATTATATGTGACCATGTAAGGGGAGGAAACTGTCTCTTAACTCCTAAATCCTAATCAGATTCCTCCATGCTGTCCTCACCCTGCAAAGCCACATTCACCCTTTCCTGGTTGCAGGGGCTCGTCGCCGGATTCCGATTGGGTTTCTGGGTACTTTCAAGTTGGAGGTCTTAAAATGGGTGACCCCACTTCTCAGCATGCCCCAAGCCTAATTAGGGTAACCGTAAGGGAAGGCCCTGGAGGCTCCTGCTGCAAGTGTGTGTGTGCGTGCGTGTGTGTGTGTGTAACGTAATGCAGTTAATACATGCAAGTAAGAGCGATGGCAAATGCCAGCCTTACTGGTCCGTGCTCCCGTGCTCTCCCTGGGCTTGTGGGAGGTAGTTTCCTCTTCAGCTGTTTAATCAGCGTCGTGATCCTCTTCTCATTGTCTCCTGCGTTTGCGGACTTTAACTGGGCGCTCTGAAAACAGGAAAATGCGGACCGATCGCAGTGTCTCTGAAAGAGAAATCCATTGTACACATGTTAAACAAAGTCATTCAGAGAGTAAAAATGACCTTCCCAAATGCCGTTTTCTACCTTTGCTGCCTGGGATCACATGCCTGCCAACCCATCAGGGAGGGACGGTTTCATCCCCGCTCAGCCTTTGGGGCTGAAGAGATGGACACCCCTGCGTGCAAACCCCCACCCCCGTCTCAGGGAAGGAGATATTTCCCTGCATCACAGACACCAGAGGGATTGCCTGGACTTCACACAGTTTTTTCTCTCGATGCTGCACAGATGACTGCACTGGTGCCTTGGTCAAAGGCAGGGACTTTGTGTCTCGCTGGGGAGTGCTCGCCTGGTTTAAGAGCACATTTTCTCAATTATGAGCCTCAAAAGTTAGGCTGGTGGCAGCTTTGGAGGTCTGGTTAAGAATCTTTTCCCTCTGATTGCTGTTTCCTCTGCAAGGTACATATAGGAGTATGTCTTGGTGATTACGTCTCATGCAGCATTTTATTCTGCCCAGCGTCTGGCATACTGTCTTGTTGCTATGAATACCCAACAAATATCTGTAGAATGAACTGAAGTCAAGTCCCTCCTTGGGGGCTAGGATGCGGGTACCTACTTCTGAAGGCATGTTCCACATCTGAGCTTCAAGATATCTGCCCCGGTCTACGCATGGCTCCTCTACAATCCCATCTGGAATTCCAGGTCAGCTACGGTAGGACAGGATTGGCATCTGCCCGAGTCAAGGAACAGTATCGAAGGCTTGTTTAACCCTTGGGAAGGAAGCTAGGGGTTTCCTTAGATGGTGAAGGGCACTGTCTCAGAGGATGGAGGAGCAAAGCAAGGAGCAAAGATTGGCTCTTGTCTAGGCTACATAACCAGTGACTCATTAGAACGAGCCAAGCATCTTAGAAATCAGACTGAAGAGAAAATGGAATGGATTGGAAATGCAAAACCCATACTGACACATTGAAAACGTTTAAAGCTGACCTGAAGAACTTATATCCAAGTCCCTTTTTCTTTCCCCCTTGAGGTTGCTGTATATTCATTTCGCTGATGTGTATAGAAGCTACTGCCATACAACCGGAAACCCCAATCCCTCCCAGCCCCTCCAAGAGCAGTCCCACATATAGCAATATTACCTAGCTTTGTTCAAGGACAGTCAGCTGAAAACAGCATCTGACCTGCTTTGCATTTTCCAACCCATATACACACCCAATTTGAATGTTGATTAATAACATGCATCTTTAAGACACTAAACCATCAGGTTTGCTTTGCATATATAGCCACAAGCCCAGAACCAGCTTATCTGGTTCCGTCTATCAGAGCAATTTGTCACTCAACAGGGTAAAGCAGCGTCCTTTCACTGTGTTTGCCAAAATGCTTATTTAATAGAAACTGTTTATAAATGTTCATTATAGCACTTTTTTTCCTTGAAAACCACATGTTCATATTTGTTGAAGTTTTTTCTTTTCTCTTCTTTTTGACCACAACCGGCTTAACTTACTGGAAAAAAATAATATTCATATTTAAAGAGGTAAATTTTCCAGCTGAAACTGAAAACGCTGTAACTGCTTCATCCGTGATGAACTGAGAAACCAGCATTTCTCACAGAGGCCCGTTTTGCTGAGTTAACATTTGCATGTGTACGCTGAAAGAAAATTAGGTTCCGAAGCAGCGTGCCGGCCCTCCTCAACTCCCAGAGACCACTGCTGGGGGGTCACCACCCGTGGCCACAGGCGCTGCCCCGGGAAAGCCTTTTGGAAAGCGTCTGAGCAGCATCTGGGCACAGAAGCCGCGTGCATGAGGCTGCAGCCGCCTCCCGTCCGCCTGCCTCCTCCGGGTTAACAGTCAGCCTGAAACTGGGACTTTGTCTGGGCCTGTCGGGCAAGAGTCAGAGCCGTCCTGGTAGGGAGAGGCAGGACACAGAATTGCTGGGTTTGGCTTTCGATGCACATCCAAGTGGACAAGAAGGCAAGACGCTTTCTCTGGTGACTGCCTGGAGGCTGTGTGGAGAAGGGGAGTGAAGATGCTCGGCTTGGTCCCACAGCGCAGGGCGCTGACGCAGTGGGGGGCCCAGGAGGGGCTGGTGCTCAGCAGCGGCTGGGAGCATAACCCCCGCTGTCCTTGCTGCGCCTCGGGGACAGCCGTGGGTGTCCCTCGTCCCTTAACACATGAAAACCCAAGGCAGACTCTGGTCTTGTCTCAGCTTGGAGAATACAGAAATGCAGACAGCAGGAAGCAGGTCAGCAGCAGGAGTCACAAGCCGCTCCTCTCTTTAGCCAGAGAGCCAGACAAGAGCTCCTTTGCAAGGAGACACACTAGGTTCTGAATTTTTGCAACTGAACTTTTGAAAATATTTATTTCCCTAAAGCCTGTTTTTAACCTATTACATTTATTCTTTTGCAACAAAAAAAAAACTGCTAGCCGCTTACACTAGGAAGTATTGCTAATGAGGCGAGACTGTCTCCTCCACAGCTAGGTTTACACCAGGGTTGCTCAACTGCAGCATGAGCGGCAATTTGGGCTGAGTAAGTTTGGGTTGTCCTGTGCATTGTAAGGTGTCAGCAGCGTCCCTGGTCTTGATCCACCAGATGCCAGCAGCATCTGAGGCCCCTAGTGTATGTGATTCAAAAGAGAGAAAAGGACACCTGGCTTGGCTAATGCAAGATTTAAGATGCAACATTTAAATGGTTTTATTTTCATTAACTTTGTGTTCTCTTTAAATTTCTTATAGACACTGCTTTGATGTTAGCCCTGAAAAACTTGCTATAACACTAATGCAAACTCGAGCTATTTTCTTCCTTCCTGAGTTTGCCTGCCAGCACAGCTCAAAGTTTTAACATTAACATCACAGCCAGCATTGCTCAATTAGACTATTAGATGCATAAAGCGTCCTGAGACAAAATCCTCTCATTATGATGTCTGATAAAAAATATCTTTCATTAACCAAGCATGTAAAGGAAGTACCCACAAGATCAATTCAAGTTAAGAAGCAGCATATGCTTCTTATTTTGCAAGTTATAAACTGCAGCTGAGAAACTTCAGACAGGGCTCCAACCACAGCAGTTACTGACAGGGTGCGTGAGACGCTGAAAATGTTTGATTATTAGGTCCAGTGATTAAAAAATATCTTCACTTATTGGAAAAGTCTGTCTAACAAGCTGAATGCGCTACTTTCATTTTAGATGCTGCTTATTTGAAAAGGGGCCTGGTGAATGAGAGTGGTTTAGGCTCATAGCTAGAGGGTGTTTTAGAGAAAAGCAATAGTTGTGACTCATTCACTTTCTAAACTTTTACACATCATAGTCATTTACAATAATTGTTTTCTCTGCAGTGCATCCTTATAAGTGCCCCCTTTGTTGTATCCTAATTACTGGCAGCACTTTTAGGAGTATCCTTATTTATGCAGTTAAAAGCCTGTGACAATGACAACCATCTTCCCCAATTGAGTTTACACCCTCAGGTGCCAGGCCAGGAGCACAGACGCAGGCTTCAGGGAAGGGAGAAGCACACGCAGCACGCTTGAGCTGGCTGCCAGACCTCTTCCCGGATTCTAACGGACTTTAGGGCTTAAAAGAATGGGATGAGTCATTCTGAGTGGTCCTTTCTGCCCAGAAGACGCGGCTCCCTAAGGCTAAGGTATATGCGAACTGCGCTTGTCCTGGAAGAGAGCACTGAGTTGCACATCGTCTTCCTCGATATCGCCCCTTTAATCTAATTCTGTCATTGTTTTAGTTTGTTATTCAGACATGCATTCGGCTTCTTATGGATGTATCCATATTTTTCTAATAGAATTACAAAGAGGGCTCGGAAACTCTGATGCCTACAGGCTCTTGAAATGTAAGTAGTTGTTCATTGTTCAGAATCTGATCATAGCATCAATTCTAGTCTTGTTCTGTCTCAGCGATGCTACTGGAGTGTATTCTTAGAGATACTTGAAGATAAACATTTATTTTATAAGGAATGCAATGTAGCATTTAATTGATGGGTTTGGGGGTAAATCAATGAATATTTGACCAAAATGGAAAGAAATATTTTACTAATTATTAAACCCCAAATTCATCAAAATTAAATATCTTCCTACATAATCACATTAACATCTTAATTTTGGATTAAAAAATTATTTCAAATACATTGTCAGAAATAAATTCAACTGGTCTTACCTTTACATCCTGTGGAGCTGGCAGGTATCCAGGGTCCTAGAGCAAAATAAATCAGTTCTGAGTTATTTTTATAAGTCAAAAGTCTCCTTTTATATTAATGGGAAAATATTATCTAATTTTTGTTGTGACAAGTGTGGCCTTACCAAGTCATGCACGTAATGTTTCAGCTGATCCACAATGTCTATAAGTTGACGCATTCTAATCATGAAGCGATCTTGCTTTTGGGAGCTGGATCTATGGGCCATCGTCCCAGAGAAGATGAGGATGAGACAGACAGCTATCCTCTCCATACTGCCAGGGCTGGATCTCCTAAGTATCAACAATAGGACAAGACCTTGTGAAACTTCAGTTAGACTGTGAACAGGTTGTCAGTAAAGCTACCTATTTATTCATCCTTCCAGAAGAGGCAAAGCCCTCCCATTGCAGCCTGGAAATCTTTGTAAAATGGATGAATGTGAGTAAGTCTTTTTTCTTTTCCACTGGCTAGGTACACGTGTACACGTACTAACGCGTGGGGGCAGGGATAGCTGGAGTCAATGAAATGTGCCCATTCTGCACATTAGAAGGAAAAAGAGAGAACTGGGTGAATTCCAGTCTTCAGCTTGAATCAAGCAGTATGCACGGTGAGCAGCAGGTATTACAAAACTTCAAAGAAGTAAACAAAAACACTTTGATCTGTTTTTATCTGCTTCCCCAGCATCTTACCTGTCCCCTCTGACAGCCAGGGCGCACACTCATAAGGGCTCTTCAATAATGAGTAAAGGGTGCATGTGCTTTCTTGCAGGACTTTTTCTTATGGTAATAAATATGTCTTTTGACTGAATTCATTTGGTATCCCATTGAGAAGCTGGGAAGAGAGGCTACCTTTTAGGAGACTTTCTATATTGGAAGTGTTTTGAAATTAGCAAAAGTATTTTAGCTTCTCGTCAATGAATAAGAGTGTAAAATAGAATTAGCTTATAACTGTTCACCAAAACGCCTTTAAATAACCTTAATCTTCACTTTAAACATTTTTTTAACGATTTGATTTATAAATATCATAAATTATTCTAAGGGACCCTGTAAAACATCCATCTCCATACTCCTAATCCACTTCCTTTTAGAAATTAAAACTCTAACGGCCATCCGCTTTATATAATGTATCAATTAAACGAGAGAAATGTGCTAATACTCATTCCTACTCCAAAAATATTTTCAAATAATAAAACCCAAAATACTCATAAATGATTTCTTTCTTTTTGTGAGTGTTATTAGTTTCTGTAGGCAATATTTCCCCTGGGTGTAATCAACATTCCTACTGTATTGAAGATCAAGGAGAGGCTAATGACAGACTGGAAGCCCAGAAATGGTTCTATGACCTTCCTCTCCTCTGCAACTGTCCTTCTTTGGCTCCTTACCCACTTGAGAAAGTTGAATATAATTTTCTAGGAAGAAATAGAATCTTGTACCACTGTCATCACGTCTTACAGATGCAACTATTGATATAGATTTTATTTATTCATTCATTTAAACATCTATTTAATTATGTATTTCATGACCATAGATTATTCTTGAATTTTATGTGGCCAAGATACATCGAAATGTGGACTTGATCTGCTCTGATGGTTGATTCTAATCTTCCGATCATAAAATATCTGTTCCAGAGTATATAGATTTGGCCTTATAGAGTAGATGAGAATTCTTACAATGTGGTCACAAAGCCATCCCTAGTACAATTAAAGTCTGGACAGGAGGGGTCCGTGGGAGCTCGCGAATGCACACAGACTGGGATGGCCGCCTGTCACCTCAGCGGTGCCCACGTACAACTTGGCACGTGCGTTCCTCATCTGCCCAAACAGGTGAGAGTCTCCATGAGGACATTAACCATAAGAGTTTAGTTTCTAAAGCAGAGTGCTTAAGTTCAGTGCCAGGCCCTAACATTTCGTAGGTCAGATGACACCAGGTGTGTTATTTTAAAAAGAAGGTAACTCACAGAGTTCTCGTGAGGCTTAAATGAGACATTGCAAATGAGGCTTACTGCACAGCATGATGATATTCCAGGAGCTTTGCCTGTTGACCACGGAAGAGGCTGAAGAAGTTCTAAATGTCTAGTGAACACAGCCAACTTTCAATACCTGGACACCATTTCGGGATTCTCCACCCCAGCCATGGTATAAGATTGAATGAGTGTATACATCATAATTACAGATTATATCCGATCTTTGTTCTGAAGCAATGGTGTTCAAGCAGCCAATGGAGCCATAGATGGGTGGGATATTGTCTGTAAGCCGACTAAATTATGTCCAACCATTTTAGACTTCTGATCTCCAGAACTGTAAAATAATTAATTTGTGACATTTTAAGCCACTAAGTGTACAGTAATTTGTTACAGCAGCAATAGTAAACTTACACATAGAATTATGACTCTTGCATATGGAGTTTTGAGTCTTGGAAAAAATGCAGAAGTGGGAAAGAGTGGTAAAGTGAGACCCATCAAAGGCTGACATTTTGTTGGGTTTTGGGGGTCAGGGGAGCAGGTAAAGGGCAAAAAAAGTAGAGAGGAAAGTAAGGTTAATGCAACTGCCACATGGTATGGAACTTCAGGGATAAACTCCCCAGTAAGTTTGGTATAGGTTCTAACAACCTCTCTCTAGCCCTGAGAAAGCTTAGCTCAAAATGTTTCAAAGTTATGGAGGCCAACTTGTCTTTCTGAATGGGCTTTACGGTGGGGGCAAGGAGGCCTGGGTTTCTCTGAGGTATGCAGGCAGAGTAGATTATTCTCTGCTCAGAAATACTAATCTTACTGCTACCTTTACAGAGTCAGTTTTTTGGTCTTAATTGCTTTTTATTCTTTAAAATCATTTTTATAATCTGAATAGAATCCGTTCTGCTACAATGCTTATTTTGAAAATGCAGATTTATTCCAACCAATGCAATTGATATACTAGGGAACAATTTGAGCATAGTATGAAATTTGTGTTTGCTTACGTGTTTGCTTATATGTGGTTTGTCTGCAAGAAACACTGGTGAATGCAGAAAAAGCAACTCAGCTCAACTGAATCACAGAGGAATGAGCAAAATGCACATGCCTGCACCCCAAGTCATACCCAGCACCTCAGTTCAGGGGCGTGCTCTCAGACACCTCCTCCACTTCTGGTGTTGCAACTTTCCATCCCAGAGAGCCCTTCTTCTACCGTTTCTCAATAACTCATACGCTGCAACCGTTCTTACACCCACCTCCACAAACAAGCTCAGGTCCTTTTCTAGATGAAGTGCCATACTTGTGGAAGTATTTATGTGCTTCTTAACCATTTAACATGTACACAGCTGTGTTGTCATTTTTATTAGATTCCTATCTTTTTCATTATGTGCCACTGATGAAGTTTTTAAGTGTTGTGCCCTTCGTTTCCTAACGCGGTTGTAACAAAATACTACAAACTGGGGGGCTTAAAACGACAGAAATTTTATCTGTCATCATCACGGAGACAAGTCCAAGGTCAACTGTGAGCAGGACCACGCCCCCTCGGAACCCACAGAGCAGGAGCCTTCCTCATCGCTCCAGCTCTGACGTGGGCTGGCAGCCTCACTGTTCCCTGGTTTGTGGGTGCATCACTCCAGCCGCTGCCTCCTTTGACCTCACGTGGCCTTCTCCCAGGATCTGCTGTGTCTTCTCTTAGAAGAGCACACATCATATTGGATTAGAGGCCACCCTACACTGATGTGGCCTCATATGAATTATTTCCGTCTATAACCACCTTATTGCCGAAAATGGTCACATTCTGATATACTGGCAGTTGGGATTTCGACAAATCATTTGGGATGGGGTACATAACTCAACACATAACCCTAGTTTCATTTTCTCCAAAACTCCTGTGGTTTTTATTGTGTGTTTTTATCTAGTACAGTGATCTTTAGGAATGCATATGTTGTGTTATTGCAGGACTATTTTGTCTGGAAGTGGTCACACATAAGCCTCAACAGAAATTAGTTATATCCAAGTAAAGAGGAAGACTAGGCTATAGGATTTATTCTTAAGCACAGAGAAAGAGAAAATGGGGATGATGAAAGAAGAGGGATAAAGTGACAAGCAAGCTGTTTATTTAATATTTTTCCACAGGGCCCATCCAAGCCCAAACGTATAAAGCCCTGATGACCACCTCTACTCTGGTCCTTTCCATCAGCACCGAGAAGCTTATTTTGACATCTGTGGCCCCCCCAGGCTCCATAAATGTGACACAAAGGTCCACGAGCCTCCTGAAATTATTTGCAAATTTTTATGTTTATGTTTGTGGGAAGGGGAGAATGTTAAATTTTATCAGATTCTCTAGGGGTAAGAACTAGTCCTTTTGAAAATGTCTTGTAACTGTGATTTTCATTTTCTGACCTCCAAAGACTTCTGTGAGGTATGGGCTTATCACGTTTCTTTAATATGTTCACCCCAGGCACATGAGTGTGAGGGCTCCAGGAATTCTGTGCAGGGGAAGCTTGGAGACAGCCGTCTGGCTGGAAGCCACCTTCGAACAGCAAGCCTGCTGCTTTCACTCAGCTTCCATGTTTGTTTGGTGCCTTGGATTGAAGTGGTGGGGATTTCCACTTGGGTTCTTTCCAGGAGCGTAACCCAGGCCGTCATCATGAGAACAGGAAAACGTATTCACCTACCCAAGGAGATTCACAGACATATTTCAATAATTTTCTGTTTTGGGTTCTGCTTGTAGAATACTTGGTCAGGGTAGTAATGAGGCTGGGGAACGGAATGTAAGCTTCTAGCCAGAGAGGAAAGATTAGGATGAAACCAATAAAGGGAAGGAGCTGAAATCTGGAAATGAATGCTGCCGGTTTGTGATTTTGTATGGGGAAAGCTGCACTGGGAATGAGACTGTTGGATAATGTTTGTGCCTAGCTCTTCTGCCTTGTCTTCGTAGCTCTTCCCTGTGACTTGTTTGTCCAGTACCCTCTGCTTTCACTACCACTGGCCCAGCACAGGTGGAATTAGACATTCTGCATGGTGAACTCGGGGAAGAGGGGTCTGCAGGGTCTGAAGTGACACTGAGTTATTAAGCTAACACTCCCGTAATCAGTCAGTAGCTCGTCTCTAGTCTGATATGAACCCTGTATGAGTAACTAGAAGAAATTTTTCTTTTTTCCTGTACTTCTCAGGGACCAGCATCTTAACTTGTTTGACTTGAGGAACGGCAATGAAGAAAGAGAACCCTCAAGGATTTGCTGCAGCCCTCCTCAGAAAACCTACCTTCAACACTGTTTTCTCCCTTAACTCCTCCCTCTGAGCTCAGGGCATTTATTGGTTATATCACTGACTTGATTCCTTTTCCAGAACACATGTTAAAAATAACATGTAAATGTAACCCAAATGACCAGAACGAGGGCGATTCCTTCTAAGAGTCCAATTTGATGACTCCAAGCCCCCCTTGTCCATATCAGGACAGGACCTTTCCTTTCCAAGGTGCTCCCTCTCAGGGTGATTTCGCAGACCAGAGGGTCAGTCCTGGACACTGTTGTGTTGAGAAAGAAAAACAAAAGCCTTCTCAGCCAGCTCTGTGTTTTAGCTCTTGTGGCTGTGACCTGCGATGTGGCTCGGGCTGGCATGGTCAGTGGTGGCAGTGGGAGGGCACGCTCACTGTACTGACCTTGTGGCTCTCTGGGGGACAGAGGTGTCAGGCCCCATGTTAGGCTCGGGTTGGTTACTCTGCAATACCATAAGTTCGGCCCTTTGAAGACATAAATCTCCCAGCTCTCACACACATAGTTGTTTTCCACAGCTCAGCCTTGCAGCGCAAGCGCTGGGTCCCAGGGAGTCCCAGGAGCAGCCACAGGCCTTTCCTAGGATCTGGGATCTAACATGCCCGGTTTCCTGTGATGAGCGTCAGTGCAGTTACAGAGCAGATGCCATCTGTGAGCAGCAGCGTGGAGGACGGAGAGTAGGCACTAGAAGATCTGTACTAGTTAACCAGGTCCACCCCAACCTAATACCACGAGATGAGACAAATTCCACCAGCCTCTCCAAACTCTCTGCCCAGTATCTATGACCCGAGAAGCTCTGCTCTCCTCTAGGACGGCCACCTCGTTCCCTCCCCTAGGGTGGCGGGTGGATGCAACACTCTGTGTCTTGGCCCTGCAGTCCCCAACCCGCAGCGATAAGTATTTTAAGATGCAGCACTGGCCTTGGCTGTGTCCTCTTCCTGAGGTGTCGGCTGAGCACACACTAACAATCTGAAAGGAACCCCTTCCCCCATTCTCCCGAGGGGGAGAGCAGGGTCTCCGGGAGGGGCAGGCAGGCAGACAGGATGTGGCCCCATGTTCTGAACCAGCTATTTCTGTTTCTAAGAATGGGAATTAAAATGACCACTTTTCATCTTTTTATTTATAAAAGTAATACATGTTGTTATAAAACAAAATATTTAAAGACCATAGAATTGTAGAAAGTAAAGAGCAAGATACAAAATTGCTTCCTTTTCTTCCCCACCTAATTTTCCCTCCCTGGAGGGAATCATTCTACATTCTTTTTCTATCTCCGTAGAGTAATATAGAAGGATTATGTATTTAATAGGGACATAGTAATCGATGGAAGTAGAATCTCGTCTAGAGATAGAGACATACAAATAGATAAAGAGATACAGAGAGAGAAATGTGGCATTTTTATATAAAAATTTAATCACACCGTACATATTCTGCACCTTTACTTTTTCACCCAAAAGCACAGTGGGCTGCCAATCCATGCAGGATTTACACACGTGGCGTTCTTGTTTAAAGGGCTGGGCTAATATTCCTTTGTGTGGCTGTATGGTGACTTATCCATCCATAGTCCTACTGGCAGGCATTTAGTTCATTTCCAATTTTACCTCTTACAATCTCGCAGTGAACATCCTTAGACATCTATATGTTTGAGCATATGTGAGTTATATCCCTTAGTATATATAGCCCAAATTTCATTTCCTGAGTGGAAAGCTTATGTCCACTAAAACATTTGGTAGAAGCTGCCAAATTGCCCTTGAACATGACATGACAATTTATCCTCCCACCAACAGCAGGAGAATTTCCTTTCCTCAACACCTTATATTATGAATACTCTAGATATTTGCTAATCTGCTAAGGAAAATTAGTCTGTCCTTAGTTTTCTTTGTCTTTCTTTGGTCGACAATTAGGCATGGCATATTTTCACATCTTTATTAGGATATTTCTTTCTTTTTCTGAAAACCTCCTGGTTCATATTCTTTGCCCGTCTGTTGGGTCATTTCTTATGTACCTTAAGATCTCTTTTTCTATTAAAGATATGCTAAATGTGTTGAAATTATTTTTGCTGTGGTTTCCTTTCCATACAGAGGTTTCAATTTTTTGTGTGCTTGACTCTGACTGACCATCTTATATTTCACGGCCTGGACCCTTATTCAGTACAAAAATGCCTGGCCTTACTCACACAATAGCAAATGGTAGTAATTGGATTAGTATCTTCTTGACTAAAGAATGAGATGACAGGGGCCACTATGAATTAGTAGCACTTTCAAAGAATTTGCATTGTACTCATAGCAAAAACAGCAAATAATTTTAGAAAAATAATAATGTACATAAGGTTGGGCATGATTCAGTCAGTTTATGGGCAAATGCCTGCACATTTGATTCCTGGGCCCCCCGAACACCATTATTTTAAAACGAAGAGTGGATATAATATGCAATTATCATGTGCGTGTAAATCCAATCTTACACTACATGCAGGCACGAGGCACTGCAGAAGCCCGAATTAGGCCAGCCCATCTAAAGTCAACTGTGGGGAATTCCCACCTGCCATGCCAGACACCCGGGTCCCATTCCCTGCCCATGTGCTTCCCCCAAAAACCAACAAAACAAACAGAAAATTCAACAAATGGTGCTGTAGTAAGGGCACACCCACATGGAAGAAGTATGAAATGTGACCCCGCCGTACGAAGAAAAAAACAGTCAACTGTGCCCACCGTAATTTTAGTGCTGAATGCTTCACTTTACTCGAGTGCCTTACACAAGGCTTTCCCCGCGTGCAGTGCACGTGGCTCGAAGTGAAAGCGGCTGGTAACCAAATGGAGGCCAGCAGAACGCAGAGGCGGTGAGATTCGTCCAAAGGCCTCAGAGCCTGCCCTGAAATCAGCCTTTCAGCTGAGAAATAGCTGCACCTGCCAGAGCATCCTGCTGCTAAGAGAGGGACAGGGCAGCTTCTTCAGGGAAAAGACCTGAACCAATCAAAAAGATGCTATCATTAATGGTGATTAGAACAATGCTTATACAGCTCAGTGCTTTGCAGAGCCTGAACTCGGCGCTCCACTCACCCTCTTTACAGGCGAGGAAACCAAGGCACAAAAGAGTAGCAGTAGGGTGCTGGGGCACCTGCCCACAGAGCCTGACCCCTTCTCTCTGCAACAGGAAGCTGCCTCATTGCCAATTTCATTACAACACGCAGCAGGTAGAGATTCTGGGTCCCTGTAGAGCCTGGACCCCACAAGAAGATGCTGCCGACACATGCGCTTGGGGTACTGTGGGGATTCCCTTCGTAAAATTATTCTCAATAGTATCCAGAATTTAAATGTATGTCTTGTCTGTGTTACTAAACAGCCAGCTTTCCATCTGGGTTGGAATATTCAGTTGTCTCATTTATTTTTTCCCGTGGAATTGCTACCCGTCCAATCTGGGCTTCTCTGCCCGATGAGCACAACAGCCCGTCTATGGCACCAGGGTTTCAAAGGAGAAAGCGCTGATTGTTCCATGAAGCAAGAGCAGATGACCTATCGGCCTGAAATCTGTCTCCTTGAATTGCAGCAACTCTGATAGTATTATAGCATCCAAAAAAGGGCAGGTTTCAGGAAAGTGAGCGCAATGGCTTGAGATGATGAGGTGGGGTGTGGTCTGTTATTGGGCACGTGCAGATTGATTACACGCCTAGTCAGAGCGTAAGAAACGGTAGCCTTAATATGACGAATTTTAGTATTAAAACTGCATGAATTTTAGTATTATAATGGGGTATAGACCACTTTTAGTTTAAGTTTTAAGCTTCTGTGACTGTCAGATGGGCCAATTTTGGTTAACCTAGCTCCATCTAGTAAGATAACTTAGGAATTGGGGTGGGTTAGTTCTGGGCTGACTCAGGTTCCTTTACTAAACATTAGGGCTGTCTTTTGTGATCATAAGACTCCAAAGTTGTGAAACAGGAGAAGGTAGTACACGCAGGGCTTGTTAGGAGGTTTTTACAATCACAAGATAAAGGTTACGTAGTGATAAAATCATTATCAAAGATTAAGGAAGATGGGTTACAGCGCAGTGATTTCAGGTATTTCCCTCTGGCTATTCTAATATACTTGAAAGTAAAAAGGACATCTATATAATGATTCAGTCATCATAAATATTTGTCAAGTCTTAATATCTTGGTTACAATAATCTGGTCCAGTGTAAGAAGTGATGATAATTTTCTGGTATTTTATAGCCATTAAAGAAGAGAGAAAGAAGGGAAGAGACTTTCCTGTAATCACTGAAGTCTGGAATAGCCTAGACAAAATCAGTTATCTTGACAACATAGGACAAAAAATTGTGACAACCATTTACATTCATTTCATCGATTATTGTTCACTTTTCCATGTTTTTTCAAGCCTTCTCACTGTGAAAAGAACAACAGAACACGATCTTTTGCTTAAGTTAATTCACAGCACTTTAAAGTACATAATGAGGTGGAAAATTGAGTGTAGGAAGAGAGGAAAATTAGAAAGACAAAGGAAACATAAAGGAAACCAGCTAAAATTAAATCTTCATTTTTTATAGTCATAGTTTTTTAACTATGTTTTTATAGTCATAGTTGTCATCTCGGCCCTGTCAGCATATTTTGCCAAAGTTGTCCCATTACTGCTTTCATCATTATTTGTGTAGGCATATATATATAATATTTATTACATGCATGTACATCCAATCTTATACCGCAGTCAAGGTATGTCAGTTGTGTGTACATTGACTGAAAGTTTTAGATGACTCCGGCAGAGGTGAGACACTCTTGGCCCTTGACTTGGTCTTTCCCCAGCTCTCAGAGCCACCACTCTGTTATCACTGCTGTGCTCCAGGAAGGCTTCTTAATGGGGTAAATGTTCAGTTCAACCATTTAGAGTGGAGGTCTTAGAAATGTAAGGACTGTCAAATTTCAAGCAGCTGAAACCCTAGAAACTAAGTTCCAATTTGCCAAAAGGAAAAAGCACAAGAGGACTTTGCAGCTAAAATAGTGTGTAGGATTACTGAGCAAGAGCAGCACGCAGACGGAGCAGTGGCATCGCACAGGGGCACTGCTCAGAAGGCTGGGCCGAGCGAGCAGCTTCTTTGGCTGTTTAAAGGAAGACTGGAGGGAGGGAGCTTGTGGGCTGACCAAGGCAGTGTCCTCAGACAAGCAACAGTTGGCTGATCAGCAAGCTGCAGAAACAGGGTGTCCCGGCCATCTGGATGCTATCACTCATCTGGACTCACTTTAAACACCTTCCCTTCTTCCCAGGGGAGAGGCTTCCACTGCTACCACAAAGGATCACTGGTATGTCAGCTTGCCTCAGTTGGCCTCCTCTTCTTCTTTATAGGCCCCTGTGTAAAGTGGGAGCTCAGGCAAATCAAGGTGGTTAGTGTAATTATTGTTCATTCTACTTTCACAGGACTAAGGTGGCTGAAGAAGGTCAATACTCATCACTGAGCCCACTAATCCCCAGCAGGTGGCAACTCAAGTGAACACATAGCCTGTGAAAATCCCGAGTGTACACCTCCTTCTCCTTTTCTGGCTCCCTCCTGCTTCCTTTCTGGATCTCTATATTTCTCCCTTCTCTTTTGTTACTCATACACTGCAGATTTCTTTCCTTTTCTTCTCTCTTCCTAGCTACTTCTTCTATCCTGCTTCTTGTCAACTCCTCATAAAATGAAACAAAAATATTTTTATTGCAATTGGTTTATTAAAGAGGTCCATTCTCTACTTTAAATATTAGATTAAAGTAGAGTGACTTGAATGCTATATGCTCACTAAGGAGAGAACCTCTTTTAAATTGCCCTTAATATTTGATCTTTACTTTTTCCATTTGTGAATCAATGATCCTTTTATAAGAAAACAACACTCTTACCTTCTCCTGATTTTATGGAAATATAAGTTGAGAAAACTGTATACAGACAATATCTGCTTAGTACCTGAGGAAAAGATCAGTTGGGACTATCTTATATTTATTTTCCAAACATATATGGAGCTATTTTAGAAAGAGATCTCTTACCTTGTGTTAATTGCAAACAAACAAAACTCACCAGTAGATCTTTGGAAGGGGAGGGGCCCTGGTTTAAAGGGCTCTGAATTGCCACAGCTATGACCTCTATGGGGCCCTCCGTGTGATTAGTGCCTACCTTACATGTAACATGCACCCTACCTGAGCCACGCATGCACCCACATATGCAGCAGAGACCACCAGGGAAGAAGTGCTTTGTACAATTCTGTGTGGTACACTGAATAGAGTATTTCTATTTTCATTTATTTTCCTCATCTACTAAATTTCATGTGTAGATAATCCAGGAAACGAAGGTTGTTTATAAGCACATGATTTATATATATAGTAATAGTTATTCAACTGGATTTATTATTGGGCGGAGGCTTCCTGAGATAGAACTAAGGAAGGTTTCAAGAAAAATACATTAGAATAAAAAGTCTTCAGTGGCAAAAATTTTACATGGGATAAAAGTTCAACATCCTTTGCAAGCACAATCAGCAAAAAATAGAAATAAAGAGTATGAAAACTGGAAAAGAAGTAAAATTATCTCTATTCACAGATGACATAATCCTATTTGTAAAAAATCCAAAGAATTCCCTAGAAAGCTACTAGGGCTAATAAACGAATTGAACAAAATTGCAGGGTACAAAATCAGCAGCAAAACAATTGCATTTCTATACACAATGAACAATCCATGCGGGAAATTAAGAAAATTCCATCTATAATAGCAGCTATAAGAATAATTTATGTAGGAATAACTTTAATCAAGAAGGTGAAAGATTTGTACACTAAAAACAACACAACTGCCAAAAGAGGTTAATGAACATCTAAATATATGGCAAGACATCCCATGTTCATGGAATGATAGTATTGTTAAGATGTCACTACAACCTACACAATCTACAGATTCAACACAATTGCAACTAAAATCACAGTTGTCTTTTTTTCAGAAATGATAGAGCCAATTCTCAAATTCATATGGAATCGTAAGGAGCCAAAAATAACCAAAATTAATCTTAAAATGAAGAACGAAGTTGGAGGACTTAAATTCCCCAATTTCAAAACTTATTACAAAGTTACAGTAATCAAAACATTGTGGTACTGGCTTAAGGATAAAGATATACACCAATGGAATAAAATTGAAAGTCCAGAAATAGACCCACACATCTATGACAAATTGAATTTCAACAAGGGTACCAATTTCATTCATGGGGAAAAGGATAGTCTTTTCAACAATGATTGTGGAAAACTTATATCTATCTACATGCAAAAGAATGAAGTTGGATCCTACCTCAGACCACATACAAAAATTAACTTAAAATGGATCTAAATCCTCAATATAAGAACCAAAACCATAAAATTCTTACAAGATAACAAACAGGCAAATCCTCATGACCGGGGATTCAACAATGGAGTCTTAGATATGACACCGAAAGCACAAGTAACAACAACAAAAATAGATAAATTTGACCTCAACAAATTAAAAACGTTTATGCACAGAGGATGTTTTCAAAAAAGTGGAAAGACAACCTACAGAATGGGAGAAAATAGTCACAAAGCGCATATCTGTTGTGGACCTACTATCCAGAATACATAAAAACTCTTACAAATCAACAACAAAAAGAGACAAGCAACTGGGCAAGCCATGGTGGCTCAGTGGCAGAGTTCCTGCTTGCCATGCCGGAGACCCGGGTTTGATTCCCAGTGCCTGCCTGTGCAAAAAAAAAAAAAAATAGACAAACAACCCGATTTAAAAATTTGTAAAGTAGTTGAACAGAAATTTTTTTCCAAAGAGAATATACAAATGGCCGATAAATACATGAAAAGACGCTCAGCATCATTATCTATTAGGAAAACGCAAATCAAAACCACAATGGTGATGGCTATTGTTTTTTTAATAGTAAGTAAGCGTTGGGGAAAACCCAGAGAAAGTGGAGATATTGGAATTCTCGTGGATTGTTGATGGGAATGTAAAGTGGTGCAGCTATTGTGGAAAGCAATATGGGGATTCCTCATAACCATTTCCACTTACATACAGCCAAACAGTGAGATATATACCCAAAGGAAGTGAGGATAGAGTCTCAGATACGTGCACACCAGTGCTTATAGCAGCAATGCTCACAATTGCGAAGGGGTGAAAGTAACCCAAGTGTCCATCAACAAATGAATAGATGGACAAAACGTGGTACGTTGGCCAATGGCGCATTATTCAGTCATAAGAGAGAGAGTGGGGTTTGGAGCTGCAATGTGGATGAGTCCAACAGCATTATGCTCAGTGAAATAAGCAGGCACATAAGGACATATACTGTGTGAGTTCATGTATGTGAAATAGCAAATTTACAGGGACAGAAAGTAAATCAGAAGTTATCAGGGGATGGAAGAAAGGGGAAAGGAAGTTGTTTGATGGATACAGTGTTAGTAAATTTGAGAAATCTTAACCTAAAATTAATTTTAAAAAAAAGAAATATCTGTGTAAGAAAAAAAGAGGAGACCAAAGAGACCAAAACGTAAACCAATTCCACTGAAAGCTCTTGCAGCTTCTTGCACAGGCCCCGTATCCACCTGCTCCACCTTTCCTACTTGTCAGTCGTCATAGGCAGGAAGCTGAAAAGAGCATGAGCTGGCAAGCCCTCATGAGCCCAACCGGCCAGGGCAGCCCAGCTGAACCTCCTCAGAAGGCCTAACCAGTAAAGTCTTCTCAGCTTACATTTCTGCAAGACACAAAATTCAGGCCCTGGACCTGGCTCAGATGCACGACAGACTCTGATGGGCACAGGGCTTCCCACCTGCTCCAAGAGGTCCCGTTCGCAAGGCCCAAATGTGTGGCCACAGGGACACAGAGTCAAGTGCTTGCCAGCCTCAGTCCAGCCCTTGGGCTACCCCAGCCAATTGCCCCTGAAACTGGTCAGGATGAAAAGGTGCCCAGAGACCAGCACTCAGTGCCATGCACTGCTCCAGGGAAAGTCTTGTCCCCAGATCAGAGCAGACAAATACTGGAGTTTTAACAATTGCATATATAACAGTTGCAAAAGTCTAAAGTGAGTGCCTATCAGGAACAGGCTGGGCTGGGAAGGGGTGGGTCAGGGACGGCTGCCTTTCTCTACAAACCCTCCTTTAGTATTGGATTTTTGTTGTCGTCGTTGTGAGTATTGGATTTTTTTTTAATGTGTGCTTGAATTACTTTAATACAAACTTTTTAAAATTGAATTTGTCTTAATCCTCTTCCTCACTGGGAACCCCCTGGGGCATGAGCCAGGTTTGGGGTTATCTGAAAGGAAGATGTACAGCCAGCGGAGGCATGAAGACCCTGGTTTCTAGCCTTGACTCTGCAACTCTCAGCTCATCACCTCATCCTGCTCTAGAAGTGGGGACTAACAGAGGCAGAACTGCCGTGAGTTGTCAGGTGTCCATATGACAAGCTTAGAATCACAGAACCAGAGCAGGGAAAGCAGGCAAGGGCAGAGAGTCTTGCCAAAACTACATAATAACTCAGGGACAGAGCTCGGCTAGGAACTGAGGACATTTTCACGGGTTTCAACTTCCAACAGTAGAGAAAAAAAAGTTTGCCTTCTTCATGTGGTCTCCTCTGAGAGCAGCAAAGCAGACTTTGGGTCAGTTACGAGGTGGCTCAGTTGAAATGGAAGAATGGTCTCATTTCTAGGTCAGATTGGGAGAACTTTGGACCACAAAGTGGAGGAAAGTGAGAAAAGTACATTAAAAGTGTGTTTTGTGTGATGTGCATATTAGGTACAAGTAATTCCACTCTGCTCAGCGAAGTGTGACATGGGGAGGGAGGATGAGCAGAGTTTTGTGCCCTCCACCCTGCTTTAATCAGAGCAAACCTTGTATCTGTATTATATGCTGGAGCCTATGTAGCGTCTAGTTTGGAAAAAAGATTTACCTGCTAGAAAAAAAAAAAGTTTTGAAATGCCTGAGCTGCGCCCCTGTTCAGCAAGGCCTGGATTGGCGGGTCACCGGCCCACACTGACCCCACAACAGTGTGTCCAGGTGTTGCCCCTCAGCTGAAGAAACCACGCTAGGCCTGCAGGAGCTCGTGGCAGCCTGTGTTTATGCTGTGGTCCTTGGATTGCCAATAGATAATTACAGTCAGCATTTATTTGGGCACAGTACTTGTTATTACGTATTTTATTTATTACTGTACTTCATCAATTTTTAGACATAAAATTAGTTTATTAATATCTCTGAAACTATGCTGCCTCTTACAATCAGTGGTGACTTAGAGTCAATGAGATCCCGTAAACCGACTAACCCTCACATGGGTGAGGCCATCGCTGTCATCCATTTTAGAGCTGAGAAAATGGCAGCACAGATTGTTCAAGGTTAAGGTCATGTGCTGCTGCCAAAGCCCCCCAGCTGCTGTTGGGCAGGGGATGAGATGGCCTGTGGTGGGTCTTGTTAGCACTGGGACTAGACACGGTTTGAGATGGGAATTATGCAAAGCGGGGCATACAGCACTGGCATGTTGTGAAATTATGTGTAACTTGCCGGGAATAGAAAATCTAAGATGTATATTTTCTACCAACTCTGCCGCCTCCAACTACACTATTCACGGTAAACACCGTCAGTCTGTTCATGGAAAGGCTGACAAGGAAGTTTTCTTCTTTAAAGAACAGAACTTATGTAACTCCACAAACATAGTGACTTGCACACAGCAGAAACTAGCTAAATCTTAGTTCTCTTTTGTTTTTTAGGGATTAAAAAACTTCTCATCCAACTTTCTTGTGGATCCATACATTTGACATGTGGTCAGGGCGGCTGCTGTCTCTAGCACTGAAATTTACCAGCTGGACAGAAGTGTGTGCCTAAGGGAATATTGGATCTAGAGCCTCGACAATCCGAGGTGATTTCTAAACAGGTTTGTAATATATATAAAAGTTTCCCTGGCTGCCCAAGAAGTAGGAAAAGCACTTTTGACAAAGGGGAGTCATTTCCGTCATTTACCGTAAGCTCGCTGGGACACGGTGGAGGGAAGCGGAGTTGTAAATTCACGGCCAGGTGCGGCTGTCTGGATACTCAGGGACAGGAGTGAGAGCGCCAGGGGCCCAGCGGGCTTCCGCTCGGTGTGTGCACAGGGTCGGGAAAATACATGGTTTCCCTGTCACCCGGTAAAGAAGAGCGAATGGGCAAATGACGTGCAGCTCGCACACGTCACCCGAGAGGCCTGTGGCTTAGGAACATGCTGAGTCAACGTGCTACTTCAGAATTTGCATCACCTTGAGTGTGGACTTCCCCAAAAATGGAATTCTAAGCAACCCCAGATCCCTACCTGGGAGGGCTGAGATTTCCTTTCTCCCCGTCTCTGACAGTTCAAGTCATGCGGTGGATACAAACCAGGCCTCCTTCCCTCCACCCACATTTTCCTTTACATAGCTACAAAAAGAGATTTTTCCTACAGCTTCATCACCGGCAGATTAACCAGCATGCTAAAAACTAGGAAATAAGGTACAGAACTGCTTTCAAGGAATTTTTTTTTCAACTCTAAGTTGAGAATTCTTGAATTCATTATTCAGAATTCAGTGTAAAAATGTACCAGTCTGGAAGAGAAAATGATTTGTTGTTTAGAACAGTAAATAGGAAGCATTACATCATCAGAAGACGTTGGCTGGGTCTGGGTGGGTATTTTTCTAGGCGCTATCAGGTCACTGTGTCAGGGAAGGACAATCTGACTTCTAAACGGCGCGAGGTAAGCCTTAATTACATGTGTGCGCTCGTGAAAATGAAAGTGTATGGGCCTTGATGTATGAAGAGGACACTAAAGCACCATCAGACAAAAATGCGTTTGAGGTTGTTTTCCAGCTGCACCGAGTTTTCCTTCCGTGATTTCTGTAGCACATATGCTACTTGCGACCCATCATGATTTTGAGATGATCAGCAAACGTTTGTTCCTAAAAACAGGTTTTGTCTTTGAGGTTGAGGTCCTGGTGGTAGTGAGAGCGATGAGCAAGCTTCTGTGGGAAAAGTCTTATATGAGTTGGGATAAAGGTTTATAAGACACACGTTAGAGTGTAGTGATGGGCAGGTCATGACAATATTAGTTACCTTTGAATCAATCTACCTGAGAAGATTAATTGGGGGGAGGTATTTCGGAACAAGAACTTCAGCTGCTTAAGAGGCTTCTGCAATTTCTTTGCACTAAATTCATCTTGATAGGGTTGAGTTGAATCTGCTGATCATTTTCTCCTCTTGGCTTTAGGAAGGATATCTCAGGGAGCCACCCCCTGCCACTGCATAGCCTAAGGACCCGTCTGTCTGTCTCACTCACTGCTGTCTTTCCAGGGCTGGCACAAGACCTCACACAGAAAATCACTTAATAAATATTTGTTGCCTGAATACATGAACAACTGATTGAGTGAATGAGTGAATGAATGAATTGCTTATTGGCATGCTCATAATATAATTAGATATAGCAGGAAACTAATCACCAGCTCAACCCTGATTCCTACAGACAATGATATTTAGTGGGTGTCAAAATGGGAAGAGGCCACCCACAGTCTAGGCATCATGAAAATAGAAACATAATTCTAGAGAAAGGATGGTGACTTCCCTGCAATTACATCGACCCAAAGAAGGCTGCAGGGCACCCAAGGTAAGATGGGCTGTGAAACAGAAGCATCTGTTAACTAACAGAGGAGAATAAACTTATGCAGGGCTGGGCAGACGCCCTGAGCAATTAAAAAGAATTTCCTGCAGAAAAGCATTTCTTTTGATGATAACTTTAAAAAATAATTTGTGTAGTTTCTTTTTCAGTAGCCATGCTCAAGCTGTATCAGGCAGCGTTATTAGCATTTGCTAGCAACTGAAGCAGTAAGGAAATTACTCACCACGTTTGTTAGCTGAGGGTTATTAGGGGCAGAGGGAGAGGAGTGGCCTTCCTGAGGGTTCAATTCGCATTGCTGCCGTCAGCAGAGGTGTGGGCATGGAGGGAGGATGTGAGAATGGAGGAGGCAACTGGGTTGCCTCAGTTTCTTGTGAAGCATTGAAATTTGCACTGCATGTCACCTGACTTGGCAGGGGCAGCTGGTGTCTTTTGTTCTAGCAGAGGAGGGGTGATGCAGAAATCAGATAGGGAATAAATGTGGCCCTAAAACTTCTTTGGGTATGAATTCCACCCACTAATACAATCATAATCCCACTTCAAATACTTACTACCTCATTAGAGGAGAGACAAATGGTAGACAGTTTTGCCTGAATAAAATGATTGGTGTTAATATTGATACGTCAATATGTTTTCACAAAAATAGCTCCTAGAAATCCTTAAGAAATTATCCCTCAAGCAGATGAATTCCTGAAGTACCTAAGAAGAAGTACAATGTATCAGTTAGCCATTGCAGTGTAACAAACAATCCTAAAAGCTCAGTGGCTAAAAGGAACAGTCATTTATCATCTCTCCTGAGTCTCCAGGGCAGCTTAACTGCTCTGTTGGTCTGGCTTAGGCCTGGCTGATCTTGGCTGGGCTCACACACATGACTCTGATCAGGGCAGGTTGGCTGAGGGCTGGTCTAGGTTGGCCTTGGTTAGGACAACTCGGGAGCCCTTAAGAGGACTCTCCTATCCCTCAAGGGCTGGCCCGGGCACACTATTTAGGTGGTGGCATGTGTCCAAGAGAGAACGTGGAGATACACAAGCACTTTTCCAAGCCTTTCCTTGGTCAAGTTTACTACAACCCCATGTCCAGGCCCAGAGTCAGCATGGAATGGAACCACCAAGGTTATGGCCGCAAGGAGGTGTGAAGAATTGGGGTCAGCACCACAATCTACCACACAGGGGTAACTATTGTTTTCTTAAGATTTGTAGTTTATAAACTCATCTAGTGGTCTGCTTCATAGTTTCAATATTCAGTCATAATATATATAGAGAGAGCCTTGTTTTAGCCATAGGAAATGTCTTGAAGAGCAGTCCAAAACCCATAAATAAGTTCCTCGTCTCCAATTAAATGATAAAATTATGTCTGAAGAGTGCTGTTTTGTTTTCTGTTTCCCTACGTGCTTAATCAGGGTCTTCAAAGCAGCAGTTGTCACACAAATGTCACTGCTACCACCAGAGCAGCTGAACAGCTCCCCTGGGCTTCGTGCTTCCTTCTCTGTTCCATCTGGGAAAGCCACAGATTGCCCCCTCAAAACTCAGGACAAAGAGAAAGAGAACAGACAGGCATTTCAGGCATGTAAAAGATAGAGCAAAATCTTGATAGCTTTTTTCTTGAACTTCCTCTAATTTGTACTTGTAGAAAACAGTTACCAAAATCCTTCTAAGGCAGATTTTTTTTTTAATGTGACTTTTTCCCTACTGAGCTAAGATTGAAGCAACGAGTTATGCAATTAACTCAGTTGCTATGAAATGCCCCTGTGACAGTGTGGAAGCCGAGCTCCCCTTTGCATAACTATTGGCTGTTTTAGGTACACAGAAGCCAACTCAGAGCAGGATGTCATCTGTCAAAGCGCTGTTTCCAGCTGGTTTGCAGACCATGATATTAGGACGTGCGAGTTTCCCAGGGTGAGAGTTATCTGTTAGAATTCTCGTTTAAACCTTAACTCTGGGATCTGCACATGTGCTCTCAAACTTGGCAAATACACCTTCTAATTTATTCAAGTCCTCCAAATTCTGCCAAGCAATACAATTCTCAGGTCCTTAAATACACCGTCACATACCTGAAGTCACAGTGTGGTCTGCTCTTCTCTAACATTTTGACCAAACTCTTAATAATTTCCTATAAGGCATAGTTTCCAACAATACCATCATTTTTTCTTGCTTTTCTCTAGTCCTGGTTCTGCCACACCTGCTCTTAAATGTGGTCACCGTGTTATCCCCTGGTGGGGTAAACTGGGTCAGTTCCCAGGCCTTACACCTGTCCCCCACAGTTTGGTGACAGGTGGGCTGGAAATGACTCAGGAGCAGCGTGTGCAGGAACAAGAAGCGACTTCCAGCAGCGAGTGTGGGAAAAAGCTTGAGGGTTTCGCACACAGGCGAACTCGGTCAATAAATCCTCCATCCCCACCAGAGCGAAGGCAGGAGAGCCCTTGCCTCTGTTCACAGACTTGTCAGGATCCTCCTTCCTTCCAGGTTCACCCGTAATATCTTCCTTCCTTCCAGGTTCACCCGTAATATCACTGTGACGAGAGTATGCCTGGAAACTAGCGGCCAGCACCAATGACGCGACTTTTCTCCCACCTCACCGCATCAACCACAGTGATGCCAGGCGGGATCAAAATCTGTTAAGACTCTGACCATGGCAATGGGTAAGGCCTCGGTTTGCAAGGCACCCTTCTACTGGCGCAGCCTTGCAGGCATTTCCTCCAACACTGCAGTGTGCTCCGTATTCGGCTTTGGACCATTCCAGCTCCCGGGTCTTTCTTTCCCTTGCTGTTTTTCCGATCTGAACTACTCCCATCTTAGTGTTTTCTCACAAAAGTAGCTGAAGTGTGCTGGTTGTGTGGATGTAAGGAGGGTTTTCTCTACAGGTCATGCTTTCCATACTTTCCTCTAGTGCATTTCATTCTGTTTCATCTAATTTGGAGTTCCTAAAGTGTATTTCAAGCAAATAGTAAGAGGTCATGGACAAAAGCTTTCCATGATTAAGTATGCATTAAAACAGACCACTGCAGGGCTTTACTGAACATTTAATATGCTGTTATGTCAGTGATGGGTGTGTGACATTAGCCCCACCTCATAGGGAATTGGGTGGCAAAAGCCCTGCACAGGAATCACTCTGAGAATCACTGGTGCCACTTGTCAAAGTCACATTCCCAAGATAAATGTGGAGTATGCCCCAGGCCTCCCCAAGGGCTGCTGGTGAGCCTCAACTCCCCCTGGCCAGGTCTCCCTGGAGTCACTGGGCCTCATTGGGCTGAATTTCAGCTGCCACCAGTCAGAAGTAAATAGGGAGATTGTATTAAATATCCTTAGATCTCTCTGTTAGTGAACTAGCACGCTTGCAGGTTTCTATACTTTTCACATTGATTTTTGGAATTTAGAGTTTTGGATCATTCACTCATTCATTCAACAATTATTTATTGAACATACACTTTGTGTAAGGCACCTGGGAATAGAGCAATGAACAAAATAGACTGAGAATCCCATTCCGTTTGAATGCTATAGTCTAATAGGTAAAGGTAGATAGTGAATGGATCCGAAATACTTTATATCACAGAAGCTGATCATTGCTTGGGAGAAAAAGAAGCAGTGAAAGATAGGGAATCGGGGTCTGGGTGGGTACTTTATTTCATAGTGTGTATCAGGAAGGACTCATGGGTGAGGAAGTGGGGGAGAAAGCCTTGTGAATATCTGCTGGGAGAATACCCAAGGCAGAGGGAACAGCCAACACTCAGGTAGGCAGTTTGCTGGAGGTATGAGTCTGGAGTTTCGGAAGTTCAGTGCTGGAAGCATAAATCTGGGAGTGATCACCACACGTATGATGTTAAAGCTGAGAAGCTGGTTGAGCTCACCAAGGAAGTGAGCGTAGCTAGCAGAAAGAGGAGGTATCAGACTTGAGCCTTGGGACAGTCCAAAGTTTAAAATATGACATGATGAGGCAGAATCAGGCAAAGGAAACTAAAGGCGTGGCTGCTGACAAAGGAGGAAAAACAAGAGAGAGGAAGCCCAGTGAAGAAAGAGGGAAGGATGAAAGCAGATGGGTAGAGTAAGATGAAGATTGCATAGTGAGCTGGATATAGCACGACAGAAGTCACAGGTGAACTTGGAGGGGCTGTCTCAGTGAGTTAGTGGGGGATGAAATCATAATTAAAAGCGGGTTCAAACTTTGGGTATTTTTATGACCCTGAGACTCAGAGTCAGAGCTCTGAAGCTATGGAAGTCAGCAGCACCCCATACAGGAACTGTTTAAAAAGTTGAAAAAGTGATCAGACACTGAGTAGAGATATGAGTGAAGCTGATCGGGATAGGACTAAGGTATATCAGAAGACAGGGTAAAGGATGATATCGTCCATATCTTCAAACCTCAAATTCTATGCGAGACTAAAGGGAGAGATGTTTATTTGGTGCAAATTTATATTTTAGGTAGTGCATTTACTAATGTAACTTGTATGGTCAGTTTAGTTGAACACCATAAGTACAGGGAATCTTGAATAGAGTGTGAGATTTTGTTAGTTTCTCCAGGTTAGTGTGATACCCCAATATATTCCACAGTGATGGATAGTGAATAAAGAAGTATTTGCAAAGTCCCCTTAGGGGAATGGAGAAAAAGGGGTAAATAGTCAACTTCCCTATTTGGAGAATTTCTGATATTTTTACAAGCTGTGGGGACAACCTAATCAATAGGCTGCGTCCTCGATCTTGGGATTTGCCCCTATGAAACTTATTCCTGCAAAGGATAGGCTAAGCCTACTTAAAATTATGCCTGAGAGTCACTCCAAGAGAACCTCTTTTGTTGCTCAAATGTGGCCTCTTTACCTAAACCAACTCAGCAGGTGAACTCACTGCCGTCCCCTCTATGTGGGACTTGACGCCCAGGGGTGTAAATTTCCCTGGCAATGTGGGAAAGGACTCCCAGGATTCACCTGGACTCAGCATCAAGGGATTGAGAAAGCCTTCTAGACCAAAAGGGGGAAGAGAGAAATGAGACAAAATAAAGTTTCAGTGGCTGGGAGATTTCAAACGGAGTTGGGAGGTTATCCTGGAGGTTATTCTTACACATTATATAGATATCCCTTTTCAGTTTATGGTGTATTGGAGTAGCTGGAGGGAAGTACTTGAAACTATAGAGCTGTGTTCCAATAGCCTTCTTTCTTGAAGATGATTGTATAACGATATAGCTTTTATAATATGACTGTGTGATTGTGAAAACCTTGTGTCTCATGCTCCCTTTATCTAGGGTGTGGACAGATGAGAAAAAAATATGGATTAAAAATAAATAAAATAATGGGGGAACAAATGTTAAAATTAAAAATATATATATATATTGGGTAGATGGAAATACTAGTGGTCAATGAGAGGGAGGGACAAGGGGTATGGTATGTATGAGTTTTTTTTTTCTTTTATTTCTTTTTCTGGAGTAATGCAAATGTTCTAAAAAATGATCATGGTGATGAATATAAAACTATGTGATGATATTATGAGCCATTGATTGTACACCATGTATGGAATGTTCGTATGTTAAGAATGCATGTACTTGTACATTGTTTTATCAATAAAAAATTTTTAAAATCAACAAATAATAGGAGGAACAAAGGTTAAAATAAATTGGGTAGATGGAAATGCTGGTGGTCAATGAGAGGGAAGGGTAAGGGTTATGGTATGTAAGAGTTTTTTCTTTTTATTCTTTTTTTTGTCTGTAGTGATGCAAATGTTCTAAGAAATGATCATGGTGATGAATGCACAACTGTGTGATGATATTGTGAGTCGTCGTGCACCATGTAGGAATGTTTGTAGATTAAGAATGTTTGTGTGTATGT
This sequence comes from Tamandua tetradactyla, assembly GCF_023851605.1. NCBI lineage: Eukaryota > Metazoa > Chordata > Mammalia > Pilosa > Myrmecophagidae > Tamandua > Tamandua tetradactyla. The sequence continues at coordinate 46,154,493 of NC_135348.1, read as the reverse complement.
TGTTTTATCAATAAAAATTTTTAAAAAGCGGATTCAAGAGAGAATGAGAGAAGAGAGATTAGAGAATAGCAGAAAGACATAATTTCAGTGTTTTGCTGTAAAGGAGAATAGAGAAATGAAGCAGTAGTTGGGGAGGAGTGAGTGCTCAAAACTATTTGAAATATCGAAAATATAATAGCTTGTTTTATGCTAATGGAAATGATCCACTAGAGAAAGAAAAAATAGTGATATAGAAGAGAGAGGAAGAACTGCTGCAGCGACGTCGTTGAGTGGTTGTGTGGAGATGGGCTTCAGTGACAAGTGAAGGGCTTACCCTCAGATAGGAGCACAAAGCGTTCTCACTGGATAGTAGGAGAGAAAGCCAACAAATGAGCACAGAATCAGGCAGGTGGTAGATATGGAGATGGGAGCATAAGTTCTCTTCTGATCGCTTCTATTTTTCTCAAAGACAATGGAATCAAGGTCATTAGCTGAGATTGAAGACAGGGAAGAAGGTATCAGAAGAGAGGATAAGAAGTTAAACAATCATGTTAGAGGTGGGGAGGGTGAATGGACCAGGGAATTTAGTGGGTTTATCAGGCAGCCCTAGGGTCCATTTGAGGTTGATGTTCATGCATTTTAAGTGAGACCAGTTGGCATGATTGTGCGTTTTTCACCAGCCAAGCTCAGCTGTGTGTGTGGGCACGGAGTGGGTGGAGAGGTAGATCTAATCACCATGCTTTGCCAGTTGAAGACTGTTGAAGACAGTGAAAAGGGAGTGATAATAGCGGTAGATGAAGAGCATGACGATGTAGGTAAGCGACTATCATAAGGTATAGGATCTTTAGGTTGTCAATAGTGGACTGAAGGATTGCTGGATTTGGGGTACTAGAGAGAATAAGTTGAAAAGATGATCGTGCTTGGAATTGAGGTTATGGAGGGATGTAGACAATTTCCAATGACACACATCTAAAAGGGTATGGCCACAGAGGTGAGTGGCCGAGGAATGGTGTAGACAAAGTCTTTGAAACAGATGGTGTCAAGGAATGAGAACCCAGAATATCCAAAAGATTTTCTAGTGGAGAATTAAATAGCTAAGAATTGTCAAGAGAAATTTTGGAGAGGAAGTGAGAGCCAGGAATTTTTAAATGTAGTTAGCCAGGAGCTAAAATTTCAAAGAATGAGGGAAGGTAACCTCAACAGCGGGAGAATGTAAAAGATTGAAGTGAGAAGTAACTAGTGCTACGTGCCTTGTGCCATGCCAATTCAAAGCAGGTGTTCTCTTTTCTTTTGTTTTTAGGGAGCAGTGAGCAAGAGTAGTCTAGAATTGGCCATGAGGATCAAGCTGTATGTCATCCTCTCTCCATCCCTCCTCAGCCCTTGCAACTTCTATAGTATGTCCTTCCGGTTAGTATTTTAGGCATATATCACTTCTTGGCTTTCTTTCCTCCTGAGCTTTCTCCTTATTGCATTCCACTAACGACTGGGAGCAATGATTCTCAGCCTTGGCTGCACGTCTGAGTTATCTGTAGAGGGTTTTGTAATTCTACCATACCCAGGACCGACGAGGAGCGCGGGCTCCGGGTGGCTGTAATATTTAATGCTTTCCAGGGGATTTTCATGAGCTGGCAAATGGGAAGCGCTGCCCCGGGGAATGGTCTGAAAATGGCTGTGTCTGCCCAGGCCTGGAGTTGTTATGGAGACTGGCCCACGTCTACACCATATTCCTGGAAATACTCCTGACCCAGGAAGATGATGACTAAGTCTCTTATTTTTCAAATGAGAAAATGTAGGCTTAACTAATTTTTAAAATCTTTTCCATCAGGGATAGAAGTGGGAAATTGGGAAAGGGGAGGGAGTTGGTTAAATTCTGGGAAGGAAGATTCTGAATTACACAAAAATTGGTGCTGTCTTTTCCAGAATCTCCTCAGGGCTCTGACACCCCCACGAAGCGGGTTCCCTGAGGCCAGGCCAGTGCTCTGTGTATCCAGGACCCTTCCTGGGCCCACTGCCTGCCCAAGCCGCAGGCTGTGCTGGGGACCCCGGGCGGCTCTCACTGCTGGCCGTGCGTGGGAGCTGTACCCACGCCCCACTCTCTCAGCACCTGCGCTCCTATGTCTGCACAGCCACTGTATGAGCAGTACCTCAAATTGCATCATTTTTTTTTTGCACAAAGTGGAAAAAAGAAGTTTCAGAATATGCATTCAACTTCTTACAGCCTCCTGTAGGAGCCAGATGAGTTAAGAAAGGGGTGGCCGGCATCGGAGGGCACTGTGGCTGCAGCCTGTAGGGCCTGAGCTGCCCCTCCACCTTGCCAGTGCTGCCCCCCAGCCCCCGTTGTTCCTTCAATGTCAGGACTAGCACCCTAGCACATTTAGTTTTGTAAATTTACTGGCTTAATGAGTGAAATGCCTGCCAATGTCGCTGGGATGGCCCTATTTTCACTGCTGGCCTTTCTCCTTCAATTGGGAAGACAGGGAATGCCTTCAAAGCAATTCCTCGTCTTAGGCCACCCTTTCCATGGGCCGCCTGTGCTCCGAGGATGCCCAAACCAAACCCATGACCTTTCTAAGCAGCTGAGCAAAGACAGTAGGGAACAGTTTGTAACTCGGTAGGAAAAAAAAAAACCTGGTGAAAGCAGAAACCAGAACAAACTCCCAAATTGGCCTCCCTTGGATGTGCAACTGCCTGACCCTGCCTAATGAGCATCCATGCCTGAAGGTCTCTGCCTGTATTAGGGGAAAATAAATATTAGCAGAAATAATGAGGCTGTGGGGCACACGGCAAGGGTGTGTGCGGCTTCTCTCTTCTCCTCTTCCTTGCTCATTGCTTGCCACCCTTCTCCCCGCTTGCCCCCTGTTCCTTGCTGTCCACACCACCCACTGCTCACACTTGCCTCCCGGCTCCCCACGCGAGTCACTGACTCGGCTCCCACAGTCACTTGCATGGTCACTCCCGGGCACTGTCCGTGGCCCTTTCTGTCCAGGTGCCTTGGCTTTAACCTTTTCTCCACTTCTCATCAGCAGTGGCCTATGCGTCTGCAAGCCTCTTGGAGTCCAAAGCAGCCAAACCAACAACAGGACAGCGTGGATTTGTGACAACTCTCCCCCCCGCCACCCCCCAGTGTTTGGCCCGCCTTTTGGAGGATGCTGCAACCACACACATAACTGAGGTCGAGGTGATGCTCTCCAGAGGGGAAGGCGCACATCAGCAGCCCTCACGTGCCTTGGTCAGGGCTCTGTTAAGCTGCTTAAAAATATTGTTGAGGCCACATTATTGTTTTCATTTGAACAGACACTTAAAATGGGGAGATCTCATGATTTCTTTTGTGTCACACAGGGCCTGCTTTCCAGCAGGGCAGACATTAGCTGGAACTGATGAAGCTCCTTCAGCAGAGGCCGTCGCCCCAGCTGGCCACAGCGCCCACCACTCCTTATCTGTCCCCAGCTTCCTGGCTCTTTTGTGCTACTTTCCTGGCCCATGGAGGCACTTATTAGGGCCACTGTGGTAGATTGAATGACGTCCCCCAGCATGGGCACACTCTCCACCTTAGTTCACTCCTGTGGGGGTGAGCACATGGCACAGGGTGTTCTGAAACTGTTGTATTCAGTTAAGGGGTGGCCCAGCTAAGTGAGGGGGGCTCTGACTCCAGACTCCTGGGGTCCTTAGGGAACGGCCAGGAGCAGGAAGTCAGGAGAGAAAAGCGAGAACACTGACATGACAGGAAGCCAAGGGACCCCAAGGTTTGCGAGCATGCCCCAGCCCCAGAATGCCACAGTCTTGGGGAGGGAAACAAGACTTTTCATTATCTCAATATTGAACTTCTGGTTTCTGAAGATGCAAGCCAATAAATTCTGGTTGTTGAAGCCGGCCCATTGTGTGATACGTGGGCTGGCAGTCCAGGCAGACTAAGACAGCTGCTGTGAATTTCTTTTCTTTTTTATAAAATAAGAGCATTAATTAAAACATTGTTATGAAGATAAGAGATAATATATATACATAATAAAATATCTAGTACAGTGAATGCTGGCTATTCTAATTATCTGCTTGTGCTCTCTTTCGTGGTCTACACAGAAGATCGAGTGCTTGTGTACTGACCAGTTCATGTCAGCAGGCGGGGAGGACAACACGACTGATACCCACCCATGGTGATGAACCCAACCAAACTCAAAGGCTTCCAGAGGATGGGTGCCCCAAGCAGGTGGGGGGGGGCAGCAGGTCTCAGCACAGATACATGACTTTCTGAAGTGCCTACATCCAGGACCCTGAAACTTACCAAACATTTTGTATCTCTGCTCTGCTGATAGGTCGGGAGAGAAATAGGCCAAGGCTGTCAACTCAAGCAGTGGCAATAGAGAAGGAAAGGACATATTTACGAAACCTGTTAAAATCAAAATTAATGCTATGTAATGGGTGTGTTGGCTTTTCGTTCTACCACTTAGCTAAGCTGGAATGAAATTTCCCCGCATTTTCTTCCCTCTATGGCTCTAGGTTAGAGGTGGCTCCAGACGACATTTGGATGTGATTTGAAAGGCAGAGGCGAAATGGAAGCCGTCCTGCTTTCACAGATCTGCTGGCTCACCTGGACAACAGCTGACCCAGAGCTTCTCTAGCTCCCACCATCTCCTTCAGTTTCTCCAAGCGCTGGTCCGAGCTCATGTGCAATTCTCAGGCGAATGACCAGCTTTTCCTAACGCTGCTAAGGGTAGATGCAGTGAGTGTCAGAACTGAGTTCCAAATTTTCCTTGCAAATTCTAGTATCCTGGTAGTTCTAGTTTTTCCTCAGGTTTCCCCCAAGCTTCCTTCCTGACTGCCTGCCCTGCTGACCAAAAGCGATCCCAAGGCTCTTGGGCTCTCTGGTGACTCCCAGGGGTGAATGCTGCAAAGTAGCCTTCAATACCACTCTCCCCACCTCCACCTCAGCAAACGAGACCCCTCCTCAGGCCTTTCCTTCCCTGGCTCCTCCCACAATTGTGTACGACCTCATTCCTACCGTGAATTCCTTACACTGTGAAGGCTCTTCTCCCCGGGTGGAATCCTGACTGATGCACAGACTGAGGGAAGGGGACAACGGAAGGCTTCCAGGTCTCTGGTCTGGGACATGTACTGGGTGGGTTTGCATGAAGATGTCCATAAGAAAGCTAGAGACACATGTCTAAGCTCATGAAAGGACTATCCTGAGGGGGTGCAAAAAAAAAGGAAGAGGCAGGTGGATTAACATAGGGAGGCCAGAAATCTGGGAAAGCTCTCATCCCCAACCCAGGCTGGCTTTCGCCAAGGGGTTTCACCTCTGGAGGGGTCAATCGTGGTTGTCCTTAAAGAAATTAGTGACCCAAAGTATCTATGCTACATCTATATTAACGACTATTAACTTCTTTATAGTCCCTTTGTATATAGACTTGATACGCTTATTTTTCTTTCTATTCTATTCTATTCTCTAGTCTATTCTATTCAACTCTAACTATTTGAATAGAAAAAAAGAGATTTAAAGAGCAGGGAGGCTCTGCCATTTTAAGGAAGCTAAAATGGCTTGCGCGCCGTAGGGGAGGGGCTGCAGAGGAAGAGAGGCCCCCCAGTGCTTCTACTCTCTGCTCGAAGGTTAAGAAATCGGTGAGAAGAAGCAGCTAATCCACTTGAGACATACAGTTTACCCTCAGGATTCACCTGTAAAGTACCACGGTGGCCCTTTTGGTTTTCTCCCAGTGCTCATTGGTTAGACTATCACAATGGCACACTTCTGCAGTGGGAAGGAGAGGGATTTTAGAGATGTATCGGGAAGAGAGACACTGAAACTGGTCTAATCATGGTCTAGAAATGAAAATTACATTGCAAATTATGGAGGCCATAACTTACAAGCACTGCATTTGTTTAAAAGGATTTTTTTTCCGATTAGATGAGAATGATTCCAGAGCACATGAATATCTTCTAAATATGCAAGATTATATGCTATAACTTTGCTCCTAGAGGATCTGAAAGATGTCTCATCAGCTGATTATCTAGAAATCAATAGTTTTTAAAAAGCGAGGGAAGCTACAAAAGCAGATGACAAATGAGTATATTCATGTCCATTAACCTCAGAAGACTCTTGAAAGCACTTGTGTGAGGTATTCATAGTTTCAGCTCTATTTGGAAAATATCATCTGACCGCTTCTCACGGCCTCCACTGATGATATTCTACTCAGGTCGTCACTCTATCATGCCTGGACTATCACAGTGACCTCCTAACTGGTCTCTCTGCTTCTACATCCCCCCATCATCCATTCACATCACCCAGCAGCCAAAGGGATTCTTTAAAAAATGTCCGATTATGTCATTGCTTTGCCCAAAACTTTCCAAGGATTTTCCCTCAGGGTAAAAGCTAAAATCTTTGCAAGGAACAATGTGGCTCCATGTGATCTGGCCCCTGCTAGATCCTGACTGTCACTCTTATCCCAGTACCCTGGCCTCTTTGCTTCTTGAATGTGCCAGGCACTGACCCTCCCCAAAGCCTTTGCACTAGCTGTTCCCTTTGCTTCACCAACTTCCTCACTTTCTTCAAGAACGTGTATGAATTGTACCTTGTCTATAAGGCTACCTTCACATCCCTGTTATATGCCAAACTTCCGCCTGCCACCCCACTTCTGATCCTCCTTACTCTCCTCTACTTTTTCTTTTTTCCCTTGCAATTGTCCCCTTCTAACATCCTATGCTGTTTACTTATGTACCATACTTATTATCTGTATCCTCGCATAGAATGTCAGCTCCGTGGGGGCAGGTATCTGAGAAAGTTTGCACACTGATGCATCCTAAGTAACTAGAACTGTGCCTGGCACATAGCAGGGACTCAAAAAATGCCTGTGGAGTTGAATTGAATGTTTACGCTCGAGGATGAGATTCAGCAACTGTAGAATAGTGGTCTTCGTTACATTATGTTCAGCATCCAAAACAAATGTGCAAACAGACATGAAAAAGACCAGGTCGTAGACGTCATTTGTCCTATATGGCGAATATATAAACTAGAACTCAAGTGCTTGCAGCTTGTGTGTCAAAGGTAGAGGATGTTGTTCAAAGCCACCACCTCACACAACCACTGGGCTGGGCTGGCCATGAGGGAAGCATTCTCAAAATACCAGGAGGCAAAGAGATCATGTTTTAGAAGGGGTGTTCAAGAAATAGTGTCTCAAATCAGCTACCTTTTGTGCATGACATTTAAGGATGCTGAATTTCCAATTATTTAGATACACTTAGACTCTAGTAGCAATCAAATGGCTCCAATGTGATGGGCATGGCGTAAGACACCTAACTTGCTTCAATTCATTTAATTCTCCCCACAGTGAGCAGACAGTGTCATTTTGCAAATGAGGAAATTAAAATACGGAAACACCATCCAACATCCTCAATATCACACAGGCAGTAAACGGACCAGCCTGAACCAGGCTGCCTCTTGTAACAGATTTCTTCGGTGAGTATACATATGAAAAAAAAGAAAGTAATAAATTTTTGTTTGCATATATGTAGTTGTGACAAGGATAGTCTCACTCTCTCTTTCTCCCCTTCCCACAAAAAGAACAATGTTTCGTGTCCAGGTGTGGTGCTGGGCTTTTCCATTGTTGCACAAAATACAAATAATAAGAGAATGTGAGTTGAAACACAGAGGTTAAGACTGATTCACATGACATAAAATCTGATCACAGAAGAGGGAGATAAAAGTCTACTAGGCTTGGATTCATGGTGTAGTTTCTTGAGGAGGTCTTGGAGATGGATTGGAGGGTGAATTTGGTGTCGAGGAGAAGTTGGGGAAAGGCTATTTAACTGAGTATTTTGAAGGTCATTTCCTGCTGACACTTTCAGGAAATCCTGCAGTAAAAGTACAGACATTGTTTGTCTATTTGGCGGCCAGAGAGTTGTTTCTTTGAGTGGGAATCCATATGGAGTGGGTCACAAACCAGCTTGCTTGTATGGATTAGGTTTTGAAAGAAACACAGGTAATGCGCTCCACCAGTCACCCAAGCTTGAAATCATGACGAATTCTGATATCTTCTGCATCAGACGCTGCACAGTAAATCACCCCAAAACTTCATGGCTAAATCTATAATGGACATTTATTGCATCTCACAGTTTCATTCCCGTATTTGGCCCTCCTTCAGGACTTCTTGAGTGGCCTGAGATGTGGCGGCTGGCTGCCCCCAGCATGAGCGCTCCCCGAGAGAGCAAGACAGAGCTGCAAATGGCTTTTATGTCCTCTCCTTAGAACCTTCTCACCGTTGCTTCCACACGGCGAATGAGCATGCGATGCGGGGGGGACCCCACCAAGGCCATGACTGTTGGGGCGTCTTGGAGGCTGGCGGACAATTTCGCCCCCATCCATGCTCCTTGAATACTAACTCCTTCCTCAGCACAGTCTCGCATTTCCCCCATCTTCACCATTCAGCTCTTAGCCCTGCCTTGCTCAGGCTCTGACTAACGGAACAGCCTCTCGACAGCGTTTCCAGGCTGACTGGCACTTTTCCTGCTGCCATCGACCAGGCACACTGGGGGAGAAAACGAAGAAAACGCGACTTCAGTTTTGAGAAATGCGTTCGGGAATTTATGCTGCATACACACCAGAAAATAATTTGGGTCAATATGATAAACTATAGAAGATAATGATCACATAATTGCTATTTAAGCCATTTAACATAAACCATGTGCCTTGGTTCTCGCCACCTTCCCCGTTGCATCCCCAGGCCCCCAGCTCACACAGCACCTCAGCTTCATGACACCTATGGCGTCCATTTATTACCCTCCCTCTTGTTTATAAATGGGAAAAATAAGGCTTAGAAAGGCTGGGGAACTTACCTCCTGCCGCTGTAAGTGCTGGGGCCTGACTTTGGAGCCAGGTTTGTTGGGATTCAATTTCTTCAACTATTCTGCTTGACTGCCCCATTCTTTATAATACGTGCCTCACCTCCACCAGCTTGGTTTTATGGATGTGTGTGTGTGATTTATTCAAAATATTATCTTAAACACCCAAAACATGTGTTCCTGGGAGAAATTTTTAAATAAAGGTAATATAAAGACAAAAATAGGACAGTTTAAACTTGCATTGTTTTTTCACGTGATCCAGCCATCGTTGAGAGGCGTCACCAGTCTGATTCCCTCCCCAGGCCCTCCTGGGGGAAGGATGGCCTCCTGTGGACGCCTCACTGATGTTTCCCCATGGGATCCAGCTCGAGGCAGCTTCCCACGTGGGCCCAACGGAAGGTCAACGTCTGAAGGAAATGTACTGAGTATTGAATAATTTTCAGGAATAACCCAGGAGATCCAGGGGTTTGAATAATCTGCAATGATAGTTCTCAAGAAGGTAAAATTATCCTTCGTGAGAAAAAAGACAGAAACTCCTCCACGCCCGTTGGGCTATGCTTCCTTTTATACATTCCTGAGGTCCAAGCAGTCACACGCTCTGGGGGTGGAAGGCTCCGCTGCTGCCACTTGCTGGGAGCCCAGCTGCTGCTCCCATCTGGCCTGGGGACCCGCTCGACCCACCGAGGTGCTCACGCTGATGCTTGCTAAGAGGGCCCTGTGTTGATTTTAAAAGGAAAGAAGCACGGCGTGTGGGGCCGGGACTCGTCCCTCTCATGAGAGCGTGAGAGCGCTGAGCAGCGCTGCGCGTCGTGGCAGGTGCTGCAGCAGCCAGCTCGGGGGCGTCGTGGGGCGCCGTGTCCTCCCTGCGCTGGCTCCCAAGGCCCGCCTAGGGCCCGGAGACAGCCGAGAGGGCAGGTGGCGGGACAGGGAGGTGTGGAAGGAGATGGTTCCGGACCAGGCCTGGAGGCTGCACAATGGTACTTCAACCCCACTTCCGTTGGTCAGAGCTCAGTCTCAGGGCTGCGTCCAACCGCAGGGAAGGCCGGGGAACTGGTCTAGCGATCTGACACAATACACTAACCGATGAATGTTTGTAGAGCAATTAGCTCAGTTCCTCTTTATAGTAAGTGATCAAAAATGATAACAGCTATAATTTTTAGTAATAGGAACTGTTCTAGTTGCTAGCTGCTGGAATGCAATACACCAGAGACGGATTGGCTTTTAATAAAAGGGGATTTATTCTGTTAGTTCTTCAGAGGAAAGGCAGCTAACTTTCATCTGAGGTTCTTTCTTACGTGGGAAGGCACAGGATGGTCTCTGCTGGCCTTCTCTCCAGGCCTCTGGGTTCCAACAACTTTCCCCGGGGTGACTTCTTTCTGCATCTCTAAAGGCCTGGGCTGAGCTGCAAGTGCTGAGATGAGGTGTGCTGAGCTGCTTGGGCTGTGCTTTGTTGTGCTCTTTCATTTAAGCACCAGCCAATTAAGTCAAACGTCATTCATTGCAGCAGGCATGCCTCCTAGCCAACTGCAGATGTAATCAGCAACAGATGAGGTTCACATACCATTGGCTCATGTCCACAGCAACAGAACTAGGCACCTTCACCTGGCCAAGTTGACAACTGAATCTAACTACCACATGTCCACCTTGTCAACTTGGCAACTACATGCATCACCTTAAACAATATTAAGGTGCAAAAAATTCTCTTCTAGCTGTGGACCTATGAATCTCAAAACAAGTTGTCTGGTGCCAATATGCAAAGGAGGGACAGTCACAAGATACAGGTTTTCATTTCCATAGGGAGAAACACAGAGGTAAAACCTGCAGGGCAAGCACCGTGGGATTTCAAAGTCTGACAGTCATTTATCCTTCAGCTGTAGAAAGTGGCAGTCCCACCCCTTCCAAGGGCCTATGCAGTGGCCGGCCTCTTACCAAATCAACCTCGGGGAACATCGAGGAGACCACATTTTCTCGGCTCCACTCTCTCCAGGCATCAGGGCCACCCGTGGGCTCTCTGCCATTTCTGGGGGACACGCTCACCCCTCCATGTGGGGGCAGCCAGGCTCTCCGCAGTCCCCCAAGGAGCATGCTACACCTTTTCCAAGGCCTGAGGCTCACAATTCTTCCACTGCAGCAAGGTGGGAGGCTCATGAAATTCCCCTATTTAAAAGCCATTCCGTTTCTGGTATATTGCATTCCGGCAGCTAGCAAACCAGTTGCCCTTCAGGGTAAACTCACCCTCTCCATATATATGGGTGGGTCCACTCTCCTGGACGAGGTTTCTTGGCTTCAGACCCGAGCCTCCGTGGTTCTCACTTGCAAATTCCAATTTGTACCTTTGTGTCCAGCTTTGTCCAGATTGGCAGTAGTTCTGTTTACATGAACAGTCTCTTCAAGCACTCCAGGACTTCTCCATCATTCTCTTCACAGTTCCTCCAAAATCTTCCCCTTAGCCATCAAAAACCGTTCCAACATATCTGGTATTTGCAAACTGCAGCAGCACCCCACTCCTGTTATCAAAATCTGTTCTGGTTTGCTAGCTGCCGGAATGCAATATACCAGAAATGGAATGGCTTTTAAATAGGGGAATTTCATCAGATGCTAGTTTACAGTTCTAAGGCCGAGAAAATGTCCCAATTAAAATAAGTCTATAGAAATGTCCAATTTAAGGCATCCGGGGAAAGATACCTTGGTTCAAGAAGGCTGACGATGTTCAACGTTTCTCTCTCAGCTGGAAGGGCACATGGCGAACATGGCGGCATCTGCTGGCTTTCATGTGGCTCTACCAAAAAGGACTCTCTCCAAAATGTTTCCTCTTTTAAAGGATTCTGGCAAGCAACTCCACTTTCAGTGGGTGGAGACACAGCTCCATGGAAATCATCTAATCAAAAGTTACCACCCACAACTGGATGGGTCACATCTTCATAGAAATAATCAAAATGCTCCCACCCAACAATACTGAATGAGGATCAAAGGGGATGGCTTTTCTGGGGTCCTCCACAGATTCAGACCAGCCCAGGAACCTAAGCAGCATTCTAATTTATGCAGTTATGAATTCTTCTTTATGTTTTATACTGCATTTTTCCTTTGTTTTCAGTATGACATAGATATGAAGCTGAGAGGCAATATGGTGTGTGCAAAGGACAGTGGCCAAGGAGTTGTGGCTTCTAATCCAGTAAGGTCTTGGACAAAGCACTCAGTCGACCTGAACCCAGGGCTCCCTGTCTGGAGAATGAGGTGGGTAAAGCCAGTTGGTTTGGGTGGAGCCTCCACTTTCATCCCCAGCTCCAAAAGTCGACACCTTTTCACATAAAGGGAATGCTCCAAATAGCAAATCTCAGAATGGACGAGTGGCCTTAGGCAGGTTTGGGTGGCGGCTGCTGGGAGAGAAGCAGCTTTAATTCATTCTCGGACGTGGTGCTGGCCCAGGGTCGTGGGAGTGAGGTCTGGAATGCCAACTGAGGAAAACACAAGGAAAATCATAAAAAAGAAGAGATTAGGAGAAAGGAAGCTGGAAAGGAGAGCAGCCTGCCTGGGACAGAGAATGTGTTGGGCTGGGATTTGTGGGGGGAATAAAAGATGTAGTCTGAGCAGTCGAGGGGAAAAAAAAGTTAATTGTAGTCTAGGCTGTCAGGCCTAGGAAGTCATCTCTAATCTTACAAAAGAATCCCAGTAAAAAGCCAATTTAGGTTTTTGTATGGGCAAGTAACACTATGAAAGTCTGTTGTGTGTGAGGAAATCTGATTAGATCGTAACACCTTTTATTAAATCGCTCCATAGTCTAAATGCTCTATAGAAAGTCTTCTTCCGAATGTTCGTTCTCTGGACGCACACTCCATTTAGAGGAAAGTGAAAGAATGCTGGGGATGGTAATGGAGACAAGATGAGGATGTGGGAAGAATAGAATCATTCACACTGAAAAAGCGGCCGCTTTCACTCCTTTATTTTATTTTAGTTTTTTAATCGAAGATAAATATGTAGGTAAGACATGAGTCAGAGCAAACTCAGAAAGTACCTAGAAGCCTTCTGCATTTGAGGCATGCTAACTGGTTTCATGTGGGCGATGGATGGCTTTCAAGAAGACAAATAGAAAATAGGCCTGTTTGTTAAGATTTTGCCATTCTCCAGCAGACTTACAAGGATGTTCAATCAACTGTAAGAGGGAAGAATATCTTCTTGAGAATTGCTTCAGAGACATATTTGGGGAGAATATTGCCCCAGAGTGAACTGTGAGCATCTGGCAGTTCTTCTCTGGACCAAACCAGGGAAGATGCAGTGTCAGCCGAGGGAGCCCCACAGCGGTTCAGACCAGTCCGCAAGCTGGGTCCCGGTACAGCCACATCCTCGAGCAACGACAGAGAAACATTCCCTGGGGAATCTGCTGGATGACCTCCATCACTCTCCTTCCACTCTAAGCTCTTGGGAAGCAGCATTTTTGCTTTTATTTTTTTTAGAAGAAGATTGCATTTTTGATAGGCAACCACTTGTGATTTACTACATATTAATTTACTGACACAGGTGAAGTGGTCTATTAAATAGCCCTGTGACCTTGGGGAGGCACAAAGCTTTCCTGGGTTTCAGGCTCCAGTTGTCTACTCTGTAAAGCATGGGGACTAGATGATGTAATCTCCAAGGTCTCTTCCTGATCTAAAATGATAAATTCTAGCTCAAACAACTTCCCTTTTCTGGTGCAATAGCATGAAGCCTGAGGTTAATTTAGTACGTTGTTCTAAATCTCTATCACTCTTAAACTGCCTAGGAGAAAAGGTAGCAGCTCACTGAGTGCTTATGAGTGATGGCTCTCCCATTGGGCACAGCCCCACACTGGGGAGCCTGAGCCCAGGGTCCCTCCCCAATCCCGTGCCCCTCATGCCCCCACCCCGTGCCCCCCACCTCTCTAGCCAGATGCTAAAGGACAGTGGCTGGTGTTGACACCTTTAAGCTTCTAAAAAAACACCTGTGTTTCTTTCGGGGCTCTCCAGTAGATTCTCTGGCTTTGTGCACTTTCCAATTTGACATTAGGTTACTTGTTCTCTCTTCTAATTTTTAATTCCAGTTCAACGTTTTCATATAGTTTCTATTTCTCTCTCAGAGGTCATTTTCTTGAAGGTAAGGGCATGTCCTAAAACAGCACTTTTATATACAATGTCCAGGAAAGAAGATGTTATAATAACATGATGGACATTGAAGAGGAGAGTTAGAAGAATAGTGTAGAATTTTAGAGCTGAGAGAAACCTTAGAGCAGTCTGTCCAGTGCATAGCCACTAGTCGCATGTGACTACTTACGTTTAAATTCATTTGAGTTAAATAAAATTAAAAATTCAGGTCCTGGGGGAAAAGAAATGTAACTAATAAAGTATCAGTGGCAGAGGAGTTCAAATAGGGTCGAGAGGCTACTCTGGAGGCTGCTCTTACTCAAGCTGCAGTTAGACCTTGCTACCTATCATAACCTGCCAACCCCCAACCCGGACCATTCCAGCCAATCCTAAAGAATACCTAGGGCAATATATAAGATTCCACAAGGGTTCCACGCACTAGAGTAACTTTTCAGAAACCTACAACCTCCAGATGGGTCCCTGGTCTAGACATGTCCTAAAACCTAGAGGGCCCAGCCTCTCCAGAATATCAGGTAGTTCCATCTCCCTACCCCATATTAGTGACAGACCCTTCCAATATCAGAAATTTAGATTTGCCATAGCCCAAACAACCCTGAAAAGAGGGATGGAAAGATCAAAGGTGATGATGGAGTTATACAGAGAATGTAGGATTTAAAAAATGAATATGAATGCTGAATCATTAAATTGATATCTCTTTTAGTCTCCAGGGTTTTAGAACAGCTAGAAGTAAAAAGCTAAAATTGTGAAACTGTAGCCCATATCAAAGTCTGAAATATGTTCCACGACTAATTGTGGTGCTGTGCTTTGAAATTTATAGCTTTTTTGTGTATATGTTATTGTTCACAAAAAAAGAAGGAAAAAAAAAGTCGACCGTGTTGATAAAAAGTATTTAAGCCCTCTAGCCTCCTATATTCTGTAGCAGCTAGAAGGAAAAGTATGAGAGGATCGTATGGTAGCCCCTGACACACTCTGGGATCTGTCCTGTAACCACTTCTTGAAGAGTGCTTTGAAAACTGTTGCTTTTTTATTTATTTGCTTTGTATATATGTTATACTGTACAATAAAAAAGTTAAAAAAAAATTCAGGGCCTTAGTCACACGAGCCGGGCTTACAGGGCTCAACAGCCACGCATGGCCAGTGGTTACCATGCTGCACAGAGCATGTGTGGGGCAGATCCATCACCGCAGAAATAAAGACACCGCTGTCTTAGGGACCAAGTAGTTGTAGAATCACATCCTTAAGAGATGTCAAGGAACGTGGAAGCCACCTAATATATTTTTCTCTCAGGGTATTTCAAATATTTCCAGTAACAAAGAATGCATCACCTTTCGAAATGACCTATTCCATCTTTGGAAACCCTTATTACTAGAAAATTCTTCCTTAAATTGAGGTAAAAATCCATATCCCTGACTTCTGCTCAATCTAGAGGCACAGGATAAGTGTAATGATTCTTCCATGTGGAGCTACAAGAGAGAGTCAAAGCCAGCTGCTGTGCTTCTCAGAAGAACCCCCTTCACAGCTTCCTCAGGCCAAAGTGGGGCGGGGGGGAGGCAGAGGCAGGAAGGTTAGATTCTCCTGTCCAGTGAATCCATGGCAGAGCCAGGCTGAGTGCACGTTTTCCAGTGCATGCTCTTCAGACAAGCCATACTGCTTGCAAGTCTAGCAGATGCTTTATTAAAGAATTGTGTATGTACATGATGCAGGGGGCTGAAGGGTGCACTGACGGAGAAGTAGATGGGTGAACGATGGCGTATACTTATGAACGAAGGTTGTGCTGCTACAAAAAGGAACAATGTCGGGAGGCATGCAACAATGTGAATGAGCATGCGGGACGTTTGTGAGACAAAATAAGCCAGAGACAAAAAAACAACAATGGTAGGGTCACTTTTAGAAAATGCTTCTAAGAAAACAGGGACCTAGATTGTAAGCTTTTAGAGCAGATACAGTAAGTCTGGAGTGGTGATTATTATTTATGGATTTCAAAAGGCTGTTTTATATATATCACCTGATATTTAGAGATAAGAATGAAGCTGAACAGGTTGGGGTTAAAGTAATTCTGAACACAGGAGTGAGAAAATGAGTGTCTGTATTTTAAAACCACACATACTCTTTGAGACTAAAGGAAGAAAGGTTTATTTGATCTGGAACTGAAATTTTCTGTAGTACATAATCTAACTCAACCTATCTGTATAGCTCATCTGAACAATTGAAACACAGGGAGCCCAGAATAAGAAAGAGGTCCTTTAATCCTGTATAGATTATTGTAATCCTGGATACATCTTAGAGTATATTAAGCAGATAATCAAAAAGTATTGGCAAAGTCCGCTGAGGGAGGGGAGAAAGACTATGGAACTATTAAACCTTACCATCAGGGAATCCCCTGATACTGTGTCAAACTTTAGGGACACCCAAATCAATAGGCCATGCCTTCGATCATGAGACTTACTCTTGCGAAGCTTATGTAGGTAGCAGAGAAGCTTAGCCTACCTATAGGCATGCCTAAGAGTTACTTCTGGAGGACCTCTGTTGTTGCTCAGATGTGGCCTCAGTCTCTCTAAGCCCAACTCTGCAAGTGAAATCATTGCTCTCCCCCCTACGTGGGACGTGACATCCAGGGGTGAAAGTCTCCCGGGTGGTGTAAGAGATGACTCCTAGGGATAAATCCAGACCTGGCACTGTGGGATCAACAGTTCCATCCTGACTAAAAGGGGGAAAAGAAGTGTAATTCATAAAGTATCAGTGGCAAAGAGAGTTCAGATTGAGTCCAGAGGCTATTTTAGAGGTCACTCATAAGCAAGTTTCACTTAGACCTTGCTACTTATCATGTCCTGCCAACCCAACCAGGACCATGCCAGCCAATCCTAAAGAACACCTAGGGCAATATATGATTCCACAAGGGTTCCAGGTACTAGAGTAACTTGCCAGAAACCTACAACTTCCAGATGAGTTCCTGGTTCAGATAAGTTCTGAAACCTAGCCAAGCCTCTCCAGAACATCAGAGAGTTCCATCTCCCTACCCCACATTAGTGACAAACCCTTCCAATATGAAAAACGTAGAATGGCCATGGCCCAAACACCCCTAAAGAGGGGGATGGAAAGATCAAAGGTGATGGTGGAGTTATACAGAGAAGATAGGATTTAAGGAATAAGTATGATTGCTGAATCGTTAAAATAATATCTCTTTTAGTCTTCGAGCAGCTAGAAGTAAAAACCTAAAATTGTGGAATTGTAACCCATGTCAAACTCTGAAATATGTTCTACAACTAATCGTGGTGCTGTGCTTTGAAATTTATTGCTTTTTTATATATATGCTGTTTTTCACAAAGAAGTAAGGAAAAAAAGTCAATTGTAATGATAAAAAAAGTATTTAAGCCTTCTAGCCTCTTATATTCTGGAACAGTTAGAAGGGAAAAATCTGAGAGGAGCATATCACAGCCCATGACAAACTCTGGGATCTGTCCTGTAACTACTTGTTGAAGAGTGCTTTGAAAACTATTGCTTTTTTATTTCTTTGCTTTGTATATATGCTATGCTATACAAGAAAAAAGTTTTTTAAAAATGCATAGGAAGTGTTGTCAAATTAAAGAAGATTTTCTAATTTCCTATTAATTAAATGTATGTAAATAAAATGTTATTAATATAAAAAAAGAATTGTGTATGTAGGATTATAGATTTGAAGTTCTTGGTCTTTTAGCTTTCCTGCTATTTGTTTTTATTCTTGGTCACTGCATATTTCCTAAGAGACCCTAAACTATCCTTCCCAGCAGAGCAAACATTTAGACTTTGCATGTATGTCTCACAGCATAAAGCGATGGTGCCGTGGATTGTTCCTTTAGCCCCACCCAAGTAAGTGGAGCCAGCATGGAAATCACCACATGGCATGCTGTAGTTTGACATTTCAAAAGCAGCATAAGGGTAAAAGAGGAAGCTAGAGGCACTAAAGATAAGTTACCTACTTCCAAATGGTGTCTGGAGCAGAGAATGCTCTAGATAACTTTCCGGAAGAAAGAGCATCTACCTCCTGGCATGAGTCTGTGGAGACCTTCAAGTGAGACATTGTGTTACGTGCCAGTTACAGCTTCAGGTTGTTTCACAACTAGCTATTGAGGTCTGAGTCTGTGCTGGGGAGAAATGATGAATAAAATGCTGTCTTTCCCTCCAGTCACTGGCTAGTAGGGCAGGAAGACGGAAATGAGTCAATAAACAGTCAATTCCAACCTCGGTGACTCCACTAAGCACTTGGATGAGTGTGTTTCAGAGGAACCAGGGCAGACTTGGAGGTCAGATGGTCACAAGCGCTTGCTGTCACAGCAGAGCAACTTCTGGGATTCCCTCGGCTCTCTGGGGGAAAGGACCCTCTGACCAATCCAGCCTGGCCCTAGAAGGAATATGGCCCTGGAAAACAGCTATCTCTTTTTTTTCAACAAAAATGCTGTCACCTGATTGACTTTACCAACTCTGGCATGCCACTGCAGAAATAATGTCACCGTCTGTGCTGAAATGCTGCCTCGTCTTTGCACAATCACCAGCCTCCCATCACCAGCCACTCCTTTATACCCGTTATGGTGCTAGATGTAAGGTATATATTTATATATCCATGTATACTCATATTTAATATTTATACGTACATAATATACATCGGTAGGATTTTATCTATGTAATATACATGGTTCTATGTAATGTTTATATGATTTATACATAAATATATCGTGCATATTTATTTGTACATATACTAATACATACAAATAAATATTTTAAGATAATACATATGTATCTGCATGCACACACACACCAAGGACATTTCTGGAAGGATACATAGGAAATTTCTCTTGGTAGTTACCTTGGTGGTGCAGGATTGGGCATCTTGGGCTGGAATAAAGAGAGATATTTGTGTTTCATTTTATAGCCTTTCATATATTCTAAATTTTTACATATCCATTTATGGCCTTTAAAATAACAGAACTTCTTTACTTACTGCTCGACCCATGCTCAGGACGCACCATCAACCTTCATTCGCCCTGGACGCCATGTGGCCTCCAAAGCGTAAACAGAGCTAAAAGAACTTATTTTGAGAGCGGTTGAGATGGAAAAGTTCATGCTATATATATGTTTCCACAACTTAAAAAAAAAACAAGCTGCGAGTCAGTGATCGTATACTACGGATGGTTTGTATGGTGTGTAAATATATCTCAGTAAAATTGCATTAACAGAAGAGAGAGAGACTGAAGAGATAATTACAACTAAATACAATAATACATGATCCGTATTTTGGACCTAATAAGAAAATGACCAATAGCACATTATTGGGGCAGATAAAAATTGAAATGTAAACTTTTACCCATGTTAATTTCTTGAACTTGATAACCGTTAGGAAAAATACAAGGAAGTATTCTACAACCTCTTCTTAAATGTTTAGAAATAGAGAGAGAGAGAGAGAAAGATAGGTAGATTGATATGGATGGAGGAATGGACAGACAGATGGAAGGATGGACGGATGGATGGGTGAATGGATGGGTTGATGGATAGATACAGCAAATGTGGCAAAATGTTAAAAGTTGGTGTATCTGGGCATCTGGGAGGGAGTTATGTAGGAGTTCTCTGTATGGGTTTTGTATTATTTTTTGCTACTGTCCTTAAATTTGAAATTATATCAAAATAAAAATTTATTTAAAAATTAAAAAAAAAAAAGGTGGGCACAAATGAAACCAGAAGGAAAGATAGACGATAAAGACTGAGGTGGTATATTCTAGGAATGCCTAGAGTGTACAATGATAGTGACTAAATGTACAAATTAAAAAATGTTTTTGCATGAGGAAGAACAAAGAAATGTCAATATTGCAGGGTGGTGAAAATAGATGGTCATTCACATTTTAAAACTTCAACTTCTGTGTGAGACAAAAGCAAGAGATGTTTATTTGGTACAAAATTTATGTTTTGACTAGTGCATTTTCTAGATTAAATTGTTTAGTTTAATTTATTAAATTAAATTTAATTGAATACCATAAGTACATGGAATCTTGAGTAGAGCATGAGATTCTGTAGGTTTGTCCAGGTTAGTGTGATGCCCTGATAAATCCCAGAGTGATTTGGACTGTGAATAAAAAAGTATAAAATAATAATAATAATAATTTATGAATAAAAAAAGACTTCGTCCCAGGTTGGACTCATCAGGGCACTTTATCTTAGACTATTTAAGTTGCTGTGAAGGTTTCCACACCTACTGACCTGAGATAACTGGGCCCAAATTCAGGTCCAGTGAAATTATACGACAGTGCTTTGCACTTGGTGAAATCCTGTGTTTAGGTCTGCGGGCCTACAGCAGGTTCACCAGGGAATTGCCAGGACTATCCAACTCAGCTGAAACCACGTAGCTTCTGGCCTCTTCAGTGGCCTGCGTCTGAAAAGATGGCAGCAGGCGCGCACGTGTGTGCGGTAGGGAGAGGTGGGGGCGATGACAGGGAAAGCAGCAGGTACAAGAAAAAAGAAATGATAAGGGAGGGCAGTGCCAGCACATGGGAGAAGCAGCGGGGGCGGAGGGGTGGGGGACTCCAGACCCTGGCGGAGCCGGGCCTTCAGGGGAAACGGGGCCCCCTTGCAAGAGGCCCGAGCTACCGTAACTTCCTCCTGTTCCTAGTCGATCTGCAAAAAAAATTTTCTGGGTCAATGAAATATCATTCCAGGTAATTTCATAGAACATGGTGAATTTAAGTCTCTTTGCCGAGAGGCTGAGCACCTGCCACTGAACTGTGCTTTGTCCATAGACCTTTATGACTCTCTTGAAACCTCTTGTTTAATCTGTTAATGCAACCAATATTTATTGAGTCTCTCCTCCATGCCAGGCACTGTGCTGGTTCCCGGGACGTGAGATGGATATGAGATAGCCCCAATCGTCAAGATAGTCACTGTTAGTAGAGGGGAAGGTCTCAAAAGTAAACTACTGCAATCTGGTGGGTTGACCATTGAAGCAGATAACTAAGCAGATGGAAGGGCAAGAGGCATTGACGGATGGGTAAGAGTTTGCCAGATAGGGAGGTTTCAAGCACAGAGAGTGGTATGAGCAAATGTGGAGAGGCTGGCGGATGCACGGGGGATTCTGAGGTTCGTGAGTAGTTGGGTTTGCCAGGAGAAAAGAGTGAGGACCAAGTGACAGGAACAAACCTGAAAAGCCTGGGCAGGGTGAGATTCTAAGTGGCACTGTGTGCTTTGCTAAGGAGTTTGAACTCTTTCCGATTGGCAGTAAGGGCTTCAGGAAGATGAGAATGAGTTCAGTTGATTTTGCATCTTTGGGGAAGAAGAGATTTCATAGCTACATGGTTTTTAATGATTTATTTATAATAAGAACCTATTTTACTTATTTCATTGCATAGTGGAACTTGTCATTTATATTCTGTATTTCTCTCAGATAACAACTCAATATTGTTAGGCATAAAGCACAGAAATAATTCTAAACTGGTATGGGAATCACAGTCTCCATTTTGATAAGCTGAAGGAAGCCCTGGATTTCTCTCCCATAAAAAATGTAGATACAAAATATTGCATACAATTCTGGGGGATTCATAGGACTCAAAATTCCTGGGCTCAAGAGTTATATAAACAATAAAATGACAATTTTATTCTGTTTAGAATTGTTTTAACTAGGAAATTATGTAGAGAGTCTTTGGGACTTATCTAGAGCCTCATATTGTATATAAAGTGTGAATGTGAAATCTTATGTCAGTGTAAAGTCTGAGATCAGCTCCTAAATACAGTATGAAATTTTGAATTATTTTGAAGTCCTCTCGTTTAAAAAATCTAATTCATATTTTATTAGTATGGAAGAAGTCATTAGCTATTTTTGGATACCCAAACAGGACATAAAAGAGGACTATCATTTAAAAAATTAAGATGAAAAACAGCAATGACATCAGATGTCAAATTCTCAAAAGCCTTCTCCCTACCTCTGCCACGTGAAGTGCTGGAGCACGCCCTGGGATGGTTGTCTCGGATGGGAAGCCTAGCCAACTTGCAGCTTAAAGTTTTTATTAGCCTGAGAGACTCTGAACATTCCACCCCCTTTTGTGCTTGGAACGTGGCTAACACCTTTTGGAAATGTATTAATGCACTTTCTTGTTTGGCCCTGGGAAACAGGGCGGTGTGTGTGTGTGTGTGTGTGTGTGTGTGTGTGTGTGTGTGTGGCGGAACTCTTTGTGGCAGAAGGATAAAGAGAAAGATTCACTGTTCTACTTCTGAATACCAAAATAGATTTTTTTTTAGTTGAGGCAATAAAGACTAGTTTCATTAAAAAAGAAAACACTTTTTCTAAACTCCTTTTTATCCTATTAACATAGGAAGAGGCCGGACCAATGGCTTCATCATGGGGTTTGGTGCAAGGCAAGGAGGCTTAGGAAGTCATAGGGCTGTGGAAAGATGTAGTAAGGGAGGAGGAAGAGAGGCAGGTAGGGAGAGAATGCGTCTTGGTCTCCTCCAGGCTGAAGTCCCAAAGGGGAAGGCGTGTCAGGTGAGCCAGGCAATGCCAGCCCCTCTCACCTGCACCAGCCCCTCTCGCCTGCGCCAGCCCCCTCACCTGTGCCAGCCCCCTCACCTGTGCCAGCCCCTTCACCTGTGCCAGTCCCCTCGCCTGCACCAGCCCCTCTCACCTATGCCAACCCCCTCACCTGCGCCAGCCCCCCTCACCTGCGCCTGTCCCCCTCACTTGTGCCAGCCCCTCACCTGCGCCAGCCCCCCTCCCCTATGCCAGTCCCCTCACCTGCACCAGCCCCTCTCTGGCAGGAGGGAGAGGGCTGCAGGAGGATGCCAATGGTGCTGTTTGTCCGGCTGTGCAGAAAACACCTGGACGAGTGAACGGCTCTGAGGCCAGGGTGCAGGTGCCCCCCGGGGGCCGCTCACCAGGGACATGCCACGGACAGCCACGCGGGAGAGCACAGGCCACCTGTCGTGCCAGCCTCGGCCCTAGGGCCAGCGCGTCTCGGAGGAGCCCAGCCCGGGCTCCCCCACCCCCGTCACAGCGCCCTGAAAGCACAGAGCACCCCTCCAACACCCTGCAGTGGCAGGGAAGAGAGGAGGTTCGGGAGGCAGAACCACGGGAGGCTGAGCATTTTCCAAAAGACTGAAATGCCCAAGAGAAACCATCAAAACCAGCCCTGATTGGGAACTGGTGTCTGAATAGATTGAAACTTAAACTGAGAGGACACTCTTTCACTGTGTGTCGATGTGTCTAAATTCCCCCCCACCCAGCAGGACAGCAGCTCTCCATGAGGGTGACAGCCGGACAGTGGCGCGAGGGTGACAGCCGGACCACGGCTCTCCACAAAGGTGACAGCCAGAAAGCAGCTCTCCGCGAGGGTGACAGTCGGACCGCAGCTCTCCGCGAGGGTGACAGTCGGACAGCAGCTCTCCAGAAGGGTGACAGCCAGACAGCAGAGAAATGCGGTACTTACATTTTCTTTGCACACTGGAAAGTACTGTGAATGATTCTGGAAGCCTGCTACATGCTTTTGTTTGACACAATTCTACCAGAAATTCAGGATTATATCATAATTTGTTAGTTTCTTTAAAAGATGAGAAAAAAGATCCAAATCTTAATTGGCAGGCTTTACCATTTTAAGTGCACCAGGCAAATACCAGGACATACATTTCTAACATGATTGACTTTTCTATTACATGGGCCATGTATTTTCTGTGTGCGCAAATGTGTGTGTGTAATACACACATGTAGAAATCATATATTTTCTATTTCCTTCTTTTGGGTTACGTTTCCTGTGTGCTGAGCTGGGGTATTTATTCTCCCGAATGATGCAATGGGTTAACAAAAGAGTATATCAGTAAGGAAATCTTTTAAGGTACAAGGACCTTGTCACTGCCTTTTGTTTCGGTTTGATTAAACGGATGGAATTCCACGCAGGTGGAAAGTTGTGAAGGCGGCACCCATAGCACATCAGTGAACACAGCGGGGGGAGCCGCTGCAATGAAAGGTGGTGGAATAGTTTCTAGCATCTCACTCTATACCAAGAAGAATCTGCTGCGTTGAGCCTTGATGTTCAAATTCCAGGTTTTGTACTAATTTTAAAAAGTGATGTTTTCACTTACGAAATGCAACTTCCAACCATCAGAGAAAGGAGTGGGTGATTGCTTGGAAAACGACTCATTCATTCCTTGAACATTTCTCTCAAAAAGTAATTATTTTATGAACATGTAGAGGAGGCACTGGGAACCACGGTAAATGTTTTGTTTTGCTTTCAGAATAAAAATGACTAATATTTATAAAAAGGTTACTCTTCACCTTGCATACAAAGTTATGGAGATGTCAAAAGTGGACCAAAATTCTAAGTGTAATATTTTGGAAAGTTTGGTATGACCTCATTTTAGTTAACTGGAAATATTTCTAATTAAAGACGAATATATTTGAAGTTACAGAGTGCTTAGAAGACAGTTTCTTTCCAACTAACTCTTGTAATGTTGAAATGAGAATTTATGAAAAACAATAATATGAAGATCCAAGTTTAACTTTCTTCCTCATTTTTAAAAAGGATTTCAATCTTGCCAATTAAACCAGAACTTTTTTTTCTCCTTAGTTGCACTATATTTATAGTACCTGGAGTTGTAGAAATGAAGAGCACTGTATTAAGTACTTAAACATGTTTAAAATTTCAATTTGTGAAAGACATAATAATTTCTGGCTGAGCTGGAGAGAAAGGAGGTGTTTATACATTATAATTTTAAGTAAGAAACAATATCTAATTCAGTGAACGGGAAATATTAATGGCAGTGGGTAAATGAGGTGAGACCCGTCCATAAGTAAGACAGGGAGAGTGGAGCCCGTGTTTTAGAGGAGCTTCCAGCAGAGGCAAAACTAAGAGTTCCGAGTTGGGGCTTGTAACACTCGCTCATTTATTGTATACCTGGCTTGCATTTGTTTCTTCTTCTGTTCGGTGGTACCAGTGGTTTGTGGCCAAAGAAAGTGCCAACTGCTCAGTTTCATGTGGTCTCCGATTCACCAGCACCCTGAGAAGCAGCAGCTCCCCAGCAGCTATGAACGACAATCAGGAGGAAATCACTTCAGGAAACTTAGGTCAGTGTTTACAAGAGGACAGTTGTATGGCAAAGCACCACACCAACAGAAAACATTTCTAAGTGGAGGAATGCTTAGCAAATAGTGCTGTCAAGAAAAGGAAGGCATAGAAAGGAGCTGACACAATCCCAGTTACACAGTCTGGAGGAAAATGCGTGGGTTTGGCGGGCAAACTTTCACCTGGGCCTCACTCCTGGTTTTAAAATCCAGCTCTTAAAATGTCTTCACCTCTGGCTCCCCAAGTATAAGATGGGAGTAAAGATACGCACCCAATAAGAGTGCGATGAGTGTCAAATAAGTTGAAACAGGCAGAGCAGTAAGGGCAGTGCCAGACTTGGCAAGGGCTCCTCAGGCGCCTTCCAGTGCTTGTGTGTAAACGAATGAACGAAGTCGTGCGTCTAGGCTGAGGGTCCGCATGTGCGGTGTGCGCCCCCGGGTGCTCGCGACCCCACGCGGTGAGCGTGAGCCTGGAGAGGCCGGCAGCCCCTCACCCTGGCCCACCCTGCTCACAATTCAGATGATTAAGACAAATCCTCTGAGCCTCTCATGTGAGGCACTGCAGGGGGGAGGATTATGCTCGGCTCATCCAGAGAAAGCCACGTGTTTTTAAATTCTTTCTAGAGCAATTCAGAAATAAACCCCAGAAGTCCTCCTTTCCCTGGCTTCCCTCTTCCTTTAATCCCTCCTCAGTTAACAACCGTAATCACAGCGCTGGGCATAGATGGCTGCTGTGCTGGTTTGGAGCTGCCCTGCACCCCGGGAAAGGCCCTGCTGGTCTGTCAGCGCGCCCGCCGTGGGGGTTTCAGCTGAGACATGCCTCACCCCGTTCAAGGGGGGGGGGCTTTACCTTTTACTGGAGTCCTTTATCACGAGAGTAAGGACAGAAAAGCCCACGAGAGCTCAGAGAGAAACGCCCAGAGGGGGCACTCACAGGGGAAGAAAAGCCCCGGACATGCTAGGGGGACGCCCAGATGCCCAGACAGACAGCGCTGGGATCAGAGGCTGAAAGCAATAGAAGCCGGGAGGGAAGGACCCAGGATGCGGCCACATGCCTTTCCTGTGGACAGAGGTGTCCCCGATGCCAGCAGCCTTTCTTGGTAGTCCAGGCATCATCCTGTCGATGCCTTGATCGGGGCATGCTCACAGCTACAGAACCGTAAACTCTTAAGTTCAGGAATGCCCACTGTTCTGGTGTGCTGCGTTCCAGCAGCTTCAGCAAACTGGAACAGCCGTGGTTTAGCGAAGGTTTCCTGCGGACCAGGCACTGTGTTCAAGCTGTGACCCTGCGGACAGCTCAGAGAGAGGTATATTTTTATCCTCACATGGTTTCTTGATATCAAGAACCATTTCATTCTACAAGCAACCGTCCTCAAAGAGCTGGGACTCCCTTAGAAATAAGCTTTCCAGGGGTCTCGTTCTGCAGGCCACAAGCCCCCAGCTGCAAGGGTCACTTCTGCCCCTGCCGTCGGGGAGGGCCTGGCCTCGGAAGCTGGCCTCTGCCCTACAGGCTCCTCTTTTGGTTCCGCCACTCCTGGGGCCGGGCTGCCCACGGCCCGGCTTCTCAGCCTGGGGTGGAGGCGAGACCCTCCGGGCCCGGTGAGGTCTTCCGGCCACCCAGCGGGGCCGCGGGCTCTTCCCACCGCGGCCTCCTGAGCCCAGGGCTTCGGGGCGGACCCTGAAGGGCCCTGGTGAGGTGTCACCGCTTCCCGCCGTGCGCTTTCCCGACGCCGCCCCACTGTCCGGAGCTCAGCCCCGGGGTGAGTCAAGCCCGTGTGCAGCGGAGTCGGACTCAGAGGCCGCCAGCCGGGGACGCCCCACGGGCTGGCCAGGCCACCCCGGCGGACCAGCAGCTCGGCCTGAGCCAGGTGGGGACCCTGCAGCCGTGGGAGCAGGACTTCAGGGCCCACGGTCAGCGCGCCCCGGGCAGCTCTCCGCCTGAGTCGGAAGCCCTTCCTATGTTTCCAGGACTGTCGAAAATCAGACAGAATTCGTTACCTCATTTAAATGCTCATTTTAAGTCTATGGAAGCATGTTTATCTTGTTATGATATCTAGTAGCATTAAGAAATAGTATAATTTAGCACACTTATTAAGTGTTTTGAATGCTAAGGGACATGAAGTACTTAAAACATTTGAAATGAGTGATTCACCACCATAACCAAGGAAATATGTGATGGAGATGATTCACTGCAGAAAGTTGAAAGGAGGCTTTGAAATAAGCAGTGTACGGATCGTAAGTTAAAAAGAGAGAGAGCGAGAAGAAAAAAAAGCCCTTTGTGGTTGCTTTTCTGACAACCGAGTCGCATTTTACTAGAAAAGGGCTCAGCCACCCTGTTGATTCACCCTGGACGGTTGCCCTGGTTTTGTTTTAGATTTTTTGGTAAAGGCCTATTGTTCATTTAAACAGCCTCATTCCTTCCCTCCTCCTTCCCCCCCCCCCCCCCCGCCTCCTCTGTCTCCTTCTCCCCTGCCTCCTCATTCTTCTTCTTCTTTTTGGTATTAAAATTAGTTCATATTGTGGTACAAAATTCTTATCTTGCAAAATGAATTTTATGATTGGCTTTATCTGTCCTTTCTCCTTTTCTACAAGCAACGCCTGTTATTTTTCTCCACGGGAGAAGGGTGGGGCGGGGGAGAGGGAGTGCTGAGGTGCGGAGACGGGCCCTCCAGAGCTCAGGGCAGCCCGTTCCCTTCCACGCTAGTCAGAATAGGTTCATTGGCCACATAAGACACAACTCCTCCTCTCTCTCCGGAATTTATGTCTTTCAGCCAGAAATTATGTCTTTCACCAACTAAAATCTGACTCCCTCTCTTTATGGGTATCAAGAAGGGAAATTGACACTTCAACTCCAACTGTGGTATCACAAATCAATAGCAATTTTCATTGTAGGAAAGCTGGAAAGATTCATCTCCCCAAGGAGCGCTAAAGATTTGACAGTTCCTTCCCTGTTCGTCTCTGTGAACAACAGCATGCATCTCTGGGATTATAAGGGTCACTTTCCCAGAATTTCTTAATTACACCAGCTCTCCAGTTGCTTCCTTCAAGCTCCTGATATCTCACCCTCCCTTATGCTGTTGCCCACGCTGTCTTGTATATATACGGACAGTAACTGAGTCAGAGCTGGGAAAAGTTTGTGGGTCTTGACTCCCTGCAGTCCTAAATAATTCCATCCTCCCCAGGGCCTCCACGCACAGCAGCTGCTACTGTGTGCGTGTGGTTGGGGTGGAGAGCAAGAACGCGGAGAACGAGGCAAAGGACACAAAAGGAGGGCATTAGGCTTTTCTATTTTCATTTCTTCACCCCTACGTTCTTGAAAATGCTTCAAAACTTAGGACTGAGGAGGTCTCAGAAAACTTAGAAGAGAGATGCTTACTGTAATGTAAAAAGCTCATCTAAATTTTTCTTCTTTAATAGTGACCTTGAAGAATGGATTATACAGAACAGAGTTGGAGAAGGAGAAAGGCATTCCAGGCACAGAGGCACACGAGTGTAGAGGGTTTCTGGAAAGCAGCATGACCAGAGAGAAGAACAGCAAGAAATGAAGTTGGATACGTAGAATGAAGTCACATTTTGGAGGACCTCGGGAGCCAAGGCTTATCATAACTTTGTTGTAATGAGTAGAGAAGTGACATGAGTGGTGGAGGCATGAGGAGAAATGAACAAAGGACCAGGGAGGGAATTCAGGGAAGCCCCAACTCTCAGGAGCTGAAAGGAGAGTGAAGGTGTGTGCATCTTGTCCCATGCCTGATTTCCTCCATGAAGTAAGAGGAGTCATCTGATGGTGGTAAAGGCAGGGAAGAGGTTAGGACTGTGGGCTTGAGAACAGGTTATGGAAGTTTAATTCCTTGAGCTCCTGCTCTGGTCTGACCACAATACTAGGTATTAGTTATACAAAATTGAATAAAATATGACCCCTTTCCTTAAGAAGCTCCCAGTCTTCCCGCAATCAATAAGAATTATTATTTTTTAATTGAGCTAAGAACCCAAGTCAGGCTTATTTTCCTACTTGACCATATTGAAACTAGGCAGTCCAGGGATAAGGGCAGCTTACCAGGGAGGCCAGACTGGAGTTGACATGTCATGTGGTCAACAGTAAGTACCAACTGGACCTGGATGATTAGAACTTCCAGGGGAAGAGCAGGTTCCACCCAAGTGCCAGGTTGGAAGAGGCCTGTGTCTAAGAAGGCTGTGGCTTGTTAGTGTAAATTCCGAGACCTCACGATGAGTTCCAGGGGGTGAATATGCAGAGATGCTGCTCTTCCGGGCTGGGGATGGAAGCCTAGAGCAAGACACTGGAGAAAGAGCCTTGAGATCTAAGAGTTGGAAGAGTTGTTAATGGATGATATCCCTTTCATGTGCCTGTGACAAGATCAAGTTGCTCCCACTATACTGAGACTAAGCTGAGAAAATATTTATTTATATCTCTCCAAATCATTTCAATTTTTCAGGCCCTTACTCCCTAAACAGAAAAAAAAAAAGCCATGAATTTTAGTTTACTCTCTAGGTAAATGTGATACATGGTAATAAGGAGGACCTATTTCGTTGTAATAAGCAGGCCCCAGGGAAAAATGGAAATGCGGACCCCTGCTCAAAGGTTGTCTTAGTTTCTTTGGCTGCTCAAGCAAATAACTGAAACAAGGGGAATTTACTGGCTCTCAGTTTTGCGACTGAGAGAAAGTCCGAATCAAGGCACCACCGAGTCGATGCTTTCTTCCTGAGGGTGTTCCTGCAGTTGGCTGTGGCGATCCTTAGCCCCGGGCGCCGCTGTCACACAGCAGTGTACGTGGTGGCCTCTCTATTCTCTTCTGGGTTCCACCGAAACGCAGCTTCTCGTTTCCTGGACTTTCTCGCTGTCTAAGTTTCATTCTATTGAGAAAGGACTCCAGTAATAGGATTAAGACCCGTTCTGCTTGAGGTGGGTCGTACTTTATCTGAAGTAACCTCGTGGTTATTCCATGGGTCCAACACAGGAACAGATTAAGTTTAAGAACATGTTTTCCTGGGGTGCGTATACCTCCAAACTACCACAAACATTATTAAAGAATTTTCAGATGGCAACTGATACTGACATTTTTAAGTGTTTGTCTTTATATGAAAGTTTCTCTTCTTCAGACTTTCCAACATGTAGCCCAGCAGGCTGTTTATCATTTATAATCTCCTATGTGAAATCTCACTGTAACTTTATATTTCATTTGTATTTTGCTATAAAGATGGGTTATTTTTCTAAGATTGCTTTAGCTTGTTAAAGTTACCAGAATACAATATACCAGAAATGGAAACGCTTTTAGAAAGAGAACTTACTAAGTTGCAGAGGCCATAGAACTCTCCCTCTCCCTCTCCCTCTCCCTCTCCCTCTCCCTCTCCCTCTCCCTCTCCCTCTCCAAGGGCATTAAACCAAGCCTGGGGTTCTTCTGCTTGCACCTTTGGGAATCCAGAACCCCTTTAGTGATTGCTCCACCACATGAAGCAGTTCTGGTACTGAGACTTCCTCTCTGTCCAGCGGGTCCTCTGCAGTTGGGTGCAGAGCGTGGCTTTCCAGCCTTTTTGGTAGGAGAGTGATTGGAGGTGGGAGAGTATGTGGCTCTCAGCACTGCCCCTTCTCCTGTCACTGTCGTCTCTCTTCTGCTGAGGTTTGAGGCAGGGAAGTGCTCTCCACATGCAGCAGCCCATGATCCCAACCGTTTTTCCCTCAGTGTCAGAATCCTGGCTCAGGGCAGCCTCCTTGCCCTGACCCTGGGCTCAACCAGTCCATTAGTGCTTTTAGCACCTCCGTAATCTCTCATGGGCACATGGGACCTTCCGGTCCCCCAAATTCCACAGCAATCTGTGGGGAGCTGTGAGTATAGTGGGGCCCATCTGTCTCCACTCTTCCCACACTCTCCTCTGATCATTTTCCAAGGGTGATTGGGAGTTTCTCTCCGATCCTCCTGAGAAAATGGGTCATGTGCCCTGAAGCTCTTACACTCTCCAAGATCACAAGAATGTCTTCAGGCATCTACCAGGTCAGGTGTAAGGACCTGCATACCTGCCTGTGTCCACAGCTGCTCTGCCTTCTTCTTTCCCTTCCTCCAGCTGAAAGGAGATGTCTGGGGCTCTCTGACATTCTCTGTGTCATGTCTCACTTTTCTTTTGTGGTCTTTAGGTGCACAGAATTGGATTAATCAGAAGCTTTGTTTCATAGTGTATAATCTTCATTGGCTTCAGTACATACTTCTTTAATTTTAATTGTTCATTTATCAAGTAATATAATAAGCATCATGAAAACACTACTCAACCCAGTAGCTAAAACATTACCAGTAACTTACATGTACCTCTGCTCCTCCCTCACTCTGCCCCCACCTCTCCCTTGTAGTTTGTGTTAGTTCATCTTTCCTTCTCACTCATCCACAGAAACCCAAGTTTTATCTCATATGTAGGCCTTGGTGTACTGTAACCAGCTCATACCTGCTCAAGAAAGCCAGCTGTGGACACAACTTCTAACTCCACACTTAGTGATATTATTTTGGTTGTATGGCCAGTGTATTTACATCATGAAATTAGCTATACAGAAGGGATATTTACTCCAGAGAACCAGCTTTTAGACACCTACCAGAATATTATATACATATATATATATATATGTATATATATATTCATGAACAAAGAAATTCTGTCTCTTTTGTTCACTTACTTTATTCCTAACACCTAAAGCAATGCCCAGTACAGAGAGGACAGTAAGTTGCTTGAGTGAATAAATATCCTCCTCTATTAAAGCAGTAAGCCTCATGCCCCAGACAGCCTGTGGAAGGCATCTTTCCACCTACACAAGAAATTACATGACCTGAGAGCTAAGTGAATTTAGAATAATCCCTCTCTCAACAAGGCCTCACTGCAGCATTTATTGTCTCCAGCTGAATCCTGTATCAGATATTATAAACCAAATATGAGTGTTTCTGTTCTCTTCGCCTTCTTGCTGGAATAATTATAAACTTCCGTTGGGCAAATGGATGCCTCTGGCAAAATAGGGGATGGTCAGTACAGAGGTGTGCAAAAGGGGAATTATTTCAAAAAGTATGATTCCAGACACACGTCACTTTTCCCAAGGCCTACCCCAAAATAGAGTGATCATGTGGTGGACAAGCCCGGGCACCGAGGAGGCCGGCATGCTACGAGAGAAAGCAAAGAGCAGAGATTGTGCTTCTATCACCACAATATTGTGGAGACATTTAAATTATTTCACGAAGGCGGGGCCTTTACCTTTAAGCTGGGCCAGCCTTGCCGCTTACATGTGTGAGGCCACAGTCTGCTAGCAAGAAGGGAAGAATTAAGGAAATGCTCTTTGAGTTAGTAACTTTCAGTAGATTCTACAAAACCTCAAAGCACAACTAATACAGATTTGACCTCTAATGCCAGTTCTTCTCCCTCTTCCTCTTCCTTCTCTCTCCCTGTGTCTTCCCCTCTCTTCTTTCCCATGCTCTCTCATTCTGCCCTTTATGAGAAGGAGAAATAAGGAAAAGACCAAAGTTCAATCTTGGAGCATTTCACATATCTAGTGGCGAAAGCGCTGGACCCTTTGTGTGCAGGCGCATCCGCTTCTCCTTCTGGGTCTCCCGGACTTTTCTGTCAGAATTTGCAATGACATTTTTATGGAAATAGAAGATTCACCCTGATATTTTTATAACTCTTCAAATGTCTCTTCACTATATTCCCCATATGGCAAAGACAACTGTGTTTATAAAATTTTATTTCATTTTCCTCTTCCTGGGCTCACAAAAGGACTCTGTTTTCTAGCCTGTCCTGTAAGTCAGATGGAGCCTCCCTCCTGGGCTCTGCCAGCGGGAATGAATGAAACCCAACCACAGGACACCCAAGACTGAGCACGCTCTCTTGCCCTTTGCATTTACCCAGAACTTGTTTAAGACGCAGCAGGCATGGGGTTAAGTCACTGAGTCACCGCTTGCCCCCAAAGGGATCTTCTCAACCCACGTCACACTGGGACATGGGCAAGAAGCAAATTTCATTAGGATAATGTATGAGGTTTTCACAGGAGCCCACCTAGGCTAACCTACTCTTTTCTCAGGAGCATCCTCACAAATCCTGGCTTTATTCTACTTGAACAAATATGAATCATATACTCATCTCTGAAACAATTTTTGTGGCTAGGGGAATTCACTGCATTGGTTGACCATGCATAGACCACATACTGTATTCCTGAATTTGGACAGAAAACCTCAGCAAGGGGGTGTGAGGGTGGCTCAGTGGTAGAGTTCTCACCTGCCATACAGGAGACCCGGGCTGGATTCCTGGTCCATGCACTTCCCAAAAGCAAACAAATAAGCAAACAAACAAACAAAAATTCAACAGATGGTGCTGCACTAATGGGATACTCACATGGAAAAAGAATGATATGAGACCCTGCCATACAGCATACAAAAAAAAAAAGGAAACCTTGGCAAACAAATGGATTAATACTGAGATAAGGGTTGATGGGTCAGAAGGAAACATTGGAATTGTTTTCAAAAGAGAGGAGGGGTGGGCGGGCCGCGGTGGCTCAGCGGGCAAGAGTGCTTGCCTGCCATGCCGGAGGACCCCGGTTCGATTCCCGGCCCCAGCCCATGTAAAAAAAAAAACAAACAAACAAAATATAATAATAAAAACAAGAAAATGTTTAAAGATGTTTCCCTTCCATCCTTCCTTCCTTCTCTGTCTTTCCTTCCTTTCCTCCCTCTCTCTTTAAAAAAAAAAAAAAAAAAGAGAGGAGGGGTTTGCACACCAATGTTTATAGCAGCGTTATTTACAATTGCAAAGAGATGGAAACAGCCAAAATCTCCATCAACAGAAGAGTGGCTAAACAAACTGTGGTATATACATACGATGGAATATTATGCAGCTTTAAGACAAGATAAACTTATGAACCATGTAATAACATGGATGGACCTAGAGAATATTATGCTGAGTGAATCCAGCCAAAAACTAAAGGACAAATACTGTATGGTCCCACTGTTGTGAACGGACATTCGAGAATAAACTTGAAATATGTCATTGGTAACAGAGTTCAGCAGGAGTTAGAAACAGGGTAAGACAATGGGTAATTGAAGCTGAAGGGATACAGACTGTGCAACAGGACTAGATACAAAAACTCAAAAATGGACAGCACAATAATACCTAATTGTAAAGTAATCATGTTAAAATACTGAATGAAGCTGCATCTGAGCTATAGGGTTTTTTTTGTTTTTGTTTGCTTGTTGGTTTGTTTGTTGTTGTTGTTTTTTACTATTACTACTACTTTTATTTCTTTTCTTTATATTAACATTTTATATCTTTTTCTGTTGTGTTGCTAGTTCCTCTAAACCGATGCAAATGTACTAAGAAACAATGATCATGCATCTATGTGATGATGTTAAGAATTACTGAGTGCATATGTAGAATGGTATGATTTCTAAATGTTGTGTTAATTTCTTTTTTTTTTTTCTTTTCTTTCCGTTAATAAAAAAATAAAAAAAATAAAAAAAATAAAAAAATAAAAAAATAAAAAAAAGAGAGGAGGGGAGGGCAAGGTGTGGATAATGGAATCTAAAAGCAGCATGTGCTTTCAGGAACAATGAGTAGACTATTTTTAAAATATTAATGCTAAAAAAAGTTGTAGGTAAAATTAAGTGGGCTAATTAAATACAATTCTAGAAATTCCAATCTTGGAATTCCAAGCTAAGGCCATGGTCTATTCTCCTATGCAAAATGGGGAGTCACAAATGGGCAGTGACATGGTGAGAGCAGTCATTTAAAAATAGTAATTTTGTCATAGAATGTAGAATACTTTGAGATCAAAGAAAAACTGCAGCTGAGAAAATTATAATAATCCAAGAATGCATTAAATGATGATATTACTGGTAGTGAAGAGAATAACAAGGAATTGACCATCAAGATACTTGAGAAGGAAGAATTGACAGGGTTTCACATCTCATTTGATGTGGGGAGATAAGGAGGAATCGAAGATAACTCAAAGGTTTGAAACTTGCACAGATAGAATACAATGGAGAAGGTGATGATTTTTCGCTGCATTAAGTCTGAAATGCCTATTAT
Organism: Tamandua tetradactyla; assembly: GCF_023851605.1. Taxonomy (NCBI): domain Eukaryota; kingdom Metazoa; phylum Chordata; class Mammalia; order Pilosa; family Myrmecophagidae; genus Tamandua; species Tamandua tetradactyla. Next base: position 46,119,450 of record NC_135348.1, on the reverse strand, counting down.
ACATTCACAGAAGTTGGAAATTTTGTAGCTGGAATACAGGGCATAATCTGGTCTGCAAAAGAATATTTGGGAGGTGTGATGGTTAAGTTATATAGTAGTTTGGCTATGTTTGATGTCCAGTTGTTTGGTCAAGGAAACACTGATCTGACTATCACTGAAATAATACTTCATGGATTTAAATCATTAGTCAGTTGATTACATCTATGGCCGATTACATCTAAAATCAACAACAGAGATTACCTTGAACAATGAGAGATGTCACATCCAAATAGTTGAAGACCTTAAAAGGAGAATTGATGATTTCAGCAGTCAGAAGAGAGAATTTCCATTTCTACTTCAGCCAGCTTCTCCTGGGGAATTCTTAGACATCATCGGAGTCCCTAGCGAGAGGCCTGTCCTATGGTATTCAGACATGCCAATCTCCACGGCTGTCTGAGTTAGTTCCTAAAATAAATCCCTTAACATATAGATCTTCCATTGGTTCTGTTTTTCTAGAGAACCCTGATATCTATATCAAGTTGTTTGTTGATAAAATTGCTCTGTGCGAGTGGAGATTATGAAAAATAGAGGTCTGAGAACAACTCGTGGGCACAACCACCTTTGGGACAAGGTTGAGGTAGGAGAAGTTGACTGAAGAAGAAAGAATAAATAGTGTGTAGTTAATTGAGAAAACCTCAATGTCTTAAAATTGTCAAGTCTGATCTTGAAGCTTAACTAGAAGGAAGATAAATTTTCAGGAGATCCAAATGTTGAGGTGTTAATGAGATGGCAGATGGTAATGTAAGAGTATATTAAAAGTCCGGCATTAAGAGGAAGGAAGGAGGGTGGGCCACCGTGACTCAGCAGGCAGAGTTCTCACCTGTCATGTCAGAGACCCGGGTTCAATTTTTGGTGCCTGCCCATGCAAAAAAAGAAAAAGGAAGGAAGGAAATCAAATGTTAGCTCCAAGGCATGACATGGTTGAACAGTCTCTAGGCCTGGGAGGTGTGTGCATTTTAAAATCAAAAGAGAAGAGTGTTTCTGACTGGAGGGAGACCTGGGACTCATGAAAGAGTGCTGGCTGGCTCCACGCTCCTTTGCGGGTATATGAGGGAGAAGGTCCAACAAAGGAGGCAGCTGCTTCTCCAATGGCTCTTTGAAGGTGAATTACGGAGCCTCATCATGCTGGGTGTGGCTCACAGTCAACTCGAACACCTTCCAAAGGGGACTGGAAACTGCACAAGGAGAACCTTGACTTTCAGCACAATGACCTGCTGGTACTTCCAGACCCTACAGAAGGCTTCTCCAGTGTAAGTCGTCTTGGTCTAAGATAAAACAGACTATCAGTAATACCCAGATCATTGGCAAAATGCAGTGCACTTGAATAATTCAATTTAGAGTACAATAACATTTCTACTTTACCAGAGAGTCTTTTATCAAGTCTTGTGAGACTGAATAGTTGACCCTAGCTAGAAATTGCTTCCAGCTATATCCAGTGGATGGTCCACCTCAGTTTTCCACCAGCTATTCTCTCAACATGGAACACAATCGAATCAATAAAATTCCATTTGGAATTCTCTCCAGAGCAAAAATATTAAATAAGATGAATATGGAGCACAACCAGTTAACATCACTTCCGTTGGTTTTTGGAACATGGACCAGTATGGTAGAATTGAATTTAGCCACTAATCAGCTCACAAAGATCCCTGAGAATGCGTCTGGTTTTGTTTCTCTTGAGGTCTTAGCATTATCAAGTAATCTTCTGAAGAAACTTCCCCATGGTCTTGGAAGTCTTAGGAAGTTAAGAGAGTTGGATCTAGAGGGGAAAAAATTGGAATCCTTGCCAAATGAAATTACTTATCTTAAAGATTTACAGAAATTCGTTTTGATGAACAACTGGTTAACCAGTCTTCCCAGAGGCATTGGTCAGCTCACCAATCTCACACATCTAGGCCTTGGAGAGAATCCACTTACTCCTCTTCCTGAGGACACTGGTGCCCTGAAGAACCTTGAAGGACCATGTGTGCATGACAACCCCAGCCTGCACAGCCTTCCACTTGAGCTGGCTCTCTGCAGCAAACTTTCAATCACGCATGTCTAGAACTGTCCACTCAGTCACCCCCACCTCAGTTGTTGCTGGGGGGGCTTCTTTCATCATCCGGTTCTTAAAGATGCAGGGTCCATGTCATGCCACAGCTGGATCCAAATCCACTGGTCCCACGCACTGACCAAGTAGACTTCCCCTAATGTGACGTATCTCCATCTGTATCTATTGATGTAGATGCTGGTACACATGGCAGATTCATAAAGACTGCACGATGTGTTCCTGCTATCAGAGGAATCATAGACATTTAGTTGTTGTTGTTTTAGTCTGTGCAATAGGCTTACACAAGTTTTCTTTGCTGAACTTGATGAATTTTTTTTGTTGTATAATCTGATATGTCAGTTTGCTTACAACATCTGGCAAGAAATTATGAAATTATTAAATTTAAAGGACAGAGGTAGTATAGTTGAATACTTTCTCTATTCAAAATAAAATAGTGGGCAATTTTGTTGCAACTTTTCATATACATTTTTCCCTTGCCAATAGTCAGATCTCTCTAGTACGGTAGGCCCTGAAGGAAGAAGTTTCTTTAACTTATTTTGAGATTTGAGATATAAATTTTACATATTGTTTACAGTCAGAATCACTGGATGTTTTTTGGTGGGGGGAAGGTTGATTTGCTCTGTTTAATCTATCAAATCTAGAATTTATATCCTCTACTAAAGAATTTTCATCACCTTGTTTAAATATTCAAAGTTATTTGCTTGTTGAAACAACTGGCTAAGTGAAAAGATGCAGCCAAAAATTCTAGAATTCCTCTAGTTGTGCTTCTCAGAATGGTGGTGAAACAAAAATATCTGAAAAGAGTCTTTGGGTGATAGGAGGGTGTTGAGACCTTTTCTAGTATAAATATCTTTAAGCCTGGGGACAAAAGCTTGTAGTGAAAAGGAGTTTTCACTCCTAGAATATGCAGATCTATAAAAGCTAACAGAATAACTTTGCAAAAAAGAAAAAATACACATTAACACACATAGTCTATATATATGTCTATAAAATGCTATATAGATATGTATTTATTATATCATGAAGTACAATAGGTAGCTGTAAGTATTTTTCCCTATCCTTGTATAATGAAATGAAAGTCTTTCTCTGAACACTGTAATGTATGTACTTTCAAGGTAATCTAACAGTGTTCTATGGTTTTATATCTTGACTTGCCATGTACATTTTTCAATTCTGGAATATTTGCATCTAAGCACAGTATCTTCACACTGTGTTGTATTACTGCTGAACTAAATGCACTTTTCCCACCATGTGGGGCACTGGCTTCAAACAATTCAGTTCAGTATCATTAACCCTGATCTCATCCTTCCTTTCTGGGTGTTTAATACAAGTAGGAAAAGAAGCGCATTGCATAGAAAGCATTAATAGGTCAGCGGAAGTTCTGTCACACGCACAAGTGCTATTTGACTGATTTATTTTCTTTTGCTCTACACTTTTAAGGCTAGCAGTGTTGCAAATGTGTTCCTTATGCAGTGCTCTTCCTTTTAGTGTCAGTCTAAATCAGTGTAATTATTGAGGAGGCTCACAGAGCAAGTGTATTCTAGTTATCATCCTCAAACACACTTCCCATTTATTGAATATTATATATAATTGTGTATTGCTGCTTGCTGGTGGTTTTTTTTTTTTTGCCATTTAAACAGGTATTATGTTTTAAGGCAGACAGACCATTTTTGAAACAAGGCTATAATATTAAGATGGAAATTAAGAGTATAATTTTGCTTTTCCTGGCACACTAGTTCAGGGCTAAGTTTCAGTCAAACTTGTATTTTTAATCACCATTTTATAAGAAGCAACTTAGAAATGGAAAGCAGGTGAAGATATAAACCTCTAGAATGCTTAAATGTGCTGTAAAACTATTGTCGATGGCACTGGATTTTACCAAGTAATATCCTTTCTTTTTTCCATCCACTGTGGCTTTTCAGTTAAAATTTTGTTTATAAAGGGAACTAGTTTATTACAGCTCTACCTAGAAAAAAGATCAAATGAGAAGAAGCCTAGGAAGCCAAGTTTTTTATTCTGCTATTCTTGTTTGATTGATTTTTTTTTTTGTCTTTGGAGGAAAAATTGTTTTTTAACAAAATGAGTGATAATCCCATATTGCCATATACTTCCTATTATCATACCCATTTTATAGATGTGGAAATGAAAACCAGAGAGGTTGAGTAACTTGACAGGATCAGTCATCTGTTAAGTGGCAGAGGAGAGACTCAAACCTGCTTGATGTGAATTCACTCTCCATGAAGCCCATGGCCCCTGATGCTTTGGGAAAGTCAGTGGTATATATGCAGATGTACATTCGTATGTGCCGTCTTGTTGGTTGGCTGTACTTCTTTCTGGAGAGATCTTTAGGATGGGTAGATTTTCAACAGAATAAATGCCGATGAGAAGGATATTCCTGATATGAATCTAGCCTAGGTAAATGAGCAGAAGCTAGCAAGGGCTGAGTGTCAGAAGGCAGGGAGTAGTGCAATTTGACAATGTTACCAAAATGCAGACCAACACTTTTAAGTTAAGATGCCGTTGCTTATGCAGGAAGGAGAACAAAGAGACTTCACAGGCCCCAGGCGGACAGCTCTACTCTCTCATCCCAGTGTCATCGCAGGCGTCGTCCGAGGTGATGAGCTAGCCTAGCAGGGCAGGTGAGCCACTGAAGAGCTTTTCTCTGAGGAAGGTCTTCCTTTGCAAGAAGTACTTTGTGTGGTGTGTCCAGGAGTTTGTTGTTAGACAACGAAGTTGTGGGCAGGGGTAAGTGGAGACACAGTGGGGTTTGGACAAGGAACGCTATGATACGCCGTGCGGATGCTTTCGACAGGGGAGGGGTAATTAAGAGCTGCACTGATGGTCTTGAATCCCTACGCAGGGGCGAGCAGGAGCTGGGGGCTGGAGAGGCCCTTGTGGGGCGCGGTTGGGGGACAACAAATGCCAGGGGGCAGAAGCGTGAACCGCGGAAGCTGTCTTCATGAGTGCCCATTGATCAGCTCCTTGGAGAACTGGTGCTTCTCCTTCCTTCTGCAGACAGGCTCAGGATGCCTCCTGCGCCTGACCTTGGGGACTCGTCAGGTTCTCTTCACAGGTTCTGGCACATCTGCCCTCACCATCTGAGTTCAGGGCTTACGGAGAATCAGCTACGCTTGTTCCTAAACCTGCTTCTGCCTTCTGCATTTGTAATTGGAATTATATAATTTAATGAAATGCTGTATAACCTGATTAAATTTGAATTTGTTTGAGGGCAGGGGTGGGGAAATAGTTTCTATAAAAACTAAATTGAATGCTTTAGGAAGGATTCATGAAAACAAGAATCTAAAATAATTGATGTTAAATTAGAAGTGGGTGAGGGAGTGATACTGGATTGGGGAAAATATTTTAAACTCTAGAAGGATACTGAGTCCAAATCGCTTTCCTTGTGTGTTTACAGAGACTGAAATTGGATCACGAGATGACATAGGCTGAGGCTGGTTTACTTAGGCAGGGCCCCTGCTCAAAGTTGAGGCCTTGACTCTACAAACCAAGACTGGCCAGTGGCTGCACAATTTCTATGTCAAATATAAAATATTTAAAGGACATATACAGCTTTTCTATGACTCCCTGGTTTAAATGACTTTTTCAATCACCCACTTAGTAACAGGCCATAAGGAGCCATTGTAGACTTTGAAGCGAGGAAGTGACATAGTCAAAGCAACTGCAGCAGAATATGTTCCTATTTAGTAAGGATTTTCACTTCTCTCTACTTGGACTCTTTCGATATACTTACATGAAAATTCTGTTACTTGAAATATTAACCGGTAGAATTGCCTCTGCAGCTGGTTTGTGTTCTGTGCAGAAACACAGAACCACGGTGCAGGTGAGAGCGTCCGGCTGCAGGCGCAGATCTGTGACGCCAAACCCTGGATCCGCCCCTTAGTGGAAGGATTTCAAGCAAGAGAGCTGGCCTTTCATTGCCTCAGGTTCCTCACGTATTGAAGGGGGTGAGAATAGAACTATCTCAGAGGCATGAGATATAAAAATACTGCTACTGCTGCTATCTCATCACCATCATCATCACAGGAAAAGAGTCGGCGGGGCTGCATCCTAGCACGTGAGCCTGCATTATCCACAGAGCGGCAAGCATTGGAGACATTCATTCCAGAAGCTCAGATACTTTGCCTAAGTAGGAAAATAAGGATTATGGTGAATTTATTATTATACCTTTCTAAGACATTAATTAGAAAATGGGTCTAAAAATTGACACAAAAACCCATGAAGATACGACTTTATCATCCTATTGCTTAACTATTTATGAGCCGGGCCAAATTTTCCAGCCCCTCCAAGCACTGCTCATGTGCAGAGGCGGACGCGTCGGTGGAGAGTCTCCCCACGGCATCTGGAAGTCTAAGCCTTCCTTAGCCTCTCATTTGGAGCCAGTTTTCTTTCTGGTACAATTTAGATACAGGTGCATGATATAAATTTCAGCACTAAAGGGGAGAATTTATTTAATAAGCCAGAAACATTATTAAATCCCATTGACTGAGAGTCATCTTATAAATAAACAAGACAAGCTGAATATAAGTTTTGCTTAAAGACATAATGTGCAATATATCAAAATACTGATTTTCTGAGGACTCAGTTATGCAATTGTTTAGGACTCAGAAAACAATTTTGTCTTAATGTTATGTGTGTGTGTCTGCATGTGCAAGTGTGTGCACATCGGATACTAGGAATAAAAGAGATGCACTATGCGGTATTCTTCCCACCTTTAAAAACATAGAATAGCTGAGTCACATCTCCAAAAGTTTTCTTGGTTGAAATGACTTTTGTGGCTGTCCCCCAGCTGTGCGGATGTCCCCCACATTCAGTCAGGCCAGTCTGGCCAGGTTTTGGGGTGAATCGTAAAGGAGAATTTTAAAAGAGAAAGAGAAAATGTTGGGGATTGAATCCTGAATCCCACAGCAGATGCGCTCAAGTTCCTCCCCGGCCGTGGGTGCAGACTCGCTGGCGGACGGCGCCCTGGGAGCCGCCGTTCCCGGGCCAGGCGCGGGCTCCTCCAAGACCAGCATGGGCGCAGCATCTGTCTGCACCGTCCTGGGCAGAGGGAGCAGGACTGAGTCTGGACGCCCTCAGTCCACACGACTGCAGTCCTTAGAGAGAGGAGAAACCGGGAGGTGACCGCGGTTACTCGGCAGCCATCAGAAACCCGAGGCGGCCGGCCGTCGTGGGGCGGACCCGGGGCGGAGGCTGCCCGTGCTGACGCGCAGCCCCTGCAGGCACCTCGCCACAGGGGGGTTTGCACTTCGAGCCTCAAGCCCGGACACAAGAAATCCTCGTCGTTTAAGCCGACCCGCTGTGCGGTGTTGGCCAGGGCGGCTCTGAGAGGCTAAGGAGGGAGGGAGGGAGGGAGGGAGAGCCTCGGAGGGGAAGGAACCGCGCGCTCGCGGCCGCGTGTGCAGAGGAGGTGAAGGAAGTCGTGCGTGGGGCGGGAGCGGCCTCCGGGATTTCGCCGCGTAGACGCAGGCTCCGGGCCGGCGCGGGAAGGGGCCGAGGAAGACGGCGGGGAGGGCGTGGGGTGGCGGGGGGTCCATCGCCCATCTCTCCACCCTGCAGCTGCCGCGGGTCAGAGAAGGCAAGAGCAGACGGGGCGGGGGTCGCCCTCTCCCCGCTGTGACCAGAACCCGCCACTCCGGAGGAGGCCGTGAGATCCCACCCCCGGTCACTCAGGACCCCGAGGCTCCCACTCCTGGGCCGGGCTTTGCTTCTGCGACTGTTGGGTTTGCGCAAAGGGAAGAGCTGGTGGCGCTGCGGCCCAGGGCCTGAGGACGCCGGCACGGCAGAGGTGCGTGCAGAGGCGCGTGCAGAGACGTGCAAAGGCGCGTGCAGAGCCGTGTGCAGAGCCATGTGCAGAGGCGTGTGCCCTCACTGCAGTGCCCAGGCGGCTCCTCCACCTGCCCTCATCCCCTCACTCGCCCGTGCCTGAGGAAACCCTCCTCTCGCCCTACTCCTCAGAACCTGACCGTGGGCCTGGGAGGGGTTGGCCGCCTTTCCCAGCCGGAGGAAGTTGGGAGCTTATGACCACAGAGGAAATGAATCACAGCTAAAAATATCCCTCTTTCTCTCTCGTGTGATGCCGTCATCAAAACCATCTAAAAGTAGAAGAACCATCCAATTTTTAAAGCCATCAAGAGAAAAACTGAGTTTGAAACTTTCCTTAATGATGCCAATATTGAACAGCAAGCATTGTCATGTTAAATCCCAGCTCTCTGCCCAGTATATTGTTTGGCTTTCTTTTTGCATCAAGAGAAAAATGTCTTTAAACTTTCTTTAATTATGCCAATGTTTAACAATGAAATAATTGTAATCTAAAAATCTAGGACCATTACTCAATACATTTATTAATTATGTTCTTAAAGATTAAAAGAGTTTACAAGCAGAGGAGAATGTCATTACAGTTACTGTTACTTTCTGAAAACGAGTGCAGTTTGCTAGTAATGAGGAGAGTAGTTTTGTTTTGTTGTTTTTGGTCTTGGAGTGCCAGGGAAGGCGTGGGGGTTGTTTGCGCAATAAAAATCCTCTATTTACCTGTTTGCTAAGGGAGTGGAAAGAACAGATGCTTCTCCCTCATTTCTGGTATTTCCTTCCCTGCAGACAGAGCCTGTCATTGTTGCATGCCTGGCCTCTCGCTGCCCCTTTACTCATCGGTCCCAGGAGGGAAGATGAGCTTTGTGGAAGATCATTGACAAAGGCTGTTGGAATAGTTCCTCCCTCCATCGCCCCTCTGCAATGTGACTGTGTCCTCCCATGAAGAACTGGAACTTCTTCAGCCACATGTTCTGGGCCAGGCTGTGACTCGCGTTAACTAACATGACATGCTGGAAGTAATGTGTGGTCGCTTTGGAGCCTTGGTCTGTAGGGGCCTTGCATCTTCTCTCCTCGCCTCTTGCATGCTGCCACTCTATGAAGTCCAGACTAGACTTCTTAAGGATGAGAGACCCCACGAGGAAAAGCGCCAGCCAACAGCCCAAACCAGCAACTGGACCTGCGAGAGAGCCCGCCTGAGACCCTCAATCCCAGCCGAGCTTGCAGGCGCAGCCGTTCCACATGCCACCCAACCAGCACCAGCAGAAAGGCCTCCCAAGGGAGCGCAGCGCGAGTTGCCAACCCAAAGTATTGTGAACAGATAAAACGGTTGCTGTTTTAAGCCACTAAGCTTTCAGGTGATTTATTAGACGGTAATAGACAATTGCCGCAGCCTTCATCCGATGGCTGAAGCTGGAAAAATAAGCTGAGTGTGCAGAGCCCACTCCTTCCTCTCATCCTTCCTTTAGGAGAATCCATGTTATTCTTTCCTCCTCCAGACTGTAAAAGTCTTACAGGGTAGAAATACACTGAATATATACTTTCCCGGTTGCTAAAGGGCCCGGAGTGAAGACCCTTCTGACCGGGTCTTAACCCTATGAGGACCTTATAAACAGCCATGCGGAAGAGCTAGAAATCAGCAGGCACCTAGAAGAGAAGGGAAGGAGCATCACCATGTGGCAGGAAAGCCAAGGAATCGAACGATTGCCAGCGAGCCATAAGGCTACAAACTCAGAAGGAAGCAAGTCTTCTAGCTTCTGAAATAATGAGCCAATAAGTTCCTGCTAAGCAAATTCATTGTGTGGTATGTGTCACATGGTTGGGAAATTAAGAAAAAATCAAGTGACATCTCTTGTTCCCGTCTCTCGTTGGCATCATTATCTCTGTTCTGCTGTCGTGAGGGTCACCTGTGAAGTCACATGGTCTCTGCTCACCCACAGCTGTGGGATGTGAGGAAGGCTGTGAAAGCATCTGGCTAATGGGCCTGTGGCAAAATACCAGGGCCAGCACCGTGTCTGCAGTCTGATTGCATCAGGAAATGCATGTGTGATCTGGCCTCCCGGCCACTCGGGGGCAAATTCAATCCTCGGGTTTCAGGATTAGGAAACTCACGTGAGTATAAATAGAAGCGCTGTCCTCTAACTCAGCCTTTATCAGATTTTTTTTAAAAGCTTAAATTTTGATCTTCACCTATCAACTCCTTTATGTTACTTTTTGTTAGTTCAGAACTCAGGGAGAATTTTTTTCTTTACTGAGCCTTGAAAACTGAACTAGGAGTAAAATATGGAGAGCAGCATAATACATGAAGATGGGACATCTGGCCTGGCCGAGGGAGGGGGCTTTAAAGCTATGGCAGCTTCTTACCTTCGTGGCTTGAGCCTGTTTGGGGCAATGCTGCTGGTTTCTGCAGTCGTTGCTGCAGCTGGGCAGAGTTCTCTAACCCTTGGACACATGGGATTTTCCCTGTGGCTGGTCACTGAAGCTATGGAGTTAAAGTCAATGTTTTGGGTCTTTACAGGGAGTGGCTCATACGAACCAGTGACTCCTCCTTTGAATATAAGATCAACAGCGTCAGCAGGACTTGGGACCTCAGGACTCCAAAAAGATACAATATAAAGAATCTCACTGGTCCCACAGAGAATCTTGAACTCAATGCTGAGTCTCTGGGGAGAACTCAGACTCAGGCAGTTCAATGTCAAAGTGCAGCAGTGTGAACACTGAGGGCCCCAAAGCCTGCTGCAAGTCCACATCTTTTTGTGATACGCCTATCTAATCACTCTGAATTATTAGCCAGAAAGTCTGGGCTGCTCTCCACGGTGAAGAAGGGCTTGCAGATTATTCCAGACACCTTCCTAACGCCATTACCTGACCTGTGCTCCTGTGTCGTCTCTTCAATGTCAGAAGCAATCCCAAACCTTACTGACAATGTTTGCATGGAGACAATTCCTGGACATTTCAAGTGTAATGTCGTTAAGCTGATATCCTGACTACCTCCAAGAATAACATCTAAATGCATCTATTTATTTTTTTTTAATATGTATTAAGTGCTTTTTATGAATCAGACACTACTGGGTACTTTCATCCCGAGATAGACAGATATTAACAGAATAGTGGCTATTTGAATGCACATGAGTAAATGTAAAACTTCCCTTATGATATGCACATAAAATAAAATTTTATATAAAATATATGTGAGCATACGTTACAGGGATTGGACCTAATACAAAAGGAGAGGGAAGGCTTCTGTGATGGGTTGGATCATGCACCGCACAAAGACGTGTGCCAGCCCCAACCTCCAGTTCTGTGGCCGTGAACTCTCATTTGTAAGTAGGGCCTTGAGTGATCACGTGAGTTAACATGAGGACAGACTGAATCAGGGAGGGTCTTTATCCAGCACACTGGGGTCCTTGTAAGTAGAGATAATTTGGACACAAGCATAGAAGACAGAAGGGGAAAGATGGCCACGTGACAAAGGTATGGACTGAGCTCTGGGTTGCAAGCCAGCCAGCACCAGCTCACTGTAGACTTCAGAGAAAGATTGACCCTGTTGCCACCTTGAGTTTGAACTCCCAGCCTCCACATCTATGAGACAATAAATTCCTGTTGAATAAACCAACCAAACCATGCTAAGGCAGCTACCATGAGAAAGTGGCAGTTGACCTGAGATCTGAAGGAAGAATAAGAAACAATTATGTCAGAAAAATATTCCAGAAGGAGAGAACTACATGGGCAGAGACTCTGTGGGCAGAAAGGAACTGAGATGGCAGACGAGAGCCATAAATACAATTTTGGGGTAAATATTCCAAATTGGAGGCTTTGAGTGACTGAGATTCCATCTACTACCTAACTTATTTGAAACATGGATCCATCTAATATATTATGCAATTTGTTCTTTACCTCAGTCAACCTGACGAGGCAGGTCCTGAAATTTTTCTAAGCTCAGGCATTTTAATGGAATTGGTACAATGGAATCTGGGGTCTTTAGTTGCCAACGTCTCAAGGCATCGGCATTCTAAGATTGTTCATGATCCTACACTCACACGCGTAGGGCAGCAGTTTCTAAAACTCCCAGCGTGGGAACTGAGGGGCAGAGGAATATTCTTGTAGAAAGGATGACAATAGAAGTTATGGAAGGCTCTTCTTCATCAGTTTTTTCCATGTTTAGTTTAGTTCCGTCAGGTGACATCGATCTTGTTGAGATCGCAGGGAGACCTGGTATTTTGTGGCAAGACCCCTCCAGGGTAAGATCAGGCAGCAGAGGGAAAAATGGTGGTTTGTGATTATTTTAATTTACTGGTAGTCAATGAAGTCAATAACAGCCGGCCTTCCTAAAAAATGTCTTCATTCTATTGAGTCCAGCTCCACAGACTCCCTTTTCCAGGGTGGGGTGGGTGGAGTGGCGATGGCAGTGAAGTGGTTCCGTGATGTTTGCAATTGGAGTGGTAAAAGAAGAGAGGACAGAGAACAGAGAAATTTAACTGCCAGTGCCCCTCCCCAGCTGCTCAGCTTCTGTGGTGTGGACTGGAGGCGTCTTATTGCATATGGTAGAGGAGGGAGAAAAGAGGATGAATATAGGCATTATTGTAACAGCTAGTTATTGTTATTAAAAGATACAATTTCCCCTTTTTCTTTTTTCCCATTCAGTGTCAAAGGATACATTAAAATATCATAGTTTTTTCTAAAGGTTTTCTACAAGCTCATCTTTCATTACTTTCATTAACTTACACTACTATCCCTAGAATCTAAGATATCATGATCTCTACGATGTGTTGAAAAATCCCAGGGAAAGCAGAATTCTAAATGTGGGATATTTTACACCACAGTGCCATATTGTGAGTAAAGGTTGTATTATTGTTTGCAGTAGCATCATCTGTAATCATTTATTAAAGTGTTTGGACAAGGGGATATTTGCTGAAGACCTATTCCTTCACAAGAAGCTTGAGGAACATCTGCTTAAATATCTTTTTGCACATCCCTTGAGGTCTTAAGAAAATTTCGCTTTTTCAATAGGATTCAGAAATCAATTCCTTTAGTTTAAATTCCTGCACAAATAGGCAAGTTCTATTTTCTGCCTCTTCCAGTCCCTGCTGACCGAACTTTTTTCTGCACACTATGCGGGCAGGGGGAGAGCAGCTGGTTCATCCACACTTGAGTAAAGCTCTGAGTAGTTTATGCTTATCATGGTAACTTTATTTCCCTTTGTGATTGGTTTTGAAGGGGCCTGTGAGGAGTTCTGCACAGTGAAACTGATTGAATTCCAGAAAAGATTACCTTGATGATTAAAAGGAAGACAATGTATCTTCTGCTTGGCATTGCTAGAGTTGGACATGAGGCAAGGAGCAGATGCAGCCATCTTGTGGCACAAAGAGGGCTGGTGCAATAACAAGCCAATGCTTTAAGGATGGTAGGAAGATGGGGAGAATTTGGGGTCCCTGATGATGTTGTTGAAACACTGAATTAACCACCCTATCTCTGGACACTTTCTATACAAGAGAATATATTTTGCTTATTGTGTAAACCAGTTGAGTGGGGATTTGTGTTACTTACAATAGAGAATATCCTATGTAATATAGTGTGAATTGAGTTGGAGGGAAACAGCATACCGGATTTTTCTCCTTTTAAGTTTTCAAATGAATTAATGTTCTGACTAGATTCAAATGATAGAATTAATAACAATTATCTCTTGTATGCTTCTAATTTCTACATGAATGTCTTGGTAAATCAGCTTTAAGGCCCTGTTTTCAGACTCTTCCAATGGATTGCTTGGGACGTTGATTTCTAGTGGTTGAGAAAAAAATTTTAAAATAATCAATTTACATCAACATTTCTACACATTTATTTTGTGAAAGTATTCCAGGAAGAGACTTTTATAGTTGTGGCAGAGATATTCTCATGGTCATCTCTGCTTCGTCCATTGAAAAATAATTTTTAACAGGCATATGGATGCACAGCATAAAGATATGTTTCTAGTCTTTTTTCATCTTAGTGTAGTCATGGAACTAAGTTCTAACCAGTAGGATGTTAGCAAAAGTCATGTTACAACTTTGGGGAAGTGTCTTTAAGGGAAAGGGCATACTTTTCTTTCCATTTCCTCCTTCCTGTGAAATGGAATGCGAAGATGAGGGCTGGAGCTGGAGCAGCTATATGAGTTCATAAGGCGGGCTCAAAAATGGAATCCAAAGTCCATGATACCCTTGAGAGCCAAAGTAGACTATCTACCTCTGGAATTTCACTTAAGAAAGAAACTTTTATGTTGTTTAAGATATTAAGACACTAATATTATAGTTTTCTGTCACACTTAGTTGATCTTAATCTTGATTAATACAGTAGTCAAATGCATTTGAGAAATTTTGTACATCTTATCATCTTAACTTCTTCAGTAGTAAGCGATATGGGCATGTAAAGCCTCCAAAAAGCTATAACAAAATCATCTTTTAAATTCTGTTTCATCCTCTTCTCCAGAGTGTTTTTATTGATACTTTTCAAGGAGAATTGATTTCTATCTTATACCCAAAGGAGGGCCCTGCTCCAATATGGCAGAATTTCTGTGATAATGCAACTTTGATAGCTTTGCCTCCATTTGAATAATTAATTATAATATTCAGACCTCTGGATTGCATTCTGATAAATATTTAACTCCATCCTTTGTCAAAGTTGTCTTTTGTTGGTCAGAAGGACACCTAAAAAAGATGTCAGCCTGTCCCAGTAAAGATGATGGGGCTGCCAGCAAAAGAAGAACTCACATGAGATCTGATAAAGAGATGTTTTACTCACAGAAGAGACAGGGCAAGGTTAACTTCGCTGCTGGGCATCAGTTTCTCATAAACCAGCCAGTCTCGATCCCAGCCTAGGCAGGGAGGATTCTATACGCAGCATCCTCTCTTGTGCTCATGTGACGCAATAGTGAATGAACACTGCCCCTTCTTGTCAGGGACAGTTGTGCCACCCCGGTATGAGCTAGATGTTGTAAAACATTCCCATCAGAGTCAGATTGTACCAGGAGTGGTTACGTATTTTGGGACAACAGGGGAAGGTGTGTACTGGTAGACCCTTCTCTACTAGGGATTTGTGTTTAATCCTGCCAAGCTGACACACCTGGTCCTGAGCATAAGACGTATTTGTGAGACTCGGGAAAAGCAGGAGACCATGTTAGGACCGCTCCCTACCACCTCCTTCTTCAATCTACATTATACTGACTGGTCCTTACACAGCCCATTTCAGGAACTGCTCAAGCCCTAGCAGACCTCAGGAAATCAGAGAGGCTCTGGCAAAGAGGGTGAAGACAGCAGGAAAGACTTCCTGAGAACCTGGTGGCCCTGATCAGTCTTACGTAAGCAAATGTGGGTCAATCTAATTGCTGCCCACAAAACCAGAAACTATACGTAAACAGCCAAATGCTGTTTTAGTTAAATTGCGGAGCAAATTACACACAGACAAAAGATTTACTAAAATAAATCCCGGAACAGCTGAGGGGGAAATAAACCATCTAAGAAACCCCCTTCCAAAATACGGGAATCCTCTGCAACCCCAGATGAGACTTGGCAAGCCCCTTTGCCCTCCCATTGGGGAGGGAACAAGGCCTCTGGGTATGAGCAATAACCAGGGACCCTGAGGGTATTAGTTTGTAAACACTGCCAGAAATGCAATATACCAGAAATGGATTGGCTTTTATAAAGGGAATTTATTAAGTTACAAGTTTACAGCTCTACGGCCATAAAATGACCAAACTAAGGCATCCATGGAAAATACCTTGACTCGAGAAAAGTCAGTGGATCCAGAACACCTCTGCCAGCTGAGAAGGCTCATGGCTGGTGTCTGCTGGTTCTTTGGCTTCTGGTTTCAAAACAGCTTCCCGGGGGGAATCTTCTTTTTGCATTTTCAGGGGTCTCTGTGTCAGCTCTGAAGCTTTTTCCAAAATGGTTCTCTCTTGAAGGACTCCAGTAAATGACCCACCTTGAATGGATGGAGACACATCCCCGTGAAAACAACTTAATAAAAAAGATCCTGCCCAACAATTTTGAATCAGGATTAAAGAACATGGCTTTTCTGGGATACACAGCAGTTTCAAACTGGCACACCAGGGATTGAAGACCACATGTAAAATTAACTATTTGTTGGTCTCTTACTAACAAACAGAGTATTATCTCTAGTAGACACCAGAGCTGAATGTACCTTGATTTATGGAAATGTAGCCTAATTTAACAGATCCATGCTGGCCATAGATGGCTATGAGGGAAAGACAATCAGAGCTAAATGATATAATTTGATCTTACAATTTGGGAGATTGCCTCTCCTCCCTCAGGAACACATATTTCTCCTATGATGGAATACATATTAGAAATTGATCTGCCCTTAAATTCTACATTGCAAACTACCATAGGGTAGAGTAATAAAAGTAGATTTAAAGGGGCATGTGAAATGGTCCCCTGTAAAAGTAACACAAACTTGGAGGACTGCATCCATTGAAGAATGTAAGTTCCCAGGGGAACATCAAGAGATTTCTGCAACCATTAAGGGACTAGAAATAATATTGGTACCACATTCCATGGTGGGAATATTGGTACCAACCCATAGCCCCTGTAATAGCACTGAATGGCCAGTATGGAAACTTCCTGGAGCCTGGCATATGACAGTGGATTCCCACAAATTAAATAAAGTAACAGCACCTTTGTATGCAGCAGTTCCAAACACTGCCTCTTTAGTATAAGAAATTAGCATTTATTTATGCCAATATCATTTTGTTTTAGATTTAGCTAGCGCTTTTTTCAGAATCCCCTTAGATAAAGCCAGTTAACTTGCTTTCACTCTCACCTCGGAAGGGCAACAAAGGACTTTCATTGTGCTCCACAATTTCAATCAGCTCCAATTGAAAAGCTAATGATGGGGCTGATGCAAGTGCTAAGGATACAAGGAAAAGGGCCAGCTGCTTTGTATTCTAAAACGGGAAATGATAAAAATGTATTGTTGCCTGTGCCTCAGATGATACAAATGGGGCCATGACCTAGTGGCAAATGACTTGGCCAGTTGGGAGAAACCCAAATCTGTGATTTTATTTCATTATATTGATGAAATTACATTAACTACTTATTCTCTTTCAGAACTAAAAGAGGTGTCAGAAACCTTAATATTTCATTGATGGGCAATCAACTATGACAAGCTACAAGACACAGTGTGCTCTGACAAATTCTTAAGTGTTGTATGATCGGGTAAGACAAAGACTATTTTTTCTGCAGCAATTGATAAAGTACAATGTTTTCCTATGCCACATACACCAAAGCAATTAATGGCCTTTCTAAGACTACTAGGATGTTGGAGACCTTTCGTTCCTCATTTAGCTCAAATATTAAAATCATTCTATTTGCCAATTAGAAAAGGTCATCCTTGGGAATGGAATGACCCCTAGCAGGCTGCTCTTGAAAAAGTAAAAAGGGCAATAGCACCTGCACAAGCATTGAGGGGGCTAGATGCTGATTTACCCTGTGAATTGGATGTGGCTAGCACTGACATTAGCTTTGGGTGGGTTTGTGGCAGAGGCAGCATTCTAAATGAGTGCCCCTAGGGTTCTGATCACAACTGTGGAAAGAGGTAGAATTAAGATATAGCCCCTTAGAAAAGCAGCTGTGTGCTGCACGTAATGCTCCATTACAAGTGGAAGGTCTGACACAGACATGTCCTGTCACCCTGAGGACCACTCTCCCCACACAGGGGTGGGTCATGGACATGGCCAGTAAACCACACTCAGGCTGCGCACAATTAAGTACCTTAAAAAGTGGAAAGATTATTTGTTGCAGTGCAGTACTTTCAATGCAGCCCTTTTGGTGCTGAGATACACCAAATTTTAGGACTCGTGTCATTATGTAGAAGATTCGAAAGTTAAAATTGTCACACCTGAAATAGCTGTTGAACTACCCACTATAAAGGGCACAAGGACAATTCCCAAGTCCACTTATTGTACTGGTGAATCTGCTAGTGGACACCTCCCACACGGACGGACAGGACAGCACAACCCAGTGCTGACACTCCCACATGGACGGGCAGGACAGCACAGCCCAGTGCTGACACTCCCACATGGACGGACAGGACAGCACAACCCAGTGCTGACACCTCCCACATGGACGGACAGGACAGCACAGCCCAGTGCTGACACCTCCCACACGGACGGACAGGACAGCACAGCCCAGTGCTGACACTCCCACACGGACAGACAGGACAGCACAGCCCAGTGCTGACACCTCCCACACGGACGGACAGGACAGCACAGCCCAGTGCTGACACTCCCACATGGATGGAAAGGACAGCACAGCCCAGTGCTGACACTCCCACACAGACAGACAGGACAGCACAGCCCAGTGCTGACACTCCCACACAGACGGACAGGACAACACAACCCAGTGCTGACACTCTCTGTGGAACACTGGCACCACGCAAAGCAGTCAGCGGGCTGAATTAAAGAGCCAGATGCATGGTTGTAGGGCATTAGCCAGAAGATGTACTAAATACATGTATCAGGAGCTGGGCTGTTGACAGGTCTCGACCTGGATGGCAACCTGAAACAAGAACAACAGGCAGTCACAGGTTGCCCCCATCAGGGTGAGAAACTGTGGCAAGATATCTGGGAAATCTGCCAGCAATGAAAGTCAACTGTCTACACGTCCCTGCCCACTCCCCTAATATGCTACCTGGGGGTGTTGCAGCAGACACCCTCTGTGTTAGTTAGATTCATTTGTCAACTTGGCCAGGTGAGCATACCTAATTTTATTGCTGCAGACATAAGCCAATGGTACGTGTCTGCTGCAGTGAGTGACATTTGACTTAATTGGCTGGTGCTTAAATGAGAGAGGGCAACGTAGCACAGCCAAGCAGTTCGGCATTCCTCATCTCAGCACTCGCAGCTCAGCCCAGGCCTTTGGAGATGCAGAAAGAAGTCACCCCGGGGAAAGTTGTTGGAACCCAGGGGCCTGGAGAGAAGACCAGCAGAGACCATCCTGTGCCTTCCACGTAAGAAAGAACCTCAGAGGAAAGTTAGCTGCCTTTCCTCTGAAGAACTAACAAAATAAATCCCCTTTTATTAAAAGCCAATCCGTCTCTGGTGTGTTGCATTCTGGCAGCTGGCAAACTAGAACACCCTCACTCAGGCTGAGGTCACACTACTGAAATAAAAACATCAAACGCTGAGGGTATCAAGCCTTGTGGTACTTAGCCCAGCAGTTCCAACTACCCTGCATGTGCCTACAACTTACAGATATCCTATAGGAGTACCCATCAGCTCTCTGGGATGACCATGCTTACTGCCCCACCAAATGGGACACATTGGCCCACCACAGCCTCTATACCCGGCAGCAAGTAGATTACATTGGCCCCCTTCTTCTCTTGGAAGGGGCAAAGTATGTATTCTCCAGGGTAGATACTGCCACAAGACTTCTGTTAGCTTTTCTGTTGGGAAAAGTAATCAGTGAGCCACTATACGTTGCCTAGAAAAGGTAAGCAAATGGACATGGATCAGGGAACTTCTTTCACTGGACAAATGACCCAAGCAAGGGCTATGGACTATGATGTAATGTGGATTTTTCATCTGCCCTAAACCCTACAGGCAGAGGCCTTATAGAAAGAATGAATGGTCTCTTAAAAGAATAGTTGAAAGATGACAAGAAATTTTATCACCATGAACTAAAAGGCTATATCAGACCCTACTCTACCTAAACCGTGCACTGTGGGTTGTAGCCCTAGCTCCAATTGAAAAGCTAATGATGGGGCTGATGCAAGTGCGAAGGATACAAAGAATACAAAGGGACAGCTGCTTTGTATTCTAAAAGGGGAAATGATAAAAATGTGTTGTTGCCTGTGCCTCAGAACATACAAATGGGGAAAATGAAGTCCTTTGGCCTTGCCGCCATGCTAGTTGGAAATCTTAAGCCCATGGAGAATAGGACTCACCCAAAACATTGCCATATGGCTGTAATTTATAAAAAAAAAAAATCTATTAACATTTTTATCACCAATCCAAGGCCTCTTATTCCCATGGGAGCCTTAGGTGTTGCTATGTGGACCCTTCTTATGCTTAGACTAACAATTGATGTCACGGTGGAGGACCCTCAAGACGTACAGGGGAGAATATCTGGTATTTAAAACCTCCCCACAACGTCCCTCTGCCTGGTACCTCACTATTTGCCAGTGGATCTCTTGCTTGTGTATTATTAGAGCAACACGACTCACCCCTTTTCGCTTTCCATAAATGTCTTTCTCTTTGCCCATAGTGCCCTAGCAAACCCTTGTGCACGGTGGGCTTCAGCAGCAGCTCATGCCCACAGTCGAGCCCAGCGTTGGGTTTGCATGGACTGGTGCTACCAGCTGTCCCTAGCCCCTAGTTCCTGCTAACTGGACTGCGTGGAACACCCTGGTAATTTGGCAGCATGTGGCACAAATCTGGAGTGAGACTTTCTCTTTTAAGACTGAAATCCAAACGCCATCTTACAATGAGACTCTGCCTATGTGTTTTCCCTCATGAGGGAACTAGTAATTAAGCCCCAGCCTATACGAGGGGGTGGCAGCCTGATGTTCGGCCTCCTAAAAGCCTGTAACAGGACTGCTTTAGCCAAGGACAAAGGTCAGGGGACTAAACAATCTCCCTGGAGGGGAAGAATGCAACTACAGATGTAAAACCGGCATTGATTGTATCTTAGTCTAATGCTAACCTTACTAAAACATCAGGTTTTCAGCCACTTGAATAATTATACGGAGACCCAACGACCTCATACTCTAGGCAATGCCTTCGCTCTGAAATCACATATTGCCTTGTGCCTTTCTGTTCCCTTTGTACTGGAGTGCAAACATCCGGCACCCCCCCACCGTGGACCTTCTCCTGCTTGAAAGTCCCAGTAAGTCCATTTCTGCTTCTGTGCCTGGTTTGCTTTTCATCTCACAGCAGCACCAGCCTGTGCTCTGCCTGAACTCAGCCCGGGCCTGAACAAAGATTATGCTGCACATGGTACGACAAGATGGCTGGGAGTGGAAGAAGTAATCTTAAGGTGATATTGCCCCTATCTGCATAGAATGTCTATGGGAGCTGAGGTATGGGGTGGTTACCCTGGGAAGTTGTGTGAGCTATGCAGTGATGGCCTTTTCCAATGGCATCATGCCTCCCCCATGGGCGACTATGGACCTGTGAGCAATATGGATGGCCCTGCTTACTTCAGTTGGACGGGATGCTGTCCATGTCCCTGACACGTTATATGATGTTTTAGCCCACGCTCCTAGCAACTGGGAAATGTTTTAAGCCTAGACATCAAATGAAGCACGTCACGCTGGTTTTATCCTTTAGCTATTCTTGCCCAAGGGCGGGCTATGATGGTTAACAAAAAGCATATAGCAGCTTTAGCTTATCACATAGCTCATGTGCTTAATAAATCTAAGTTGGCGATATCACTGTTAAATGATGAGGCCACCCAATTCTGGAAAGTAGTCTTGGAAAATAGAATGGTGTTAGACATTTTAGCTGCAGCACAAGGCAGAACTGGTGCCCTTATAAACATGCAATGCTGTGTGTCTATTCCTGGTCACTCAATGTTTCACAAGCTTTAAATCATATGCAGGAGCACATACACATATGGATCAATTATCTGCCAACCCTCTTTCTACTTGGTTTCATTCCCTCAGCCTTGGCAGCAGTTTCTGCAGAATTATCTGCCCTATGTGTCGGGTTATTACTATTTTGATGTCTTCTATATTGTTGCTGTGGCATACAGATGCAATGCCTGTCCAATGGTTAATGCAATCTGTTACTGGGGGTGGACTGCAGCAGCCCAGGGCCAGTGCTCCCCCTAAATGGGCATGAAACCCCAGGCATGTAACAGCCTGCTTGATCAGGGCAAAGGTCAAGAGAGAAAACAGTCATCCTGGAGGGAGAAGAATGAAATCACAGATACAAAGTGGCACTGATTGTATCTTAATCTTAAATATTAATATTAGTAAAAGATCAGGTCTTAAGTCTCTTTAATGATTGTCCTAGAGACCCGATGTCCTCGTGTGTAAAATCATATACATATCGCCCCGGGAACTCCCGCCCCCTATGGCCCGCCTCCCTCCAGGCAGCTGCCACAGAAGACCCTCTCCTGCTTGTAAGTCCTAAGAAATCTAGGTCTACTTTTGTCCCTGGCATGTTTTTCAGTCTCTCAGCAGCACCAGCTCATGCTTTTCATGGACTTGGTCTGGGACAAACACGCAGTTTCCACCGTGTAGGGCCTGTGCCCGGCTCAGCCAAGAGGAACCTCTGCAGATCTGTACCCCGAGCTACCGCTGTCAGTCCGTCCTGCAACACACCACCTGAGAAATACCCAAACTTACTATGCTGAGAACCAGCCTTAGTTCTTCAGTAAATGTAGCAAAACCATACCAACGGTGGGTTTTATTTCTATAATTTCAGTATCTGGGGTTGCTAAAAAAAAGTGTCTTTAATACTTCCCCAAGTTAATCAACGGTGTGGTTATATGGTCACTCACTGACACGCTAGTCAACTTGCTACTCGTGAAATTCAACTAACATGTATATGCCCATAAAGCCATGTCTTACTTTTCTCACCTGCCCCCTCAGTGACAAGCACAGAGCACATAACGGGGATTCAGGCATTGCTAAATGGACTGGAATGCAATCACCTGGATTACCTCAACAAGCATGAAAGCAGTTTTGCCAAAGCTGTCTATGAATACTTTGTGTTAATATTGCCTTATTTTTCCTCTCTCTCATGATACAGATAAGGGCTCTGAGCATTGCAAAGCATTTATTTTGGTTTCCCAATATCTGAACTAGTCTTTGAACATGTATTCAGGCACGAATGTCTTCTTGCAAGAAAATTTTCAGTCGTTCTGAGGCCCAGCTCTTCTGTAATCTAGTTGGTTTGGTTACACCAATGCTTTTATAAGCCTTTAAAACCAGAGGAACATTCAATTTGCCCTAGATTCCCAGTCTGGTCCCAAATGACCTAACGTGGACGTGCGCCCTGCACCCATTTGCCCCCATGGGTTTTTCTGTAGAAACAGCATCATTTTCTGTCATGAAAAAGTTTGTTTGGCCTTGAATAGGATGGGTGAAGCTTGTGTATCTCCTTTCTCTTAGGACTAGTATTTGAAGTTTAAGTTCT
Organism: Tamandua tetradactyla; assembly: GCF_023851605.1. Lineage (NCBI taxonomy): Eukaryota > Metazoa > Chordata > Mammalia > Pilosa > Myrmecophagidae > Tamandua > Tamandua tetradactyla. Next base: position 46,096,405 of record NC_135348.1, on the reverse strand, counting down.
GAGTCACCAAACAAGCAAACAGCAAAACCTCAAAGAATAATATTTATTCTTTGTTAATTGTAAAAATGAACAGGTCCTCACAGCAGGACCTCTCCCTTTAACTCTCCCCCTCTGAAGCAGGGGCTGCCTGGGGGATTTCTGCAGTTACATAAAAGCAGCATCAAAGTTGGGGCCTTTACTTGGAGAACCAGATGGAAACATTGTGACAGTTTCTGTAAAATGGAATACAAAATAATCCTGCCCAAACTACACCCGTGTTCGTGTGCGAAGCCATGAACTCAGAGGCACAGGGGACAGTTTTCTTCAGGTCATTCTCTGTGAAACTTTGAATTAACTGAGAGTTGTCAGGTTCTCTTCTCATACTTCCCTAAAAGTATCCAATCCTAATCCCCCGCAGGATTAGATTTGTTGGGAGGTTTATTGAAGAAGGCTCTTTGAAATGTATGTGCTAAAAAAATACAGTGTGCCCTTACTACTGTCCATAAATAACTACTGATTCTCTGCTTATTAATTAAGTGGAAGGTTCATCTTCATTTAACTAATATCTTTTCCCCTTTTTTAATACTCTCAATGAACTTTGTGACTCTAGGAAAGTGGTTCTCAGATTTAAGTGTGCAATGGTCTCACACTTGTAGACTGATTCAGTAGGACTAAGCTGGGTCCAAGAAATAGCATTTTTAACAAGGACCCAGATCTTTATTATTTTTCTATAACTGATTTTTGGACATCCATACTTGATCATCAATTATTCCTGCCTCAATCTCCTTTCTTTCCCCACATTTATCTGGGGACTGAAAAAGCAGGCTCAGCCTTTCCTACCTGGTAAAACCCTGAGGATGAAAGGAAGGTAAAGGATGAGAGGTATTCAGCATGTAGATCTAAAAGGACTTGGATGTGAGAAGTAAAAGGAAGGGATGTACCATGTCAAAAATCATCGGGACTTAAAAAAAAAATCATCGGGACCACTTACATCCGTGGAAGCCTGATGAAGATGATGGTGCCAGGCCCACCCTAGAGATTTCACCAGAATCTCTAGAGACAGAGCAGGGGATAACCTGCTCAAGCAGTGAGCACGCTCAGGGGCCCAGCACAACTGCAGGGGCTCATCTTCAGGCCCTGCCTGGCTCTTTTTGGTTAACTTCTCTCCTCACACATCTCATCCTGCATGGGGCTTTTCCATCTAATTCCAGATCATCCTAATTATGATAATTAGCCTTAATTTACATATAATTATGTCCTAAATTCCTTGACTGTTTGTCCGTTCACATACCCCACCCCTCTCCCCATTCCCTGCCTAGGCTCAGGGGCTGCAGTTTCCTGGAGCCGGTGAATTCGTGTGCGAATAAAACTGTTAAAAAAGAGGAAGAAAAGAGAGCTCACAGGGGAAACTCTTGCAGAAGTCTGTTTAAGCCTAGGACAGTGGGACCAATAAATATTTGTTTACTGACCAAAAAAGGGGGGGGGGAGCAGAATAGGACAAATTGAGCAATAAAATAAATAGTGATAGCAATGGATTATAACTTAGAGAATAAAATAAATACCCGAGTCCATACCGATATAAACAAATAATTGAATAAATAAATAAATGGAGAGAATAGCCACCTCTTTCTACAGTAAAATGCCGGTTACTAAATGTAGACGGAATGGTGGAAATAGAAAATCACACTTAGGCAAACAGCACAGTAATAAAGTCATCAGAAAGCATCAGCAATGAACACTAAAATTAGTGGGCAAACGTATGTGGAGAAGCAGGATGTTTGTGTAGCTTCAAGTACGGCCCCACAAGATGCCTACTAGTTTACAAAGGCAGAAACATCTGGAAACCCTGGCAGATGCCTCCCCCAATGGCCGGAGTTTACGTCACCAGGAATGGGTCACCTGGAGCCCAGGTCTCCGGCAGGACACACTGAGGAGGCCACACCATTTGGGTGGTGTTTCCACCTGAAATGCATGAGCCCCTCTAACCAGAAGGAAACATCAACCCCCAATTTTAGTAGCCTTCAAGACCGGCGACCAGCAAGGTCATTCAAGACAAAACCAGACTGAAGAGCTGGCTCAGACTTCTGCTCCAGGAAGAGACCAGGAGACCCAGCTGCCTGGAATTGCGGGGTCCAGAGGAGAGAATGACTCAGGGGAAGGACATCAGCAGGACAGGTGGTGAGACGTGACTAAGGCCTGCAGCTCAGTTAGGAGTCTCGTGGCCATGTTCATTTCCTGGTTTGGATCGCTGTACTGTATTTATGTACCAAGCTAAAACCTGGGGGAAGCCCCCTGACAGGTTTGTAGGAATTCTGGGCACAGTTTCTATAACTCTTTTTATAAGTCTACAAATTATTTTAAAATAAAAAGTGAAAAAAAAAGACATAATTTCTGGGTTCGTATGTATAAATAACATACATTCCAGAAATGCCCTGATTTACATACAACAAAGGTCTACGTGATAGTAACCCACTGAGAGTGTTATTACCGATATATTTTGCCATCATATATTAAAATGAGCTAGCTCAGTTCAAAGAATTTCCTGAATATTCCAATGTGGTAGTCTGCTAAGCAATCTGGGTGCCAGGAAATGCTTACAAAGTTACAAACCTTCTATTGCATGCGCGCACAGATTGCCAGAATTTCCTAGAAATTAATGAAAGACGCATTCTTCAGTTAGGAAAGAAAAAGAGGCCAGCCACGGGAGCCGGTGAGCAGACAGCCGGACGCAGCCCGTGCGCCGCACCCAGCCCGGCCCAGAGAAGGCGCAGGTCTGCCTTGAGCGAAGGTGCTGCTGGCTGCAAGTCTCTGGGCTGGGCTGGGCCCTCCCTGCCCGAAGAGCCTTTTCCACGGGCAGGGCCTCCATGGCTGTGGACAGGGCTGGGCTGCTCTTCCAACGGGGGCAGTTTAGAAGCAGGAGTGTTCTTAGAAACTGTGCTAGCTGTCAGTGATCGAACCCAAAGGGCAATCCCAGTCCTTGGCATAGCCTCAAGGTGAGCAGCTATTTGTAAATCCATCTTAGAGGTTGAGAAAACGGGGCCCAAACTCGAAGCCTGAATCACGCATGGTGGCTCAGCACGACCGACAGGAAATCGGGCTTTGGAGCCCACCAGCCTGAGCGCAAACCCTGACTCCGTCGCTTCCGGCTGTGGGTAAACACGCATTCCACCCCAGTCTCCACTTCCTAATCCATGAAATGGGGACGACTATCTCCATCTGCGGTTATTAGGAATACACGAGAATCTACATATACCTACATAACCACTGCGAAAAGCACCTGAAACAGAATGAATGCTCCATAACTGGTTGTTATCATCACTGCTAACAATACAGCCTTAATGAAGTATCCCAGTGTGAGGTGCGGGCAGGTGTTAAAGGACACATTTTTTTTTTTTTTTTTTTTTTTTTTTTTTTTTAAAGACAGAGAGAAGGAAGGAAGGAAGGAAGAAAGGGAAACATTTTTAAACATTTTCTTGTTTTATTGTATTCTGTTTCTCCGTTTTTGTTACATGGGCTGGGGCCGGGAATCGAACCGAGGTCCTCCGGCATAGCAGGCAAGCACTTTGCCCGCTGAGCCACCGCGGCCCGCCCTGGACACATTTTTTAACACAAGGTAAATCATGACTTTGATACGAATATAAAATGAGCTCATGGCAAAGATTTCATTTAACTCATTAATTAAGGATGGACCAGTAAGATGATGCAACGGTTCAAAAGCTCACACATATTCCTCCCATCTCATTTTTAAAAAAAAATTAATTTTTTAATATCTTTATTGAGAAATATCCACACATGGAGCATGAGCACAAAAGGACCCCTCTGGCCTTCTTGCTTTGTCTTGCATGCTCTTTCTTCACTTGTTCCCTGACCTTGTAGTGACAGTATCCACTCTCAGGCTGTGAGATGAAAAGAAAAATACCAATAGCACATGTCATGAACTTTCTTCAGATATGAGGCTTTAACACATATATGTTAACAACAATATCAACAACAATAAAATAAATTACCTACTTCAAATGGAGTAGAGAGGCTACTCTGGAGGTGCTCTTACTCAAGCTTCAGGTAGACCTTGCTACCTATCATAACCTGCCAACCCCCAACCAGGACCATTCCAGCCAGTCCTAAAGAACACCTGGGGCAATTTATAAGATTCCACAAGGGTTCCAGCACTAGAGTAACTTTCCAGAAACCTACAGCCACCAGGTGGGTCCCTGGACCAGATAAATCCTGAAACCTAGAGGGCCCAGCCTCTCCAGAACATCAGATAGTTCCATCTCCCTACCCCATATTAATGACAGACCTTTCCAATATCAAAAATTTAGAATGACCATAGCCCAAACAACCCCAAAGAGAGGTATGGAAAAATCAAAGGTGATGGTGGAGTTATACAGAGAAGGTAGGATTTAAAAAATGAATATGAATGCTGAATCACTACATTGATATCGCTTTTAGTCTCCAGTGTTTTAGAGCAGCTAGAAGTAAAAACCTGAAATTGTGGAATTGTAACCCCTGTCAAAGTCTGAAATACATTCTACAACTAATCGTGGTGCTGTGCTTTGAAATTTATAGTTTTTTTTTGTATATATGTTATTTTTCACATAAAAAAGGGAAAAAAGTCAGTTGAGATGATAAAAAGTATTTAAGCCCTCTACCCTCCTGTATTCTGGAGCAGCTAGAAGGGAAAATCTGAGATGATGGTCTGGTAGTCTATGACAAACTCTGGGATCTGTCCTGTAACCACTTGTTGAAGAGTGCTTTGGAAACTACTGCTTTTTTATTTCTTTGCTTTGTATATATGTTATCCTATACAATAAAAAAGCTAAAAATAAAAAAAATTAATTACCTATTACCTAAAAAACAAACAAACAAAATCCCACATATATATCGGCCATCAGGAATGCTGAAATAAATTTATAGACAGATGCCAAACTGGGCAGAACACACAGGGCCACAATCAATAGTACTCCACTTGAGAATATTCAATGGCATCCCTAGACAAGACTCATTTACATTATTCAACAATTTATGAGTTACAAAATAACTCAAAGACCGTGAAAGTCTCAGACCCTTGTAGAACCAGAGAGCGGGGAAGGGTGCCAGGCCAGCCCCCGCTGGTCTTTTCTTTTTTTCCCACTTAAATGTCTTTCACACTGTTTCCAGACACAGTTAAAGACCTAAATTTCTTTATCAGTAAAACAAGAGAGGCGAACTCATGACTCCTGAGACCGCTTTAATTCCAGCAGCCCATTCCTCTGATCCCTTGACCATTGCCTAAGTGTGTGCCTAAAACTCAGGGAAGTTTCTGTTGGAAGGTCAGAACTATTGTAGTTATTTGTTCTAGTTGAAAACAGCCTTAGCTGTGTGTGCAACCTCATGCTTCTCTGTCTAAAAGTAAAATCAAAGAAAATTTCTGCCTCCCTTGCTGTTACTTGAAGCTCTGTGTGTGTATGTGCCTGTACAAGCAGGAATTCCAGGCATACTTGCCCACTGCCTTTACCGAATGCTGGCTACCAAAGACACTGTGACTTCATCAATATGACAAATGGAAATGTTATTGTCTAGATTGTGCAGATGGTGAAATTCGGGGAAGCGATGGATCCCTATTTCCTTCACCACTGGAGACCTTGCTTGGCAGGGCACAGGCAGCAGACCTTTGCGAGACCACTTTGTGATCACAGCTGTGTGAGAGGGTCCGAGGTTGACGCTGGAGCTGGCGACAGCTAATGTCAGGCAGCGACAGGGGACAGAAAGAAAGCGAGAGTAAAGTGTGAAGGGTTTTTTGTTGTTTGTTTATTTACTTCATTTCCCCTCTATTAGACTCTGAGCCCTAAATTCAAACATGTTAGAGAAGAGGGGCAGAGGCTCTTTCGCTATGTAATTTAACAATTGACAACTGTTTGAGTGAATAGTTAAACTACCTCTTACTTTCTCTAAACATGTAACCTTAAAAAGCTCCCGATTTAATGAATTTTTTAATCTCATATTTGAAGGTGTGAAAGCATGAGTAATCATTATGTGCCACTGATTTTTTTGAGGATAAATTATCTGCTTTGTAGATTTTATCAGGCAAAACCCCATTTAGTTTAGAAATCAGCATCAAAACTTCTTTCTTATTTAAATTTGTTTATTCTTATTTGAATGATGTCATTTTAACTAAAAGCTATTCTCGATGGCAAAACATAAAACAATTACATTTCTTTGTTTCAGTCTTTCTTTTCTTTCATCCTAGTCATTTCTATAGAAACAGAGACTGAAATGACTGGGTGGCGCTACGGTGGATTTCTGGTAAGAGGACACCCACACATGTGCTGCAGGAAGCAGAAATCCAAACCTGGGACTGTCAATAACTTGTGACTTGGTGACTCATACACGTCCTCAGGACTACTGCTACTGAATGTTGAAGGGTTACATCCCTAATGCATCTTTCCGCATCAATAACGTAGCTTAAATATTCAGGAGCAAAGATGTCAAAGGACTAGATGTTGCGCCCGCACACGGGCATCTGTATCCCTGTACGTGGACCTGCCCATGCACAGAGTTGGGGGCAAGGAAGGGGAAAGGAGGCGGAGTCTTGGGCAAGGAGGTCACAGAAGATACTGTAGTGATTGACAGCCTCTTACATAGAGCCAAATGTCATTCATTCGTTAACTTTATCATCACAATAACCCTAAGAGGTAGGTATTAGTAACACCATTCTAGACATGAAGAAAATGCGACTCACGAAATTAAACAACATCCTTAAAGTCAACTATTTAGTTGACAGCCCAGCCTAGTTGTGAATCAAGTTCTGCCTGAGGTCATAGCTAATTAGGACATATGATACGACTTTCCCTGTTATCCCTCAACTTCTGCTAAATCCCTAAACTAGAGGCAGAATAGCCAGATTCCCCTGGGGCTTAATGCCGCAGAACTGTCCCCACCACCAAGCCATACCCCTCCCGCCTCCACTTCCTCTCCACCAAGAGGGCTGAGCTGGGGAAAGAAGTTGCTTTCCCTTCTCCCAAAGCTTAGAGAAAGTAAAAAACAAAAGGGAATTTCTCCTAAAGATTGAGGTGCCTACAAGAAGAGGAGACACAATTTAATTCCCATACTCAGAATCTGCTTAAACAATGGACTTGTTGTCTGGCCACCCTACAACTCACATTGGAGAGAGACCAGAGGACTGTCAGGTGGGTGGACTCAAGGACAACCTGCCCTTGCCTTGTCACTTTCTGGAAGGTTTGGGAGATGCCATGTGCACCTGCTGAGCTGAGTTTGCTGGCAGAGGACTGGAGCCGCAGTCTTGGGGATGCCTGCGGTGTGTCGGGAAGGAGGGTGCTGGCAGAGGACTGGAGCCACAGTCTTGGGGATGCCTGCGGTGTGTCGGGAAGGAGGGTGCTGGCAGAGGCGTGCGCATGGAGGAGCTGTTCCAGAACAAGCCCCCGTCTGCAAGAGACGTTGGAGCTGCAACCCCTCCTCAACTTGTTTGACACTAGACAGAAGTATGGTCATGGTCAGCCAAGAAGAGGGCAACAACTTTCTCCCCACCCACATACAAGGAGGAGCAGCTAGAAGAGGGAAAAGGAGAAGGAGGTCACAGAGTAAACAACACCTTTTCCCCACCAGCCCGGGTGACCTGAACCGAAAGCAGATCATCCTTGAACTGGGGAAGGAGACAAATTCTCAATCAAGGGCGCCAGAATTAGACCATTCTAATAACAAAAAGGGCTGAACATTTGTGAAAACTGGCCAAGATATTGTTAAAGAACCCAATCCTGGTGGAAAAGTGGATGGGAGAGGAGGGGTCTTTTAATGCAGCTGCTGTGTGAGTTTTGAGAAAAGCTATGCATTTGTGTTTACAATCCCAACAAAAGTCAAGCCTAGTCACTAAACAGTTTCCGATCTTTTTCTTTCCTCTCTGTAATCCTGGTAAGGATAGTGGGCCAGAGGCACAGTCCACCACCTCATGGCCTTCTAAAGGCTTCCCCCCTTTAACGGGGACTTCTCAGTCTGGGTGAGAAGATGGTCCTTTTCTCCTGCGTGCTGTGCCATGCTGGGGAGCCACCGCCTGCCAGGTCCTACCTGTCACAGCTCTGAGATGGAGAAAGAGGCCCCAGTCCCCTCTGCAGGACAGACAGAGCAAACCTTTTAAAATCCTCATATTTAGGGGGTGTCATGAATCTTCAAAACACAGGTCTAGGCTTTGTTCCTTTGCAAGACATGCCACTCAAAATTTCATCTGCTCCTCTTTCCCTGATCCCCAAACCCCACCTGTCACACACAACCTGAATCTTTAAGGAGTAGTACCTAATTGGTTTATTGGGTCCACCAGCCTTGTGGAAGATTCTCCAATTCTTTGCTTTTCCCTGGGCCCCTGCACTTTGCCACTGACCTTGCACTTCTCCTGACTAAAGCAACAGAATATATTGCCCAATGTTGAGTTTAGTGATGTGTACTGGGCAATAAAACGAAGTGAAAATGACAATAAACCCTTATGAGCCTACACCTCAGAAGGCTTAGATATTGCCTCTTGCTCCTCTTACATGTCCCCAGGAGAACATCTCCCCCCATTACTGATGCCCCCTCTGCTGGGCACTGAATGAGCACCTGGGAAGGTGACCTGAGCCCAAACCTCAGGCAGGAGCCACATCCAGGGGAATATGTGAACTAAAGTTGTGCTGCCCAGGCGAGCCCAGCCAGGATCAGCCAATCCACAGACATGGGAGCCACGTAGATAGTTTTCGTTTTAAGCCATTGAATTTCTGTATAGGCGTTGTAATGCAATAAAAACTGATACAATCACTTTTCTACTAGCGTGAATAAATGTGGTGGAAAAAAAATTCTCTCATTTCTAGAATAATTTCCCTATTTATTACATTTGCAAGCTTAATAAGGTAATTAAATTGATCCTAATTTGCAGTTTGCTAAAATGTATTTATTTCCCGTCGTTCTCTAAGAAGAAAAATGTATCTGCATACTCGTTCTGTGTAACTCTGGGAGAACCTGTCCAATCACTGCTGACAAAGTGCCTTCCTACGTAGATCATCACGTTACATGGGTTGCATGCTCAGTTTATTTGAAAAAGAGGCTGCTACTGCTTGATGCATTGCAGTCCAAAACTTCACTTGTGAGCCAGTTATTCAGAATACAGAACACTTTCCTACATAGGAACGATATTACAGTGTTCCTGGGTAGACGCACACAAATCCATCTGACCCTATAGCATAGCAGAATGCTATCAACGATGCCACATGGCACGTGGAGAGAATGCCACGTCGCACCGCTCATGCCTCCAACAAGGAGGGCCCTTCCATTCTTCTCTGTTCAGAAAATCTCTGAAAGAGAAGACGATAGGCTTCTCTCTTACACCTCCCTTTCCCCTCTTTTCTTGCTCTACCTCCAGGAAAAGGGGTGGCTGTGCTGTTCAGTTGAAGTCTGCTGTTGCACCTCGTTTCCTAAGTGCAGGGTCACCTGCTGAAAAGATCCGCCACAGCCCTCCCTCCTGCACCCCCCCCCATATACCTGAGCCTGCAGTTTCCAATTTTTAATCTGCAGAGAGAGAGAGCAGAGAACCCCACTTTACAGTCTTGTTATCAGACAAAAGTGGCAGATTCTCTGCCTGATATTCTCAAATGACCAATTCCTGAAACTTGAGGCCTTCGGGGAAGAAAACGTTCATTACCAGGCGCATAAAATCTGTCTCCCTGAACTGCAGTAGTTCTGATAGTTTTATAGAATTGAAAGATGGTCAGATTTTAGGATAAGGAGCACAGTGGCCCCAGATGCTAAAATGAGAGGGGATCTAATTCTCGGGCATGTGCAGGTTGATGCCATGCTCCGCCACACAGGGTATGTAGGAAAACGATGGACTTGACGATGACGGGTGGGATTTTTAGTATTATTATGGGGCCTTGGTGACTTGGAGGTTAAAGTCCAAACTACTGCGCACGTCAGGTGGGCCCACTTTGGTAAGATCCAGTTTTGGTTATCAAGATAAGTTTGGACTTGGGGTGGTTGGTTCTAGGGGGGTCCCAAGACCCTTCATGAATAACCATGAGGGGCTGTCTTTAGCGATTATGACACCCTAAAGTTGAAAAGCAGATAACTGGTTCACACAAAGGTTAGCACGAGGTTTTTACAATCATAGGGCAGAAGTTAAGGGCTGTTACAATCACTATCAGAGATGGAGGCAGCTGGAATACAATTCAGATTTCAGGGATTTCCCTCTGCCTACTCCAATATACCAAAAAGCAAAATCTATATAATGATTCAGTAATCAAAATCATCCCTTAAATCCTGATTTCTCAGTTATAGTCTCAGGCTTTAAAAAGAGTTCTCCAGCAAAGAATGCCAAAAAATCCTTTATTCAGAGGGTTTGAAAAAACGTATGCACATCAGTGTCGGTGTTCAGTGGTCCCCATTCGGCTGGTGACCGCAGACTCAAGGCATAGCTGATCAGAATCCTGAAAGGCATGCGGGGACTGGCGCCCCGGGCTCCTCACACCCTGCTCTAGGCTCTTCCCGGGAGATGCTTCCCACGCCCGCCTGCTGACATCCTCCACCTCACCGGCTCACCTTCTGGGAAAATCCCACACAGGAGTAGTGCTCACATTTTATTAGAAGGGGGAGATAAAAGTTGATTTTGGAGAAATTAAGAGAGGTAGTGGAAGTTATGAGTAAGCTCATTTCCTTAAAAATTGCAGGGAAATGCACTAATTTGCTCTTCTCAGTTCAGAGCTCAGAGGTTTAATTTCTCCCAAACTCAGCTTAGACTGACACAAACTTTTTCTGACACAACTTCCAGTCTCACTTTTCTGAGAAAGGGCTGCTATTCTTTAAGAAACCACTATGCTATAAGTAGCATCACTCTCTCTCACTCAGTCAAAGCTTCGTTAATCTTGTCCCGTAAAAAAGCAAACTATTTCATGTAGGTCTCTGGCTTCTCTGTCTATAACTTGATATTTTTTCCAGTGAGAAAGGCATTTCTTTACATAGTCTGTGACTCAAAGGAGCCTCACATCCTCACAAGTGTCAGGTCACCATCCCCTGTACCGTTTTATAGCCAGCAGGACTTATCCTCACTAACCGCATATTGTGCCACACAAAATGTAATAACCTTTTGAAACTCTGAGATTTTCCAGCGTCCCTTTAATATAGCTGGCGTTCCCAAAAGAGGGTTAAATCCGTTTATCGTATCATATTTACAGTTCAAAATACTTGCTAAGGCCCTTGTGCGGCCTTGTCCCAGATAAGACATGCCTTGCGCCAAAGCCTCCAGGCTAGGGGGTGGGGGCCACCTGGGGGGGGACTTCCCCACGGAGGGTGCCGGCACATGCCCCCCCACGGAGGGTACCGGCACACGCGCCCCCCCACGGAGGGTGCCGGCACACGCGCCCCCACCCTCTCAGCTGCTCAGGGGGCGGGAGGACAGCCGGGCCCTGGGCCCCACAACTGCCACCCGAGACACAGGTCTTCAGGTGGTCGCGAAAAACCCCGGCCCACGAGCTGCCGTGCACGGGGGCATTCACTGGCGTGCACGGGGGCATTCACTGGCATGCACGGGGGCATTCACTGGCTGCACGGGGGCATTCCCTGGCTGCACGGGGGCATTCACTGGCTGCACGGGGGCATTCACTGGCGTGCACGGGAGCATTCACTGGCGCAGGGTCTCGGGCTAGGAGAAGATCTAGAGCGAGGGGTCAGAGCGGCGGTGCTTGCCCCCTGAGGGCTGCCGCCCCGGCGGGGAGTGTCGGGCCCCTGCCTTGCCTCGCCTTTCCCTCCGGGGTTCCCTTGGCTCCTCGTTTCCAGTTCTTCCACCGGATTTTCTCTGTCTGAGCTTCCTCTGAGTTTAAAGGACGTGGTCACCTGCGTTAGGATCCAGCCTTATTCAGGTGAGCCTCACCTTAGCCTTGAGTGACCCTCCCCACAGTGGGTGCACCCCCACGGGAACGCGGGCTAACTGCAACAACGCGTATAACGGGGTATGTGGCTCAATCCCAACCCAAGTGACCAAGTGCAGAGAGCAAAACTGCTCACAGTAGTAGCATGTTACTCTTTTACAGCTTATAGAATTTGCAGTGCCGTGTGGTAAATATAAAGAAACTCAATAAAAAATTTAGTTAACTGAGATCAGCAATATAAGTGAACAATAATAAAGCATTAAAACATTTTGCTCTTTGCGGTGACAAGGATTAAAAAGCATGCATCCAACCAAAAAAATCTGAAAATCCAAATGATTTGATTTGTGTGAGTGTGTTTGTGTGTACACGTGTGCACATGTACAAATATATATATATATACACTAATCAACAAAATTTCACATAAAATTATATCTACAAAAATACTTTGAAAGCTTTACTTCCACGATGTTCCTGTTAGCAACTCGGTTGGGGAAATCTGGGGGATTTTGCCTTACTATTTACAGGGTTCTTCGCTTTTGTCCATGTATGAACTTCCCTCCGGGAGAGTTTCATAATAAATAATGTCAGCGCTTATTCAGAGTTTCTAAGAAATGTTTGTATATGGTGAGATATGAAATAAAAGAATTTGATGAATGAATACTAAGAAACAATAGATAGGAGCTAAAAACACTGATTAATGGGACAACTATGTTGCAATAAAATATATAAGGGGTTTCACGCAGCTGCCTTAATTCTCCTTTGACCCTGATGAAAGAATTAAAGAAGACATGGATTCTAACCGGTTACTCAGTGGTCACAACAGAAAGTTCTTAAAAATGAACATCATAAAAATAATGCCTTGATTTTATGTCTATTCTCCATATATACTATTTTCAAAGTTTTAAGCCCCTTTTTATACAGGACAACTCATAGGGAGCAGAAATTGAGATCGTGGATCATCACCAACCAAGCAGCCTGATAAAGAGAAACTTTTAGGATTTCCTAAGCTTGACTTTGAAGTCCGCAACGAACTTAAACCTGGATCTTTCCGTGGGTATTTATCACATTGCCTAAACGTATCGCATAGGCATATCTCCTTTCCTTCACTCCTAAAAGTGGAGGGGGCATTAGAGAAACTTCTTACTTTTCCATTCCAAGAAGAATGGTGGGTTCTCCAAAAAATTTTATTTTACTTTCTAATATATTTTATAATTGCATTTGAGTATGAGAAAAATACTGTAAAAATTCAGTCTTTGGGATGAAATAAGAAATATCTAAGGCAGGGAGAACTGCAAAGCTGTTCAGTCTCCAGGGTGACCCCTGATCAGGGAAACTTCATTTTCTTCAGGTAATGCGGGGAATCCTCATAGCACTACTTGGACAGGTGCTTTTTTGTTTGTTTGTTTGTCTTCTCAGAAAACAACATATAAGTATGAGATTATTAGTAATTAATTGCATGTTTTAATTTTAAAAATATCTTTCTAGTTCCTGCTGGGATAGGAAGGCATCATACTGTAGTGGAAAGAACAAGGGATGGGTAAATGAGACATGGAAAGAGGAGGGAGGAAGGGACAGTGAACGGGAAATGGATTCATTATGACATATGAATGTAAAATTCCCTAATTAAGAAAAGTGCATTTTAAAAAAACCAAATATGTAAAGGTATTGTTTGGTACTTTTCCATTAATTTTTCAAAGGTCTTGACCTCCTAAAGAAAAGTTTCTGACTATAAGGGGTTTTCCTCGCCACTCAGCCGCTGCTTCTGCTGGGTCCTACAGCGAAACAATGCCCCTATATTTGGCCCTTTGTATGGTTGCCATGGAAATGAGAGCGGCAAACACTCAGCTTTCTGGCTTCGTTGTGGGATCAGCACAGAACATGGCTGAGCTGTCACAGAACCTACCTAAGTAAAATTTTACCTGATAAGTAAGAGTTTCCAGAAAAATAGTGACACACAAGGGAAAGAAAATAGATTGCTTCTCACTCTGAAAAATCCCTTTTGATTCATAGATTGTCTACATGATTGAAACATAAGAAACCATCCCTTTGTCTAATCAGACTCTTCTCAATTCACGTACCTCAGAGGGCAAAGAAAACTTCCCTGTGCTTGCATGAGAGGGGATCCCATTAGCAAAAGGAAAATAGGTCTCCTGAGTCCTAAGGAAAGAAGAAAGCAAAATGCTAAATTATGGAAAGTGGGCTGAGTGAGTGACAAGGGGACCAAGCATCATTTAAACTATGTGGAGGACAAGTTAAATATGCATCTTGAGAAAGGAAATCATTATGAAAAGCCAAAGACCACTGTCTTTTCGCAGCTGGAACGACCCCTCTGATGGCATTTCATCTGCATCCTCGGGCACCAGAAACAGGAGCTGTCCTCCTAGGCGGCCAGCTTTAGTTACTCACTGAAGCCTTCTACTCCGGGGCATTGTCCCCTAAAGAAACTGCACTGCGTGGAATGAGGTCAGTGTTTTCCAATTGCGGATAAAGGAAAGAACAAACCGCTGCCATTGCCGCAGGAGGTGAAAGTTGTTGAGCGGGAGCGAGTATTCCGACAGCTGCCTAGAAGGAGACTTGACAGATGTGGTGCAATTAGGAAGTTGCACTTTGAAAAGTCTGCACCCTCTTTCTCCTGTTTGGGGGTTTCAAGTTCTTCCAGTTAAAAGCATCCTATTATTCATATAATTGCTGGGGGCGGGGGGGGCGGGGTGTAAGTTATTACCACGACTTAGGAGAGCAGTGGGCACATCCAGTAAATTCAAACATGCGCACTGCACACAACCCAACAGTTCTACTTCCAGGCAGCTCTCACGGAAACCTTCTGATGCAGGTGTAAGAAGGCAAATGAGAAGAACGATCCTCTTAGTAAAAATACGAAACCACCTAACCTCCTGTAGAGGAGCCGTTTTATTCACATAGTGGAATTCCACAGAGCAGTTGAAATTAATGAACTCTATTAACATGTGTCAATCTAAACAGATCTCAAAAATATACAGTCAAGTAAAAAGTCAAACTGTTAAAGGATATCAACAGCTGCTGTCACTTACGTAAAATTTGAATGCATACAAAACAATAGTTTGTATTTCTATCAATAAATGCTTGTTTAGTAAAGTATAAAAATAGACCTTGTGGGCATAATTTACTCTGATCACACCGATGACTTCTGAAAAGAGAGGGAAAAACAACAGAGGAGGCAACGGGGTAACTTTAGCTACATGTGTAATGCTTTATTTCTCAGTAAGAAACGAAGTCTGGGCCGAATTCAGCAAATTGTTTACATTTTTTAAGTAAATCTGGGTGGTAAGTGAATGGTGCCTGTTACATTATTCTCTGCAGGTTTCACACATTTCACAAATAAAAGACGTTTTAGTTTTCATCAGCTGCGTCTCTGGCCATACCACAGAACCAACCCTTCAGACAGGCACAGATTCGAATCCACCTTTCCCACATGGGTGGCTGCATCACAGGCCCCATCTAGGTAACGAGCAGCTTTAACTAGAAATTAGCTGTCTGCCCCTTTCCATCCCCACTTCATAATCTGATAATTATGTCCTATGGAGGCAATGGCTCCAACTTCATCATCTAAGCCAGAAATGCCCCACAGAGTTCATCTGTTCGGCTGTGGACGAGTACCTTCGAGCCATCGGACCTGCACGCCCCCAATCACACTTCACAGATGCTGCGCTGCCTGCGGTTTCCTCCTAGACCTCAGGCCGACTTGGGAGTAGTTATTTATACTGAATTTTCAAATCAATTCAAACAATTGAATTTCTGAAAAATGGATGAGGTAAAGGATTCCGTGATATAATATTGAAACAGCCGGCAGGAAATATTCTGAGAGATTAAAAATGTTTTGTTTCTATGACATTTAACATATTCAGATAAAAATAAGCATTATTTAACACATGATGTTTATCATGTTTTACACAGTTGGGCCGCAGAATTTTGTTAAATAAGGATTCTTTAACCTACATCTTTATGACAGAAATAAAAGAGACTTGAAGGAGAATGACTGAGTCTATCTGAGGACCTAGCTGCTGGCTGCAGAGCAATGCACAGTGTCACACTGCAAGTTTATCAAACATGCCTGGGGGTCAGGGACAATATTAATCTCTCTCTCTCTCTCTCTCACACACACACACACGCACACACACACACACACAAACATACACACACAAACACTAAGGACCTTGTAAAAATGCTTGGCCAGCTTTAAGAAAATGGTCTCTACTATTGCTCACATTAGGATTCTGGGTTCTGTCTTTTTCATTACTCAACTTTTGTTGATCTCTAATGTGTCCCAGATTATTCTCAACTGTTGCTTCCATTATCAGAACTCTAATCTCTGTTCGCCAAAAAGTTCAACCTCCAGTTTATCTGATTACTCAAAGTTCATTTTAAATATCTCTTGATTAGTAGTGTTCCTGAAGATGAGCTCTGCCTTCAACATGATTTGCAAACCGTTGTGTGCTCTGCAGAGCACGGGACTGTTGGCAGGGAGCTGCTAGCTCTTAGGCCGGGAAGCATGCCTTTTAGCTGGGCTGGCAGTCAGAACATGAAGACTGACTTCTTCCATCCCACCATTAAATGCTCCTGAGTTAGAAGATGATGTCAGGGGAAGCGCTAGCATGTAGAGGTTTTACTTAATTGTGGTTCATATGGTTTAACATTTCATTTATGCATGAAATATCTCCAAGAGAAGAAAAAAGGTACTTATGAATCTCTAAGAAAAAAAAACAGAAAGAAATAACTTAATACAGAGCTTATATTTTTCATCATTTAAAAATTAACATAAAGGACCTTATTCTAGAATATAATTCATTTTGACTATGGGTGTTTATTTGTTTATATATACAGTTACTTCTTTTCATGTATATCAGTTTTCCCAAACTATATAGTTGTGTAACTACCTCTTTTGCTCAGAATGAGGACAAGGTTGGGCATGGGCGGTTTCCATTGCCAAGTAAGTTGGACTATTTGGGGGTTAAACACCCCCAACTTTGGGCTGTTGTTCTGTAGAAGGCTTATTAATAAATATTACTTGGGCACTGTATTTCTTCATTTTCAGGCAGATTATATAAACTTGGAAATTTTATATTGCATATTCATTTTTATATTAGCTTCCTTACCTAGTTTTTACATGTAATTGAATTCTTAATTTTACTTAATTATAAAATTCATGTTCATGAAAATTCAAACCAAACATAGAATAAATATCAAATAAAAAACAAATATCTCCTTTACCCTATCCCTAATATTATCCCTTTTCTCTCTCAAAGTAACAGACTGATGACTCTCTTTTTAGTCATTTTTATGTGGAACAATTGCATTCCCACTTTATAGTCAGAGGAAAATGTCATAATTGGGTTGAAGGTGGCAAGATCTTTTTAAAATTCTCAAATAATATATATTTTCCCGATATTTCAATAATTACTTTTGGAATAGTATCAGATTTGGTTTTAAGTGAAACTTTTTTTGTTAACACAATTAGTTAGTGAAAAGATGGGTTAAAGAATAATAAAGTTCTTATACATTTTTCCCAGAATAATAAAGTTCTTATACATTTTTCCCCAAAATTGGGCGAGATAAACCACATCTTTAATTTTTGGTCTTTCGTCAATTCTTCATAATTTACATCAAACTATCAAAATAAGTCTAGAACCAGCCATGGCTTCACGGCCCCGCTGAGACAAGACCCCACCGCCCCCTGGTGGACGGCTCCGGGCCCAAATCCAGGCCAACCTGCGTTTCCACCGATGACGTCAAATGCCACAGCTCGCCAGGAAGCAAACACTGCAATCATCCGTGGTAAAGCTGTGCTTTCCCCTTTCATTCACTTAACATGCATTTAAACTTGTATTGAAAGGAAAATAAGTTAAAATGAGCAATCTCCTAGAGAGTGAGGGAAGATAATTTGGCAGGTGGGCTGGTGCTCTCTATAAGGTATCAAGTAGCAACTGTTATCACTATAGGTAATCAGTCTCTGATCTTCCAAATAACTGCTTGTCTTCACATCTACTTTCGGCCACACTGTGACTCTCTACTCCTGAATTCACAAAGCCTTCAATCTATGCTTTCATTCAAAAAAGGTTGGGGGATGTGCGTGTTTACGTTTCTCTTTGGTTTCACTTCTCTGGATTTATCACGTTCTGTAAGTATTATTTTACTCTCTTTTCCATACAGCAACAAAAATAACCACTGAATTCATTTTTCTGCTTTTCTCCCCCATTTAAAAGACAATGCCTGTTCCAAGACGCAATGAGAGATCACAGAGTGTAATGGTTATAAGCACAGTGAAGGAGCCAGCAGGCTCGAACTCAAAGACCAGATAAGTCATGCTGTCCACGTGATGTTAGGCTATCTTTTAAACCCTTTGTAGGTCCGTTTCCTCATCTGTAAAACCAATGGCCATAATAGCATCTGGTGGGCATAAAGTTTTAACGAGAAAAATCCAGGTAAGGCTGATAAAACAGCATATAATACAGACTAAGCACTCAGTAACTATTATTTGATGTTATTACTTCATCAGAGTCCTGTGAAGAAAAATAATATAGCATGCATGACCTGAATTTAACCTTTCTTTCCAAAATCAAATGCAACTATTCATTAGTCAGGCCCTCACCGTCCTAACTGGCCTTTCAACCAGAAGTCTCTTCCAGCTCTAGCTGGCTATCATCAGTCAAATTTATTTTCCTAAAAATAATGCTGACATTTCTGGTTCAGGATGTGATGAACTAATCTTCCTGCTGAAAAAAAAAAATCTATAAAAGTTAAATTAAAAAACTATGTGAAGGAGCTGGAGAGCACTCAATTCAGCCGGATTGAAAAGGCCAGTCTCCTCGAGTCAAGGGCAGCACAAGAGGTGAATTCCACACTCCTCCTGTTGGCATTTCTCAATTCTCAAAATCAGGGGTACAGAAAAATAGCAATCTTACTGGGCTAGGAGAAGTAAGTTGGAATTTGGGACTGATGATGTGTTATGTCTAGGACTCAAGAAGGAAAATTCCAGAGAGCAGGACTCAGAAATGAAATGAAAAACTCATCCAGAAAATCCCCCTCAGGTCATTGGCTAACCCATAAATTACAAGTGCCCCGGGTGAAACTCAAAAAATAAAAAATAAGCTTAGCAGAAAAAGGTATCTAGGAGAGCAAACAGCTAAGCAAAGTTTTATTTAAACCATTTTGCAAGCCCAATAGCTCTGCAAGCCCTAAGTTCAAGGCCAGGCATTGAGACCCAGAAGTGTCCCCTTACTGATATAGAAAACTTTTTCCTGAAATAGGAAAAATTACTGAAACCATCCCTCAAAAGAATTAAGATGATCCTCCATATTTATCTACTTACTGGAAGAAAACTTAACCTTTGGAGGTAAATAAGAGAATTACTGCAATAAATAGCTAAAAAACAGGACCAAAGAACTAAAAACCACAAGTTTAAAAGGACAATAGAAATAAACCTAGATGTAACTAAGATTGAAGTAACCGGACAAGGATTTTAAAGTAAGCACAAATAATGTATTCAGTAAATAGAAGAAAATGTGCAGAATTCCAGTACAGATATGGCAGAGCAAGAAACTTCCAGTAAACTGAAAACACATCAGTAAACTAAATCCAGTTTGAAGAACAGAGAAAAGGGGTAGAAAATACAGAAAAGCGTGTGAGAAATAGACATGGAGAACAGATAATGGTTCAAAAACAAGATTTAAAGATAGAATGGCTAAAAATTTTCTAGATATCAAACCACAGAATCAAGAAATTCTATGAATATCATGAAAAATCAAAATATTAAGACAACCATACCTACATACTTTATAATTAAGTGCCAATACTATTGCATTGTATTTTTGTTCTGTAACAACACAATACCTCTAAAGTGCAAATACATTAAAAAGTAATTATAAATCCATGGTTTTGGATATATAATGAATAAAGATTTGTAACAAGTATAATAAAAAGCTGTGGCAACAGAGGGTATAGGAAGAGTTTTGTGTACACTACTTAGGTTATCAATTAAATATGATTATTATAATTTTAGTATGTTAGATTTAAGACCCAGGGTAATCATAAAGAAAATGTCTGTAAGTATATACATAAGGAAATGAAAAGGGAATCAAAATGGAACATTGCAAAGAAATAAAATAAATATGAAAGTAGACATTAACAGAAAAACTAAGAGACAAAAATGGTGTAAGACATACACAGACCAAATAGCAAAATGGCAGAAGGAAGTCCGCATTATCATAAATTACTTTAAATATAAATGGATTAAATTCTCCAGTCAAAAGGCAGAAATCAGCAGAATGGATTAAGAAAAAAGCATGAACTAACTATATGTTTATAAGATACTCACCTTAAATTCAAGGACACAAGTAGCAGCCAAAAATGAGCTGGTGTAGCTATACTAATACCAGACAAAACAGACTTTAAGTCAAAAACTGTTACAAGTGACAAAGAAAGTCACTATGTGCTGATAAAAGTGGTCAATTCAACAAGAAGACATAATAATTATAAATATAAATATGGCTCTAACAGCAGTGCCCCAAAATACATGAGACAAATATTGCCAGATTTGAAGGGAGAAATAGACAGTGCTATATTAATAGTAGGCAACTTCAATACCCAATGTTTTAGATATTATGCGGATGTTCTTCAGGCGATGAGGCACAAACACAGATAGTCAGCCAGCTGAGAATGCATGAAAGGACAACACTATTAGATCAAAGGCCCTAGAGGGGAAAAGGGGGAAATGAGGGTGGCAGAGACACCCACTGCACTTACCTAACCTATGCTCCTGAGAGTGTCTATGGCAGGGGGTGCTGAAGGTAGAGGGGGTGAGGGCTCAGGGAGGAGCACATGTTGGTCCCAGCCTATTGCCTTTATTGTGACCTGGTGGTGGTTAAGACTTTCCTATGAATATGAGTATTAAAAGTTTCAAATAATAAGATACAAAAGCAGAAATGTCAAAAGTCATTTAGAGAAGCTGAAGGCAGCTTCTTATCATCCAACCCATGCAGAGCCTTACTGGTAAACTAAGAAGCATGAACCGGCAAGAGGCCATTCCGGGAAGAAGCAGCAACAGCTGTTTGGAGAAAAAGCAGCGCGGGCAATTTGATGAGGCGAAGGGCACCTCTTGTCGTCCCAGCCATCTGGAGGTGCAGCCTCTGCTAGTCATGGTTACGTCCACAACACTTCATTCTAACTGCAGGGCTCGTTCAAAGGGAACACTGCAGCCAAGCAGGCAGGATAAGGCACTAATGAAAATTTACTCTATGCAACTATACATCATTTTCAATAATGGCTAGAGAATCTAGACAGAAAATGAATAAAGAAATTGAAGACTTAAACAATACTATAAACCAACCAGCCCTGACAGTCATATATAGAACACTTCACCCAACAGCAGCAGTCTTTCCTGGAGCACAGGGATCATTCCCCAGGATAGACCACATGTTAATGTAATAAACAAGTTTCAATAAATGTTTAAATATCGAATCATGAAATGTATCTGCTCTGACCACAATGGAATGAAGCTAGAAATAAATAATAGAAGGAGAACTGGAAAATTCACAAATATGTGGAAATTAAATAATGTGCTCTTAAGCATCCCATGGGTCAAAGAGGAAATCACATGAGAAATTAGGAATGAAAATGAAAACACAACATACCAAAACTTATGAGGTGCAGTAAAGGCACTGCTAAGAGAGAAATTTATAGACCTAAATGCTGACATTAAATAAAGAATAAATATCTCAAATCAGAGACCTAACTTCACAACTGGAGGATCTAGAGAAAGAAAGAAGAGCAAACTAAACACAAAACAAACAGAAGGAAGGAAGTAACAAAGACTAGAGAGGTTAATAAATAAAATAGAGAATAAAAAAACAATAGGGGTACTTAATGAAACTAGAAGTTGGTTCCTTGAAAAGATCAATAAGATCAACAAATCTTTAGCTAGACTAAAAAGAGAGAGAGGATGCGATAACTAAAATCAGAAATGAAAGGAGGGACATTTACCAATGTGGGGAAATAAAAATGATTATGAGGATACTACAAACAAATGTGTGCCAACAATTTAGAAAACCTTGACAAACCGGACAAATCCCTAGAAACACGAACTACCTACATTGACTCAAGAAGAAATAGATCTCAACAGATCAATAACAAATAAAGAGTTTAAATTCATAATTAAGAACTCCCCAAAAAGAAAAGTCCAGGACCAGATTTCAAAAGAACTAGCATCTACCCTGCTCAAACTCTTGCAAAAAATTGATGAGAACTGCATTCTATGAGGCCAATATTCTAATGGCAAAGCCAGATAAAGATGCCACACGAAAAGAAAATCAAATATCAATATCCTCTATGAATATAGATACAAAAATTCTTAAAAAAAATACTAACAAACAAAATCCAACAGCACATTAAAAGAATTAAGAACCATGATCAAGTGGGATTTATCCCAGGTATGTAAAAATGTTTCAACCGAGGAAATCAATTAATGAAATTCACCAAATTAACAGAAAGAAGGGGAAAAAACTACATGATCATCTCAATTGATACAGAAAAGACATTTGACAACATTCAACATCAGTAGTGTTTTTATACATTTATAATGAACAATCTGAAGAGGAAATCAAGAAAAGCATTTTACTCACATAGCAACTCAAAGAATCTAAACATCTAGGAATAAACTTAACCAAGCATATAAAGGGCTTATACATGGAAAACTAAAAACATTCCTAAAAGAAATCAAAGAAAACCTAAACAAATGGAAGAACATTCCATGTTCATGGATTGTAGGACTAGATTTTAAGAAGTCAATCCTATCCAAAGCGATTTACAGATTCAACCCAATTCCAATCAAAATTCCAATAGCCTTTTTTACAAAACTGGAAAAGTCAGTCATCAAATTTACACAGAAGACTAAGGGAACCAAAATAGCCCAAACTATGTTAAAAATGAAAAACAAAATTGGAGTACTCACAATTCCTGATTTTAAAATGTATTGCAAAAAAAAAAAAAAGAGAAAAGACAAATAAAATGTTTTGCAAAGCTACAGTAATCAGACAGTGTGGTACTGGCACAAGACAGACATATAGACCAATGAAATTGAATTAAGAGTGCAAAAATAAATCCTCGCATCTATGGCCAATTTGTTGAAAAGGATGGCAAGTCCACACAATGGGGAAAGAAATGTCTTCAATAAATGGTGTTGAACTGGATATTCAAAGTTCAGCAAAAGAATGAAGCTGGACACCAACCTTACACCACATACAAAAATAACTCAGAATAGATCAAAACTTAAATACAAGAACCAAAAGTATAAAATTCCTAGAAGAAAACATGGGGAAGTATCATCGGCACCTTGTGATGGTTTCTTAGACTTTATATATAAAGCCCAAGCAACAAAAGAAAACTGGTAGATCAATAAGACTTCATCAAAAGTAAAAAGCTTCTGTGCATCGAGAGAATTTACCAGAAAAATAAAAAGACAACCTACAGAATGAGAGAAAATATTCAGAAAGCACATACCTCATAAGGGTTTAGTAGTCAGAATATATAAAGATATCCTGCAACTCAACAACAAAAAGAATAATAACCTAATTAAAAATGGGCAAAAGACTTGCAGAGACATCTCTCCTAAGAAGATACAAAATGGACAATAAGACTTGAAGAGATGCTTGGCATGATTATCCACTGGGGAATTGCAGATCAAAACCACAATGAGATTCCGGCTCACCTCCCCCGCACCCCCCCCCCACTAGAACACCTACTATTAAAAAAAAAAAAACAGAAAATAACGAGTGTTGGAGGTGATGCAGAGAAACAGGAATGCTCGTTTGTTTTTGGTGGGACTGTGAGATGGCACAGCAGCTGTGAAAGACAGTTTGGCGGTTCCATACAAATGTGGAGTTACTCTATGACCCAGCAATCCCACTTCTAGGCGTGTACCCAAAGAATTGAAAGTGGACACTCAAACAGATATTTGCACACTGATACTCATAGCAGCATTTTTCACAATTGTCAAAAGATGGCAGCTACCTAAGTGTCCCATGCTGGATAAGCCAAATGTCACATTTTTATACACAATGGGATATTATTCATGAGTATTATTCAGCTGTAAAAAAAAGTCTGAAGTTTCGTTACATGCTACATCATGGATAAACCTTGAAGACATTGCATCAAGTGGAATAAGCCAGACACAAAAGGAAAAATATTGTATGAACTGACTCATATTAAATCATTTGAATAAGCAGCCTCCTGGAGTCAGAAACTAGAATACAGTTTTCCTGGGGCCAGAGGAGGGTAGGAAATGGGAAGTTGATGCTTAATTGGTACAGAGTTTCTGTTTGAGTGGTGGAAGAGTTGTGGAATGGGGTGTTGGTGATAGTAGCACAACGCTACAAATGTAACTAACGCCAGTGAAATATATATTTGAATGTGGTAAAAGAGAAATTTTAGCTTGTATATGCAGTCCTAGGGAAAAAAACTCTAAAATAAATATAGGATTATACAACCCAGTCCACCCTAATGTAAACTATGGAGTCTAGTTAATGATGTAATCATTATATAAAATTGTTTCATCAATTGCAACAAAGACACAACACTAATGAAAAGTGTTAATAATGGAGAAAACCATATAGAGTGGGTGACGTGGGAATTCAGCTATTTTCTGCATGATTTTTCTGTAGACTTACAAGTTCTCTAATAAAATTTTTTTAAAAACTTAAGAGGTGATGTGGCTCAGACTTCGAAGACATCTCTAGTCATAGAAGCTGGAAAATTTGAGGATGATTAGGTCCTTTGAGGGAGAAATCTGCATTCCAAATGGTTAGAGCAAGAAGTCTGCACCCTTTTCATTCAGCCTCCACGCGTCAGACACTTTTCTTCCACCTTTCAGAGGCTGCTTATTCCCACACCTGCTTGAGATCCCTCCAGCAGGAAACTGAAAGTGGGCATTATGTCTGCCTTTTTAATGTGTATTGCTGGAGAAGTCACAGACACAGGCTCAGTGGCCATTTCTCATCCCTCAGCTTCCCCACCCTGCCCCTTTTTCTATAGTGTGCAGATGTTTCCATCTCTTTCCATTCTGCAGCCCAGGGGAGAGGTTAGTTCTAATAAAAAGGCCTGACTATACTTTTAATCCCCACCATACCTTAAATCTGGAAAACCAGGAATAAGCAGCCCCAGATGCTCATCAGGGCAGAAACTCTCAGTGGCAGACACCCTTCCTCTGGGGCTGTATAAATACTGAACACACAAACACCATGGGTCTCTCCTCTCCGACATAAAGTGCAGTGTGGAGAGCTGCCGTCCACCGAGCCTGACCAGCAGCTGACCTCCCAGGGTGACTGGCCATGATGGGATCTCTTCTCCTGCTCCTTTACACCCTTTGCCCAGTGTAAGTAAGGAAGTGATCATTTGATGAAAGTTCCTGTTATACGTGAGCCTGTGCTTCCATGACGTGCCGTACAGCAACCCCACCCACACGTATGTTGTCAGTATTGCATTTGTAGTTTCCAAAGTTCTAGCAGCATTAACGCTGGACACATCCAACTTCAAGTGCTATCTGGAGTCTGACAGATTTCACTGCTAACACCAGCAAGTGAAATATCCCTCAAAATGCCAGGACAAAGAAGGCGGGGCAAGATGGCAGCACAGTGAGGTATGGAATTTAGTTTGTCCTCAAGGGCAGCTAGTAAGTAGCCAGGAAAAGTAAGGAACAGCTGCTGGGGCCACGTAGGTGACTGGACACACAGTGTACACCAGCCTGGACCAGGTGGAACAGCTGAGATTCCATACAGAACTGCAAGTCCATTAAACTGCAGAGGCCAGCACCCTTTCTACAGGCATGGCAGGCTGGTTCCCCAGGGGAAAGGCGCCAGATTTCTGGGGAGAACAGGGGAGAAGAAGGAATTCCATGCGGGATTAAGAAACAACAGACACAAGAAGTTAGTTAGGGGGGGTCAGGGGACTCGAGCTCGTCAGGAGCGAGAGCAAGAGACCCAGATACACTGATGTCCACATATTTACTGTGCTCTTACATGGGAACTGCTTTGGGGAGTGTAATCAAAGCAAGGTTAGTTTTGAATATCTGTCATGCCTGCAAATCTACAAAGTTTGGTTCCCATCTCCTTGTCCCAGGAACCATTTATTTCTTATCAGAATGCTCTCTATTCAGGTCTCTTTGGGCTCTTGAGTCAGCGTCCTTGAGAGCATTTGCTTCAGCAGTTTACCACATTAGCAGAGAGACAGTGGGGCTGATTAAAAAAAAAACAGAGGCTTTTTGAATTGGACAGCACACAATACTGGAAAAGGGCTGGACCCCAGGTAAAGGGGGCACATAGAGCCTGGGGACACATAGAGCCATGTACCAACGTAAGCCCTTGATTGACAAACCTGAGGAGTAGGGATCCAGCTCTGAAACAAACATGGATTGAAAAACAGGACTCATGTATATGCTGTCTATAGGAGACTAATTTTAGACCCAAGAACAAAAATAGGTTGGAAGTGGAAGGTTGGGAAAAGATAGTTCATGCAAACAACAATCAGAAAAAGAACAGAAAAAAAAGTTTTTTATTTTTATTTTTTTGTTTGTTGTTTTTCTACTCCTTAGCAGTTCATTAGATAGAACTGGAACAGCCTTAAGCTCCAGCACTGCCCCAGACAAGGGCAGAATTAAGCTTGTCCGAGAAACAAAATAACTAGTGAGGTGAAAGGAGTTGATTCTCAAAAGAGTGTATCTTCTGCAAGAGAAAGGTGGGACCCAGCTCAAGTAGAATCCCTCCTTCAAGGAATTCAGGCCCCAGGGACTGGAAAACTGAAGCAATTAAAGCCATCCTACTACCTCACCTCTGCTTAACTATGCCCCTGGCAAGGAGAATCTGCTGAAATTAAAGGTGCCACATCACTTTAAGCAGATGAGAAGCTGCAGGCAGACAAGCACCACATGCTGGGTAGGATAGGAAAAGCACCAAATCTAGAAGCTTCACAGGAAAGTTGACAACCTGCTGGCTGCTCTCAGGAAAAACTAATGCTGGAAACTCTTTCCTCCTGAGACACAGACCAATATGATCTAGGAAAATCTGACTGGGGTCTATAATATCTGATCCCAGATTTAAAAAAAAAAAAAGAAAAAAAGCTCCACAAAGACAGGGCAAGAAACAGGAAAACAAGAACTGAAAAATTGTGATCACTTTTAACAGAACCTATGCTAGAGGTCTAGAGTAAGTTGAACTGAATGTCAAAGAACAAATAGAGAACAAAACCATCCAGCATGAAAATCCAAGGTAAACGAATGAAAACAACCCCAGAATAAACAAATCAAGAAAATCAAATGCCTAGATGCCAGCAAAAAATAATGAGCCATACTAGGAAAATTGAAGAGATGGCCCAGTCAAAGTAACAAACTGACACTTCAAATGAGAACAATTGAAACTAGTTCAGGATGTACAAACAGACATGGAAAAACTCATCAAAAATCAAATCAACCAGCTGAGGGAGGATGTAAGGAAGACATGGGGTGAACATAAAGAAGAACTTGAAAGTTTGAAAAAAAAAAATCACAGAACTTATGGGAATGAAAGGCACAGAAGAAGAGATGGGGAAGAAAAAAAAACAATGAAAAGCTACACAAATAGATCTGAAGAGGCAGAAAAAAAGGATGAGTGAACTAGGGGACTGGGCATCTGAAATCCAACACACAAAAGAAAATATAGGAAAAAGATTGAAAAATATGAACAGGGTCTCAGGAAACTAAATGATAACATGAAATGCATGAATATATGTGTTGTAGGTGTCCCATAAGCAGAAGAGAAGGGAAAAGGAGGAGAAAGACTAATGGAGGAAATGCTCACTGAAAATTTTGCATCTCTTATGAAAGACATAAAATTACAGATCCAAGAAGCATACCCCAAACAGAATAGATCCAAATATACATACTCCAAGACACTTACTAATCATATTTTCAAATGTCAAAGACAAAGAGAGAAATTTGAAAGCATCAAGAGAAAAGCAATCCATCACATACATGGAAAGCCCAATTAGACTTAGTGTGGGTTTCTCAGCAAAAACCATGGAGGCGAGAATGTAGTGGTATAATATATTCAAGATTCTAAAAGAGAAAAACAGCCAACCAAGAATTCTACACACCCAGCAAAGTTGTCCTTCAAAAATGAGGGGGAGAGTAAAATATTTTCAGACAAACAATCACTGAGAGAATTTGTGACTAAGAGACCACCTATGCAAGAAATACTAATGGGAGTACTACCCGAAATATGAAAAGGCAAGAATTAGAGGTCTGGAGAAGTGTGTAGAAATGAAGATGATCAGTAAAGGTAAAAAGAGAAAAAAAGTCAGATATGACATTAAAAAAAACAAAGAAGAAAGTACTGCCTTTACAGTAATAGCATTAAATGTTAATGGATTACACTCATCAATAAAAAAACATAGACTGGCAGAATGGATTAAAAAACAGGACTCGTGTATATGCTGTCTATAGGAGACTAATTTTAGACCCAAGAACAAAAATAGGTTGGAAGTGAAAGGTTGGGAAAAGATAGTTCATGCAAACAACAATCAGAAAAAGAACAGGAGTAGCTATACTAATATCTGACAAACAAGTCTTCAAATGTAAACAATTTAAAGACAAAGAAGGACGTTGCATATTTATAAAAGGAACAATTCAACAAGACATAACAATCATAAATATTTATGCACCAAGCTAGAGTGCTTTAAAGTACATGAGGCAAACACTGACAACACTGAAGGGAGAAATAGACAACTTTAACATAACAGTTGGAGATTTCAATTTCCTGCTCTCATCAATGGATAGAACATCTGAAGAGGATCAGTTAAGAAACAGAGAATTTGAATAATATGATGAATGAACTAGATATAA
The DNA here is from genome assembly GCF_023851605.1 of Tamandua tetradactyla. Taxonomy (NCBI): domain Eukaryota; kingdom Metazoa; phylum Chordata; class Mammalia; order Pilosa; family Myrmecophagidae; genus Tamandua; species Tamandua tetradactyla. The sequence goes on along the minus strand of NC_135348.1, from coordinate 46,067,653 downwards.
CAGATATTTACTGAACATTACACACCACAACAGCAGGATTTTTCTCAAGTACTCATGGTTCATTCTCAAGAATAGTCGTATGCTGGGTCACAAAGCAAATCTAAATAAATTTAAAAAGATTGAAATCATACAAAACACTTTCTCAGATCATAATGGAATGAAATTGGAAATCAATAATGGGCAGAGGGCCAGAAAATTAAAAAATATATGGAGGCTAAACAACATTCTCTTAAACAACCAGTGGATCAAGGAAGAAATTACAAGAGAAATCAGTAAATATTTTGGGGCAAATGAAAATGAAAACACAAAATATCAAAATTTAAGGGCTGCAGCAAATGCAGCGCTAAGGGGAAAATTAGTTGCCTTAAATGCCTGTATTAAAAAAGAAGAGCAAAAATCGAGGAATTAACTATGCACTTGCAAGAACTAGAGAAAGAACAGGAAACTAACCTGTGCTGGTTTGAAATCATGTGTGTCCCCTAGAAAAGCTATGTTTAATCCTAATCCCATTTTGTAAAGGCAGCCGCTTCTTCTAGTCCCCATTCAACACTGTATGTTTGAAACTTTAATCATATCATCTCCCTGGAGATGTGACTCAATCAAGAGTGGTTGTTAAACTGGATTAGGTGATGACATGTCTCCACCCATTTGGGTGGGTCTTGATAAGTTTCTGAAGCCCTATAAAAGAGGAAACATTTTGGAGAATGAAAGATTCAGAGAGAGCAGAGCAGAATGGCATAGCCACAAGAAGCAGAGTCCACGAGCCAGTGACCTTTGGAGATGAAGAAGGAAAATGCCTCCCAGGGAGCTTCACAAAACAGGAAGCCAGGAGAAGAAGCTAGCAGATGATGCCGTGTTCGCCATGTGCCCTGCCAGATGAGAGAGGAATCTTGACCATGTTCACCATGTGCCTTTCCAGATGAAAGAGAAACTCTGAACTTCATTGGCCTTCTTGAATCAAGGTATCTTTCCCTGGATACCTGAGATTGGTCATTTCTATAGACTTGTTTTAATTGGGACATCTTCTCAGCCTTAGAACTGTAAACTAGCAGCTTATTAAGTTCTCCCTTTTTTATAAGCCATTCTGTTTCTGGTATATTGCATTCCAGCAGCTAGCAAACTAGAATATAACCCCAAAGTAAACAAAAGAAAAGAAATAATGAAGATTAGAGCAGAAAAAAAAAATGAAATTGAGAACATGAAAACAATCAGGAAAATCGACAAAACCAGAAATTGGTTCTATGAGAAAATCAACAAGATTGATGGATCCTTAGTGAGGTTGACTAAAATAAGAAGAGAGAAGATACAAATAAATAAAATCAGAAATGGAAGAGAAGACATAACCACTGACCCTGCAGAAATAAAGGAGGTAATGAGAGGATACTATGAGCAACATTATGCTAATAAACTAGACAATGTAGATGAAATGGACAATTTCTCAGAAAGTCATGAACAACCAACATTGACTCGAGAACAAATAGATGACCTCAACAAATCAATCACAAGTAAAGAAATTTAATTAGTCATTATGAAGCTCAAAAAAAGAAAAGTCCAGGACCAGATGGCTTTACATGTGAATTCTACCAAACATTCAAGAAAGAATTAGTACCAACCCTGCTCAAACTCTTCAAAAAAAATGAAGAGGGGGGAAGGCTACCTAACTCATTCTATGAAGTGAACATCACCCTCATACCAAAGCCAGAGAAAGATACTACAAGAAAAGAAAACTACAGGCCACTCTCTCTCTAATGAATATAGATGCAAAAATTCTCAACAAAATTCTTGCAAATCAAATCCAGCATCACATTAAAAGAATTATACACCGTGACCAAGTAGGATTCATCCCAGGTGTGCAAGGATGGGTCAACATAAGGAAATCAATTAATGCAATACACCATATCAACAAATCAAAGCAGAAAAACCACATGATCATCTCAATTGATGCAGAAAAGGTATTTGACAAAATTCAACATCCTTTCTTGTTGAAAACACTTCAAAGGATAGGAATAGAAGGGAACTTCCTTAACTTGATAAAGGGAATATATGAAAAACCCACAGCTAATATCATCCTCAATGGGGAAAAACTGAAAACTTTCCCCCTAAGATCAGGAACAAGACAAGGATGTCCACTATCACCATCGTTATTCAACATTGTGTTGGAAGTTCTAGCCAGAGCAATTAGACAAGAAAAAGAAACACAAGTCATCCAAATTGGAAAGGAAGAAGGTAAAACTCTCACTGTTTGCAGATGATATAATACTATATGTCAAAAACCCTGAAAAATCCACAGCAACACTACTACAGCTAATAAATGAGTACAGCAAAGTGTCAGGTTACAAGATCAACACTCAAAACTCTGTAGTGTTTCTATTCACTAGTAATGAACAATCTGAGGGGGAAATCAAGAAAAAAAATTCCATTTACAATTGCAACCAAAAGAATAAAATATTTAGGAATAATTTTTAAACTAAGGATACAAAAGAACTATACAAAGAAAACTACAAGAAATTGCTAAAAGAAGTCACAGAGGACCTAAATAAATGGAAGGGCATACTGTGATCATGGATTGGAAGTTAAGATATAGTTAAGATGTCAATTCTACCTAAATCAATTTACAGATTCAATGTAATCTCAATTAAAATCACAAAAACTTACTTTTCAGAAATAGAAAAACCAATAACCAAATTTATCTGGAAGGGCAGAGTGCCTGAATAGCTAAAAATATCCTGAGAAAGAACAATGAAGTTGGAGGTCTCACACTACCTGACTTTAAGGCATATTACTAAGCTACAGTGGTCAAAACAGCATGGTACTGGCATAAATATAAATATACTGACCAATGGAATCAAATAGATGTAGACCCTCTCATCTATGGACATTTGATCTTTGATAAGGTAGTCAAGCCAACTCACGTGTGACAGAACAGTTTCTTCAATAAATGGTGCCTAGAAAACTGTATATCCACATGCAAAAGAATGAAAGAATATCCATATCTCACACCCTATACAAAAATTAACTCAAAATGGATCAAAGACCTAAGAATTAGATCTAAGACGATAAAACTTTTAGAAGAAAATGTAGGGAAATACCATATAAAACTTGCAATAGGCAGCAGTTTCCTAGATCTTACACCCAAAGCATGAGCATTGAAGAAAGAAATAGATAAATGGGAACTCATCAAAATTAAACACTGTTGTGCATCAAAGAACTTTGTCAAGAAAGTAAAAAGACATCCTACATAATGGGAGACAATATTTGGAAATGATATATCAGATAAAGGTCTAGTATCTAGGACATATAAAGAGATTGCTCAACTCAACAACAAAAAGACAAAAAACCCAATTACAAAATGGGCAAAAGACATGAACAGACACTTCTCAGAAAAGGAATACAAAAGGCACATGAAAAGATGCTCAACTTCACTGGCTATTAGGGAAATGCAAATCAAAACCACAATGAGATATCACCTTACACACAGCAGAATGGCTATTATCAATAAAACAGAAAACGACAAGTGCTGGAGCGGATGTGGAGAAAGAGGCACACTTATCCACTGTTGGTGGAAATGTAAAATGGTACAACTGCTCTAGAAGGCAGTTAGGCAGTTCCTCAGGAAACTAAGCATAGAATTGTCATATGATCCAACAATACCTTTCCTAGGTATCTACTCAGAGGACATGAGGGCAAGGACACAAACGGACATTTGCACACCAATGTTTATAGCAGCATTATTTACAATTACCAAGAGATAGAAACAGCCCAAATGTCCATCAACAGATGAGTGGCTAAACAAGCTGTGGTACATACATATGATGGAATATTATGCAGCTATAAGACAGAATAAAGTTATGAAGTATGTAACGACATGGATTGACCTTGAGGACATTATGCTGAGTGAGATTAGCCAGAAACAAAAGAACAAATACTGTATGGTCTCACTGACTGATATGTCAGATATGAACTGACATTAGTGAATAAACTTGGAATATTTCGTTGGTAACAGAGACCATCAGGAGATAGAAATAGGGTAAGATATTGGGTAATTGGAGCTGAAGGGATACAGACTGTGCAAAAAGACTGATTGTAAAAATTCAGAAATGGATAGCACAATACTACCTAACTGTAATACAATAATGTTAGTATACTGAATGAAGTTGAATGTGAGAATGATAGAGGGAGGAGGGCTGGGGGCACAAATAAATCAGAAGGAAAGATAAACGATAAAGACTGAGATGATACAATCTAGGAATGCCTAGAATGTACAATGATAGTAACTAAATGTACAAATTAAAAAATGTTTTTGCATGAGGAAGAACAAAGGAATGTCAATACTGCAGGATGTTGAAAATAGATAAATAAATAGATAAAAATTTAATTCATATTTTAAAACTTTAACTTATGTGTGGGACTAAAGCAAAAAATGTTTATTTGGTACAAAATTTGTAATTTGACTAGTGCATTTCTCAATATAACTTGTGTGGACAGTGGTTGAACACCATAAGTACATGAGAATCTTGAGTAGGGCATGAGATTTTGTAGGTTTGACCAGAGTGATGCCCTAATACATCCCAGAGTGATTTGAACAGTGAATAAAAAAGTATTTGCAAAGTCCCCTTGGGGGAATGGTGAGAAAGGGGGAAAAATTCAACTTCCCCATATGGAGAATTCCTGATATTCTCACAAGCAGTTGGGACAGCCAAAGCAGTGGGCTGAGCCCTCAATTTTGGGGGTTGTTCATATGAAATTTATCCCAGGAAAGGATAGGCTGAGCCTACTTGGAATTATGCCTAAGAATAACCCCCAGAGAACCTCTCGTGTTGCTCAGATGTGGCCTCTTTCTCTCAGCCAACACGACAAGCAAACTCACTGCCCTCCCCCTCTCTGCGTGGGACATGACTCCAAGTAGTGTAAACCTTCCTGGCAAAGTGGGACAGAAATCCTAGAATGAGCTGGGACCCAGCATCAAGGAAATGAGAAAACCTTCTCAACCAAAAGGGGAAAGAGTGAAATGAGACAAAATAAAGTGTCAATGGCTGAGAGATTTCAAATAGAGTTGAGAGGTTATCCTGGAGGTTATTCTTATGCATTATGTAGATATCACCTTTTTAGTTAAGGTGTAATGTTTGTTTGTTTGTTTGTTTGTTTTTCGCAAGGGCAGGCACTGGGAATCGAACCCAGGTCTCTGGTATGGCAGGCGAGAACTCTGCCTGCTGAGCGACCATGGCCCTAGTTAAGGTGTAATGGAGAGGTTGGAGGAAAGTGCCTGAAAGTGTAGAGCTGTGTTCCAGTAGTCATGTTTCTTGAAGATGATTGTATAATGATATAGCTTTTGTAATGTGACTGTGTGATTGTGAAAACTTTGTGTCTGATGCTCCTTTTATCTATGGAATGGACAGATGAGTAAAACATATAGATTAAAAAAAATAAATAATAAGGGGAACAAATGTTGAAATAAATTTAGTAGATGCTAATGATCATGAAAGGGAGTGATAAAAGGTATAGAAAAAAATAGGGGAAATGAAGGCTAAAATATATTGGGTAGATGGAAATACTAGCAGTCAATGAGAGGGAGGGGTAAGGGGTATGGCATGTATTAGTTTTTTTCTTTTTTATTTTTATTTCTTTTTCTGAATTGATGCAAATGTTCTAAGAAATGATCATGGTGATGAGTATAAAACTATGTGATGATATTGTGAATTATTGATTATATACTAAGAATGGAATGATCATATGGTAAGAATGTTCGTTCATGTTTGTATGTTGTTATGTTTAAAAATAAAATAAATCCTCAACAAAATATTTGCAAACTGAACCCAGCAGCACATTAAAAAATTATACACCGTGACCAAGGGGGATTTATTCTAGGCATGCAAGGCTGGTTCAACACAACAAAATCAATTAATGTAATACACCATATCAATAAGTCAAAGTGGAAAAAATCACATGATCATCTTGATTGATCCAGAAAAGGCATTGGAGAAAATTCAACATCCTTTCTTGATGAAAACACTTCAAAGGATAGGAATAGAAGGGAATTTTCTCAACATGATAAAGGGGATATATGAAAAACCCATAGCTAACAGCATCCTCAATGGGGAAAGACTAAAAGCTTTCCCTCTAAGATCAGGAACAAGACAAGGATGCCCACTGTCACCACTGTTTTTCAAGATTGTGCTAGAAGTTATAACCAGAGCAATTAGACAAGAAAAAGCAATAAAAGACATCTAAATTGGAAAGGAAGAGGTAAAACTCCTAGTGTTTGCAGATGATAAGATACTATATATCAAAAATCCCCCCAAAATCTACAGCAAATCTACTAGCGCTAATAAATGAGTACAGCAAAATGGCAGGGTACAAGAGCAATGGCCAAAAATCAGTAGTATTTATATACAATAATGATGAACAATCTGAGGAGGAGATCAAGAAAAAAGTTTCATTTACAATAGCAACCAAAAGAATCAAATATTTAGGAATAAATTTAAGGACACAAAAGACCTATACACAGAAAATAAGAAATTGCTAAAAGAAATCATGGAAGACATAAATAAATGGAAGGGCATACTGTGTTCATGGATTAGAAGACTTTTGTCTTTTCTAAATATAGAAAAGATGTCAATTCTACCTAAATTGACTTATAGATTCAATACAAAACCAATTAAAATCCCAAAAACTTACTTTGTAGAAATAGAAAAAATGATAACCAAATTTATTTGGAAGGACAGTGTTCTTCAAATAACTAAAAATATCTTGAGAAAGAAAAATGAAGTGGGAGGTCTCACATTACCCGACTTTAAAGCATATAAAACCACAGTGGGCAAAACAGCATGGTACAGGCATAAAGACAGATATACTGACCAATGGAGTAGAATAGTGTTCAGAAATATAGACCCTGTCATCTATGGCCAATTGATCTTTCATAAGGCAGTCAAGCCAACCCACCTGGGACAGAACAGCCTCTTCAATAAATTGCGCTTGGAGAACTGGATATACACATGCGAAAGAGTGAAAGAGGTTCCATACCTCACACCCTATACAAATATTAACCCAGAATGGATCAAAGACCAAAATATTAAAGCTAAGACCAAGCACTTTAGGAAGAAAATGTAAGGAAATAGCTTATAAATCTTGTAATAAGAGGTGGTTTCCTAGACCGTACAGCCAAAGCATGAACATTGGAAAAAGAAATAGATCAGTAGGAATTCCTCAAAATTAAACACTTTTGTGCATCAAAAAACTTTTTCAAGAAAGTGAAAAGGCAGCCTATTCAATGAGAGACAATATTTGGAAACCACATATCAGATAAAGGTTTGGTATCCAGAATACATAAGGAGATTCTTCAACTCAATAACAAAAAGACAAACAACTCAATTTAAAAATGAGCAAAAGACTATTATTACTTTTATTTTTTTCGCTATATTAACATTCTATATCTTTTTCGGTTATGTTGCTAGTTCTTCTAAACCAATGCAAATGTACTAAGAAATGATGATCATGCATCTATGTGATGATGTTAAGAATTAATGATTGCATATGTAGAATGGTATGATCTCTAAATGTTGGGTTAATTTCTTTTTTTCCGTTAATTAAAAAAAAAAAAAAGAGAAGGGATAATTGGAGCTGAAGGGATACAGACTGTACAACAGGACTGGATATAAGAACTCAGAAATGGACAGCACAATACTACCCAATTGTAATACAATTATGTTAAAACACTGAATGAAGCTGCATGTGAGGTATAGGTTTTTGTTTTTGTTTTTGTTTTTGTTTTCTTTCTATTATTGTTTTAATTCTTATTCTGTTGTCTTTTTATTTCTTTTTCTAAATCGATGCAAATGTACTAAGAAATGATGAATATGCAACTATGTGATGTTATTAAGAATTACTGATTGTACATGTAGATTGGAATGATTTCTAATTGTTTTGTTAATTCTTTTTTTAATTAATAAAAAAAAAAAGAAAAAAAAATGAGCAAAAGACATGAACAAACACTTCCCAGAGGGGAAATGCAAATGGCCAAAAGGCACATGAAAAGATGTTCAACTTCACTGGCTATAAGGGAAATGCAAATCAAAACCACAATGATATATCATTTGGCACACACTAGAATGGCCATTATGAAAAAAAAAAACAACAGAAAATGAAAAGTGCTGGAGAGGATGTGGAGAAAGAGGCACTTATCCACTGTTGGTGGGAACGTAAAATGGTACAACTGCTCTGGAAGGCAATTTGGCAGTTCCTTCAAAAGCTAAGTATAGAATTGCTATACGATCTAACAATATCATTACTAGGTATATATTCCAAGGACCTCAGGGCATGGACACAAACAGACATTTGCACACCAATGTTTATAGCAGCATTTTTTATGATTGCCAAGAGATGGAAACAGCTCAAATCCATCAATGGACAAGTGGCTAAACAAACTGTAGATATACATACAATGAAATATTACACAGCTGTAAGACAGAATAAAATCATGAAGCATATAACAATGTAGGTGAACCTTGAGGACATTAGCCTGAGTGAAATCAGCCAGAAACAAAAGGACAAATACTGTCTGGTCTCACTAATATGAACTAACATTAATGAGAAAACTTTGAGAGTTGAGGTTAAGAACAAAAGCTAGCAGGAGATATAAATAGGGCAGAGACTGGGTAATTGGTGCTGAAGGAATACAGTTATGCAACAGAACTGATTGTAAAAGATAAGAAATAGATAGCACAATACTACCTGATTGTAGCACAATAATAAAAGTACACTGAATTAAGCTGAATGTGAATAAGATAGAGGAAGAAGAGTTGTGGGCACATATGAAACCAGAAGGAAAGGTAGAGGATAACGACTGAGATGGCATAACTTAGGAAAGCCTGGAGTAGACAATGATGGTGATTCGATGTACACATAAAAAAAACGTTTTTGCATGAGGGAGAACAAATGAACGTCAACATTGCAAAGTGTTGAAAATGGATGGTTTATGGAAAAAAGTACAATCAATGCAAGCTTGTGTCTATAATCAACAATAACATCGTAATATGCTTTCACTGAATGTAACAAAGGCATTATGCCAAAACTAAATGTCAACAGGTGGAGGCATGGGGGAGGGGTATGAATTTTTTGTGAAAGAAAAGGAAGCATCTTCATATAGATTATGGTGGTGAAGGCATGTCTATATACTTAGTTGGACTGTGTGATGTGTGAATAAACTGTTTAAAAATGAAAACAGGGATGCACAAGTGATCCAGTGGTAGAATGCTCGCCTTCCATGAAGGAGACCTGGGTTCGATTCCTGGACCATGCACCAAAACAAAAACAAAACAAACAAACAAACAAGTAAAAAATGAACAGAGAAAAACAAGTCCTAAGAGAAAATGCAGAGAAAGAGATGTACTATTCTCCATCAGTAGGGAAATTAAGAGGTGCAGCCCCTTGGAGGGCAGTGCAGTGGCTCCACAGGAGGCTAGGGTGGAGTTGCCATAAGATCCTACAACCTCGTTGGTCAGTATATACCTGGAGAAACTGAGTGTGGGAACAGGAATGGACATTTGCACACTGATGTTTATTGGCAGCATTGTTTGTGATTCACAATGGATGGAGATGGCCTAAGGGTACAACTGAGGAATGGAAGGGGGAAATTGAGGACTATATGTTGAATGAAATGTCAGAAACAAAAGGACAAATATTGTCGTGTCTCAGTTGTATGGACTAACCATATTATAAAAACTCAGGGAACCAAAGTCGAGAGCATGGGTTATCAATTTGGGGCCTATTATAAAGGGTCCTAGATTGTAAGCTCTTAGAGAAGTCACATACATTCAGGAGTTGTAACTGTTATTTCTAAATTCTGAGATTCTGAGATATTGAGTTGTTTGTATATAACCTGGTCATTAGAGCTCTGAAGCTATGAAAGTCAGCAGTACTTCACACAGAAACTGCTTAAAAAGTTGAAAAAGAGATCAGACTTCGACAACAGGTATGAAGGAAGCTGATCTGGATAGGACAAAGGTAAATCAGAATACAGAGTAAAGGATGATATCATCCATATTTTAGAACTTCAACTTCTATATAAGGCCAAAGGAAGAAATGTTTAGTTGGTGTAAAATTTATATTTTGGGTAGTGTATTATCTAATTTAACTTGTATGGTCAGTTTAGTGGAGCACCATAAGTTCCTGGAATCTTGAATAGGGCATGAGATCTTGTTGGTTTGTACAGGTTCGTGTGATGACCCAATATATCCCAGAATAATATGGACAGTGAATAAAGAAGTGTTTGCAAAGTCTTCTTGGAGGACTGGGGAGAAAGGAGGAAATGTTCAACTTCCCCGTTTGGAGAATTTCTGATATTCTCACAAGCAGTGGGAACAAACAGTTCAATGGGCTGAGCCCTCGATCTTGGGTTTCACCCCTATGAAACTTATAGGCTAGGCCTGTTTAAAATTATGCCCAAGAGTCACCCCAGTGAACCTCTTTTGTTGCTCAGATATGGCCTCTCTCACCAAGCCTACTCAGCAGGTGAACTCACTGCCCTCCCCACTACATGGGACATGACTCCCAGGGGTCTAAACCTCCCTGACAATATGGGACAGGACTCCCAGGATGAGCCGGAATCTGGCATTAGGGAATTGAGAAAGCCTTTTTGAACAAAAGGGGGAAGAGAGAAATGAGACAAAATAAAGTTTCAGTGGCTGACACATTTCAAACAGAGTCAAGAGGTTATCCTGGAGGTTATTCTTACATATTATATAGATATCCCTTTTTAGTTTATGGTGTATTGGAGTGACTGGAGGGAAGTGCCTGAAACTGTTGAGCTGTGTTCCAGTAGCCTTGATTCTTGAGGATGATTGTATAAAGATATAATTTTTACAATGTGACTGTATGATTGTGAAAACTTTGTGCCTGATTCTTCATTTATCCAGGGTATGGATAGATAAGTAAAAATATATATGAATAAAAAATAAGTAAATAAGGGATAAAATAAATTTGGTAAATGGAAATACTAGTGGTCAATGAGAGGGAGGGGTAAGGGGTATGGGATGTATAAGCTTTTTCTTTTTATTTCTTTTTCTGGAGTGTTGCAAATGTTCTAAAAAATGGTCATGGTGTTGAATACATAACTATATGATAAGATTATGAGGCACTGACTGAACACCATGTACGGACTGTATGTGTGTAAAAATTTGTCAATAAAAATATTTTTTTAAAAAAGCTATATAATAAAAGGCTAGACACAATTTCTTTTCCACTAACAACTTTACATGTTAATTGACTAAACTCACTAATTAAAGGACACAGATTGGCAGATTGGATTAAATAATATGATCTGTCTAAATACTGTTCATTAGAGACTTATCTTAGACACAAGGATACCAACACAATGAAAATGAAAGGATGAAAATAGATGCTATATGAAAGCTGTGACTCAAAGAAAGTACAAGTAGCCATAGTTATATTAAATAAAATAGATTTTAAATGTTATATCATGAGTTTCATATGTTGATTATAAAAATATTTGTATCTTTATATTTCCCTGAAATCAAATACCTGAAAACATCCAGTAACATAGGTATATCTATAACATAGTTGATGTTTCTAATAACTTTCTATTTGATATTTTGAGAATGTATACAGTTTTTGATAGCTAAGTAAATGGTACTTTTTAGTGTTCAATATTTAGAATTCAAGAAACTCTGATATTTGTAGATTTTTTCCTTGTGTGCCTTAATTTTAACTTCGTGTATGACACTTACTTTATAAACACAGGTTTTACAATGATTGTATTTTATTTAAAATGCCTATGGATAAGCTAAAATATACATTTTTGGTGGTTAAGATTTTCATACAGTCATTGTAAAAACATTTGTATTTTTTATATTTTTCTGATATCAAACTTGAAAGTGTTCAGTAACATAGATCATTACTATATAGCAAGGTTGATATTAATAATAATTTTCTTCTTGATATTTTGAGAACATTCAGTTTTGAATACTAAACAAGTGGCATCAAATTAATATTTAATATTTACAGTTTAAGCAACTCTGATATTTGTATTTGTAGATCTTTTCCTTAATTTTTAATTGGGTTTTGAAACACTAAACGAACATAGGCTTTACAATGATTTTTTTGGATATTGTATTTGAACATGCTTATGGATAAGCAACTAAAATATCCATTTTTGGTGGGTCTAAGTATACTGTTTGTTTCTTTAAATTAAAAAAAAAATGCCAGAACAACTACTAAATAACCAGAAACAGTACAGAACAGCTCATGGGGCCACGTCAGCGACCAGACACACAGCATATCCCAGTCTGGACCAGCTGGACTGGCTGCGAGCACCCCCCAGAACCGTAAGTTCCCAAAGCTGTGGCAGCCAGTGCCCCTCCCCCACAGGCCGCTTCCCAGAGGGGAAAGGAAAGGACTTTACCAGCAGCAGGGACTGGACACAATCAAACGCCAATTGTGGAACTAATTAACAAATTCTGACTACTAAAAACAGGCCCCCAGCTTAGGTGAACCTGATCAAAGCGGAGGTTGCTCATTTTTGCCCCGGTGCCAAGGGGGCAGGACTGACAGAAAAAGGGGGGGAAAAAAAAAGAAGGAAACAAAGGTTTTTGTGGCTATGTATCTACAAAGACTTGACTGCCTCTGGATACAGTGGCAGGACTTCTCAGGCTGCAACTGCCCCAGGCATAGGCGGAAGTGAGCTCTTTTGGGGGCTTATCTGGAGCCTGCGTCTTCCCCAGGGGAGGGCTGAAGCCCGACCCAGGTGGAATCCCTCCATCAAGGAATTCAGACCCCAGGGCTTGGTAATTTGAAGCCATTAAAACCAGCCTACAACCTCTCCTCTGTCTCCACCACGCCCCCAGCAGGGAGAGTCTGCCAAAGTTAAAGGCACCGCATCATCCTATGCTGGTGGGACCTGCAGTCAGACAAGCGCCACATACTGGGCAGGATAAGAAAAAGAGTCCAGAGACTTCACAGGAAAGTCTTTCAACCTGCTGGGTCTCTCCCTCAGGGAAAACCGACACAGGTGACTCTTTCCTCCTGATAGGAGGCCAGTTTGGTCTGGGAAAATCTGGCTGGGGTCTATAATATCTAAGTAGACCCTCCTAAGTGTGTGTGTGTGGGGGGGAAGGCACCACACAAGCAGGGCAAGAAACAAGAAAACAAGAACTTAAAAATTCTCCTCTGTTAAACAAAACTTAAGCTAAAGGTCCAGATAAAGCTGAACGGAATGTCAAAGAACAGATAGACAACCAATTCATCCAGCAAGAAAACCCTAGATAAAAGAAGTGCAAGCAATCTCCATAATAAACTAATTAAGGTAATTAAATGCCTAGACACCAGCAAAAAAAGAACAAATCACACTAGGAAAATTGAAGATATGGCCCAGTCAAAGGAACAAACCAACAATTCAAATGACATACAGGAGCTGAAACAATTCAGAATGTACGAACAGACATGGAAAACCTCATCAAAAACCAAATCAATGAATTAAGGGAGGATATAAAGAAGGCAAGGAAAGAACAAAAAGAAGAAACTGAAAGTCTGAAAAAACAAATCACAGAACTTATGGGAATGAAAGACAGTAGAAGAGATGAAAAAAACAATGGAAACCTACAATGGTAGATTTCGAGAGACAGAACGTAGGATTTCTGAACTGGAGGATGGAACATCTGAAATCCGACAAGAAATTGAAACTATAGGAAAAAAAATGGAAAAATATGAGCAGGGACTCAGGGAATTGAAAGACAATATGAAGCGCATGAATATACGTGTTGTGGGTATCCCAGAAGGAGAAGAGAAGGGAAAAGGAGGAGAAAAACTAATGGAGGGAATTATAACTGAAAATTTCCCAACTCTTATGAAAGACTTAAAATTACAGATCCAAGAAGTGCAGTATACCCCAAAGAGAATAGATCCAAATAGACATACTCCAAGACATTTACTAATCAGAATGTCAGAGGTCAAAGAGAGAGGATCTTGAAAGCAGCAAGAGAAAAGCAATCCATCACATACAAGGGAAGCCAAATAAGACTATGTGCAGATCTCTCAGCAGAAACCATGGAGGCGAGAAGACAGTGGGATAATATATTTAAATTATTAAAAGAGAAAAACTGCCAACCAAGAATTCTATATCCAGCAAAACTGTCCTTCAAAAATGAGGGAGAAATTAAAGCATTTTCAGACAAAAAAAATCACTGAGAGAATTTGTGACCAAGAGACCAGCTCTGCAAGAAATACTAAAGGGAACACTAGAGACAGATTCCAAGACAGAAGAGAGAGGTGTGGAGAAGAGTGTAGAAAGGAAGACTATGAGTAAAGGTAAAAAGAAGGAAAATTAGATATGACATATAAAATCCAGAAGGCAAAATAGTAGAAGAAAGTACTACCCATGCAGTAATAACACTGAATGTTAATGGATTAAACTCTCCAATCAAAAGACACAGTCTGGCAGAATGGATTGAAAAACAGGACCCATCTATATGCTGTCTCTACTCAAAGGACACGAGGCCAAGGACACAAATGGACATTTACACACCAATGTTTATAGCAGCATTATTTACAATTACCAAGAGATGGAAACAGCCAAAATGTCCATCAGCAGACAGTTGGCTAAACAAACTGTGACATTTACATAAGATGGAATATTATGCAACTGTAAGACAGAATAAAGTTATGAAGTATGTAACAACATGAATGGACCCTTAAGGACATTATGCTGAGTGTGATTAGCCAGAAACAAAGGGACAAATACTGTATGGTCTCACTGATATGAACTGACATTAGTGAATAAACTTGGAATATTTCCTTGGTAACAGAGACCATCAGGAGATAGAAATAGGGTGAGATAGTGGGTAATTGGAGCTGAAGGGATACAGATTGTGCAACAGGACTGAATATAAAAACTCAGAAATGGACAGCACAATATTACCTAACTGTAATACAACTATGTTAAAACACTGAATGAAGCTGCATATGAGAATGATAGAGGGAGGAGGGCTGGGGCATAAATGAAATCACAAAGAAAGGTAGACAATAAATATTGAGATGGTATAATCTAGGAATGCCTAGAGTGTGTAATGACAGTGACTAAATGTACAAATTAAAAAAAATTTTTTGCATAAGGAAGAACAAAAGAATGTCATTACTGCAGTGTGCTGAAAATAGATAGTACTTAATATTTTAAAATTTCAACTAATATGTGAGACTAAAGCAAAAAATGTTTATTTGGTACAAATCTATACTTCGACTAGTGCATCTCCTAGTATAACTTATGTAGATAGTTGATTGAACACCTTAAGTACATGGAACTTTGTATAGGACATGAGATTTTGTTGGTTTGTCCAGGTGATGCCCTGATGAATCCCAGAGTGATTTGATCGGTGAGTGGAAAAGTATTTGCAAAGTCCCCTTTGGGGAATGGTAAGAATGGGGGAAAACTCAGCTTCCCCAATTTGAGTTGTTGATGTTCTTGCAAGCAGTGTGGACAGACAAAGCCCCCAGTCTTGGGGTTTGTTCATATGAAACTTAACCCCACAGGGGATAGGTCAAGCCTACTTAAAATTAAGATAAGGGTCACCCCCAGGAGAACCACTTTTGTTGCTCAGATGTGGCCTCTCTCTCCAGCCAACACAGCAAGTAGACTCACCACCCTCCCCCTGTCTACGTGGGACATGACTACCAGGGGTGTGGATCTTCCTGGCAGGGTGGGACAGAAATCCCAGAATGAGCTGAGATTCAGCATCAAGGGATTGAGAAAACCTTCTCGACCAAAAGGGAGAAGAGTGAAATGAGACCAAGTGTCAATGGCTGAGAGATTCCAAACAGAGTCGAGAGGTTATCCTGGAGGTTATTCTTATGCATTAAGTAGATATCACCTTGTTATCCAAGATGTAATGGAGAGGCTGGAGGGAACTGCCTGAAAATGTAGAGCTGTGTTCCAGTAGCCATGTTTCTTGATGATGATCGTATAATGGTATAGCTTTCACAATGTGACTATGTGATTGTGAAAACCTTGTGTCTGATGCTCCTTTTATCTACCTTGTCAACAGATGAGAGGAACATATGGAATAAAAATAAATAATAGGGGGAACAAATGTTAAAATAGATTTAGTTTGAAATGCTAGTGATCAATGAAAGGGATTAGTAAGGGGTATGGCCTGTAAAATTTTTTTTTTCTGTTTGTTATATTTTTCTGTTGTCATTTTATTTTTTTTTCTGAATTGATGCTAATGTTCTGGGAAATGATTATGTTGATGAATATTTAACTATGTGATGATATTGTGAATTGCTGAGTGTATTTGTTGGGAATGTTTATGTTTCTTGTACTTTTTTTAATTAATAAAAAATTTTAAAAAAAGAAAAAAAATGCCAGGACACCCTGTACCTACCAATGATCTAGGGAAATGGTGTCTTTAGGTGGCAGCTTCCAAAATGGAATTTATAAAAAATGCTCTTATGATCACTCTTTGTCTGTAGGCTCCTCATGATAGCCAAACTCAGAGACCATGCAGAGAGCTCCCCTGAGTTTCAGATTAGTGGCTGAAATAAAGTAGTTGAGAAAAGTAGCCCCAAATAGACTATTAGAACCCCTTGTATACAACTAATTAATGGTATTTGTACTGGTTTGAAAGGATGTATGTCCCCTAGGAAAGCCATGTTGTAACCTAAATCCCATTTTGTAAAGGCAGAGTAATCCCAATTCAATACTGTATGTAATTAGATCATCTCCCTGGAGACGTAACCCAATCAAGAGTGGTTGTTAAGTTGGATTAGGGGAGATGTGTCTCCATCCATTTGGGTGGCTCTTGATTCATTTCTGAAGTCCTATAAAAGAGGAAACATTTTTGGAGATTCAGAGAGATTCGGAGAGAGCAGAGAATGCTGTGGCACCACGAAGCAGAGTCTACCAGCCAGAGACTTTCGGAAATGAAGAAGAAAAACGCCTCCCAGGAAGTTTCATGAAAGGAATCCAGGAGAGAAAGCTAACAGATGACACCATGTTTGCCATGTGCCTTTCCAGATGAGAGAGGAACCCTGACCGTGTTCACCATGTACCTTCTCACTTGAGAGAGAAACCCTGAACTTCATCGGCCTTCTTGAACCAAGGTATCTTTTCCTGGATGCCTTAGATTGGACATTTCTATAGACTTGTTTTAATTGGGACATTTTCTCAGCCTTAGAACTGGAAACTAGCAACTTATTAAATTCCCCCTTTTTAAAAGCCTTTCTGTTTCTGGTATATCTCATTCCGGCAGCTAGCTAACTAGTACCCAGAGAGTGGGGTGCTGCTGCTGTGGTTTGCAAATACCAAACATGTTGGAATGGCTTTTTAAATGGATAAGGGAAAGATTCTGGAAGAGTTGTGAGGAGCTTGATAGAGAAGGCCTAAAATGCTTTGAAGAGACTGTTGGTAGAAATGTGGACTCTAAAGCTACCTGTGACAAAGCTCTAGACAGAAATGAGGCATGTATTATTTCAGACTGGAAGGAAGGTGATCCTTGTCTTAAAATGGCAAATAATTTGGCAAAATTGACCAGTAGCTTTGGCTGGAAGGCAGATTTTAAAAGCCATGAACTTGGATATTTAGCAGAAAAGCTCTCAAAATTAAATGTCGAGAGTGCAGCCTGGTTTCTCCTCATAGCTTATAGTGAAATGCGACAGGAGAGAGATTTCTGAGAGCAGAGAATGACCTAGCCACAAGAAACAGAGTCCACCAGCCAGCAACCTTTGGAGATGAAGAAGGAAAATGCCTCCCGGGGAGCTTCATGAAACAAGAAGCCAGGAGAAGAAGCTAGCAGATGATGCCGTGTTCACCATGTTCCTTCTCACTTGAGAGAGAAACCCTGAACTTCATTGGCCTTCTTGAACCAAGGTACCTTTTCTTGGATGCCTTAGATTGGACATTTCTATAGACTTGTTTTAATTGGGACATTTTCTCAGCCTTAGAACTGGAAACTAGCAACTTATTAAATTCCCCTTTTTTAAAAGTCATTCCATTTCTGGTACATCATCCGACAGCTAGCAAACTAGAACAGTATTGCTGTTTAACAATCCCCTTATGTAATAAGTATAATTAATCTCTTTATTTTATATCTGATAGTTGGAATTTTTACTTGGTTACATATATATCTAGGAAGGGGAGAAGTCAGCACAGAAATTTTAAGATAGGAGACTTTATCTGTTGCTGCATAACTAATCGTTCAATTCTCACTAGCTTAAAGTCACAACATTTATTTTCTCACAGGTTTTGCAGGCAGGTATGGCTTACTGGGTCTTCTGCTTCAGAGTCTCTCACAGGTTCTAACCAAGGTGTCAGCTGGGGCTGCAGTTCATATCAACAGTCACCCGGGCAAAGATTCATTTCCAGGCCTATTCACATGGATGTTGGCAAGATTTGTTTCTTCGTGGACTAGTGGACTGAGAGCCTCGGTTCCTTGTTGGCTCTTAGGGGAGGCTGTCTCTAGTGCCTTGTCACATTGGCCTCTCCATAGGGCAGCTCAGATCATGGCAGCTCGCGTCATCAGAGCAAGTACGCAATGGGTAAGGGTGGGGGGAGGGAGGGAGGGAGAGAAAGAGAGTTAGCAAGATGGAACATAAAATAGAATCTCATAAGAGACATCCCATCACTTTTGTCATTCATCAGTAGCAAGTTACTAGGACTAGTCCACACTCAAGGGCATTACACTAAGACGTGGATACCAGAAAGCTGGAACCATTGAGAGCTATTTCAGAACCTGCCTACCAGGGACAAATTCTTCGACTTGGCTCTTTTCACCAGCCAACTTCTAGGGATAACAATAGCCACAACTAATTCATCATTGTGTCCTTCATATCCCTAGTACATAGTAGATAATCCAAAACCTTTTATAGTAAGTGACTGGAATTATTTTCCTTTTAGTGCACATAAAGTGAGCATTATTCTAATCCAACCCCCTGCATAGCATCTTCTTAAATTGTCCACACATTGTTGGATCTGATCGTGGTCTGGGAGAGGGATGAAATGTGGAGAGTCAACTAAGTTTGAACTTGTTCTGCAATGAAGACATGAATTCTGAGATCATTGTCTAATATGTCCCAAGCCTTATCTGACATGTAAGATAAAGTCTCATCATCTTATGTGCCTTTATCTAACCATTTCTTTGAAACCATAAAATAGTCATTTCCTATTTTTTCTTTTATTGACAGTACTTATAAAACTATATTTTGAAACAAGAAACATTTTAGAAACAAGCACATTAACAAATTTCATCTTATCTTAGCTTTTACAAGAGCTAATTTTTACCAGTGCAGTCACCAAGATCTAAATATGTTCCAGAATAGGTCAAGAATTTTGGTCTGGTCCTGGATTTTTCTGTTCTAGTGGTATTCCCAGGGTCATCCTGAGGATTTGAAGCATTTTAGTCTAGTACAGGAGAGCCTATCAGTCAAGCATAGAGCAAACCGAAACAGGTCTAAGGCACATCAAACGTTCTCCCTTACTCTTAAACACAGGGTTTAAGACTACGGGATTGCGTACAGATGATCTCCACTTACACGAAGATGATGATGTTTCAAATGGAAAATTCAATGGCATGAAAAAGGATCTTTTTCTTACCCTCAGAATTAGACTACAGATCATCAAGAGTAATATGGTCATTGTGAGAATAAACAAATGCTGTTAAAAGAAGTATTGCTATTTTACTGTTATGTGGTGTGAACATCCATTAAAATCATCTCTTAAAAGTAAAATAGAAAAAAGACAAAGGTCATAACTAGACAAAACACAGAAAGGGAAAAGCAAATAGATTCTAAGTATATGAAGATACTCAATGCCTCTCATAAGAGAAATGAACATTTTAAAATACAAGAAGATATGACTTGCTATTTGTTACATTAATGGAAATCAAAAAGCGCGATATTTTAGCAAAGAATGGATATTTTAATATTTGTGGGAATGCAATGTGACAAAAATCCTTTTAGAAAACACTATCAAAATTTAGAATGTTTAAATGCACACAGCTTTTGAACCAACCATTTCACTATAAGAATTATATTCATACATGTATACAGAGGCATATATATATGGATATTAATTTAAGCAAAAGATTGGAAACAAACTAAATATCTACCAATAGAAGACAGTCAAGTAAAATATAATCTATACAGTGGAATATTACACAGCCATTAGAATGAGACATTTTATTCGTATTGTTATGGAACTATTTCCTAAATATATTAGGTATAAAAATAAATGTGTGTGTACAATGTGTATAGTATGCTATCATGTGTATAAAAATATATTCTATATATGTTTGTATACACATATGCATCCTCTTCAAGGATTCTCAAGAAACTGGTAAAAGTTATCTGTGGGGAGAACTGGGGTTTGAATGGGAAGGAGAATTTTATTTGGAACTCTTTGAATTTGTTCATACATATTTTTAAGTGGGTAATACACTCACTAGCTTTAAGTCACAACATCTACTTTCTCACAGGTTTTGTATTACCCACTTAAAAATATCAAAATTTTAACAGTTTAAAGGCTAACATTTTCATGAGGCACATTTTCTTTTGGTCTAGAAGAAAATGTTACACAATTAAGAATTAAAGATACTATGAAAACACAAGAATGTTCATAAGCACATGCCATTCTAACTTCAAACAAATAAAGAAAATTTGTGTTGTCAGAAGACAGTGAAACATAAACTTTCAGTTGAGCTAAAAATTACTGTCCCCGTGACTGTCTCTGGGCCTTTAAATTTACATTTTCTATCATGTTCCTCTTGCTCCAAAGACAATTATTTGGGTTTTAGAAAGTTTGCCTTTTTTGTACAGAAGAAAATTAAATTACAAGAACTGAAAATGAGTTAGAAAAAATGAATACCTAATTATCCTGAAAGTTTTTGTCTGTAGGAAAGCAGTAATAATGAAGAGTAAGAATACAAGATTTGGAATCTATGTTTTATGTATTTCCTATTGGAAAATGGATAATTATTTAAACCTCTCTCTGTATTAAGGTTCTCATATGTAAGATGGAGCCAATACCATTGGCATCCAAGTTGTTATAAGATGATTGGGATAACACATAAAACCCCAGTACCTTTTTAGCAGCGGTTTAAGTGCTAACTTTCACCTCTTTCAGTCAAAAGGGAAAGCTGGATGATACAAGTGCTGTTTTGGATTTCTTTCTTAAAACTACAAGAAGAAAGTTAGCAAATACTGTAGTTGCCAGGCAGTTTTATTTAAAACTTTACATACTTAAATAACTGATTAAAAAGCAAATGAACATCAGCTTTTTTTTTTTAGTTATACAACAGGAAAGTAATAGGGAAAGTAATGGCTTGTTTGCCAAATTTATTTGGATGTGGGGCCAAGTTCATAAAACTTAAAAAAAAGATAATTCTAAGTCTTTGGAACCTGGGACTTTAAAAATAGTAATTGGATTAATATGGTTCTTGGATTCATGGTTCAACATTTTCTTTGTTTCTTGGTGCCATGGATTTAACAACATATTGGCAGAAATATGAAACTTACCAGTGCATATGACATAAAAAAAGCAATTTGAACGGATAAATTAAAAACTGAAAATGAATGTATTCAGATATTAAATTACAGAACTGTATAACAAATACAAAGTTGTTAACACATTTCCAAAGGAAACCACAACAAAAAATAAATCAGTGTTAATAAAGAGTGGTCTTTTTCATCATTCTCAAAAACTCCTCCTCATTTATTTCTCCATCCCCATCACGATCAGCTTCATCAAGCATTTCCTGTAAAATAAGATATAAATACGACATATGAAATCTATTAAAAATGAATATTGATACAAATGAATATCCAAATACATATTCAAAATCAAATTTTAATTTAAATGTACTATGAGCACAAGGTGAGAAATAGCAACTCACATTTGTATAGTACCATACAAGAAAAAAAGAAGCGAAATTTACCTTGAGTTCATCATCTGTTAAATTTTCCCCTAGCTCCTTAGCAACTCTCTTGATATTGTTTAGTGTTATGCTTCCAGTATCATCATCATCAAATAATTTGAAAGCCTTCAATATTTCTTCTTTTTCATCTTTTTCACTCTTTAAAAAAAGAAACAAGTAAATGTCACTAGTCTTTTATTTATTCTAATCAAGCTGTACTTAATTAGATCTTTGAGGTCTAGGGCAGTAGTGTATCAGGTAGCTAAACTCAGTCATTACTCAGATTTTTAAGAATTGTTCTAATGCCCTTTCATCTGCCCTTACGTTATTTAAATCTAGGGTTTACTGAAGTGGAAAAGGCACAAGATGGTAAAGAGAATGTGTTCTTAATTAACTCCAGCAATTCAGATCCATTATCAAAAATGTAAGCTCCATGAAAACAAGGAGCTTGCTGTCTCATTCAATGCTTTAACTCCACACCATACAACGGTGCCTGGCATAAACAGGCACTGCATAAATGCTTGTGGAATTCAAGGCTTCAAAATTCTGGACCCATTTTCTCTGTTCTGCCTCATGTCCTCATTATTTCTTAAGAAAAGGCCTCTTCCCCAGACTTGGATACCTCTTGACAACATCTGTTCTTTAATCTTGCTCTTCCTGCCCATCTAAATCCCACCCATCCTTAAAGTTATAATTCCAATCCTTCCCCCACAAAATCTCTGATTGCCACAATCCAATACAGAAGGCTACCGCTTTTATTTCTTTGGAAAACAAAATCATTACTGTACCATTTTCACAGTCATTATGGCTAAAAAGTCTTCAAAACTAATGGTGCCAATTCCTTCTTTATCAATTTCAGCAATCATTTTTTTAACTTCTTCTTTCTTTGGTTCAAATCCTAAAGCCCTCATTGCAATCTGAAATAGGAAGCAAATAAATCTGAATATACCATTATCTCATTCATAGCTTAATTACTTATTAGTTACCACCGTCTTTCTTTTTTACTGGATTGGGCAAAAACCTAGACAATCAGGTCTGTAGGCCAACGTTCCACACTGTGTATGAGGTGTGTCGCTGTCACACCCTAGGCTTTGTTTCACTGGGACAAATTTTCCTCATTTATATAATGAGATTAAAATGTTTAACTTCAAAGGCAGTTTTATGTACTGAAGAGACTTTTTAGCAAGCTTTCAGGAGACTATTTTGAAAAAAAAAGATTTAATTATTGCCATAAATAAATACGTTGTTTAAAAATGTTTTAGAATTAAAAATAATTTCAGAACCTTAAATTCTTTCACATCTATGGTTCCAGACCCATCAACATCAAACAAATCAAAGGCTTCTTTAATTTCTTGCTTTTGGGTTTCATTCAATTCAATTTTTGCTGCTCTTTTCTTCCACTGGTCTGAACTCATGCAGTAGTTGGATGCCTGTAATAAAGACATGTGTAGGTGAAATATAAACTATATAAATGGAAAAGTTACCAGAACTAGACTAATTAGATGACAAATTATACAAATAAACATATTAAAGTACCCTATTCCCTATTAGTATTTAATCATGAACCTCAGCTGACATTGTGCTTTTATTATTAAAGTATTGATGGAAAGCCTTGTTCTTTTTTTCTACTTAGATTTTACTTTAGAGAGAAAGAAGAGGTAAAGGAAGGCATGCTAGAAGAGTGGATGGTGCTTGTCAGAATACAACTAGCCTTACTTGGTATATCTGAAAATCTGCTAATACTCACTTTCATATATGCTTGTGTGTCTTATAGTAAAATTCACATATTTTGTGGGATAGGCTTGATTGGAACATGGTATCCTTTCCCACCTTTTTCCAACATGCCTGTACGCAGAAGCTGATAAGTGAAAAAAGTCTACATTTTCTGGGTGAAAAACCACTCCAGAGATCTGGGTAAAAATAAATGTTGGGTTAATTTGTATTCACCTAATATTTGGAAGGTAGAGGCCCTTTTCCTACTGCTTTTTGCTATTTTCTGCTGACAAGCAAGGTCATAGAGATGTGGG
Organism: Tamandua tetradactyla; assembly: GCF_023851605.1. Lineage (NCBI taxonomy): Eukaryota > Metazoa > Chordata > Mammalia > Pilosa > Myrmecophagidae > Tamandua > Tamandua tetradactyla. The sequence goes on along the minus strand of NC_135348.1, from coordinate 46,043,718 downwards.
GACTTTGGGGATTCTCGTTTCGGCATCTTGCTCCAGCTTTGGGTCAGAATGTTCTGGTGGCACAGGAAGCACAACTGGGCTCCGTGTTCCAATGCATTTAGTCACCAGCTTCATGAGTGTGAAGAGTTGCTTGTGGCAGCCAGATTCTTGACCCTTGGTCTGCAGAAACAGTAGTATGGCCTTCAACTCAATACTTCCAGTGGCAGCCCTCTGAATCCTCACCAATCCAAATTAGTAGTTCTTCTGGGCAATTTTTCAGAGTTTTAAACATTCTTTCTAGAGGTTGCGACTACAAAATGCTCCCCCAGACCCTCCAGCCATTTTCTTTGTTTTGTTTTTTCAATTAAGAAATCTTCACACACTTATTTTCCAAACATGGTGCATGCAATGGCTCATAATATCATCGCAGAGTTGTGTAATCATCACCATGATCAGTTTTTAGAACATTTGCATCATTCCAGAAAAAGAAAAAGAAAAAAACTCATACATACATATACTTTATACTCCTTCCTCATTGACCACTAGTGTTTCCATCTACCCAATTTATTTTACCCTTTGTCCCCCCCATTATTTAATTATTTATTTTTATTCATATTTTTTACTCATCTGTTCATACCCTGGATATAAGGAGCATCAGAAACAAGGTTCTCACAGTCATATAGTCACACTGTAAATGCTACATCTTTATATAATCATCTTCAAGAATGTAGGCTACTGGAGCACAGCTCAACAATTTCAGGTACTTCCTCTAGTCACTCCAATACACTATAAACTAAACTAAAAAGGGACATCTATATAATGCATAAGACTAATCTGCAGGATAACCTCTCAACTCTGTCTGAAATCTCTCATCCACTGAAACTCTGTCTCATTGCTCTCTTCCTTCTTTTGGTCAAGAAGCTTTCTCAATCTCTTGATGCCAGGTCCTGGCTTATCCCAGACTTTCTGTCCCACATTGCCATGGAGATTTACACCCCAGAGAGTCATGTCCCACGTAGGAGGGAAGGCAGTGAGTTCACCTGCCAAGTTGGCTTAGAGAGAGAGGCCACACCTGATCAACAAAAGAGGTTCTCTGGGGGTGACTCTTAGGCCTAATTCTAAGTAGGCTTAGTCTACCCTTTACAGGAATAAGTTTCATAGGAGCAAACCCCAAGATTGAGGGCTCAGCCTATAGATATGGTTGCCCCCACTGCTTGCAAGAGTATTAGAAATCTTCCAAATGGAAGTTTAATATTTCCTCCTTTTTCCTCATTTCCCCAAGGGGACTTTGCAAATACTTCTTTATTTACTGCCCATATCACTCTATTTATCAGGGCATCACACTAACCTGAACAAACCAACAAAATCTCACTCTCTATTCAAGAGTCCATTACTTATGGTGTTCAAATAAACTGACCATAAAAGTTAAATTAAGAAATGCACTATCGACTTCCGGAGAAGATGGCGGCTTAGTAAGACGCGCGGGTCTTAGTTCCTCCTCCAGAAAAGCAACTAAAGGAACAGAAACAATACGAAACAGCTCCCGGAGTCACGACAGAGACCAAAAAGACAGCGTACCCCATTCTGGAACAGCTGAACAGGCAGGGAGAATCTGCTGCGGTGAGATACCCAAGGGGCGCGCGGTTTCCCGGCCGGGGCGGCTGGCGACTGGGGTCCCCTCCACGCACGTGGCTCCCCGGTCTGACTGGGAACATTGGATAGCGGGGCCCTCCCGTCACGCTTGGCGTTTCGGGCCAGCTGGGCAATTGGGACCGGCACTCTCCCAAGCCGCGGCGGCCAGCGACCCCCACCTCCACGCGCGGTTTCCCGGGCCAACTGCCGTGCAGACAGACGAGCGCCACGAGCGCCACCTACTGGGCAGGAAAAGAAAAACAGAGCCCAGAGATTTCACAGAAAAAGCTTTCAACCAGCTGGGTCCCACACCCAGGGAAATCTGATCAAATGCCCAGACACCAGCAGAAAATAATGGATGACGCTCGGAAAATTGAAGATATGGCCCAGTCAAAGGAACAAACCAATAGTTCAAATGAGATACAGGAGCTGAGACAACTAATGCTGAATATACGAACAGAAATGGAAAAATTCTTCAAAAACCAAATCAATAAATTGAGGGAGGACATGAAGAAGACATGGGCTGAACAAAAAGAAGAAATAGAAAATCTGAAAAAACAAATCACAGAACTTATGGGAGTGAAGGACAAAGAAGAAAAAATGGAAAAAACAATGGATACCTACAATGGTAGATCTAAAGAGACAGAAGCTACAATTAGTGAACTGGAGGATGGAACATCTGAATCCCAAAAAGAAACAGAAACTATAGGGAAAAGAATGGAAAAACTTGAGCAGGGGATCAGGGAACTGAATGACAATATGAAGCGCACAAATATACGTGTTGTGGGTGTCCCAGAAGGAGAAGAGAAGGGAAAAGGAGGAGAAAAACTAATGGAAGAAATTATCACTGAAAATTTCCCAACTCTTATGAAAGACCTAAATTTGCAGATCCAAGAAGTGCAGCGCACCCCAAAGAGAATAGACCCAAATAGGCGTTCTCCAAGACACTTACTAGTTAGAATGTCAGAGGTCAAAGAGAAAGAGAGGATCTTGAAAGCAGCAAGAGAAAAACAATCTGTCACATACAAGGGAAACCCAATAAGACTATGTGTAGATTTCTCAGCAGAAACCATGGAAGCTAGAAGACAGTGGGATGATATATTTAAATTACTAAAAGAGAAAAACTGCCAACCAAGACTCCTATATCCAGCAAAATTGTCCTTCAAAAATGAAGGAGAAATTAAAACATTTATAGACAAAAAGTCACTGAGAGAATTTGTGACCAAGAGACCAGCTCTGCAAGAAATACTAAAGGGAGCACTAGAGTCAGATACGAAAAGACAGAAGAGAGAGGTATGGAGTAAAGTGTAGAAAGAAGGAAAATCAGATATGATATATATAATACAAAAGCCAAAATGGTAGAGGAAAATATTATCCAAACAGTAATAATACTAAAAGTTAATGGACTGAATTTCCCAATCAAAAGACATAGAATGGCAGAATGGATTACAACCCAGCAATACCACTGCTAGGTATCTACTCAAGGGACTTAAGGGCAAAGACACAGATGGACATTTGCACACCAGTGTTTATAGCAGCATTATCTACAATTGCAAAGAGATGGAAACAGCCAAAATGTTCATCAACAGACGAGTGGCTAAACAAACTGTGGCGTATACCTACGATGAAATATTATGCAGCTTTAAGACAGACTAAACTTATGAAGCATGTAATAACATGGATGGACCTAGAGAACATTATGCTGAGTGAGTCTAGCCCAAAACTAAAGGACAAATACTGTAAGGTCCCACTGATGTGAACCGACATTCGAGAATCAGCTTGGAATATATCATTGGTAACAGAGACCAGCAGGAGTTAGAAACAGGGTAAGATAATGGGCAATTGGAGCTGAAGGGATACAGACTGTGCAACAGGACTAGATACAAAAACTCAAAAATGGACAGCACAATAATACCTAGGTGTAATGTAACTAGGTTGGAACACTGAATGAAGCTACACCTGAAATATGGTTTTTTGTTTGTTTGTTTGTGTGTTTGTATCTTTTGTTTTTGTTTTTTTCTTTTTCCTTTATATATATATATATTATTAGTATTATTATTTTAATTCTCTTCTCTATATTAACATTCTATATCTTTTTCTGCTGTTTTGCTAGTTCTTTTCCTAAATCGATGCAAATGTACTAAGAAATGATGATCATACATCTATGTGATGATACTAAGAATTACTGAGTGCATTTGTAGAATGGAATGATTTCTAAATGTTGTGTTAATTTCCTTTCTTTTTTTTGATTAATAAAAAAATTTAAAAAAAAAAAAAAAAAAAAAAGAAATGCACTATCCAAAATAGAAATTTTGCACCAAATAAACATCTCTCCCTTTAGTCTCACCCAGAAGTTGAGGTTTTAAAATATGAACGATAGCATCCTTTACCCAGTCTTCTAATATACCTTAGTCCTATCCAGTTCAGCTTCATTCATACCTTTAGTTGAAGTCTGATCTCTTTTTCAACTTTTTAAACAGTTCCTCTATGAGGTATTGCTCACTTTCCTAGCTTTAGAGCTCTAACTCTGAGTCTCAGGTGTCACAGAAGTACCAAAGTTTCTGGGAAAGACCATGTTATATACAAACAGCTCAACATCTCAGAACTTAGAATTAACAGTTACACCTCATGAATACATGTTACTGCTGTAAAAGCTTACAATCTAAGATCCTTTACAATAAGCCCCAACCTAATAACCCATGCTCTCAACTTTCGTTCACCAAATCTCCGTATTATAATTAGCCCATATGATTGAGGCATTATATTTGTCTTTTTTTTCCTGACATTTCATTCAACATATGGCTCTTAAGGTTCATTCATCTAATTGCATGCCTCACAACTTCATTCCTTCTTGAGGCCACTCAGTAGTCCATTGTGTGCCTACACCATAGTTCCCCCTTCCATTCCTCAGTCGTTGCACCCTTAGGCCACCTCCATTCATTGTGGATCAGCACGGCTGCCATAAACACTAGTGTGCAAATGTGCATTCCTGTCTCCCCACTCAGTTCCTCTAGGTATATACTAAGCAACTCTCCAGCAGTTTTAAAACATCTCATTCTCTCTATTCAACTCCTTTCTTATTACAGAGTGATTTCTATTTCCAACACTGAACTTACTTGATACAGACCATTGATATTATTGGTTGTCTCATTTACATTTCACTATCTGGCACCTCCCCGAAGGTCCAGGTATTTTTGATGAAGCACTACCAGCACAGTCATCCATTATCTATCCTCTATTAGAAACCTGGAGGTCATTCCTAACTCCTCCCCTTTTTTCTCACCCCCACATCCAAATGCCAACCAGATTATTTAGATCTATCTCTGAAAGAGCTTTTGAATCTGCCCTCTCTGTTCCATGTTTAATGAAACCGTCTTAGCTTTGCTATTTCCTACCTGGATGACTGCAAATTTCCTAGTCTCTACAACTCCAATTTTCCAAGCCTCCCAATGCATTCTTTCCACCCTCGCTTTTCTAAAATGCAACTCTGATCATGTTATTTCCCAGAGTAAAATCCTTCAATGGTATTCAATTGCTCCAGGACAAAAATCTGCAACTTTTCATGACTTTGGTGTCATACGTCCTTCTCCTCCATCTTCACCTGGCCAAATCAGTTTGGAAACCATCTCCTATAGAAATTTCTCTTATTTCCCCTTCCTCTCTGCAGGGTACTTTAGGTTAGGTTCCCCTTCTATGTGTTCTTAGAAACATCCTGTGCTACTTCCACCTGAGTACTTTTCACCCTATGGTAATGGTCTTTTCTGTTTTCTCCCTACCAGACTGTGAGCTACTTGACAGTAGGGCCATTTTCATTTCATATCAGAAGCCCTAGCAAATGGGCTTATGAATAGGTCCTCAATTGTTTATTGAATATTGTGCCAGTCTGAATCTGTGGGACCCCAGAAAAGCCATGTCCTTTAATCCTCATTCAACATTGCTGGCTGGGAGCATTTTGATTGTTCCACAGAGATATGACCCACCCAGTTGTGGGTGGTAACTTTTGATCAGATAGCTTCCATGGAGTTGTGACTCCAAAAGGAAGCACTTTAGAGAGAGTTCCTTTTTTGTGAATGAGGAGAGCCAGATTCCATGTAATCAGAGACGTTTAGAGATGAATAAGAATTCGCCCGGGGAGAGTCATGAAGCAAGAAGCCTGGAGAGAAAGTGATCCAACATCTCCATGTTCGCCATGTGCCTTTCCAGCTGAGAGAACCCTGATCTCCACTGGCCTTCTTGAACCAAGGTATCTTTTCCTGATGCCTTAGGTTGAACATTTCTACAGCTTTACTTTAACTGGGACACTTTCTCGGTCTTAGAACTGTGAATTTGCAACTTAACAAATTCCCCTTTTTAAAAGCCATTCTGTTTCTGGTATGTTGCATTCCAGCAGCTAGCAAACTAGAACAACTATTTCTTAAAAGTCTATTTCCTGATCAAGCCATTATTGAGATTACACCAGGGTAAAATTTTTTCTTTCAACTGACTATGGCTAACACTCATTTTAACCAACCCCCAATTTTTAAAATTTTCTTAATTAAAGTTTTGAAATAACATGTGCTGTAGGCATTCATTCCCCAGTGTGGGAAAAACATATATTTGACTGTTTCTTTCATTTATTCAATATTTATTGAGTACCTCGTAGTTGCCTGGAACACAATGATAGAAAATAAAAATCTTAAAGAAAATCCTAAAACTAATATATCCTCAAGTATTACACGATTTTGAAATCCTAACATAAGTTACTTTCACCCATTCCCATTTTCAGAGATGCAAACAGTTAAGGTATTTCTGGAACTATTTCATTAGCTTTTGGGTGTTATTCCTTACACCCTTGGAAATGAAAAACCTTATATAAATACAGGTTAATTTATTCAGCATCGACCATGGGGTCAACGAAAGCCAGGTGGCATGCTGTTGAACAATTCCCTGTCACTAGGCATTCGAGGGAGGTGAAGGGTAGTCCCACTGTTTCCGAGTCCAAGGGTTTAGGATGGTAAAAGCAAGGTGCTCACTGCACATGATTCGTTCCTCTAGGGATGCCCCAAAACAGGTCAGAGGAGGCCTAATTCCAGCTGAAGCTACCACTGCGGGAAACGACTTAAAACCCTGGACTCCTGACCGCCGAATCGTGGCTCCATCCACACGCAGGCCGGGGCTTATCCCGAAAGGGCGACGGGTCTCCTCGCACACCTCTGCGGGGCCTCCCTCGGGACGAGCTTTCACAGAAAGGCAGGCTTCCGGGCTGCTTCTCCCGGGCAGGACCCGCTGTCTCGGGAGCCACGGGCGGCGCCGATCTTCCGGCACCGGGGTCGCGGACCACGACCCCACTCCACGCGCGGAGGTTCCCGCAACACCAGGGCTGTGGGAACCGGTCGAACAGCACACTTCCTAAGCCTGGCAAAACCACTTCGCTCCTGTTGGGGCCGCGTCAGCCGCAGCCCGAGCAGGTCGGTTTCCCACTCACCATGCGGCCTCGGGCGCCTGCGGGACCCCCGGCTTCACCCACCCTCCGAGGTCAGCACAGCCTCCACAGCCCCAACGGTAGCCAAGGCCACGCCCACTGGCTCCTTAGGGAGCCCCGCCCACACGCAGTGCTGATGGACAGCCACAGCACCCAATGGACAGAAAAGGAGGCGCTTGGATCCGGCCCCCTCTCTGCTCTCTACCAATAGCGTGGCTCTCCCGCTGCTCTCCTCTCGCGGGTTTGTGGTGGCGCGGACCCTCGGTCGCGCCTGGCCGCACCTCTCCGCACATGCGCAGACTGCGGCCCGGGGTCGGGCCAGTCGGGGGCGACGCTGAGGGGTTCGCGGCGGGAGCGTCGTTCCCTCAGTGCTCATAGGAGCAAGGCTGCTGGTGAGGTGCTATCAGGTGTGGCGACGACGCCGAGGCCCAGCGCTGTCTCTGTGAGGTCGTCGGGCTGAGAACTCAGGGCCTGTGGGCGCGGGGTGGACCCCGGGGCCCCGAGACCCCCTGCGCCGTCCGGGGCGGGAATCCGTCCGGCTCTCCTGTGGGCACGTGGGTGCGCTGGGCGCGGAGCAGACGGCTGGGTACCTGCCGCGCGCTGTCTGCACTGCGACTTGGGCCTCCCACGCGCCGGCCGTGCCCTTGGCCGCATCCCGGGAGGTTCGTCAGAGCGTCCGGCGTGGAGCTGCCCCCTGAGTCGCCCACGGGCAGCGGGGCCCAGCCTGGGCGCTCACCTGAGTGCTGTAAACGGACAGGCTGTCGTCGGACGGCCATTTGCCCGGGCTGCTAGTCCCGAGCCTCACCGGCCGGAGGAGGAAAAAAGCCTGAGAGTGGGCCTCGGACGTGGGGGGAAACCTGAGATGGAGGGGACCTCGGGCATCCTGGGGGGACTGGGGGCACTGAGGGCGTCCCGATGGGACTGAGAGGTGACCCCGGGCATCCCGGGGGGCTGGGGGGACTGAGGGCGTCCCGGGGGGACTGAGAGGTGACCCGGGCGTCTTGGGGGGACTGAGGGCGTCCCGGTGGGACTGAGAGGTGACCCCGGGGGGCTGGGGGGACTGAGGGTGTCCCGGGGGGACTGAGAGGTGACCCGGGCGTCCCGGTGGGACTGAGAGGTGACCCCGGGCGTCCCGGATTGAGGGCGTCCCGGGGGGACTGAGAGGTGACCCGGGCGTCCTGGGGGGACTGAGGGCGTCCCGGTGGGACTGAGAGGTGACCCCGGGCATCTCGGAGGGACTGAGAAGTGACCCCGGGCGTCCTGGGGGGACTAAGAGCGTCCCGGGGGAACTGAGAGGTGACCCCAGGCATCTCGGAGGGACTGAGAAGTGACCCCGGGCATCCTGGGGGGACTGAGGGCGGCCCGGAGGGACTGAGAGGTGACCCCGGGCGTCCCCGGGGGACCGAGGGGCTACAGCTCCTTTGCACCATAGCTCTGAGGTGCTTACACGGCAGGGTTCTTTTCACATCTTCTGCACCGCCTTGTCTAGAGTAAATATTTTATTTTCTAAAAACCATACTGGATCCTGTAACATGGATTCATGAAGAATATTAATTTCTACCTGGTGCTTTTCCTGTGCATTACTTGCAAAGTTAGGGCAGAAAAATGTGCAGAGTACTTTGTAAACAGTCTCCCAAATCACTTTTCATGCTTCAGTACCTAGAAACATGGCACATTTTCCAAAGCCATCAGTTTGGCATGTTCACCTTATATCCCAGGTGGACACCTAAGCATTGTAATCATTCATAACCTCTTCTTAGGCTTCTGAAAAGTAGAGAAAGTTATCTTAATTTTAGAAGTGATTTTACTGAATGAAATTACCCCAGTGGAAATTAAAATGGTGCACATTCAAGATATTTTATGAATTAAATACAATTTTAAGTCCATTTACAATATTGATTTTTCAGGTGAAATATCTCAATCAGAAAGTTGGTCTTGCTCAGATTTAAAGTCAGTTACTTCATCTTTAATATTCAAATATTAAAGGTATTTCTGTGCACTACAAATGCATGATGACCAAGTACAAATCTAATCTAATTGTCATTTCAAGGCTGTCCCATACTTGACTGGATCAGATTTGTTCTCATGGAAATTAAAAGGCTGTGGAATATGTTCACCTGCTTTTTATATCACCTGTGGGTTAGATTTTTGATAATCTGGGGGTATTAATTTCTGGTTAAATAGATTTTTAATAATAGGCTCAGATTCTGTTTCCCAGTCATGAAAAGGAAGTATTCAGGCTCAAAAAACTACTCTTACAAATCCAATTGCATTATAAAGCCATAATAATTATAGAAATCTAGGAAAATATTAAATCCACCAGACTTATTTAATGCTTTCTATATGTCATGCACTGTTCCTAGTAATGGGTGAGTTTGAAAGAAAATAGATGTAGAGTATAAAGATACCGAGAAGATGAAGGGCCTCAGAGCATGATAGGCATAAACTTAAATACAGTATTTTTAATAGAGAGTGCTGAGTGCTTTAGTAGATGTATGTAAAAAGTGCTTTGGGCACAGGAAGGAGGAACTAATCTTCCCTGGGTATTGGAGAAGACTGTATTGAAATTGTGTCATCTGACTTGGGTCGCAAAAAACATATAGTATTCCATTAAGTGAAGAAAGAATGGGATAGTCAAATCAGAGTATAGCACGTACAGAGTGAAAGTAAATGGTATTTTCTGGTGTGTCTAGATGATGGGGTTTTAAGGAAAGATAGAATATGAGTAATAAATTAGGTTAAGGTCTGATTATGGGACACATAACAAGTTAAGAAGTAAAGGCTTTTATTTTTAAGGTAGGTTTTAGGCAGTAGAGTGATCCAGTTAGGTTTGTGCTTTTCAAAGATATTCCAACAGCCGTATGCAAGAGGATGCCTCTTTGGAAGCAGTTAAAGTGCCTCAATAAAGCAGTGCCAGGTAGGGGTCATGTGGGCTTCAGAAGTTGTTGAGCTTAAATTCATATTGGAGGAATACTGACAGGACATCTTTTTTTCCTCTATTTGAATTTTGTATCTAAATATAAGAGAACAAATATGGTTAGAACTATTCATTAATTCACTCAACAAATATTTATTGAATGCCTGCAATATGTCAGGCAGTACTTTAAGCACTTGGGATAATCCTTCAGTGACTAAAATTGCCTTCCTGAAAATTACATTCCAACAGAGGAAGATAGTTGATAAATAGTAAGCATCATAAATCGGTAAACTATGTACTATGTTTCAACGTGACGAGCGTTACAGAAAAAAAAAGTAGTGTAAAGGAAATTGAGAGTACAGTATGAAAGAAAGAGTTTGTGGTATAAAGTATGGTCATCACATTAGGCCTCATGGAAAAGGAGAAATTTGAGAACATAATTTGAAGTGGTGAGACAAAAGATTTCTTTAGAGCACTCCAGGCACAGGGAACAGCTAGAACAAAACAGTAAGGTAGGGAATATGCCCTGCATGTTATAGAAATAGAAAGGAGGCCAGAGCAGAGTAGTCAAGGGGTAGAGATAAACTCAAAGGGGTAAGGAGTATTAGGACATGGGAAGGACTTACGACTTTCTTTTTTTACATTCTTGAATGTCCAATTCTAATTCCTCCTCTTAAATTAATCTTCCTCATACAATATAGAACACAATCATCCCAAATTAACATCTGCATCCAATCCAGGACTTATGACTTTCTGAGTGAAATGGGAAGCTTTGTAAGAATTTAAGCAGAGGAGTGAAAGGTTTTGAAAAAATTTTAAAAGGGGGTCCTGTGTTAAAGGAATAAAGACTTTATTTTCTGAATTAGAGGTTTTTAAGCAATGGCATGATATGAGTAGACTGCTATGTGGGGAATAAACTGGAAATAGGTATACTGTTAGTTTTTACAATGAATAAGGCTAATCATACCCATCAGAAAATAGTGATTTTTTTTCTTTTCTTTTTTTTTTTTGCTGCAGGTCTTGAAAAGCACTGAATGTCTTGGTATTCTAATTAACTACGTTAGACAAGACTAGACATGGTCTTAGGAAAAGAAAGTTTCTTTTGATGTCAAATCCCAGTGAAATCATCATACTCTGTTCTTCCATTACACACTTAGCAAGTTACAGAAACATTAAGCTGGCAAGTAAAGTTGTTAGGGATTCCAGTAATGAAAACAGAAAACTGTGGAAAACTTTGGTACTGATGCATAGCAGAACAAGAATCAGACTGAATCAGTGCAATGCCAAAGTTGCCAGAGGTACTTATTGTCTTTGAAATTATCCATTTCACTATTCCCTTCACCTTCTTTGATTTTTTTTTTTTTTTTTTTTTTAAAGAGGGAGGAAGGGAAGGAAAGACAGAGAGAAGGAAGGAAGGAAGGAAGAAAGGGAAACATCTTTAAACATTTTCTTGTTTTATTGTATTTTGTTTGTTTGTTTGTTTTTTTACATGGGCTGGGGCCGGGAATCGAACCGAGGTCCTCCGGCATGGCAGGCAAGCACTTTGCCCGCTGAGCCACCGCGGCCCGCCCTTCTTTGATTTTTTTTATACCCAACCTCTTTGAAGATGGAGAGATTCTTGTTTTGAGTTTCTATTTTATGCTAGTTATAGTCAATTGTACTTTTGCAAAATAATTTAGGAGTGTTTCTAAGTTTAGGATTGATAAGACTGCCTTTTTTTTTTAATTACTACACACATAATATAGCTTCTTCAAATGATGCAAGAGAGTTATTTAGAATATTTTGATATTTTATACTACTTTTTAGTTGTACATCAGTTTTGTTTAAATAATTTGAAGGCTTCTCTGACTGGGAGATCTTTTTACATATAAACTAAATACAGAATAAAACTAAAATAGCCCTTAGGGCTTTTTCCTTTTGTTCTAAGTTGTCTGTGATTTTTCTACACATATAGTAATATCTTGTGATTTAAAATAGTGTAGAAAGAAGGTCATAAGCAGAGACTCTGTTACCTGAAAAGGAAATGGGCATATGCATATTCAGGGTATGGACAAAGCTTGGAAGAAGGCAGAAGTGGAAAACACAGAGGAAGATTTTAAAGAAGAAAGGGTGAGGAACCATCATGCTGGGTAAAGAGACAGCCAGATGGCAATATTTTATGGTGGTTTAATAGCATGGGCTTTGGCATCAGACAAACCCAGGTTTTAGACCATGGCCTTTTACTTACTTTCTGTGTGATTTTATGTGTTACTTAATCCTTAAATTTCATTTTCCGCATCTATAAGATAGGTTAATTATTATACCTACCTTTCAGTGTTGTAAGGACTACATTACATCATACATGGGAAGTGCTCATACTTAGTAAGCTCTCAAAATATGTTAGAAACAAAAAGCAAAAACAGAATAGCCAATCTTTTCAACCAATGTTTCTGGAGCACCTGGATATCCAAAAGGAAAAAAAAGAACATTTACCCCATCTGTTCTAGTTTGCAAGCTGCTGGAATGCAGTATACCAGAAACAGAATGGCTTTTAAAAAGGGGAATTTAATGAGTTGCTAGTTTACAGTTCTAAGGCCAAGAAAATGTCCCAATTAAAACAAGTCTAAAGAAATGTCCAATCAAAGGCATCTAGGGAAAGATACCTTGGTTCAAGAAGGCCGATGAAGTTCAGGGTTTCTCTGTCAAGTGAGAAGGCACATGGTGAACACAGGGCTTCTCTCTCAGCTGGAAGGGCACATGGCGAACACGGAGTCATCTGCTAGCTTTCTCTCCTGGCTTCCTATTTCATGAAGCTCCCAGGGAGGCGTTTTCCTTCTTCATCTCCAAAGGTCGCTGACTGGTGGACTCTGCTTTGTAGTGTTGCTCTCTCTGAATCTCTCTGAATCTCTCATTCTCCAAAATGTTTCCTCTTTTATAGGACTTCAGAAACTAATCAAGACCCAGTCAAATGGGTGGAGACATGTCATCCCCTAATCCATTTTAACAACCATTCTTAATTAAATCACATCAACCAGGGAGATGATCTCATTGCAGTTTCAAATATACAGTATTGAATAGAGATTATTCTACCTTTAAGAAATGGGATTTATATTAAAACATGGCTTTTCTTAGGGGGCATACTTCCTTTCAAACCAGCACACCATCTCAAAACATACACAAAAATCACTTGAATGTGAATCATAAACCTAAATGCAAAAGCTAAAGCCAAAACAAGGAACAAAGGTGGAAGACTCATACTTCCTGACTTCAAAACTTACTATAAAGCTACAATAATCAAAACAGTGTGGTACTGGCATAACAACAGACATATAGACCAATGGAATAGAATTGAGAGTTCAGAAATAAACCCATAACATCTGTAGCCAATTGATTCCTGACAATGGTGCCAAGACCATCAATGGGGAAAGAATAGTCTCTTTAAAAAATTGTGCTGGGATAACTGGATATCCACATATAAAATACACATGGACCCCAAAGAACTGAAAACAGGAACTCACACAAGTACTTGTCACAAATGATCATAGAAGCACAATTCACGATAACCAAAGGTAGAAACAAGCCATATGTCCAACAATGAATGAGGATGAATAAGATGTGGTATGTGTGTACAATGGACTATTACTGGGCCATAAATAGTAATAAAGTATTGATACATGCTACATTGAAGATGAACTTCTAAAACATGTTTAATGAAAAGCCAGAAACAAAAGGTCATATAATTTATAATTCCATTTATATGAAATATTCAGAATATATAAATCCTTAGAGATAGCAAATTGGTGATTCCTGGGGGCTGGGGTTGAAGGTGGAAGAGGAATGACTGATGAGCATGGGATTTTTTTTTGGGGGGGGGGGGTGGTAGCCTTTAGAGTGATGGAATGTTTTATAATTAGGTAGGGGTGGTAGTAATACAACATTGTGCATGTACTAAATGCTACTGATTAATTATACACTTTAAAATAGTTGTTTGTTACATGGATTTCACCTCAATTGATAAAAAACTAAAACCATAAACCTTTTAGAAAAATACAGAATATCTCTTGCTCAGAGGTAGGCAAAAATTTCTTCAACAGAATGCAGAAAGTAATAACCATAAAAGAAAAAAAATGATAATTGAATTAGGGAAATAGATTGTAGGGTTTGAGATCATGAACTTTACATAACACCAGTCAGCATAATTGTGTGTGTTTTTCTGTATTTTCAGCTGTATGTCCAAGGGAGTGATTGTAGTAATTGACAGTGGAACTTAAACTATTAATATGGATGAAGGGGAGGTGAATGATAGGAAAAAGGACCAGATAGTTGTAAGGCATGATGGAATCTTGTTAAAGTAGGAGTCTTGGAATATATTTTTTTATGTTGCCATTTTGATGCTGTCTAGGGATATGCATGAGTGTATCATGAGTTTTGCTTTTATTTTACAGAATCGAATATTTTACAAAAGAGGATATGTAGCTGAGTTCAAATAACCTGTTATATATTATCCTAGACTGTACTAGCTTTATTCCTTAGTCCTTGAAAGCTTTTAGGAAATAATGCTTCCTGCTGATCTGAAGGTTTTTCTGGAAACATGGTACTCTTCAACTTCAGGGATTAGTCTGGGTATTACAGAAGCAAGTTTACTAGTGATGTGGCTAGTATTGGGGGAAAAACAAAAATCTAAAGTTGTTTGCTTTTTGGTATTTGACATCTAAAAGACTGTATTATCTGTAATCTTACCTGCAGTATTTTATGTAACAGGGAGGTCACACCTCACAAGAAAGGTCATTTTAGTATGGATACCTTTGTCAGTTAAAGGATACCTTATTAAAATGTTCTCATTATTTGGCTAAAGGCTTTCTCCTGTAACTTTTACCTATTAATTTTAGAAGTGAGTCCTGAAATATATGTATAAGGTCCAGTTACTCTTGAACTTCTTTTTATGTAGTTCTGGGTTTTCTTCCTTATAATCTAATCAATAACCAAATCCACCCCTCCCCTCCATCTATTTCCACATTCACCTGGGTAACCATGAGTATTAACTGGCCTTTCTGCTTCTAATTTGGCACTCATGGAATCAATCCTCTACACTGTTATCAGAGTGATAGTATATCCAAAACACAATTATTATTATTATTATTATTAGAGCTAGTGCTTATAAAGCACAAACTACGTGCCAGGCACTATTGTAAGCACTGTACTCTTTTTCTCCTCATAATAATCCTCTGAGGTAGGTTGTATTATTATCCCCATTTTTCACATGTGGAAACTGAGAGGCAGAGGAGTTAAATAACTTGCTGAAGGCTACATAGCTAATAGGTAGTAATTAGCAAAGTTGAAACCCAAACATATGGATTCTAAGTACACACTTTAAAACATGACATTAAATTGTCTCTTAATCTGAATGTATCACTTTCTTACTTAGAACACTTCAGTAGTTCCCATTTCAGGATTGAGGCTAAGCTCCTTGGCATGGTATATAATGGCCCCATGGTCTCATCCCTTTTACTCTTCTAGAGTTTCATTTCCCATGGTCTTTATATTCCCATGAAACTAAAATACTTAAACTAATCCAGTTCACCGTGCTTTCTCACATATATGTGCATTTACTACCACCTCCTTCAACTTGCTAACTCTTTTAAGTTATCTTTCAAGACTAAGCTCAGCAGCTTACCTTCTTATGAAAACATTACCTTCTGCCTACAAAATCCATTTCCCCTGTGCCTCCGTACACCCAAACCTTTATCATTAATATCATTATAAAACTATTTCATTCCACTGGCCATATTTAATAGAACCTTTATATATCCAGAACTCCTCAAAGGCAGTGATTGTTATTTTTCTTTCTATATAGTATTTATAACCATAAATTACACTGAATACGAATTTTTATGTCATTTACAGATGATGAGTCATCATGATGGCTTGCAAGATCATAAACAAGAGAAGGCATGTGGGACTTCAGCAGCTTTCATCATTTGCAGAAGTAGGAAGAACTTTTCTAGGCCCAGTAAAATCATCCAAATTTATCATAGATGAAGAGTGTCATGAAAGTGTGTTAATCAATTCAGCAGTAAGGCTTCTTGAAAGTTTGGATTTAACTAGTGCAGTGGGACAACTTCTCAGTGAAGCGGTGCAAGCACAAAATAATACATATAGAACAGGAACCAATACTCTTTTGTTTCTTGTTGGTGCCTGGAGCAGTGCTGCTGAAGAATGTCTTCATCTGGGTGTCCCAATTTCAGTAATAGTGTCAGTAATGTCAGAAGGCTTGAACTCTTGCAATGAAGAAATAGTTTCCCTTCAAGTACCTCTCCATAATATATTTGACCATATAGATAGCGCAGAGACGTTTTTTGGACTTGAAACATTTAGTGTCAGTTTGTGCCCTTTTCTACAAATTCCTTCAAATACGGATTTGATACAGAAAGAACGTGAGCTCATAAATGTTACTCAATCACTGACCATTCACAGTTCTTTTGGAAGACCCATTAAATCAACCAAATTCTTTAGACCTCAGGCTAAGGTTGAAGCAGATAAAAATATATCACAGACTTCACAAACTCTGAAAAACTGTCTGCCTGCATCCACCGCCTGCAGACAGTCAATACTCATCCACAGTAGGCATTTTAACAGGACAAATAATGATCAATGGATAAGCAAACCAGATGGATTTCTAGAACAGCGTGGTGCAGCTACTTCCAGAAATTACAGATGCAGTGACTTGGCAGAGTTGGCAGTGGGCTTGAGTCATGGAGATCACAGCAGCA
This sequence comes from Tamandua tetradactyla, assembly GCF_023851605.1. Classification (NCBI taxonomy): domain Eukaryota; kingdom Metazoa; phylum Chordata; class Mammalia; order Pilosa; family Myrmecophagidae; genus Tamandua; species Tamandua tetradactyla. The sequence continues at coordinate 46,026,980 of NC_135348.1, read as the reverse complement.
TGAAATTAGTAGAAGAAGCAGTACGGCTGCAATATCAGAATGTGTGCACGCAACAAGGCAGCTGTACAGTGCCATTTTTGTTTGACATTTCAAGAATCTTCACTTGTTGTTTTCCAGGTCTACCTGAAACTTTTTCTTGTGTCTGCCCAGGCTATGTCACTCTTGTATCAAAATCTAATAGTACTCTGATCAAGGAATTGCAGAATCAGCCTATCCGGGTGGTTCTCATTGAAGGTGACCTCACCGAGAATTATTGCCACGTTGGATTTAATAAGCCCACAAATATTAAAACAGTATTAGAAAGCATGAAGATTCAAGAAGAAAACTCAGAAGAACTGTGGACAAATCATGTATTACAGATATTAATCCAGTTCAATGTCAGCCTTGTCCTGGCACAAGGAAATATATCTGAACACTTAATTGAAAAGTGCATACCCAGTAAGCGGTTAGTAATTGGGTCAGTGAATGGCAGTGTGATGCAGGCTTTTGCAGAGGCTTCAGGAGCAGTACAGGTGGCCTACATTACCCAGGTGAATGAAGACTGTGTGGGAAATGGGGTCTACGTGACCTTCTGGAGAAGCATTCCCTTGGATGCTGTAGGTAGGGACAACAGAATAACTATTTTGTTAAAAACAGAAGGGATTAATTTGGTTACAGCAGTGCTCACTAGCCCAATTTCTGCACAGATGCAGACCAAGGAGGACAGATTCTGGACTTGTGCCTGTCGTCTGTATTATGCACTAAAAGAGCAAAAGGTCTTTCTTGGAGGTGGTGCAGTTGAATTTTTGTGTCTTAGCCATCTTCAAATTCTTGAAGAACAGTCTTTGAGAAAAGGAAACCAGGCCTGTTCAGGATGGCTTCATAATACTTCCTCTTGGCTGACCTCATCTCTGGCACTATACAGACCGACTGTGCTTAAATGCCTAGCAAGTGGATGGCACAAATACCTTTCAGCTCTCATATATAACACTACCAATTATTCATCAGAATTTGAAGCCAGCACATTGATTCGGCATCATCTACAAAATGTCATAGACTCTGGCTCTCCTTCATCTTGCATCTTGAGTGAATATAGAAAACTGAATAGTGGAATTTTTAATTCAGGCATTTCAAATAAACTGGAGCATATTCCAAGAGTTTTTGATGTTGTTACACCAAAAATTGAGGCGTGGCGTCGAGCATTGGATTTAGTACTGTTAGTACTTCAGACAGACAGTGAAATTATTACTGGACTTGGACATACACAGATACACTCAGAGGAAGCAAAGGGCCTTTTGTTTTTGTAGTGTTATTGGATAAGTCTTTAGAAAATAATTTTTTGTAATATGATGTGCTAATAATAAATTTAGTAATAGCTTGGTCATGGTACTTAAAATGTAGCTATCACCAAGAAGAAAATAGTCGATATTTTTTAATAACTATGCGGTGTCTTTTAGCCTTTACTGTTTCATGAGATGCTGCAAGACATGAGATACCTGGGCCAGAGCCATAGGGCTTTATTATTCTTGGCAAAAGTAGTAGCCAGAGCTTGTTTACACCTGATCTGCATTCCCAGGGCCCCATGGTGGTAATGCAGTGGGCTAATGATGAAAGCATGCACATGCAATGGATTGCATTACAGGAAACAAACACTGAGTCTGGGATATTCTTTGCTTTTATAGTAAGCTGACGCAGTCCAGCTCTTTGTCCAATGGAATTTATTACCTCATGCCTTAAGATTGCTTGCTGAAAATACAACCCTGAGGTACAGACTGGATAAAGATCAGTCAGGGATATGTATTCTATCCATAAAGTATGCAGGGAGGCTCGGGGCCCATGAGGATAGCCTCCACCAACATTCCATCCCTCGGCCTGGCTGAACTTGAATGTTCACATGAGTAGACCACTCTGCTTGATCTGACTACCAGAGATCGGTTGGTGGCATATCCATTCCATAGGTCTCATGAAACATATGGGCATGTAGAATGAAGGCTACTGTCGACAGGATCTGAGCAGCAGCATGAAGCTAGTCTGTGGTATTGACCTCAATCATGTCACGCCGAGTCCTAGATTGAGTCAAGTGCTATCAAGTCCCAAGGAGGAACTAAAAGGTCTTTTTATTAGCAGCTAGAATGTAATAAAAGACTAGTTTATTGTCATTATGACCCACACAGTATTATTGCCAAAGGGCAGTAGCTGAGCCAAAAAGCAGCCCCCAGCCCCAATGGAGAGACATTTCATGGTCTGTTTTTCCTGCATATGAGCATATAACCCAGTGGAAGCCTGGTCATTCTAGTTCAGGATTTGTTGGTAAACCTGATTTGCATCACCTTTGTATAAGTTTGAATAAGTCACATGGGTAGTGTCACCTCAATAGTTACAGCCTCAGTTGCTGTATATGGCATAATCCATAAGAAGCATATGATCAGTCAGATTGAGACAAGGTTGTGCTGGTCCATGTATTTGTGTTCACCTCCAGGAGCTGCCACTGATGGCATCAAATGCTATCTCCAATATGCAAATGGTCTTAGTAAGGTCTGTTCTGGCAGTGGGGGCTCAAATAGGAAGGAATTTTGTTTGTTTTCATGTTTGTTTCTGTTTGCTGGGGGGATTGGGTGCTATGAATCTGTCTAAACAGTCTCAAGAAACTATTTGACAAACAGAGCCCTGAATTTTGTCTAGGTTTATTGGCCACCCCTGTTGGTGGAGATGGAGATGTGAAGACAGCATTCAGGACCATTGAGATGTCAACCAACAGAATGTCATCTGTACAGTGAAACCTTCAGCAAAACCTGGCCACCCAGTGGCAGCAGATGGTAGGAAGTTTATCTCATTTCTGTACATGTGGCAATGCTCTGAATGGGAAACTCTTCTCTGGCAGTATATGAGCATGTACAATACAAGGATATAACACATCAATACCAATTTTATGTTTTCATGACAGGACTACATTGACTCACTTTTTTCCTCACTGTATGTTCTGCTCCAGCCCTATCAGTTAAATTTAGTCAGTTTTTCCCCAAAGGGAACATGGACCTAGAAGTTTAACACCTGTACATAAAGGGTTGTGACGGCTGCCAGAAGATTATCTTATTACCTTGGCTGTTAGTTTAGAAAGGAGTGAGGAGTTGGAGACAGTCAGGGAAGGTATTTTTTTCCTTTTGGCTCTTAACTTCAGGGTTGATACCAAATTCTCTCATGCACTCTCCAGCATCTGGAGAGTACCTAGACACAGAGAATCTTTCTTTTTTGCCCCTGCCCCCACCCCATGCATCACTGCAGCCCTCAGTGCCCCACAGTTCTAGGTTCTTTGGTCACCCTACAACCAGTAACCCCTTCCCTTACCAATCTCGGTAGGAGGATGACTTGGGCACCTGGTTCAAACAAAGCTATAAAAATTGGAGTCATTTTCCTCTCCAAAGTTTCCCAACACTTGGCTTTTTTTCCTTAAAGCAGTTGAGGTTAGGGTTGAGGGGGAAGGAAGCAGGAGGAGGTATGAAGGGAGAGAGAAGCTCTGTTTACCTTTACTTTTGGACAGCCACCCATTAGGGCTCAACAAACTTCTATTTTTGATTTATCCAGAGCATTAGTTCCTCATTGCTGGCAGCATTTGTTTCATCTTTGGGGATCCCTTGATTCAGCAGCCACAGCCAGATTTCCTTTGGTGGGACTTGCAGCTTGTTGCCTTGTCCTGATACCATCCTTTTCCCACCTAGATGTCAGTGAGTAACAAGGAAGGTGCCAGTTGTGTGGCTTATTTTGATCCTACTTATCATTTCTTAGCTTCTAACATTCATTAACAGGTAGGACAGTTGGGGACCCCTATTCCCCAACCCCTTGGTAATCACTTGGACCCAAATATTCACTGCTAGATCCTAGGCAGTCTTATCATATCTCCTAACCCAGCCCAAGAGAGTCTTCATCTTTTCCAGAAAACCTCACTCTCCAAACTGTTAAGACTGCAAGTTCTGTTTTAACCTGTTTATAAGCTTAGATAGCCTGTTAGAGTTTCATGGAATACTGGCAGAAGACATGAGACTCCAGGGTCAGAGCATAGGCCAGAACTTCATGTTAGCTTGTGTTGGTGCCTTATGCTCCCCAAGTCCCACAAGGGTGACACAAAGAGCCCATGATGGATTCCTGCTCATACAGTGGTTGTGTTACAGGAGAGTTTGGGCAGTTTACCACTTTTATAGTAAGCAGAAGCAAGCCCATTCTTTGTCCAGAGGGAGACATGACCTCATCCCTCAAGGTTGCTCACTACAAACACAGGCCTAAGAAATGGTCTGGATAAAAAGTAGTCAGTACCCAGCAATAGTGTGCTGGGAAGTTCAGCACCTGTGATGGACTGCCTCTCCCAACAAAGTCTCTCTCTTTTGCTAATTAAGCATAGATTTAATTATTATGAGACTGAATTATATGTAGCTTTTGAAATCGAATATTAGAAGAGCTCTGGGAAAATAGTATAACAAAATTGTCTATTACCTATCATGTCCTGCACTGTTCTAAATTGCATTAGGGTTCTCTATAGAAATAGAACTGACTATAGATATAGACTAAGAGATTTATAATAAGAATTGGATCCTGCAGTTGTGGGGATTGGCAAGTCTGAATTGGGTAGGACAGGCTGCAAGCTGGGAACTCCAATGAAGGTTTCAATGAATTCCCCAGGAGTAGCTGGCTGCTTGAAGGAGAGAGAGAAATTCTTTCTGACTGCTGAAATCAGCAGTTCTCCCATTAAGCTTTTCAAATGATTGGATGAGACTTTTCTCATTGCTGAAGGTAGTCTCTCTGTTGATTGTAGATATAATCAGCCATTGATGAAATCAGCTGGTTGATTATTTAAATCCATGAAATATCCTCACATTAACAGTCACACCAGGGCTTTCATGGCCAGACAACTGGACATCATAACCTAGCCAAGTTGACAAATGAACACAACACATTATATTATCTCTATCTTTGCAACATCTATTTTATCCATTTTTTAAATGAAAAAACAGTCTCAGTAAGGTTAAGAAACTTGCCCAAATTCTCACAACTACTAGGTAGAAGTGGAATTTGAACCAAGATTTTATCTGCCTCCAAAGTCTATTTCTAAGTATTAATTATAGGATGTGAAAAACAAAATAACAATGACGACAAATTTTAAAAAGGGCTGGCAGTGGTGGCGCAGTGGCAGAGTTCTTGCCTGCCATGCCAGAGACCTGGGTTCGATTCCCAGGGCCTGCCATGCCAAAAAAAAAATTAGACGATGTAACTTTTTTTCTGTAAGGTAACAACAACAAAACTAGAGGAAAAGAGAATGCCTATTTAATTTATAGGACTAATTTAAATGCATTAGAAAATGTTTTATTATCCTCATGCTTGGGAATGATAAAAGAATGTTATTTTGCATAATGCAAAATAAATTAAATATTTTCTGGTTTGGTGTTTGTCTTAAATGTGATCACATGAAAACCTTGCACAAGTATCCATTCCAGTTATATACTGTCTTTGTTCAAACTTGGAAAAACAAAAATGTTGAATGTTAAACTGTTTTTAAAAATAAAGTATATTATTTTACCTGGGCTGATATTAATGATTTTACTCTTCCCTCTGTGTACTGTTAAATCTTAGTTTTTTACAAAATTATGAGTACCACTAATATTAACTTAGATGCACAGCTCACTTTATGTAATAGAATTTTTGTGAAGTCAGTATTTTCATACACTAGGATTACTAAATATTTAATGAAACCTTGTAATAATTGTTTTCCTTTGAAATTTGAAGTCACACTCTGTGCTGGTTTGAAGCATTAAACCTTTAATCCTCATTCAGTATTCCTGGGTGGGACTTTTTGATTGTTTCCATTGAGATATGACCCACCCAGTTGTAGTTAGTAACTTTTGATGAGATAGTTTCCATTGAGTTTTGTCTCCACCCATTCAAGGAGAGGTTGCTTACTGGAGCCCATAAGAAGGAACCATTTTGGAAAAAGCTTCAGAGCCACCAGAACCGACAGAGCCTTGGAGAAGCCATTGAAGAGAAAGCCAGCTGAGAGAGAAACCCTGATCGTTATCAGCCTTCTTAAACCAAGGTACCTTTCCCTGGATGTCTTAGATGGGACATTTTTATACCTTTGCTTTAATTTGGACATTTTCACGGCCTTGGAACTTTCAACTTGCAACTTATAAATTCCTCTTTTTAAAAGCCAGTCCATTTCGGGTTTATTCCATTCCGGCAGCTTATGAAAACACACACTAATATAGATTTTGTATGTTTGTTTCCAGATATTTTTAAAACTATGAGTTTTCTCAAATATTTTTCTAATTCTGATAGACACAAAAGATACCTTCAAGTTTTAATTATTTCAGGAACTGCTTGCTCTGTCTTGCTACAAAATGAGGAGAGTCCCTGAAATAACTCAAATCATGTAAGTAAGTGGGTTTTCAAAGGAATCCTGGCTACAAGCAGATATACAATTCTCACAAAGCTAGAGCAGTGTTCACATCTTTGTGACACTGACCTTTTAAAAAAAATAGACTACAAAGAAGGGTGCAGTTATCCTACATGTTATGTCCAAGAGATATCTGTCTTCTAAAGATAACTCTCCCTGGACCAGGAGTTAACTAGTTCTTCAAAAAGTGATCATCTTTGAAGAAATTCTAACAGTGGAATCTACAAATCCCAGGATATAAGCAGCTGTGCAGCCCCACCCAATAGCAGGATAGCTGCACTGGAGTAGCAGAAATCAGCAGGAATGAAGGGGTTGCTAATAGGTCACAGGGAGTTGCAGACCCCAAAATTGCTAACAAGTAATGCCAAAAGGAAAAAACTTCACTTAAATTGAAATACAGGTAAGCTACTTTGAGAACTAACAAGCTCTACATTCTGGGTGACTGCAAAATGAAAATAAATAAACAAACCCCAGCATGTTCCTGTGTGGCTGCAGGAGAACTGAAGAGGGTGCGGTGGTCTAAGCTTTGAAGACTCTCAGAAATATTCAGCACATGCTTTCTTCTAGGAGGTCTGAGCCAGGCTCTAAAGGGGGAAAAAAATACTGGAGACAAGTAAAATAGAGCAGGGCAGAAACATTTGGCGAAAGGGAGAGGGAAGTTTTACATCGAGAATGGTAAAACAATAACATTTTGTATTATGCTTGGGTGGGTAGAAGCAGAGGAATAAGATCCAGAGAAAAAAGCACAGAAAGTTAATGCAGCTTTGAAGACAAGGACCATAGAGCTCTAGGAAACAGCTGGAGGTAGAAATCTAAACAGACATAGCTTTGACAAGCAGAGAAGGGCTACACAGAAAGGCTGACTTTTGTCCTTGATAACTTCTATATCACTTCTTCTATAGAATATTGCTTATTCAGACAGTAAGATAATTATATACTTTCAACTCAATCCTATTTCAGCCCTGCCCTCGGGAGGCTACACCTTGTAGCCCCTTTGAACAATGTTAACTCTTGTGGATTGAATCATCTCTTAAAGGACATGCTCAGGTTCTACCCTGGTCCTGGAAATGTGAACTCATGTGTACAAAGGATCTTTGAGGAGCCTATTAGTTAAGGTGAGGCCTTAATCCAAGATGAATGGAATCCTTAGAAGCTGAGGAAATGTGGACACAAGGAGTAGGAGACAGGAGACAAGCGTCCATGTGACAAAAGCAGAGCCTGCGTTAAGGACTGCCCCCAAGCCACCACCAGGGCGCTGGAGACCAGAGAAACCACTGTCCTGCCAACACGTTGATTTCATACTTAGCCTGCAAAACAATGAGAAAATAAATTCCTATTGTTTATGCCAACTAATCTGTGAACTTTGTTACAGCAGTCTGGCAAACTGATTCAGGAGATATTCTCTCCTCAAAAGTGATATTTTCTAATAATTCCATTCACCCACTTAATAATATTTGTATAATCTCCAGAGCTCAGCTTTATCTCTAGTTCTAGGAACAAAGTATTTGTAGTCCTCTATGATAAAAGATGACAGGAATGTTCCAGCTTCCAAGACACACTTGTAGCATATTCAGATAAGCACTGGACTTGAAATTCATTTGAATTCTGGTTTTGCCCCCTGTATGACCTTGGGCCAGTAACTTAATCTCTCTTAATCTGTTTCCTTACTTGAAAATATGCTCTTCAGAGTTGAGGTTTAAGTGACATATATGTTAGGATAATCTAATTCAAAAAATATAATTGCATGGAAATATCTAGGGGAGCAAATCAAGGCATTTAGAACATTGCTATAACAAAATTTTGGGAAATTTATGTTAATTTTTATAGTTTTATAAGTTTAGTAGATTTTCCTTTGTTCCTTCTTCATGTGTTCACCCCTAAAGCCCTCTTTATAGTGATTAGAAATAATGCCCTATGACCAAAAAGGGCTTGGGTGTCTACTTATTTAGATAAATTGTAAAGGAAAATACTAGGGTAAGATGTTTTTCTCTTCTCAAGCTGACTAGAACAGATAAAAACCCAGACAACTGAGAAAGATAATGACAAATAATAATAGTGCTTTCCTAGACTCCTGCAGACACCTCTAGAGAGTAGCAGGGCTTCTCTTTCCTACTCGGGTGTGCTGGCCTAAGAGACTCAAGAGTCAGAAACAGATGATTGCGTGAAATAGCACAGCACCCTGCAGTCTAGCTCCTTGAAGTCTGCATGTATTATCTGTCACAAAGCTTGCTCCAAGTTCTTATTGCGATTGCCACCTACTTTAGCATTTTGTTTACAGAAAGCAGTTGTTCTCAACCCTGGTGTCAGATAAGAATCCACTGGGGAGCGATTAAGTGATTAAGCGCAGAGGCTCTGACCACAGCTGTAAATAATAATTTAACCAGCTTGAGGTCAGGGTGCCAGACGCTGGTATGTTTATAGAATTCCCCAGGTGATTGTAATGCACCACCAGGGCTGAGAACCGCTGACATAACGAGATGGTTTTTCTCTTGCTCAGTGGCTCTCAATCTCTGACTGCACTTGAGTATCACCTGGGGAGTTTTTAGATAAACTAGTCAGACGCTCTGGGGTCGGGGTGAGAGCCTCTGTATTTTTAAAGCTTTCCCAATGATGATAATGTACACCTAGGATCGATAATCACTGCTGTAACTTCAGTAGAATATTAAGAGATGATTCTTAATGCAGAGTAGTTGCTATCCTTCTCTAGGGTAAGTGTGAGCCAGTGTGTTCAGGGAGAATATACTGTTGCAACTCACAAAAATCCTAAGCTTCTGCAGTTAACGCCAGGCTTGGGGGAACAATGTTGGCAAGGGGCTAAAAGAGAAGGAAGAATAAGGAAGTATGCTTTTGGTGGTTGGATCATGTCCCCCACAAAAGACGATTTCAAGCCTTAACCCTTAGTCTTGTGGTGAGCCCATTTGTAAAAAGGATCTCTGAAGATGTCATTTGTTATGCTATACCCAAACTGAATAAGGGTGAGCCTTACTCCAACATGGAGCAAGTCCTTACAACCAAAAGTAACTGGGCATGGAAAAGAAACCATGGAAAGCAGCCAGAAGCGGATTTCAGTGGAAGCTGGAGGAGAAAGGAGACATTACCTTCTGCACTGCCAACTGACAGAAAAGCTAGAAACCCCGAAGAGTGCTGGCCAACCAGAAGAAACTGGCTCCCAAAGGAAGCAGGCCTTCTAGTCTCTGAAACCACAAACCAATAAATTTCTGTTGCTAAGCCAGACTATTGTATGGTATTTGGTTTAGCAGCTAGGAGACTAAAACTTATAATAATAAATCTTCATGTATCATTTCACATGAAACAGCTTGAATTCTTAAACTATCACGTTACCTGCTGTAGCCCAGCAATTACCTAAGGAAAGAGTGTCCCATGCAAAGTATCCTCATAACTACCTGCCAGGCAGCACAGGGAGAACTTCAGCCTCACTGCCGTCCCGAGAGGTGGACTCTACTAGTACCTGCACTTCACAGGTAAACCAAGCAGAGAGGCTCCCAGCGAGAGTTGCAGCCTGGCAGTGGGACTTACAGAGACCATCTAGAGCCAGTGGTCTCTGAAAAGGGGTGGGAACCTCTGACATGGAGGTCTGGTGGGTGGCAGGAGGAATATATTAGGATTTCTACTTCTGTTTATTTTTAATCTCATTCTGTAATGTAAATTCTTTTCTTAATGTATATAATTTACATGTAGTATTAGTTTGGTAGGACATCTATGTATTTGATTTATAAATAAGTAAATACATATATATTGACACATTAAAAAAGTTTGAAAATCATGTCTCTAAGAGTTAATCTGTACTATTTTGTTAGAATAGAAAATAACATAAGAGCAGATAAAAGGTGAAATTAAATAAGTTTTGCACAGCTCTAATTTCTGTAAGTGAAAATATTGACTTTTTTGGTGTAATATATTTTAATGAAATATCCTCATTTTAAGAATGAGCCATTCTTAAAAAAAGTCGTTCGTTATTTTTGCATGAGTTTTCCATCTGTGGCCATTTGGTAATGTGTTGTGGAGCTTTTTTTGACAACTTAGATCCTTATTTAGACCAGAGGATTTATGAACTGTTTTAGATTTACTCCTGCGATAATAAAATCTATGCTGTGCAGTTGGCAGGCATGGCTTCACTTCCAGTTTCCTAAATCATGTGCAAGCTCTTATTTTGCATCCGACATCCTCCTTGAAAACTGTTATTGCATTGCTTGCACCTCCATTCTTCCCAAGTACTTTTATTTATCTCCTCATAGCCAGGCCCCATTTTTAAAATCTTTTCTCTGCTCGACACAGTTAACTATGTATGGATTGCCTTTTCCTCTTCCCTACACACACTTCCATCCTAGGGTTTTTGAATACAGTCATCTTATATTCTACAAGAATACAAATTCCTTTGTTATTCTACAAGAACATTTTTATATGTATCTCTTGGTCTCTTCTTCTTTTGCCTACACATCTAGGTAACCATTGGTAATATTTGGGGAATGACTTCTTCTATATGTGTGAGTGTGACTGTGCTTTATACAATCCCAAAATGGTATCATACTGAATGCACTGCCATGTAGTTTCCTTTGGTCAAGCAATACATTAAAAACATTTTCCCCAGAATCATTAAATAGAGTTCTATAAAATAATTTTAATAGCATCATTTTTTCTAGCATATTAACCTATAATTTATTTAACCCATATCCTATCAGACATGTAGATCAATTCCAGCTTGGGAACTATTATAAACAAAGTTACCATATATGTGTTTGTGGCTAAATCTTTCCTCTTAGTCATGATTATTTTCAATGGATAAATTCTCAGAAGTGGATACTAGGATTAATAGGTAGGTGGACATGTTAAGGCTTTTCTGATAAATTTTTGTCATATTGTTCTCCCAAACGTTTCTTCAAATGAAAGTACTGTTTCCCCAACCCCTGCCAACACGAGGTATTATTATTAAAATTTTGTTTGGCAATTTGGGTGAAAAGGCTATCTCATTTTAATTAATCTCCTTGATTATTAGTAAGAAAGAACAGTGTTCTAGTTTGCTAGCTGCTGGAATGCAATATACCAGAAACGGAATGGCTTTTAACAAGGGGAATTTAATAAGTTACAAGTTTACAGTTCTAAGGCCTAGAAAATGTCCCGATTAAAACAAGTCTATAGAAATGTCCAGTCAAAGGCATCTAGGGAAAGATACCTTGGTTCAAGAAGGCCGATGAAGTTCAGTGTTTCTCTTTCAAGTGAGAAGGCACATGGCGAACGCAGTCAGGGCTTCTCTCTCGGCTGGAAGGGCACATGGCAGACACGGCGTCATCTGCTAGCTTACTCTCCTGGCTTCTGGTTTCATAAAGCTCCCCGGGAGGCATTTCCCTTCTTCATCTCCAAAGGTCGCTGGCTGGTGGACTCTGCTTCGCGGTGCTGCAGCATTCTCTGCTCTCTCCGAGTCTCTCATTCTCCAAAATGTTTCCTCTTTTATAGGACTTCAGATACTAATCAAGACCCACTCAGATGGGTGGAGACATGTCATCCCCTAATCCAGTTTAACAACCGTTCTTAACTAAATCTCATCAACCAGGGAGATGATCCCATCACAGTCCCAAATACACAGCATTGAATAGAGACTATTCTACCTTTAAGAAATGGGATCCATATTAAAACATGGCTTTTCTTAGGGGGCATACTTCCTTTCAAACCAACACAAACAGTGATTTTTCTTATTTTTTAAAATATTTGGAAAATGTCTATATTTTCTTCTGATTTTCTTCCTTTGGTGTTTAGAAAGGTCTTTCCAACCCCAATTCTAACAATTGCCTATGGAGAACCCCTAGAACTTTTATGGTCTCATTCGTCTTCCACACTCTAATATTTAATCCATCTAGAATTTATTTAGTAAGTACATGAGTTAAGACTGTAAGTGAATTTTTTCAAAAGATTATTTAGTTGTCCTAAACATCATTACAATGTTTTTGTTGCCCACTCGGATATTTTCGAGCAATGAGAAGAAAATGCCAGTAGGAGAGAGATGTTCTCAGTTTCTAAGAAACATTTTCATGCCTTTCTAATTAAGGATTCATGCCGGTGAGTGTTCAATCATAATTTTTCTGCCACCACAGTACCATATACTATTGAAAAAGAATATAGTAAAATGCTACTAGCAGTGACAAAATGAAGGCATCACCTTCCTGTATTATAATATTGTTAAAAACTCTTCGTATAGAAGTGCTTTAAAGCACACTTTTGCTTCATAAGGGTAATCAAATCTTTACTGAATGAAACCTGAAAGATTTCTTCTTTCTCTTGACCTGTAGGTGGCAAACTTCCACTCCTATGCTCTTTACATTTTGATCTGCCTGTTTAAAGTCCATAAAATGAAAGGTAAGACTATATTTTAGTGGGTGTTAGCATAAATCCATAAGAAAGAGCATTTAAAATAAAAGGAACTCTTTGTACAGTTCCTTTTTAACTACTGTATGTTTTGAAATATTCAGCCAAGACCTGCGTCAGAGACCCTGCTCTGCTGTTAACCAGCTGTGGCTTTGGAAAGTGATTCAAGTTCTCTTGGCCTCTATTCTCTTACCTTGAAATCACAAAGTTGATTGAGATTTAACCCTTGTGCTGTTTGAAAGGATTATATATCCTAAAAGAGCCATGTTTTAATTCTGATCCAATCTTGTAGGAGCAACCATTTCTTTTAATCCCTATTCAATAATATAGGTTGGAAATTTGATTAGGTTATCTCTGTGGAGATGTGACTCACCCACTTGTGGGTATTAACCTTTCATTAGAGGGGGATGGGACTCCACCCATTCCAGGTGGGTCTTGATTAGTTTACTAGGATCGTTTTAAAGAGGAAACCTTTTGGAGAAAGTCCTTTTCTGAGAGTCTCAAGAGAGCATGAGATAGTCATGAGAACCAGGAGAGCCCACGCAACCAGAGACCTTTGGAGATGAAGAAGGAAAATGCCCCTTGGGAAGTTTCATGAAACAAAAAGCCTGGAGAGAAAGCTAGCAGATGTTGCCATGTTCGCCATGTGCCTTTCCAGTTAAGAGAGAAACCCTGAACTTCATCAGCCTTTCTTGAGTGAAGGTAACCTCTTGTTGGTGCCTTAATTTGGACATTTTTATAGACTTGCTTTAATTAGGACATCTTCATGGCCTTAGAACTGTAGACTTGCAACTTATTAAATTCCCCTTTTTAAAACCCATTACATTTTCTGATATATCACATTCTGGCAGCTTGCAAATTAAAACAACCCTACTATGCTTTCCTGCTCTAAATTCTATAATTCTTTTTACCAATTTAAATTCCTGACAACTTTTGAATGATAGTGCAGCTTGTTTGAAAAGAAGCAAAAAAGGTTGAATAATTACTCCTTTTTTTTTTAATTGTATAGTACAACATATATACAAAGCAAAGAAAAAAGCAATAGTTTTCAAAGAACTCTTCAATAAGTAGTTACAGGACAGATCCCAGAGTTTGTCATGGGCTACTGTACTTTTTTTTTTTGCTACTGTACTTTTTAATAATTACTTCTTCAAAGATCATAATGATAGAACCAGACTATAAGATTCATTAAATATTGGGGTTTAAAAAATTGGGCAATTATAGAATCCGACCCTTAAAGTACCTATTTTATTGCAAACTGGAAATAATACAACAGAGAACAAAATAACTTTTTCAATGACATGGAAAAAGATTAACTTAGATCCATTGCCACTGTAGCCATATCAATTAACATTGGTTTCAGAAATAGAATATAAAACAAACCTATAAGAAAGCAGAATGGGAAGATTAAAAAAGTGTTTTTTTTTTTAAAGGAAGTTTTGAATACAAGGTACACATTTCCATACTTCATGAATAAAAACATTTTCAAATAATGGGAGGAACGAAATGTGATAAACGTTTAAAAACCATTACTTCAAATATATACATTTACATGAGCAGGGTCCCCCTGAGTTCAGGCTATACCTGACCCAAGCCTTAAATCCAGTAACTCCAACAATCCAAAGTCCTTCTTCAAATTATATTGTGTCCCCCAACCCTTCACAGGAACATACTCACACATGCACACACACGCGTGCGCAGGCATTTCCCCTTTTTACTACCTTCAGTGTCTGAAGGCAGTCTTTTTTCCTTTCCTCTCACCACCACTTACCTCACCAATTCCAGTGTCTTCATCTAATCCATTTGTATCAAGCAATTCATAGTTTTTAAAGTACTTTATTAATGATTTGAGCAAGTCATAGAGGGGACAAAATATGGAGTACTGGCCTTTCACTATATCCTTATCATACACTTCTGTTCTAGTGTGCAAGCTGCTGGAATGCAATATACCAGTAACAGAATTGGCTTTTAAGAAGGAGAATTTAATAAGTTGCAATTTTACAGTTCTAGGCTGTAAAAATGTCCAAATTAAAGCAAGTCTATAGAAATGTCCTATCTAAGGCATCCAGAGAAAGATACCTTGGTTCAAGAAGGTCGATGATGTTCAGGGTTTCGCTCTAGCTGGAAAAACACATGACAAACATGACAACGTCTGCTAGCTTTCTATCCAGGCTTCTTGTTTTATGAAGCTCCCTCAGGAGAGTTTTCCTTCATCATCCTCAAAGGTCTCTGGCTGTGTGGGCTCTGTGGCTCTAAAGCTTTTTCCAAAATGGCTCCCTCTTAAAGAGCTCCAGTAAGTAACCCGACCTTGAATGGGTGGAGACACACCTCCACGGAAATCATCAAATAAAAAGTTACCATTCATGATTGGATGGGTCACATCCCCATGGAAACAATAAAAAAGATCCCACCCAGCAAAGCTCAATGAGGATTTAAGAACATGGCTTTCTTTCTTGATTTTCCTTTCTCTTCTCCCCCCCTCTTCCTTAATCAATCATTAAAATCATCCCTCATCTCTAGAAGAACTGTCTTTCTTCCACTTAACCTCTACCACAAGCTCTCATTTTCCAAAAAGAACAGCTCTCCTTTGCTAAGAGACACACTAGTTAACAAAATTCTCTGCATCTATGGGCGGTGCAACAGTGTCTTAGTGGCAGAATTCTCACCATGCCAGAGACCTAGGTTTGATTCCTGGAGCCTGCCCATGCCAAAAAAAAAAAAAAGTTATCTGCATCTAATTTCATCTTTAAGGTTGGCATTTAAATTTCACTTAATAATAGAGAAAATTTACACAAGGAGACATGGAAAAACAAATATCTTGTCTCCTGTGTAGTAGTAAAGAGCCAAACAACATTAAAGGAGCATTACACACTGGATAGAGTAGAAAATACCTGAAAGATAAACTCAGTGCTGGTGAATATGAGGAAAAGTAAACATTTATATAAGTTGCTGGAAAAAATGCAAATAGGTTTGGCTTTAAATTGTTCTTCACAAAAATGTTAAAAGCAGTATTTAAAAAAGTGAAAGCAATCCAAATATTCTAAATGGGGAGTATTTCAACAAATATGACATTTTAATATGATAAAACTGACTAGATAGCTTTAAAATGTCAAATATGTGTGTTACTTCAAAGCAAAAAAATGTTTATAAACTGATAAATTTTTCAAAAAACCACAGAACCCAATAAAATATTAACTTTATTGACTAATGACAATAACAAAGATTGGAACTTAGAGGAATGAAGATCATTTCAATTGCTATTCAGTTTGCCAAGTTGTTCAAATTCCATTTTTTTTGGGAATGACAATAATTCTAACTACTAATCACAGTTTATCTAGCCTGTATCTCATCTCTGTAAAAATGAATACCAATTTTCAGGTCTATTTGAGTTGATTCAAATAATTTGAATTATCTCTAACAGATTTTTTTTTTCTTTTTAAATTGCCTAAGTCAAATTTTTCTTTTGTATGATGTCTTACTCAATGATGAAACATTGAACACTTTCTCCCTAAGATCTGGAACAAGATAAGTGTTATTCAACATTGTGCCAGTAGTTTTAGCCAAAGCAGAAAAAGAAATCAAAGGTTTCCTTTGGAAGAAGTAAAAGTTTCACTATTTGCAGATGACATGGTCTTATATGCAGAAAGTCTCCAAAAATCTACAACAAAGCTCCTAAAGGTAATTAAAGAATTCAGCAAAGTGGTGGGTGCAAGATCAACATGCAAAAATCAGTAGTGTTTCTATAAACTAGTAATGAGCAATCTAAGGAGGAAATCATGAAAAAAAATTCATAATAGCAACTAAACAAATCAAATAGCTAGGAATAAATTTAACCAAGGATGTGCTATAACATAAACTACAAAATATTGGTAAAATAAATCAAAGAAGATCTAAATAATTGATTGGAAAACAAAATGGTATTAAGATGTCAATTCTAGTCAATATGATTTACAGATTTAGTGCAATCCCAATCAAAATTCCAACTGCCTACTTTGCAGAAATGGAAAAATCAATCATCAAATTTATTTGGAAGGATAAGGGGCTTTGAATAGCCCAAACCATCTTGAAAAGAAGAACAGAGTTGGAGAACTCACATGTACTGACTTCAAAACTTATTACAAAGCTACAGGGGTCAAAATATCATGGTACTCGTACAAGAATAGATATATAGACCAATGGAATTATACTGAGAGTTCAGAAATAGACCCCCACATCTATAGCCAGTAGATTATTTATTTATTTTGCATGGGCAGGCACCAAGAATCGAACCCGGGTCTCCGGCATGGCAGGTGAGAATTCTGCCATTGAGCTACTGTTGCACTGCCCCCAACAGATTTTTGATAAGGCTGCCAAATCCACTAATTGGGAAAGAATAATCTCTTCAACAAATGGTACTAGTAGAGCTGGATATCCATGTGCAAAAGAATGAAGGAGAACCCCTATCTTATACCATATACAAAAACTAACTAAAAATGGATCAAAGGCCTAAATATAAGAACCAGGACTATAAAACTCCTAGATGAGAATGTAGGGAAGTGTATTTAAGATCTTGTAATAGGCAATGGTTTCTTAGGCTTTACACACAAAGCACAAGCAATGAAAGAAAAAAATAAGTAAATGGGATCTCATCGATATTAAAAATGTGTGCATAAAAGTGAAGGCACCCTACTCAATGGGACAAAATAGTTGAAAACCAGATATCTGATAAGGACTTAATATGCAGAATATTTAAAGAAACCCTATAAATCAACAATAAAATGAGAATCTGTAGAAGCCAAGAGTTTAAAGCAAGTCCTACAGAATTTGTTGCAAGCTGCTGGCCTCAGGATGGCGGCGGTAAACTGTGGAGATTGTTATGTAGAGCAGTCTGGGAGGAAGAGAATGTTTACCCAAAACAGTTATGTTAAGTATGAAGAACACTGTGAGATAAGAATCTTGCTCCCTCAGGAAATGCCTGCATATCTATTGACATCCTGTGGTATATAACTAGGATCTGGTTGAGAATAAAGTTGTCTGAAGTCTGTCTGAAGTAAACTCAAGCTTCAGACCCCCTGAGCCCATCTGTGTCTTTCTTTCTCTCCTTCTTCCTTTCTTTCTTTCTCATCATTCCTTAATATCTGTCGAGCTCTGTTTCAACAGGAAGCAACAAGAATCCAATTAAGAAATGGGCAGAAGACTTCAACAGACATTTTTCCAAGAGGATATACAAATATCTAAAAAGTGCATGAAAAGATGATCAACATCATTAGCTACCAGGGAAATGCAAATCGAATCACAATGAGAGACCATTCCATACCCACTAGAATGGCTATTATTAAAAAAAACAACAACGATAATTACAAGTGTTGGAGAGGATGTGGGAAAACAGGAACATTCATTCATTGTTGGATGGGAATGTAAAATGGGGTAGCCACTGTGAAAGACAGCTTGGCAGTTGCTCAGAAAGCTAAGTACAGAATTACCATATGACCCAGCAATCTCACTACTATATATACCCCAAAGAATTGAAAGCAGGATCTCAAACAGGTATTTTCACACTCATGTTCACAGCAGCATTATTCACAGTTGCCCAAAGATGAAAGCAACCCAAGGGTCAATCAAATGATGAACAGTTAAAGAAAATATAGTATATACATATGATGGAATATTATTCAACATTAGAAAGGAATGAAGTTCTGATTCATGTGACAACACAGATGAACCTTGAGGACATGATGTTGAATGAAATAAGTCAGACAAAAAAGATATTGTATCATCTCATTGTTTTGAAATAATTTGAATAAGCAAACTCATAGAGTCAGAACCTAGAAGACATTTCACCAGGGGTGGGTTTGGGGAGGGAATGGGGAGTTAATGCTTATATTGTACAGAATTTCTGCTTGGGTTGATTGTAAAGTTTTGGTAATGGATGGTTGTGATGGTTGCACAACATTGTGAATATAATTAACAGCACTGAATTATATATGTGAATGTCGTTAAAAGGGGAAATGTTAGGTTGTATATATGCTACTAGAATAAAAATTTAAAAGAAAAAGCATAGGACTGTACAACACAGGGAACCCTAATATAAATAATGAGCTATAGTAAATAGTACAATTATAAAATGTTCTTTCTGAATTATAAAAAAATGTATGACACTAATTCTAGGGGATAATAATAGGGTGGTATATGGAAACTCTGTATTCTAGGAATGATATTTCTGTAAACCTACAACTTCTCTAACAACAACAACAAAAAGCAACTCTTAATGGTACAGGATTTTTGTTTGGGGTGATGAAAAAGATCAGGAAATGGATGGTGGTGATGGTAGCACAACATTGCAAAAGTAATTAATACCTCTGAAGTATATTTAACAATGGTTTAAATGACAGCTTTTATGATACATACATTTACTACAATAAACATTTTATTTAAAAATTTTTCCTGTGCATCAATTGAATCTAGGAATTAATTACACGTATTTAAAATTTAATAGGTGTGACATTCTATGAAATGCCTGACCAGTACTACTTAACTGTCAAAGCCACCAAAAATGAAATCTAAGAAGCTGTCCCACCCAAGAGGAGCCTAATGAGAAATGAGGACTGAATGTAACATGATATCCTGGAACAGAAAAATAAACATTAGGTAATAACAAAGAAAATCTGAATAGTGTATGGACTTTAGTTAATAATTTTTCAGTGTTGTCTCATTAATTATTGTAAATGTACCATACTAATAAAAACTGATATTAGTAAGGGAAGCCAGATATGAGACAGATGGGAATTCTCTGTACTAGCTTAGCAATTTTTCTGTAAAACTCAAAGTATTATAAAATAAATAGCTTTAAAAAAAAAAAAGCTAGAGGATTTATTAATGTGTTCAGACAACCATATGACAAGATCTAATGTATTGAGCCATTGTACCAAATAACTGAACCTAGTTTTCTAGGAGTGTCCACATATTAAGGTGAGGGATTACCAGATCATATATTTAATTATGCAATAGATAAAGAGAAGACTTTGATAACTGAAAACACTCTTCAATAAAAAGAATATGTAACTAAGAACTAGAATGTAGAAAGTCCTATTTAAAGAACTATCCTTGCCTCAGGTTTATATAAGTTATCTCCAACGAAAGGAAATTATAGAAATACATTCCAAGTCTAGGATGCCAATTCTAGCATCTAATAAATTGTTCTTATTGAAATGATAAGTTACCTTTGTACTTCAGTGTATAATGTCTTCTCATTTCAGACTATTTTGAGATTTCTTTTCCTTTTCTGAATGTTTTTTTCTCTTTTCCATTTCTTTTGCCGTTTTTCTTGGCATTGCATTAAAAAAATTTCCCAATATGTTTATCTGGTGATGTGAAGAAGATTCTTTGTACACTGTTCACTGTGAATAAAAAACAAACTGGAAATTTTACAGCCTGCTGAGAACATCGAGCACTGGTTTCGTGTTTAAAAAAAGTAGGCAGTTTCCTGTGTTAACCTCAGAGTAGGAGGTAGAGAAGGCTACTTCCCAATAGGTTTCCATTTTGAACTAAACGTCAGATTAAAAGGAACAAGACAGATATAAAACATCTTTCCCTCACTACTCTAGTTAAATTGTACATTAAAATCATCTGTTTTTAATGTATTAAAAACATTTTAAACTAGCAGTAGGTTTTCTTGTTTGAAAGCATAGAAACTTCTCTTGATGAAGTCATTAATTTTCCTACAAATAATCATTAGTTTCCTGCAGTATTTCTGAAGCTGCCTTTTTAGAATTGCATGGAGCACTGGTCAAAATGCAAATTTCTAGACGCGTAGGGCCAAGATTCCAATTCAGCATGCTTGGGGGCCCAAGCACTCTGTACTTTTAGTTAGAGTCTTGTTTTGATCAATATGTTTTCTGATCAATTAAATTTAAGAAATGTTCTATCTTAGTAGTTCATAACCCAGGCTACATAGTAGAATCATTCTGGGAAATTTTGAAACCATTAATCTTCCATCCTGTCCCTACCACATCCCCAGATTGTCATTTATTTATCTGGGATGGGGCATACGCATCAGTGTTTTTTAATGCTCCTGGGGTAATACTAACATGCAACTATTAGTCTGAGATATGGAACCAAAGCTAATTAGAAAAACCTGTACTTTACTCCTTTGGCTTTATTCAAGAACATATTGACTGCTGAACAAAACTTACAGCTTTCACAAGCATGAAGCTGAACAAAGAAGCCAGACACAAAGGAGACCATACTAATTGAAACTAACTGCGAATAGGTAGGAGGTTTCTTTTTGGGGTAGTGAAAATGTCCTGTTATTAGAAGTCTACTCTTTAAGATGATCAGTTTTATGTATGTGAATTATATGCTAACAACAAATGTTATTTTTAAAAAAGAGATCATATTGTGCAGCCACTTTTTAATTTTCAAAAATAGGCATTGTGATGTTTAATATTATGTGTCAACTTGGCTAGATTATAATGTCCACTTGTTCCATCAAAAACTGGCCTTGATGTTACCGTGGAGGTATTTTGTCAGTTGACTTTAGGTAAAGGAGTTTACCCTCCATAATGTGGGTGGGCCTCATCTAATCAGTTGGTGACTGTAAAAGCAAAGAACTAAGTATTCCAAAAAGATGAAGTTAAACTTCAAGACTATGCCATCTACTCCTTATTCTTGAGTTTCCTACCTGCTGGCATCCCCTATGGATTTTGGATTCAAGACTTCAGCATCAGAATTTTCACCTACCCCACACATCTTGAATTTGCCAGCCCCAACAATAATGTGAGCCAATTCCCTGAAGTACATCTCTTGGTATATATAGATATAGATGCACGTAAGTCCTATCTGTTCTGTTTCTCCAGTACAGACACATTTAAACCAGATGGAGGAAGTAGTGGAAGGAGCCACAAGGAGGGCTCTGGGGTACTTGGCAGTGTTCTCATTTCTTGACCTGGGTGGTGCTTAGAGGGGTTCATTCATTTTGTGATCATTCATTTTTGAGCTGTATATTTATGAACTATGTACTTTATACATGTTATATATTTAAATAAGTTTTAAGAGATTGGCTTTTATTTAGCTTAAAGAAGTTTCAAATTTCAATTTTCTGATGGATGAAAAGGAAGTTACTAGAAAAGAGGTAGGAAATTGTGGTAGAGTATTGAAGTAATGGCCCCAATGAAGGACACCTCTGTCCATGGCCTTCTGCAAAGTGAGGTGGCTGGTCCTCCCACAAGAGAGAGACTCCTTCATGCCCTTCACTGCAGGCTGCTTTGTGACTGCTTTTGCTCCCTAGTGTGGTGGAAGTGATGACATGTGAAGCCAGGCGTAAGAGGGCTTGCAGCATCCTCTCTAGGTTTCTTGGAACCCCAAGACCTCAATTCGGTGGAGAAGTCCAGCCAGTCATGGCTAGTGAGGGAAGAGTTTGCAAGGAGGAACCAAAAGCCAGCTCTGCTTGCCAGCCACGTGAGTGAGCCAGTCTGCAGCCTCAGCCCCAGGTGAGCCAACAGAAGGTTGACAGTCATGCCAGTGACCCCAGGTGAGACCAGCAGAAAACTGCCATGGAAGTGTGGGAAAAAGATGCCACTGTTGTTTGAAACTTTTAGGGGTTTTGTTACACAGTAACTAGGCCAATTAATAGATAACTGGGACAGGGAAATATGCTATGGTGCTATGGTAGCTGGAATAATGGCTCTCCAAAGAAGAGCACACCCCAGTGCCTGGTACTTGTGAATATGTTACGTGGCAGGGGGACTTAGGGTTGCGAGTAGAATGAGGTCACTAATCGGCTGACTTTAACATAGGGATATGAACCTGAGTTATCCAGCCAGGCCCAGTGTAACCACAAGGGTCCTTAAAAGCCACAGGAGGAGGCAGGAGAGTCAGACAGAGATGTGAAGATGCTACACTGCTGGCTCTGACGATGAAAGGACAGGCCATGAGCAAAGGAGTGCAGGCAGCTATGGAAGTTAGACAAGGCAAGGACATGGACTGTCCTCCAGTGCCTCCAGGAAATGCAGCTCTGCTGACACCTTGATTTTCAGTCCAATGAAACCCATTTCAGACACGTAACCTCCAGGACTTTAAAATAATAAATGTGTGTTGTTTTAAGCCACTACATTTACAGCTATTTGTTACAGTATCTACAGAAAACTATTAAAGGTGCCAACAGGAGAAATAGCTGATGCCAGAAATACAGAGGGACACAGAACAACTACAAAACAGCATCCTCATAGGATAATAGCAGATATGCTTCAGGACCACTCTGAGTTATCAAGAGAAGTGCAAAAGATACTCGGCATCTTCCATGTGAGAATATAAGAAAGAGACTCTGTCTTCATCCATAGTAAAAGCTAGTCTGATGAGACATGATGATAATTTTTGACAATAGATGTAATTTACTGTTAGAATAGATTTTTATCAAAGAAGGGTATAGAATCTCTGGCCTCTGAACTCTGAAAAACTGCTTTGCTGTAACTTCAGGCTCTGTTTTTGGACAGTATCTTGTGGTAATTAGCCAAATATTTTGAGACCTAATCCAGTTCTTTAGATTTACCTTGAATTTATGTCTATTTTTTATTCCAGGGAAACAAAAATTAAGAGTTCCTTGAATTCCTGTAACAGGGTATATACCAAAGAGACTTAATTCCTAAATTTTTAGTTACAACATACTGTAACCAGGCATAAAGTTGAATTTCTCTGAATTCAATTTAACCTTTTTCTTTCTTTTATATTGCTGGCAAATTTTTTTCTTAATTGCTGTTATTATTCTCAAAGTTCTAGACTCTCTTTTCCCCTTCCTACTTTATTTACTGCTTATTCAGCTTCCATGAATTTGATTCTTTCCCAGCCGTCCTTATTTACTCATCCACTCCAGGGCTTCATCACTTTATTACCTCTTTAACATATTTCTTTAGCACTATTCATTTTTTCCTAAAATGCTTGAATAGAAATGACCATGATATCGTGAGGTATTACGAAAGTGCCCATTTTCTTTTGCAATAATGTTTGTGGGCTGAAACAATATTATTCAACATTAATGACTCTGGTTCCGGGATTACGTCTTTAGAATTGGGCCAATTTAGCATTACCACTGATTTCATAAGCTCTGTTGGCATGCAATCCTTGGATGTTTCCTTTGCAATCTTTTCATGGATTTCCAGAACAACTTCTTATTTCATTAGCCACTTGTAGTCTATGCCTTTATATTCTCACATTTAATGTTTTATTTCTTTACAGAGAAAACAAATAGCAATTTTAAATTTACTTTGTCCTTAATTAAACTAATTTCTCTGAGGCCTTTACCATGATACAAGTACTCATAATATCAAACAGATGAAGAGAAAATCACTGTTTTTCTAGTTTTCAATTTTTTAAAAATAATTTCATTGATTGACAAATCTTAGGTCAGCTCTTTTATTAATGATCCCATTTGTTTTCATCTAAGCAAAATAAAATCACAGAGAGAAGAGTACATCTTGTTTCTCAGCGGCTAAGTGACTCTTTTTCTTCCTTTCTTCTCTTCCTCTCTCTCCTTCTGTCCCTCCTTTCTTTCATTCACTTTCTCCCCTTTTTGAGAATCAAATATCTTTGTTAGCCACATAATTACATGGAATCTTGAATAGGAACTGAGATTTTGTTGGTTTGTCCGGGTTAATGTGATGCCCCGATAAATCCCAGAGTAATTTGGGCAGAGAATAAAGAAGTATTTGCAAAGCTCTTGTGAGGGACTAGGGAAAAAATGTGGAAATATCACGCGTCCTCACCTGGGGAATTCCTGATATTCTTTCAAGCACTGGAGACTACCAGTTGAATAGGCTAAGCCCTCAATCTTGGGGCTTGCCTTTATAAACTTATTCCTGCAGAGAAGCTAAACCAACTTATAATTATGCTTAAAAGTCACCCCCAGAGAACGCCTTTTGTTGCTCAGATGTGGCCTCTCTCTCTAAGCCAACCTGGCAGATAAACTCACTGCCCCTCTCCTCTAGGTGGGATATGACTCCTAGGGGTGTAAATTCCAAGGTAACATGGGTCATGACTCCCAGGGATGAGCCTGGCCCTGGTATCATGGGATTGAGAAGCCTTCTTGACAAAAAGGAGGAAGAGAAATGAAATAAATAGATTTCATTTCTGACAGATTTCAAATAGAGTCAAGAGGCTATTCTGGAGGTTATTCTTATGCATTCTATAGATATCCCTTTTTAGTTTTCAGTGTATTAGAATAGCTAGTAGGAAATAGTTGAAAGTGTGAGTTGTACTCCAGTAGACTGGATTCTTGATGATGATTGTATAACTGTAGCTGACTACATAGTTTTTGGGATTGTGAAAACCTGGCTGACACTCACTTTATCTAGTGTCTGGAGAGATGTGTAAGAAAATAAGGATAAAAATAAATAATAGGGGGACATAAGAAGTATGGATGTTTTGGGTGTTCTTTTCATTTTCATATGTATATTTTTGGAATACTAAAAATGTTCAAAAATTGATTGTGGTGATGAATGCAAAACTATATGATGATATTGTGTACCACTGATTGTACACTTTGAATGATTATATGGTGTGTGAACATATGTCAATAAAGTTGCATTAAAAAATTTCTGTGGTAGCCATAGAGAATTTCCTAACTAGAAATTATTTTTTGTTAATTCTCCCCTCCAATTTTGTTTTATACATGAAGAAACTGAGGACCAGAAAAGACCATATAGTTAAATGGGATAAAGCCATTTTCTCCCACAATTTTTTATGGTTTATTTGTCCATAATTTAAATATATATTTTTAGCAATATGTTTAACATGTGGGCAGACTGAGCCATTTTACCTTTTGCTGATTTTCTTGAAAGCTTTTTGGTAAATAAGTCAGCTTCTTTTTACTACCAGCTGTTCAGGCTAACTGTATAAGCACTGTTTAACCCATGATCATAGTAATATAACTTGAAGAACTTCCTCAGGGCAAAGAACTGTTCTTTGATGTCACTGACTTTTTTTTTGTATGCTGTATGGTGGGGGTCATGTTTCATTCTTTTTCCATGTGAGTATCCTGTTATTGCAGCACCATTTATTGATACTCTTTTTTTTTTGGGGGGGGTGGTGGTGCAGGGGATGTGCATGGGCCAGGAATCAAACCCAGGTCTCCCACATGGCAGGTGAGAATTCTACCACTGAACTGCCCTTGCACCCCATCATTGACTTTTACCGTTTCATTTCTTCCACCTCTTACCAAATTTCCCAAATCTACTTCAAGAAAAGATCCATTGTCTACATTGTCATGCTGTTTTCCTTTTTTGTAGGTTCATATTGGATAAAAACAGCTGGCTTATAGTGAGCACCGTGTTTATTGTTCCCATTTTACTAACAAGGTAACTGAGGCACAGAGATGTTTATTGATTTATCAAAGGTCAGTTCACGGCAGAGGCAAAACGCACCCTTGTCTACCTTATTCCTGATTTAGTATCTTTCTACTTCCTGTGCAGCAGTGGGGCTGATAGTGTTAGTATTGCTGGCAGACTTCTCTTTTTAAGCAAATGTTATTGTAAATTACATAAACATTTATTTTTGTGAAGTTACCAATGTTATAATTGTGGAAGAGATGCTGAGTCCATTTCTCCTGGTCTTAGACGTCAGACCTGTGAGTGCCGAGCCGGATCCACAGGGGGGCACGTCTACTCGACGGGGTCATAGGGAGACCCATGGGACACAGGGAAAATGGCCAAACCTCCATCTTTATTTAACTTTTTATATTTTACTTTAATAGGTTATATTTTATGTGCTTATAATATGCATTACATACTTCATATAATACTAGTGCATACTTTATAAACAAACATGTATGGCTCTGGTAGATGTGGTCAGGACAGTGCGAGGCCACAGTTCCCATGAGCATCTATGTCCTTCTTAGCACTCTGAGGACATGCGAACGTCTTCACTGACTTATGTTATGGTTATGGTATAAAATGTAAAGCAAGTCAAATTTCACCCGCTCTAAAAGTGAGCCCTTTTTCTATTTTTTACCTCCTTGGATTATTTTGTCCTTGCCTTCCTGGTTCTTTTGGCTGCATTCAGCACTGTTGATGCCTCTCCACTCTTAAAACTTTCCCCTTGCTGGTTCCCTAGATGCAGAGGCCTCTGAGGGCTCAGACCACCAATCATTTTTATTTTTAGTCCCAACATGGAGCACAGTTGCCTGTATTACCTGTATCAGGAGAAAAAGTAAAGTCATGTGTCTAATTGTATAGAGAGTCTAGAAGGAAAAGCTTGGCTTCTAGACCCTGCTTTTCTACATGCTTTGTCAACAGGCTATCAGTCACTGACCTTCTCTAACCTCTGTTTTGTCATTTGTGAAACTTAGGTCATCTGTTTGAAAAATCAATTTTTAAAATCTATCCATCTGTCTAATATATTTATTTACTGATAGCCATGGCCCTCTTTTCAAATAAAACCTCATGCAGAAACCCAGCTTATCAGTCAGACAGCAGGTTGAAGAGGCTGCAGGTGGGCACCTGGGGTTTCTCTGCTCGGCATCTTCCTTCACCACCACCCCTACACACTCCCCAGGGGCTCTGCAGGACCCCACCATGTCTTCTTAGGGCACTACTGGAAAACACACTTGACTGTGTTTCCACAGTCTCACCAGGGCGTGAAATTCCCATAGCAGCATCAAAGTGTTTTTTATACTGTGAAAATCCCAAATGGTGTTGAGTGAGAAATGAAATTTTGTTTGATTCATAGTTTTGTTTTGTATTTCAACGTGATATTTGCATTGTAAAACAGACTCAAGCTGAACTCCTGAGGAGACTGAACAAAGGACACAATAAATTAGAAATCAAATCCATCCTTTTCATTCTTTTCAAACTTAAGCCCAGTAACATGAGACAGATGGCGAGAGGTTAAAGTGCTCAGAACTCGTCAATGACATGGTGATACAATCTTGTCTGCAGGCTACCATCCTTGAGTCTGCTTGGAGAAAAGAATCATTTTTATGCACAAACTGAGTACTGAATTTTCTAAACGTTTTGGGAATAGTCTTACAGTTGGCTTATCATAAAGGGTATTGAAAAAACCTTAACAAGGATCTTATAGATTTATTCACTAGATATTGATATGTTATTTCTATTGTTATTAACCCACACTAATATGTGAATCTAGTAAATTAATTTTTATTGTGATTGCTAATATATTTGAACTTTTATCCCCATCTTATCTGTGTGAATTTTTCCTTTCATTGCATTTTTACTTGTTTTCTTCTTTACTGTTACTGATTCACTAGGACCAAAAGAAGGTTGTAGCTTCTATTTCTCTTCTATGAGTGATTACTCTTCAATTTTAACAGTCATATTGAACTTAACAAAATTTCACCAATATCCTCCTCGAAAGCATAGGAAGATCTTTAGCATGCATTTGGCCTTCTTCCATGCTTATTCCTGCCCAGGGATTGGGGCCCGGTTCACCTTTCATGTCCTAGGTTTTCACAGGGCCCCTGCTCAAGCTCCAAACATGCACGTGGCCACGGCCTTGCAGTCGTTCTTCCTAGGGTTGTGAATCCCAGCCCTTTGGTTGTATATCTTGTTCTAGTGCCCTGTGAGTTTGTTTTAACCTTGGCTCCTCCTCTATGGCCTGGCTTCATGCTGTCTCTTTATTTCATTATTTAGGGATCTCCCTTTCTTCCTTTCAAGCCTGTTTTAAAACTCTGTGGAAATAATGAGTTTCATAAGTTGGTTCAATCGATGTTATTAGTCAAAGTTCTCCAGAGAAACAGAACTGAAAGATATATTTACATATACATATATGTCTGTATAAGTAAATAATAAGAGGTTTATTATGAGAATTGGCTCACCCAACCACAGGGATTGGCAAGTCTGAATTCCATAGTGCAGTCTGCGAGTTGGAAACTAGACAAAGTTGAATTCCCCAGGAGAAATTAGCTGATGGAAGTCAAGATGGAAATTCTTCTTTCTGACTTCTGAAATCCTAGTTCTTACTTTAAGACCTCCAACCGAATGATTGTGGAGACCCCTGTAACTGCTGAAGGCAGTGTCCTTTGTAGAGTTATAGATATGATCATCCAGAAATGCAATCTACTGAATAATGACTTAAACACATCTATGAAATATCCTCCCAGAAACAATCAGGCTTCTGCATATGTGACCAAACAACTGGATACCATAGCAGAGCTAAGTGGTTATGAAATTCTCCAGCACAATCATATTGACTTAGGGGGCTCAGAGACTTTTTATTGACTTATTTGCAGATGTGGAAGTAAGCATAGAGAACTGATGACTAACCTATGCTGCTATTGAAAAGGAATAGCAGATTTTACTTCAGTTCGTCTAACTCCAAATCTAATAGTATTTCCATAATATTGAGGTTCCTTCTTTCTCCCTTTCTGCTTACTTATTCCTTGCAGCCATGTCTACATTCCTATTGACTCATGATACAAGTCGAATTCTACCCTTCCAAAGAAAGTCCTGTTGTTTCATGATGTTTCCAGAATCCTTAGCCCCATTTCTGCCAGTATAGTTTCTTGCAATCATTTTAAGCACTTTTTTCAAGCCTAGTATCAGGGAAAATCTAGAACACCAAAGTCTTAGTTGAATCATGAAAGCAGAAGTCTACTTTTAACCTTCTTAGCTGGATGTGAAGCCACGTGTACCTTGTCTCCTTTATTCACAGCCACATCTTTCTTCTACCCTCACAAAGGAGGTCCAGTCTCTGGACCCATGAGAACCATGCACGATAGAGTTTGTACCCCCAGTTATCAAGGTAATTGTCTTTTTTTTCCTCCTTCTTTTGTAATCAACTTTTGAACAACTATACCTCTATGCTGTTTATAAGCACATGTTTTTCTGAAGAGAATTTTCATCTTCACTATAGTGGTAATTCTACCATCTTAGCTCCCACTATTCCTACATGTCTCTCAGTATTCATTAGTCACCCGATAAACATATTTTATTATTCTGTGCTAAGTGCTGGAATCACAAAGATGCATGTGCCACTCACAGTCTAGGGAGGGAGAGAGCAAGTAAACAGGGTAAAAGCATTGACATATTTATATGCAGATTATGCTATGAAATAAGTAAAGAAAACAACACTTACCTCCTTGAAGATGGAAAAGGTGGAGATAGAGGCAACATGTGAGGACCTGGAAGGCAGGGTATTCCTGGGAAACCGCATCTGGTGTGAGGGATCTAAGAAAGAAAGGAAGACTGGCAGGGAGGAGCCCCGAAAGGCCAGCCGGGCCAGACTGCTGGTTTTTAAATTTCATCCTGGTGCAATGGTCAGGCTCAAAAGGATGAAAGTAGGGAAAATGTGGATTAAAATAGGGAAAAGTGAAACCAGGGAGACACACAAGCATGTCAGAATGGCTGACTCATGGTTAGCACTTAGTAAATGTCAGTTGACATGTTTTAACTCATGAGCCAGTATACCATCCCGTAAGAATATAATAGTTTTTGCATAAGGTAGGAACTACTTTGGCCAGATCACATTTGCTGTTTATTTCCACTTGTTCAAATATCCTTTTAATAAAAACAGACTCATTAGTTTGCTATTTATTTTGAGCAGAAGTAGAGCTCCGTCTGGCCGGACTAAGCAGAAATCTTGCTTGGGTTTTGAACAAAAGATGTGTTCACAGGTACTTTTTAATTATTCAGAGGCTCTATTTATAATCCAGGTCCTTTGCTTTTCTTCTTATTCTTTCTGATGTCCATTTTTTCACCGTTTTAAGCACTATTCACAATCACTTGTGGTTGGTAGAATGAAAGAAGAAAATAAGTTAAATTTTATAAACATTTTGCAGCAGGAATTTTCACTATAAGATTCCCTAAATTTCATGTGCTTCCCTAAAAAACTTAATATCAGAGAATTGGGTTATTTTGTAGGGAAAATATATTAATCTTCATTCCACCCAAACTGTTTTTATATAGAAAAAATACTTAAAGTCCTTTTAAACTAAATTCCCAGTATTACTGATCTATTTTTCTGATTTTTTCCTGTGGACAGGAAACAGTGACCAGAAAAAAAAGAAAACTAATGAATTTTGACTTAAATGTTTCAATAACTTGAAACACTTCATGCCAACAAGCCTGTACTTACTCTGACACATGATTTAAAGCTACAAATATTTACAGCACATTTGCTTCTGATCCAAGTGAGACTCTGTTTCCAAAACACAGATCTTTCTTTTATGGAGATGCATTTATTGATGGTACAGATGAACTTGAAAAGGATTGCCAGGCCCTGGAAGACAGAGTGTTGAGTCCATATTTTCATCAATGAAGATGAGATTTGGGGCAGGGTGTGGAGCAGAGATTTACCTTGTCATATGCATTTTAAGTTTATAAAACATGCTTACTAAAACACTGATACTGGCAGTTTATCAAACACATCAATTATCAAACAGCTCAATGGTGCAGAAGAGAAAGTGTACAGATTGTATTTTACTATGTGATTACAAAAACCTAACATATGGGGAGGCACTAAAATTAAAATAGGATATCCATACATCAAAAAAGAAGCAACTTGGATGTAGAATATACATGAATGTATGAATGTATGAGTAAGTCTCAGAACTTAACAATAATAAAAACAGTTCTCCAAAGAAATAGGCAAAATACTTGAATAGACATTTCTCCAAAGAAAATAGATGGATGGCAAATAACCACATAAAAGATATTCAGTAACCTTAGTCATGTGCAAGGATATGCAAATTAAAACCAAAAGAAGAAAACACAACATTCCTATTGTCAAGGTTAAAATCCAAAAAAACTGATAATACCAAATTTTGCCAAAAATGTGAAGGAACTGGGTTTCTCACACATTGCTGGTGTTGATGAAAAATAGTTCAGCCACTTTTGTCATGCACTTCATTTTAACTCATAATGAAATTAAAACCTATATTCTCACAAACACCTGTAGGCTAATGTTTATAGCAGGTTAATTGGCAAACACCAAAAACTGGAAATAATCCAGATATCCTTCAGCAGAGGAATGGATAAACTGTGTTATATCCACATAATTCTCTCAATACAAAGGAAAGAAATACTGAAAACACAGCAAGATGGTTAATTTCAAATGCCTTATGCAAAGCAAAACAAGCCAAATTCAGACTAATACATGATTGCATTTATATGCCATTCTGGAAAATGCAAAGCTATAGGGAAGGAAAACAGATCAGTTGTTGCCAGGGATTGGAGGAATTATACTCTGCTGGAGGGAACGGAAAACTGTGCAGCAGCTTTGGGAAAATGTGACAGTTCCTCAAAAGGCTGAACACAGAGCTACAATACAACCCAGCAATTCCACCCCTTACCATACACCCACGAGAAATGAAAATAGATGTCCACACAAAAACTTGCACATGAATTCTTATAGCATTATTCACAATAGCCAAAAAGTAGAAACAACCCAAATGTCCATCAATAATGAGCTGTATCCAAGAAATGAGTCCTGACAATGTGGATGAGCCCTGAAAACATTATGCTAAATGGAAGAAGCCAGTTACAAAAGATCACATATTGTGTAATTCCTTTTATATGAAATGTCCAGAATGGGCAAATGAATAGAGACAGGAAAAAGATTAGTGACTGCCTCGGGCCAGGGGTGGGGGGTAGAATTTAGGGTAGAATGGGGAGAGACTGCTAGTAGTTATGGGGTTTCTCTAGGGGGGGTGATAAAATGTTATAAAATTGATTGCAGTGATGTTGCACATCTCTGTGAAATATGCTTAAACTCATTGAATTGTACACTTTAAAATAGATGATTGTGTTGTATATGAATTATATCCCAAGAAAGCAGTTATAAAAAAATGCTGGGTTGAGTTCGACTACAAAGCAGTAGTATGAGGGAATTTTTTTTAGGGTGGAACTTAACTATAAGCAGTCTCTCCCCATTTTACCCCATATTACACACACACACACACACACACACACACACACACAAACACACCCTGTCCACCCCCCGCCCCCGGCCCTAGGCAGTCACTAATCTTTTTTCTGTCTCTATACATTTGCCTATTCTGGACATTTTATATAAAAGAAATTACACAGTATTTGATCTTTTGTAAGTGGCTTCTTCCATTTAGCAAATACAAGATTATATATATGTCAACACTCAGAACTTTACTCCAAAAAGTGAATTTTACAGTATGTAAATTAAATTTTTTTTAAATGACGAAAAGTTCAATTTCTAAAAGTTAAACATTAAGAAATGAATGGTGCTGAGAAAATTCATTACCTATTTTAAAAATTAGTTAAGAGCTTACTCCAACTACCAAACAAATTCTACGAGGATTACAGAATTAGTATTGTTAATTCATAGGGGAGAAAAAAGAAAAAAGATATGTCAGGTATTTAGCAAGACTCCAGAAGGAAGAAAACTTTTAAGACTAGAAAGATGAAAGAAATACTGAATGAAAGAGTCATGGACATGGCTATATAAAAACACAGAAATCTGTTCATCAGAAAGCCCCTAAATTAAAAACATCAGGAAAATATATTTATCTTCCTATAAATGTGACAAAATAGTGTCTTTACTATATAAAGAGCCCATACAAATCCCTGAATAAATCACTAAAACCTAAATTGGTAAAGCAAATACACAGGTCCTATTTAATTTTGAAGTTACCATTACTTTTCTCCTCTGTTGTAGCTGTCATTGTGTCCTCTACATCTTGAAGAAAATGGAAGGGGAGAAAAGGTGTATACTCATTCTTACTTCAGAAAGTATTGACTCATCACTCCACATTAATTGAAGAATTACATTTAGTCTTCTTAAAACCCTTTATGGCAATTTCCCTAAATTTTATTATTGACTCTTTCAAGTACAGAGCAGGAAAGCGCAAGGCCAAAGCGTGGCAAATTCAGTTGTTAGAGACTAATGAGCCCTTTTTAGATTTAGACAGTTTCTTATGTGCATAGATAGTAAAAGGAACAGTAGCCCAAAGTGGCCGCGGTCCGAGATCCTTCTTCCCTGCACTAGAAGGACAGCACTGAAGCCAAAAGGCTAGATGGGAGAGTGACGGCCTCAGCATGGTGGCAGCATCCTCTGAAATGCCTTCCTTCAAAGCCAATGAATAAAAGACGAATTCCACTTGCTTAGAACTCTGGAGATGAGAGGAACTCCACAAATGCTGAACTGACAAAAAAGAGACGTCATCTCCAAGAGCAGGCAGGAGATGTTCTCCCTGGAGCCCCCAGTCAGGACCCCTCCCTGCTCAGTCCCCAGCAGCTGGAGTGCCGGGGGCAGCACAGCCTTGTCTCCCCGCCTGGAGGCAGACCACAGAGCCGTGCTCCAGGGTGCAGGGCCTGAGGCATGTCAAGGCACATGGACCCCAGTCCACAGGAGCTCAGGGGGAACACAGCAGCTGAGGGGTGCCACCTCCAAAAGGGGATCAGGGGAAGGAGAGAGGGAGAGGGAGAGAGAGAAAGAGAGAGAGAGAGGCAGAACTATTGGAAAGAGGTGTGCTAACTCAATCTAGGCACATTCAATGGATCACCCAAATGCAAGACAGACTTTTCTGGATTGGCCCCAGTCTGGATCTCTGTGGTGGGCTACCCTAACAGAAAAGAAACCGGAGGCAGAAAAGCCTCACAGAATAAACAGGGGTTGGGATAAATGAGCTGCTGTAAGACAGAACAGGTCCCCAGACAGAAAAGTCTAAGGAAGAAGAGTCCTGAAGTACAGAAGAGAACTTAAACAAATGACTGGAGCTGGGGGAAAATTCTGCATGAAGGCCAACAGAAGAGAACAAGATTTCCAGAAAAGGAACAGGAAAGGAAGCTTTCTCCTGGAGGTGAAACAACTGCACAAAACATGCAATCTTAAAAATTGTACCACATAGCCAGGGCAAGAAACAGATGAAGAAGAGCTGAGAAAGCTGTACATGAATTTCTCAAAGAAAAACTTTAACACAAAACCAACCAGTAATAAAACCCTAGACAAGAGGGAGAAACTGACCTTTAGAGTTAACACGTCAAAATAATCAGATGCCTAGACATCAGCAAGATATTACAAGCCATACTAAGATACTGAAAAATATATATGGCTCAATCAAAGGAACAAATTACAACTTCAGGGAAGATACAGAATTTAGACAGCTAATCAAAGGAATTCAATAAAATACCCTAAACTAATTCAAGGAGATAAAGGAAAATAGGAATATAGAGCTAAAGTTTATTAAGAAGACAATGATTGAACATAAAGAAGAATTTGAAAGTTCAAAACAAAACGTAACATAAAGTGGTACAGCTTTTGTGGAGGGTGGTCTGGTGTCCCCTGAGGAAGCATGTACAGAGTTGTCTTATAACCCAGCAATCCCACTACTCAGGATATACCCAGGAGATCTGAAAATAGAGACAACAAATAGATATCTGCACACAGATATTCACAGTGACATTATTCACAACTGCTAAAAGATGGAAACAGCCAAGTGTCCATCAACAGAGAAATGGATATACAAAATATGGCATATTCATACGATGGAATATTATTCAGCAGTAAGAAGGAATGAAGTCCTGAAGTATGTGACGACACAGATGAACCTTAAGGACATTATGTTAAGTGAAATAAGTCAGACACAAAAGGACAAATATTTTATGATTTCACTAATATGAACTAATTATAAT
Source organism: Tamandua tetradactyla (assembly GCF_023851605.1). Lineage (NCBI taxonomy): Eukaryota > Metazoa > Chordata > Mammalia > Pilosa > Myrmecophagidae > Tamandua > Tamandua tetradactyla. The sequence continues at coordinate 45,991,598 of NC_135348.1, read as the reverse complement.
ATGTAAACTCATATATTTAAAATATAGAATGTAGGTTACCAGGATAAAGAATGGAAAATGATCCCTTAATATGTACAGAATGTATAACGACATTGATCTTAAATGTTTGGAAATGGATAGAGGTGACAGCAGCACACTATTGTGAGAATAACAGTACAGAATAGTGTGTGAATGTGGTGAAAGGGGGAAGTTTAGAATCCTATATGTCACCAGAAGGAAGGCTGAAGGTTAGAACATGGGAATGTATAGCACAGAAAATCTTGTGTTGGACAATGTCTGTGATTAACTATACAAATTTCATGAACTAGAAGAAATGTACAATACTATTATAAAGAGTTAATAATGGAAGAGTATATGGGGAAAAATGTACCTACTATAAAGTATGGGCTAGAATTAACAGTGATATTTAAACATTCTTCCATTAACAGTAACAAATGTCCAGATCAATGTTCTGGGTCAATAATAGTGGGGAATAAGGGGGCATGGGAGGATTTGGGTTTTCTTTTTTATGTTTATGTCTTTTCTGGAGTAATGAAAATATTCTAAAACTTGACCATGGGGATGCATGCACAAATATGTGTATTAATACTGTAAGTCAGTGATGTAATACTTTGGATGGTTTGTTTGGTATGTGAATTTATGTCAGTAAAATAGCATTAAAAATACACTAGGGGCATACAACAGCAGATCTAAACAGACAGAAGAAAAAAATCAGTGAACTAGAAGACAGGACAACTGAAACCATACAGTTAGAAAAACACATAGGGAAAAGAATAGAAGTAATTGAGCAATGTCTCAGGGAATTGTATGACCGCGTGAAATATATGTCATATGTGTCATGGGTGTTCCAGAAGGAGAAGAGAAGTGAAAAGGGGCAGAAAGAATATTTGAGGAAATAATAGCCCCAAATTTCCTAACTCTAACAAAAGACATAAATATACAAATTCAAGAAACTTAATATGCTCCACTCAGAATAAACCCTAATAGAACCACTCAGGGACATATACTAATCAGAATATCATATGCCAAAGATATGGAGAGAATTCTGAAAGCAGCGAGAGGAAAGGCAGTTTGTCACTTACAAGGGACCCTTAATTACACTAAGTGCCAATTTCTCAACAAGAACAACAAAAAAAATGGAGGCCAGAAGGCAGCAGTATGATATCTGTAAGGTACTGAAAGAGAAAAACTGCCAGCAAAAAATTCTGTATCTGGCAATACTATCCTTCAGAAATAAGAGTGTAAAATATCAAATAGATAAACAGGAACTGAGAGAGTACCTCAGGAAAATACCCACCCTATAAGAATTATGAAAGGGAGTTCTTTAGGATGAAACTGGAAGACAGGAGAGAGTGTCCTGAAGATTGATGACTCTACTCTTTAATACCTGTGAGTCAGGATACAATTGCACAAGACAAAGGCTTATTCCAGATAATTGGCTGCAAAATACAAAAAGGTAATGTGGTTCAGCTTCCAGATCCTATCATTATTATTCTATGCTTATTACAAATGCTTTTCCAACATATTGAATAAATAAAAACATATTTTACTTCTAGGTGAGTCACGGTAGTGCAGCAGGCAGAGTTCTCGCCTGCCATGCCGGAGACCTGGGTTTGCTTCCTGGTACCTGCCCATGTGAAAAAAAAAACCAAAGCAAATATTTTACTTCAAAAAAAGGTAATGGGAGACAAAAACAACATAAAGAGGGAAAACAAAGGGATAGGGGAGTAGGGAACATTTATTCTATTGAACTGACATTGGCATCTTTTCAAACTAGTAGCTTATAGATGTAGGCTGTGTAATATAAGCCCCAAGAGAGCCACAAAGAAAATATTTAAAAACTATATTTAAAAACTTAAAGTTGAGTGTTTCCACTCAAATCGTGATCAGAAGTGTCCTCCTCTATATGCTAGCTTCAGTTGGAAAGATACCCTTTAAAAAGTAACTGTTGGCTGCGGTGGCTTAGCGGGCAAGAGTGCTTGCCTGCCATGCCGGAGGACCCCGGTTCGATTCCCGGCGCCAGCCCATGTAAGAAACAAACAAACAAACAAAAAATAATAAAATAAAAAAATACTTTAAAAAAAAAAAAAAAAAAAAAAGTAACTGTCAACCAGCTGGAACCTTTTTCATACCTTTTTCCTTGTATATCATCTCGGACCAATAGCTGAAGCCCAAAACATCTTTTTTTTTTAATTTTTATTTTATTTTATTTATTTAATACCAAAAAACACATAACAAATGCAAACATTCCAATTTTGATCATTCCGTTCTACATACATAATCAGTAATTCACAATATCATCACATAGTTGCATATTCATTATCATGCCAATACATCTTTATATACATGAAATAATTATTATTATTGTTAAAATAATAAAATAGAAAAAATAAAATTATTATTATTACTAAAAAAATAAAAATAAAAATGAAACCATCAGATCATTCTTTCAGATGTTTCCCAATGGAATTTAAATACCACAGTAATTTGATACCCACCATTATTCTTTAAAAATACATGAAAAAGCTCTTCTTTAAGAATTGGATATTTCATATGGTCCTTCTTCTCTTAATTTGCAAAAGGCTGTGCTACCTAGTAGTTAGAATCATTCACTGATTTTCAAAGTCAATGCCAGTGTTTCTAATTTTCCTTGTTTTTGGCACCTCAGAGACTTTTCCATCGTGGCAAAGTCCAAAGTAATATTCTGGATAGAAGTATTCTTTTCTTGTATAAAGTGGGAGAGAACAATTGTGAACAAATTTTTCATTTATATCAATTTTATGAAAGAATATATACAAAAGTTAAAATTCTCAAGGTAGACTTCCTGAAAACTCTTTTCTATATGTTTCTTATATAGTACAGTTTGAAGGCGTCTGCTTTAGGCTACCTAGTTGTTGGGGACTGAATCATGTCTCCCACAAAAGGCATAATTAAGTGCTAACCCCTGGTCCTGTGAGTGAGTGTGGACTCATTTCTAAACAGGACCTTTTAAGATGTTATTAGTTAAGATGGACAAATTGAATGAGAGTAGGCCTTAATCCAATATGGTTAAAGTCCTTATAAGCAAAAGAAATTGGGCACAGAGACAACTGTGGGGATTTACCAGAAAAAAAAAAACTATATGGAAACAAAAATGAGAAATGAATCAGTCAAATCCATCATAAAAGCTAAACTATACAGAGAAAGACATTGCAATAAAAGAAAAAGATTAAAAAAAAGATATGACATAAAAACAGAGGACAAAATAGCTGAAGTAAGTACTGCCTTTATGGTCATAACACTGAATGCTAATGGATTAGAATCCCAAAAGACATAGATTGGCCGAATGGATAAGAAAGCATGATCCAACTATATGCTGTTTACAAGAGAGTCATCTTAGGCCCAGAGATGCAAATAGATTGAAAGTGAAAGGATGGAGAAAGATATTCCATGAAAATAGCAACCAAAAAAGAGGTAAGGTAGCTATACTAATATCAGACAAAACAGACATTAAGTCAAAAGCTGTTATGAGAACAAAGAAGGAAACTACATATTAATAAAAGGGTCAATTCACCAAGAAAAAATAACAATCATAAATACTTATGCACCTAATCAGGGTCGCCCAAAATACATAAGGCAAACACTTGTAAAACTGAAAAGAGAAATATACCTCTGCAATAATAGTTAGAGACTTCAATATATCACTCTCATCAATAGATAGAACATCAAGATAGAAGATCAACAAGGAAGCAGAGAACTTGAATCATGACAAATGAACTAACAGACATATAAAGATCTTTGTATTCCAATATGACAGGATATACATTCTTCACAAGTGCACAGAAGCATTCTCCAGGATAGACCACATGTTGGGTCACAAGTTTCAATACATTTCAAATTTCAATAAATTTGAAATTTATATAAAGCATATTCTTTGATCATAATGGACAGCAACTGGAATCAATAACAGGCAGAGAACTGGAAAATTCACAAATATATGGAAGTTAAATAACATATTCTTAGCAATCAGGGGGTCAAAGAAGAAATTGCAAGTGAAATCACTAAATATCTTGAGACAAATGAAAATGAGAACATAACGTATTAAGCCTGATGGGAGGCAGTGAAGGCAGTACTGAGAGAGAAATGCCCACATTAAAAAAGAAGAAAGAGCTAAGATCAAAGCTCTAACTTCATACCTGGAGGAATTAGATAAAAACAGCAAACCAAACCCAAAAGTAAGCAAAAGGAAAAAAATAACAAAGGTTACAGCAGAAATGAATAGATAAAAATAAAACAACAAAGCCTCAACAAAACAAAAAATTGGTTCTTTGAAAAGATCAATGAAATTTATAAAATCTTGGCTAGACTGACAAAAAAAGAACATACAAATAAATAAAATCAGAAATGAGAAGGGGGGCATTACTCCTGATCCCACAGAAATGAAAAAAGGTTGTAAGAGAATACTATGAACAACTGTACGCCAACAAATTAGACAACCTAAATGAAATGGACAAAGTCCTAGAAACACATGAACTGCCTACACTGACTCTAAAGGAAACAGAAGACCTCAACAGATAATGACAAGTGAAGAGACAGAATCAGTCATCAAAAAGCTCCCAACGAAGAAAAGTGCAGGACCGGATGGCTTCAAAGATGAATTCTAACAAACATTCCAAGGAGAATTAATACCATTAATACATTACTCAATCTCTTCCAAAGAACTGAACAGGAGGGACCATCACCTAACTCATTCTATGAAGCCAACACCACCCTAATACCAAAGTCAGATAAAGATAATACAAGAAAGTAAAATTACAGACTAATTTCTCTGATGAATATAGATGCAAAAAAATCCTCAAGAAAATACTTGTAAATTGAATCCAATAGCACACAAAAAAAGAATTATACACCATGATCACATGGGTTTTATCCCAGGTATGCAAGGCAAAAGGCACGACTTCAGTGTGGCTGAGAAGAAATGCCCCTGTTACTATTTTTTTATTTAAGACTCACCGAGGGTTTATATCATTTAATGATAGACATTCTATTAATATATTTTTATAGTCTTAATATATTTTTATAGTCAAAGTGGGTGCTTCATACACTTGCCTTATTAGCCTTCAAAGCTAATAAATTCAGCGATGAAAAATCTGAAAAAGAAACCAAGAAAACAATTTCATTTACAATAGCATACAAAAGAATACAATATTTAGGAATACATTTAATCAAGAAGGTGAAAGGCTTGTACATTGAAAACTAAAAAATACTGCTAAAAAATTCAAGAAAATCTAAAAAAATGGAAAGACTTTCTTTGATAAATGTCAGTGCTACTGGAAGCAATCTACAGATTCAATGCAATCCCAATCAAACTTCCAACAAACTTTTTTTTTTGTTTTTGCTGAAATGGAAAAGTAAATCAACTTCATATAGAATCCAGGGCAAGGGGTACCAAATAGCCAAAATAATCTCAAAAAGAAGAACAAAGTTCCTCCTAATTTCAAACCTTATTACAAAGCTGCAGGAATCAAAACAGTATACAGTAGTAGCACCAGGATAGACAAGCAGACCAATGGAGTAGAATCAAAGTGAGAAGTAAACCCACACATCTGTGGCCAATTGATTTCAGACACGATGCCAAGTCCACTCACTGGGGGGACAACAGTCTCTTCAACAAATGGTGCCTGTAGAACTGGATATCCATATGCAAAAGAATGAAAGTGGATCTCTACCTTATAACATATACAAAAATTAACTGCAAATAGACCAATAGCCTTAACATAAAAGAGGCGAAACCATAAAACTCTACAGAATAAAACAGCAGGAAATCTTCAGGACCTGTATTTGGCAAAGATTCTGAGAAATGACACCAAAAAGCATGAGGAACAGAATTAAAAATAGATAAATTAGACTTCATTTAAAACTTTCAACATCAAAGTACATTATCAAGAAAGTGAAAACACAACCTACAGAATAGGAGAAAATGTTTGTAAACCATATTATCTGGTAAGAGTTTAATATCCAAAATATATAAAGAACTCCTACAACTCAATAACCAAAGACAAACAACCCAATTCAAAAATGAGTAAAGGACTTGAATAAATATTTCTGCTATTCAAATGATCAAATAAACACCTGCTCAACATCATCAGCGACTATGGATGTCAAATCAAAACTCCAGGTTACCGCACCAGGGTTGCAGAATTGAGGCCAGTGATGCAGTCTGCCACAATAGTGTGTGAAGAGTCTCGGTGGGACTGCCTGCACAGCCACTTGACCTGCTCCAGGGAGAGGCATGGATCCTGGCATCGGCTTCTCAGGCTGTCCTAACACAACATAAACCCCTTGGCTGGCTGACAATGAAAGCCTGTTATTCTATTATCAAACAGTAGCATGGGATAGCTGTCCTTTAGTTACCTGACAGTATATCTTTGAATTCTGTGCTGCCTCCTAATAATGAAATATTGGTTTGGAAATCATATTTATGGAGAATTTCCTAATGGATTCACAATCTGTTCCTATGAATAGTCTAAATTTCATCCTTGGATAAGTCGGCGATGGAAAAGTTTCTGTGCACAGCGTATCATGTTGGCCTCTTAGACAGTTGTCAGGTCTCTGCCGACACTGAAGAAAATTAAAGGAATAGCCTGATGGCCCTAAGCATTGGTGTGGGTCACACACTCCAGTGCTTCAGGGACTGCGGGAGAATGTTTCTCAGTTCACACATTAGATCACGGTTCTGGGTTCCTCCTGACAAATTGGCTTATTTTTATCTTATGGCCACTGTGACTTGTGTAAACACCCACTTTTCCATTCTTGCACTGGCAACTAGGAAGCTCTGAGGCAAATTTGGAAGCTACTTCTGGTGGGGCACAAGCAACTTTTGCACAGTATATATTGCTTATTTTGTGCAAGACTTCAAATGAGTTAATACATTAAGTGTTTAGAAGTGCGTGACACAATAGTAAGTGCTGTATACATGTGTCATTATTACTTTATCATTATTATTATTATGGATAATGAGATAAATTGTATATAAATACAATTCAATAAGAGAACAGGATCTTATCTGAACTCCTGTTTCCTTTTGGAATGAAAAGTGTTGTATTCATTTTCAAGACTTTTGTAATCAGATTACCTAATAGCTAAGCAGGCCAAATGCTGGACAGGGAGCTAGGGAAGTCACACACAGGCTCAGCGACCCACCTCCCACCCTTGCCACCCCCCAAGCACAGCTCCTTTTCTATTTGTCAGTATCTTTCCATTCTGCAGCCCTAGGGAGACGTCAGGGCTAATGAAAAGGCTCGATTATACCTTGAATCTGGAAAGCAAAGAACAGGCAGCCCGGCTGCTTATCAGGGTGGGAAATCTTAGTGGCAGGTGGCAGGTGGCAGGGTCCCCTTCTCTGGGTCAGAGAAAACTGGACTTTCCCCTCCCAGGTGAAGTGAGGCATGTGCAGCTGCGGCCAACTGACCCTGAGCTGAGCACTTAGGCCTCTCTGGGAGACCAGCCACTGTGGGATCTCTTCCCCTGCATCTTTGGACCCTTTGTGCTGTGCAAATAATCAAGTGGTCATTTGCTGGATGTTTCGGTTGTGCCTGAGCCTGGGTCCCTCCAGCACGCCTTGTAGCAGTTCACCCCACAAGAAGAAACTGCATTCTCATTCTGCTTAACTAATACTTTACTGATATGGTTTGTATCATTTGAACTAAAATAAACTTCTGCCTCATGCCAAAAACACTTAAAATGAAATAACTTTAAAATGAAATAAGCTTTAGCAAAGATCTGAGTAAATATTATTAAAGGCTATTCAAGAGATTGCAATGCTCCCGGATAGCTTGGCAGGATGGGCTTGAGGACGGAAGAGCTCGCCTTTCCCTCGGGCTAGAAGAAGCACTAAAATTTCACTCTCCCCCTGCTCTGCAGTTGGAAGGAGTAGGGAGTAGAATAGGGGTGAGGGGCAAAACCAGCCAGTATTAACCATCTCAGTGACAAAGAGTCATCGCCACCGGCTCCTCTGCTGGGGCGCACACCAAAGTTCCAGGGCCCTTTCCATCAGGTCTGCTGCCCCCTGTCTTGGTGCCCTCAGTCTAACGTGCACTTTTTTACATGTGTGACATCTGCATGCATGCACTTAAACAATGGGAGTTTATTTGCTCACAGTTTTGAGACTGGCTGAGAAAATGTTGGAGTGAAAGCTCCATTGAGCCCTGCTTTCTCCTGAAAAACGGCTGCTGCAGATCCTGGGCCCTTATGGCAAAGCGGTGGGTGGTGTCTGCTTGTCTTCCCCTTCCCTTCTGGGTCACGCTGATTTCAGCTCCTTGCTTCTAGCTTTCTCTCTCTCTCCCTTCCCCTCCCTCCCTCTCTCTCTCTGCATTTATTCCCTTTGTAAAGGATCCTGAATGAGGAGGGCCAGACCTTAACTGAAGAGCCTCATCTGAAGGTCCCATTTACAGTGGGAATCCACAGGAATGGATTCCAATTAAGAACATGTTTTTCTGGGGTACAGGCAGTTCCAAACCACCACTGTCCACATCCCCATTTCCTCAAAGCCCCACTTCTAGGGTTCATCCTGATGCTCCTTAGTGAGCTGGCTAGCAAAGCCCCCTGAGTATAGGTAGTGAAGCCCCTGAGTGTAGGTAGTGAAGCCCCTGAGTGCAGGTAATAACGTCCACTTAGTCTGGAGCGCGCCACGCCCACACCTGCCCGTGCAGACAGAGCGCGCTGAGGGCCCTGCCTCTGCAACCCCCGCCACAGCGCTGACTCCTAGATCCTGGAACCCTGCTGCTGCCCACCATCCTTAGAATCAAAGCACAAGCAGAGCATCGGAGACCTCTCTGCTAGGAGTCCTGCTTTACATTGTTCTCTTTTCAGTGAAACACTCCCAGCCAGACAGCAAATGTACACAGGTGAATCGCATGAATTCGCCATTGTGACCACTTCTATATCCCACATTTCAGAGATGTGCCAGATGGAAAGAAATGCTGGAAACAATCTTTCCTTACATGCAGTTCCTAAAATGCTATAATATGATTCCTAAAATACCATAGTGTACTATATACACACACACACGCACACACAGTGGATGTTTACTGTGTGAATGACAGGGACGCTAACTTTTGAGGTCTATTTTAAATTTAAGTTTTTCACTAGGACTTCTGCTTGAATATCTGGGTTCCCTCTATCTTAGATGGCATCTACTCTTTCGTAACAATGGGGAACCATTTAGTAAATGAAGACACTATCTTGAACACATCACTTAAAATTATTAGAAACAAGCACATTTAAAAATCTTAAGGGCATCTTTCCCTCTCCTGAACCTAGATCTTTATTAAAAGCCCAGATCACACTAACAATTAAGATGATGGAGGAATGAACAAACTCAACTTGTTACTGTTTCCCAGGTTTATTAAGGCATAATCGCATATATTATGTCTAACATATGTGTTTAATGAGGATCTAGATGTGATTAGATGTAGTTGTAATAAATTCAGGTAGAATAATAGCATCTATGTACCGTGTGTGTGTGGCGGTGGGGGGGGGGAATCCTAGCTTGAACGTAAAATATGTCCAGTTTCATTGACAATTCCTACCAGCCCCACCCCTGGATTGTCAGGAATCTAGGGAAGCTTAGCCTGGAGCAAACCCAGTCTCTCAAACATGCCCAGACATGTTGGGACAATGTAATAGACTCTGCTTATAACTTAGTGCAGTTCATGGGGTGAGTCTTCTGCATGGCAAAGGTATAAAAGAGAAAGATTTTTCCTTTACTTTCCTGAGTAGATCCTTTATTTGCTTGTTTGTTTGCACATGATGTCAAAAGACCAGAAGTTCCTAAAGGCCCTGGGACAGAAAATTAGTCCCTGATTGACCTGTTTTCCTCGTACTTCAGCCTAATAATCTAATTCTGTGTTCAAGCCTTTTAATTTACCCTTTAAATTCTGGGTTCTGGTGCTTATTTACCCAGCTGACTACAAGGAATTACTTTTGCAGTATAATATTATTAAGAGGCATGGATCATAACACACAGATTTCCTGTTTATAGATTCACAAAATACATTAGGACCCTGATTAAGTGATTAATGGGAACAGAAAGGAAAAATCTAAACAATGTAATCACTAAAGGTTTCTGTACAAATGCGTTGGATAATTTGCTCCAATGTCAGACTCAGAGGGAAACATTCCAAAGCATTTACGTAAGCCGAAAAGGAGTCCTGACTAATGAGAGAGGCAGTTGTTGGGGTAAGGCTGGGAAGAAGTGACAGTATTAAGACTTAATTAAAGAAATTTAGTGCAAAATATAATACTGGGATGTCGAGTTTCCTAAATGACATCATTATGCTGCATTGTCAAACTGTTTGATTTCCCTTTCCTTATAACTGCAACTTCAATCCTCTTTTTCTTCTACAATTTTTGAAAATAAAAATGCAAGAAAATCACCAATGATGAACTGCCTTGGTTTCCATCTCCCTAACCCTGAGCAGGTGCCGACTGCTGTCTTATCTACACCATGTCTGATACATGGAGGGAAAGGGATTTTCTGATACTTTATAGTAGTAACAATACCTGGGATTTCAGTGTTTCTTTATTTTCAGTAAAGCACCAATTAGTCTTTTGTACCTTCCCCAAGAAATACTAAGTGATAATGCCAGGTCTAATCAGGATTCTAACAGCCACACACACAGAGAATTCAAAGCAAATTAGTATTCAGTACTTATTAAATCAGAAAAAAAAAAAGGAAAAGGAGAAGTCCACTCTTTCTTTTTTTTCCCTACAACTAGAGAAAATATGGCAGGAAGTTCTTTGACGCATTTAAAACAGAAAAATGAAAGTGAAGTTTAAAGCAAAGAGGAAATGACAGCTACTCTAACTCAGAAGATTCTTGACTTTGATGATGTTTTAATATAAAAAGTTCAAGGGACTATGAGATTTAAAAGAAATTAAATGTTGGAAAACAAACAATATTTCCATGAGGATACTGTTGGAACACATACCAATACCAGTTCCTGCTTTTAGATCAAATCAGAAGTTTTCACCACCATCCCCGTGAATTAGCCAGCCGGCCTGCTGTAACTTACATTGTCTCTTTTCCCAAGCCAAAAAAACAGTCCTCAAATGAACATTCTGTTTGTAATGCTATTTTCCACCCAGCTAATGTAAGTCTTTATTTTTATTTCCTATCCAGTTCCAAGGATGAGCAAGTTATTTCATCTGTATTCCTTGACTGAAACCCTTTCTCAGACGGGATTGTTCACAGAGACACTGCAAAGGACGTAATACAAAAAGATTCATACAAACATATGTCAACATCATCACGGAAACCACTTTTGATAAGTAGATTTGTCCTTTTGTCTTTTTTTTTCTGTATTCTGTATTTTGATTTCTTAGTAATCAAAACAGCTATATTGGGATAATGTTATTCAGTTAGGTTGAAAATAATAAACAATTTTAATTTCGCCTTTCAGTAAAGTTAACAAAGATACCTCACATTGCAAATGTTTACTTCAGATTGAAAAAGTTTTGAAACACAATGTAAAGATCCCATTTTCTAAAATGTATTTTTTCTCCTCATTTTTCAGTAAACAGAAGCTTTTTTTTCTGGTTATCAAATCTGTCTCTGAGGTAAAATTCCATAAAATGACATGCATCCCTCAGAAGTCTCATTTTATGCTTCAAGGTATAAATTGGTTGCAAAAAGGTATAGGTTGTTACAAAAATTACTCAGGGGAAATAAATCATCGCCATACTGAATTCTTTCTTACCTTAGTACTTACGAGCACTGATCTCCTTTGGGAAACAGCACGTGTGCAAAGGAGGGCGGAGAAGGCAGAAGCGTTGTCGGATGCTGCGCGCACAGCCGCGTGTTGTGTCTAAGAAACTTAGAAGAAATGTAAATGCAATAAGAATTAAAGTAAGAGATGCTAAATTAGTTTTGTAATACTGACAAAAATAGCAATATGAGGCTAAATGGTCAAATTGTAGGCATATTGACTCACTTATGGCATGGAAGTGAATTCAAGTTTTCAATGTGTTTATGAGACTATGAGAACACCTCTCTCTCTTTCTCTAGAACATTCTCTTCACACACACACACAGACACACACACACACTTTTCGCTTCTTTGTGCTCAACCTACCAGAGAACATGATCTCCAGATCCAGGCCATGTCCACAGATGCTGAGGGATGCCCTGCCAGGTGGAGTGGAGGTGGTCGCTTCAGGAGAGTCCAAGTAGGACACTTGTCCTCCAGGAAATTTTACATTCTGAGGGAAGAAACAAAATATGCTCACCAATAAGTATAATAGAAAACAGAGTAGAAAAAACACCATAAACAAGCATTAACTGGGATAGGAGTTGAAGAGATGTTGTTTTGGTTGGGGGAAAAGGAAAGGTTCCATACAGGAAGTGGCATTTGGGGTGGGCTTCTGCAGGGCAATGAGGCATTCATAGAGATGATGGAGGACAGCTGGTAGGAAAGGTGTGGGGGTAGCTGGTTGAAAAGGTGTGGGGGCAGCTGGTAGGAAAGGTGTGGGGGCAGCTGGTAGGAAAGGTGTGGGGGCAGATGGTAGGAAAGGTGTGGGGGCAGCTGGTAGGAAAAGTGAGGGGGCAGCTGGTAGGAAAGGTGTGGGGGCAGCTGGTAGGAAAGGTGAGGGGGCAGCTGGTAGAAAAGGTGTGGGGGCAGTTGGTCGGAAAGGTGTGGGGGCAGCTGGTCAGAAAGGTGTGGGGGCAGCTGGTAGGAAACGTGTGAGAGTATCTGGTAGGAAAGGTGAGGGGGAAGCTGGCCGGAAAGGTGAGGGGGTAACTGGTAGGAAAGGTGTGGGGGCAGCTGGTAGGAAAGGTGTGGGGGCAGCTGGTAGGAAAGGTGTGGGGGCAGCTGGTAGGAAAGGTGAGGGGGCAGCTGGTCGGAAAGGTGTGGGGGCAGCTGGTAGGAAAGGTGAGGGGGCAGCTGGTAGAAAAGGTGTGGGGGCAGTTGGTCGGAAAGGTGTGGGGGCAGCTGGTCAGAAAGGTGTGGGGGCAGCTGGTAGGAAACGTGTGAGAGTATCTGGTAGGAAAGGTGAGGGGGAAGCTGGCCGGAAAGGTGAGGGGGTAACTGGTAGGAAAGGTGTGGGGGCAGCTGGTAGGAAAGGTGTGGGGGCAGCTGGTAGGAAAGGTGTGGGGGCAGCTGGTAGGAAAGGTGAGGGGGCAGCTGGTCGGAAAGGTGTGGGGGCAGCTGGTCGGAAAGGTGAGGGGGCAGCTGGCCAGAAAGGTGAGGGGGCAGCTGGTAGGAAAGGTGTGAGGGAGCTGGTAGGAAAGGTGTGGGGGCAGCTGGTCGGAAAGGTGAGGGGGCAGCTGGTAGGAAAGGTGAGGGGGCAGCTGGTAGGAAAGGTGTGGGGGCAGCTGGTCAGAACAGTGTGGGGTCAGCACCTGGCCAATGACCAGAGACAGCGATGTGTAAAGGGATCATTGGTGATTTGGCCCACTTAGCTGTAATATAAAATGTGGCAAGTAGCCGGGGGCCAGGAGAGGAGGGCAGAAGTCTGGTGTGATGGTTTGGAGCTATGTACCCCAGAAAAACAGCTCTTATACTTAATCCATTCCTGTGCGTGTGAACCCTTGTAAATAGGGCCTTTTGTTGACGTTACTTCAGTTAAGGTGTGGCCTACTTCAATCAGATGGGTCTTAATTGTATTAAGACCTTAAAGAGAAGGTCACAGAGAGATGATAAGAACACAGGAAGTAGCCAGAAGCTGGAAGTGAGCAGAACCGGAAGAGAAAAGAGAAGATATGTGAGGCTGCTGAAGATTGCCAATAGCCACCCACAGAATGCTGAGTCTTCTAGGAGAAGGAACTGCCTTCATGACACCTTTCTCCTAGCCTCAAAACTATGTGCCAACAAATTCCCACCATTTAAGTCAACCCAATGCATGGCATTTGCTTTAGAAGCCAGGAAACTGAAACACCTGGGAAGGTAGGTGGACACTTAGAGCAGAGATTCTACTTTATTCAGAAGACAATTCAAATCCCTTGAAGGCTCTAAAAGAAGAGTGTTGTCATGCTCACTGTCAGAAGGATTATTCTGAAGTCAGACTATGGGTAAGGCTATAACTGCAGAGACTGATTAGGATATATTTGCATTGACAGAAAAACAAAGGAAGGAGTGGAAATGAAAAAGAAGACACAAAATCAGAGATATTTCAGAAGCAAAGTCTTTAAGACGTGGTAATTAGCTGAATTTGGGAGCATAAGGTATTAATTACTCTTTTCGTTACACTCAAGTAGCACAAGGCCTAGGAGAACCAGCCTAGGCAGAAAGGTTTCACCAAACCCGCAGAGAGACTGAAACCCAGCCACAAAAGCAACTAGAGGCAGGGACCCAAACACTGCTGGGTCTCTCATCTCCAGCCCCCACTGCAGGCTGACCTCAGCCTATCCTTCTACAGACGAGCTTTCTCTACGTGGTGGGAAATGTGGTCATTAGCATCTTCTGAGGTTTATATCTTTCAAGTTCTACTACTGGAAAGAACTGACAAAACAGATACTGCTTTCTTCTTAAAGCCAAGCATCCCATGAAATAATGATAATATTTTTAAAGTGTTTTCTATGTACCAGGCATTGTGCTAAAAAATTTACTTCTATTATCTCATTGAATACTCATAACAGCCCTGTGTCATTATCCTGACATTATAGCTGAAGAAACTGATGTCGCCCGAGAAGATAGCAGCCCAGACATTCACATCTTGACTTTTAACTCCAGCACCAGCCCCTAAGCACTGTGCACTGCTGCTCTTCATTGGCACAGTTTGGATCAGGGCCCACCTTTGGCCCGATCAGCTGAGACCAGAGAAGACAGAAACCTGTGAGACTGTGTGTATGCATCTAGGATGGGACAGATTTTGACGAAGGGGGTCTAGTAGACAGAAAAGCTTCTAGGACACCACTATACAGAGAAAACTCCAGTGGATTGAGCTAAGGAGCTGAAAGGTAAATCATCAGGGAGTAATCATTTGTAAAGGAAAATAATGAGTTTGATTTCAGACTTGTTTAGTTTGTGCCAGCAGCTCACGTAGGTAGGTAAATCCACCAGGTAAGTAGAAATGAGAGGGTTATACAGCAAGATAGAGGCTAAATTTATAAATCAAGGAGTTGTTCTCAAAGCAGTGGTTAATGAACAAAGGAAATAGAAATTGTTGAGGAAGAAAGTACAGCGAGGGTGTGGTAGTTAGATTCAGTTGTCAACTTGGCCAGGTGAAGGTGCCTAGTTCTGTTGCTGTGGACATGAGCCAATGATACATGAACCTCACCTGTTGCTCATTACATCTGCAGTAGGCTAGGAGGTGTGCCTGCTGCAATAAATGATGTTTGATTTAATTGGCTGGTGCTTAAATGAGAGACTCAATGTAGCACAGCCCAAGCAGCTCAGCATACCTCATCTCAGCACTTGCAGCTCAGCCCAGGCCTTTGGAGATGCAGAAAGGAATCATCCTGGGGAAAGTTGTTGGAAGCCAGAGGCCTGGAGAGAAGACCAGCAGAGACCATCCTGTGCCTTCCCACATAAGAAGGAACCTCAGATGAAAGTTAGCTGCCTTTCCTCTGAAGAACTAATGAAATATATCCCCCCCCTTTTTTTTTAAAGTTGCTGAACCAAAGGCAGCTGGAAAGAGAGAGGGAAGGGGGGAAAAAAAGAAAGAATATATCCCCTTTTATTAAAAGCCAATCCCTCTCTGGTGTGTTGCATTCCGGCAGCTAGCAAAGTAGAGCAGGGGGTTATAAAAACAAAAGCGTGAGAGAGATTGGTTGTGGAGTTCGGGAAAGGGCCTTGGGAGGTCCCTCTCATGCTTTTGTTTTCATAACCCCTGTTCACAAATGTATTTGGAGAGCAGAAAAAGGAAAAGGCAGTAAGAATGGAAGCAGAGAAGAAGCTGTCAGAGAGAGGGGAAAAGAATAAGAGAAGAGGATCTAAAGAGAGAAGAACACTGTAAGATGAAGTAATGAAAACAATATCACTTTACAAAATAGGAGGGATGAAAATGTCCGATTAGAAGACAATCACTGATGCTACTTTTCTGCACAGTGTGGAAGGAAGAATCCAGACTGCAGTGATTTAAGGAAATGCGAGGGCAATGGATCAGGAAGTGGAGTTTCAGGGACAGACTTGTCTTTGAAGAGGTCCACTGATAAAGAAAGAAGAGAAATAGGATGGATGGAAGGCATTTTAGGATATGCAAGTCTCCTGTTGGGAACTCTGGCAGGAAGACTCAAAGTAACTCACCTACTCAGAACCTAAACCTAAGCTATCAGCAACCTTGCCTATCCAGGAAATAAACAAACAAGAAGCAAAAATGGTCTTGGCAGGCAAAATAAATGCCACTTTGCATATTAAAAAAAGTATAGGTTTTCTATAAAAGCAAACTCTGATACTTTTGTAGACTTGAATCAGTCTTACTCTTCTCCGGTCAGAGATGGAGGTCATCAGGTCAGAGATGAAGGAATATTTCTCCTGGACTCTAGAAATAGTTTCCCTGGGCTCTATACTGGCAGCAGGAAACCTATGTGCATGCCCACTTATACACATAATAAAAGGGTAAATTATGTTCCCAATTTATTTAGCTAAGGATATAAAACCTTATAGGACATTAGGAGGCCACAGAGTGGGAATAGGCACAGCGTGTTTCACTATGGCCTTGATCCCAAAGTCCTGAAGAGCAGGGGTGGGGCGCAGCGGGGTGCACACAAACAATTAAAACTGATCCCATCCATGCATGGCAGGGATGCCATTCCTGCTACAATCCTACCCTTTTAAACTGGGTGTTCAATCACATTCTGTAACTTACATTAATTAACACTGTGTGTCATTCCATTTAAAAAGGAATTTTTAATGACTGGGCTTTCCTGGTTCTTGACTCAAACTCAACATCAGCAGAGCACATTAGTGCACCATCAGTGCCCAGCCCTCCACCAGCGATGCCTCTACCTCCAGCTCTCCGATGCTCCAGGAAGTCCCTTTTCCCTCTGCTGGATATTCTCGTTCCCTCCCATGTCCCCTGTCCCTTTTCTACCCTGCCCTGGGCCCTAGGAGGCCTTTGTTTGGGACTGTATCACAGGGATCTATCCTGCCTTCTGGATTCCTGTTGGGTTTAGCCAATAGGAGGCACTTGAAGGACACTGGCGCATGAGAGAATGAATTCATGGTATTTAGTCCCCCATCTCCCATCCTGTGGGGTATCTGTGAGTTACCTGCAGCCCGGAACTGAGGCCACAGCTCCCCAGCCAAGGAGCCAGAGCCTGGAGGTCTGGACACACCCCCTGTGCTGCCCCCCAGCCGGGGCTGGTAATGGCACAGCGGTGCTAGCTCTAGTGCCAAAGGGCACTAATATCCTCAAATCCTACCCAGACTCTGTAAATGGAATCTTTATTTATCCTTTACAAATGACCCGGCCTGAGGTGGCATTCATGTCCTCCAGGACCATCACATCGCAGCAAGGTTTCCACTCCCATGCCCACTCCGCTCAGTTGGCAGGAGCTGCTCGGAGCATCCTGCAGCAGGTTTCTGAGACCGCATCCAGGGCTTTAGTGACTGACAGTAGTGATAGATTGGGTTCAAGAGAGGGAACAGCAGCTTTTGTGCCAGGTGTTGGCAATCCTTGATTTGCATTTTAGCCATCATGATCATCTCATGCACAGGTTCTCAGAAGATTTAAAACCTAATAGAGAGGGATTTGGTATGAGTAGGCATAGCAAGAGCAGTACAAGGGACAGACTAGCTGAAGAGAAGGAGACTAAAAGGAAAGAAAGAAGTAAAACAAAAAGCTTGCAAACAAAAACCACACATGCAAATAATGTTAAAGAACAGGGCTGGATGGTGTAGGGCAATACACCCAGGTGTAGTGGTCTCGTGCAATCATAGGAAAGGGAAAACATGTTTGGCATGCTTTCTTTTAAAAAGGAAGAAAGTATATGATACATTTTAGAAAGACTGCTATGCCAAAGCTTTAAAATGTTTACCAAGTCTCTGAAAATTCCCTGTGCTGGCTTGAATTTCTGGACCCCAGAAAAGCCATGTCCTTTAATCCTCATTCAGTGTTTCTGTTTGGAGCTTTTAGATTTCTCCCATGGAGATGTGACCCACCCAACTGCAGAGGGTAACTTTTGATTAGATGGTTTCCATGAAGATATGTCTTTACCCATTCAAAGTGGGTTGCTTCCTGGAGCCCTTTAAGAGGGAACTGTCATGGTCAGGGACATGTGTCAACTTGGCCAAGTTGTAGTATCTGTTTGTCTGGTTGGGCAAGTGCTGGCCTGTCTGTTGCAATGAGGACATTTCACAGAATTAGATCATGATCGCGTCAGCTGCACCACAGCTGATTCCATTTGTAATCAGCCAAAGGGGAGTGTCTTCTGCAATGAGTGATGCTTAATCTAATCATGGAAAGCCTTTTAAGGAGGATTCAGAAGAGACAGATTCCATTCCTGCTTTGGCTGGTGAGCCTCAACTGTGATGTTCATCCAGACCCTCCATTGGAGTCGTCAGCTTCACAGCCTGCCCTGCAGATTTTGGACTCTGCATTCCCGTGGTCATGTGAGACACTTTTATAAATTTTATATTTGCGAGTGTTCCCTGTTGATTCTGTTTCTCTAGAGAACCCTAACTAATACAGGAACCATTTGGGAAAAAACTTTAGAACTCATGCAGCCAGAGGCCTTTGGAAATGAAGAAGGAAAACATCCCCAGGGGAGCTTCATGAAACAAGAAGCCTGGAGAGAAAGCTAGCAGACGTTGCGGTGTTCACCATGCCTTTCCAGTTGAGAAAGAAACCCTAACTTCATCGGCCTTTCTTGAGTGAAGGTAACCTCTTGTTGGTGCCTTGATTTGGACATTTCTATAGCCTTGCTTTAATTCGGACATTTTCACAGCCTTAGAACTGTAAACTAGCTACTTAATAAATTCCCCCTTTTAAAATACATTCCAGGGTGGACCACGGTGGCTCAGCAGGCAGAGTTCTCACCTACCATGCTGGAGACCCAGGTTCTATTCCTATGCCTGCCCATGTGAAAAAAAAAAAAGCCATTCCGTTTCTAGTATATTGCATTCTAGCAGCGTGAAGACTAGAACACCCCTCTACAGTTTACTGGCTCATTTGTATGCCATAGGGATCAGCTCTTCAGCATCTAGAGAGATGTCATGAAAGTTAAATTACCCCTTCCTCACTGTTGTCATTGCCAAAATGTCTGAAATTCTTGTCCATCTTAACAGCTAGCCTCAGTAGGGATCAAGAACCAAGAGTTCCAAACTGGTGTTGGGGAGGTTGCTGTGCTCTCGGTGCTTCTCTTTGAGCGTCAGCGCCTCCCGATGCTCTGACCCTTCCAGGTGCTGTTGCTACCATCCCATTGTTCACCCCATTGGAACCTATTCCTGAGACTCTGTGTTTTAGACAGTGTAAGGATGTTATTATTTCTGCTGTGTTAATTGCTAACAGAAAAAGCCAGTGACCCTTCCGCTGAGCCACTGTTGCTGACTCTGTCTCATACAAAAGACAATTATTATGGGAATCACAGTGAACAAACCACTGTGCCAGACTTTGTAGAGGATGCAAAATTGTGTTAGATGTTGGGGCTGATCTTGACAAGTTCCAGTCTGGTGAAGAAAACAAGCATGAGCACTACTACCGACAGTCAAAGATTTCTGCTGAACTATTTTGCCCATGTGCAACCCTGAGCCCCATAAGCCCCATAAAAAGCACTCTGCATCCCATTCAGGTGCTCTCTGAGAACTGTGAGAGCTGTGAGAACTCTGAGAACTGGACCTCCCTTCTGTGCTGGGAGCAGGGTGACAACCAGCTAGAAAGAGGAGTTTACAATCTGACTGAGGGAGGGATTCTTGTGCAAGTGATTGATTGAGGGAGTGATCTCAGGAATAAGCTATAAGGAAGTGAGGGAAGCAAGGTACTACAGGGGAACAGGCTAAGCAA
The DNA here is from genome assembly GCF_023851605.1 of Tamandua tetradactyla. Lineage (NCBI taxonomy): Eukaryota > Metazoa > Chordata > Mammalia > Pilosa > Myrmecophagidae > Tamandua > Tamandua tetradactyla. Next base: position 45,971,676 of record NC_135348.1, on the reverse strand, counting down.
AGAGGAGATTTCAGCTGAAATCTAGCCTTGGCTTCCTGGAAAGCACTGGAGTGTGAATAGTTCCATGAAGTTATCCCCCTTGAGACAAGGGACCAGGTTTCTGTACCTCATATTAGGCAGTCATTGGCTGCAGGCCACTTCCTAGATATGTAATCTTCCAGGTATTTCTGGCAGTTCCCAGCTGAAGGCAATTCTTTGGAAAAGAGTGCCCTGTGAGCTATGAGCAGCAAACTCTTGCAGCAGTTGGGGATGGTTGCATCGGCCAAATAAAGGGGCTGGGGCAGGACCAAGAGTGTCTACTGGAAGGAGCTTCCATGGGGTCCAAGCCCTAGGGCAGTGTCCTGGTTACTTGGTCTTCTACCACTCTGTCATCCCATGGTCTCCATTTATCATATGTGTCAAGGTAAAAACTGTACTGGACAATGTTAAAAAAAGGCAATGATGACTTGCTTTGAAGCTATGTGCAATAAGGAAGAGAGAAACTGGAAGGCTACACAACAGGGGAGAAAGAGAAGGCTTAACTCCACTGAATTGGAGAGCAAGAGAGTTTTTCATGACTAGGGTGAAATAACCCAAGAGTCCTGAGGGGAAGGTCCAGCACTGGGCATCAACTACATATTATCTCCTGAGCTTACTGTTGAGGCCGGTGACCATGTACCAATCTGGATTCTGTAAGGGCCAAGGTGAGGAGGCTCAGAGGCCCACAGTCAAGAGGAAGCCTGTCTAAAATTGAGGCACAACAAGGGGAAATTAAGGTCATTTTGGTCAGTAAAACAAAGGGTGGGGATTCTTGACCTATGTGGTTTTCCAGGCTCACAGGAGTCCGGTAAAACTCAACATTGTCAGTGGCTGTGGACACCAGTGCTGCACAGGCGTATTAGCCATGTGGTCCTCAGTGGCCACCACTGACTAGAGCATGAGTGAGAACTCAGCTGGCCCCCGGACGCATCCACAGCTACAGCACGTCCACATCCTGACCCTGAGACCCCACCGCCCTCTCCTTCTTTCCCTGGTGACCCTCTCAGGCCTCCGGTCCTGGGAAATGCTGGTGAAGCAGGGGTGTGAGCTGCACCAGGCTTTGTGTGGATCTTCTTCTGAGGTCTGCTGCCATGCCTGAGCTTCGTCTCGGGCCACGACTTTCCCTCACTCTTGGAGTTCTGAAGATGTACCGATTTGATGAAGCTACCCTCCAAAGCTTCGATCTCAGAAGGCTTCTGGGGGCCACGTTCCTTCCCACGTGCCAGCTGCTGCCATGTCTCTTTCCTCGTCTGCGCCTGGGCGATGCTCTTCTAGTCTCTGCGCTGATGTTTCTTCCTCTACTCCATCTACCATGGATTGTTTATACTAAATTTCATGCCTGGGAACTTTTTCTATTGATACTTAAAACTAAGCTTTTGAAACTAAAAAATGCTTTCTCTCTCAAGAGCCTGATTTTCTTGTTCTTTCATAACCATTGTCTGTGCTACAGGTCTCAGAAATCCCTTCTGAAACACAAAAGGTGAACTGGAATTGCTCCTTTGTTTTTGCATTCCTGTTTTAATACCCCTAGTTCTCCCAGAGGCAACGGATGCCTGTCATAGACCGGCCCAGGCAAGGACGTCTGGGAAAGGGAGCACACAACTTATGCCAGGCCCTGAAGCAGATCCTCAGCTGCGAGTCCGGGTGTGAAGAGAACAGGACAGATGCACGAAGCCATTCCAAATGTATTCAAGATATTTAAATACACAGCAAGGAAAGCATTGGCTTAGGTTCAGATACACCAATGCACTTTCCAAATGCCTACTGTCAGAGAAGAATTTTAAATAGTTCAAAATCCATCTGACAATAAATAAAAAGAGAAATCTGGAGCCAGCAAAAGGAAACTATTCATTTTCTTCAATTTAGGAAACAGATGAAGAAGGGATATTTTTCTTCCCTTAAATGAACCTGTTTAAAAAAGAAAAATAAATAAATAAAATGAACACACTGTTTAACAAATTTGTGAAACCAGAATTTGCAGCTGGGCCTAAAGTGGAATTACTGACATATAAAAATGCAGCAGTCCAGTGGGTGCCAACAACTCACCAGAGTAAACTGACTCTTGCCCACTGTCTTAGTTTGCCAGGGACACTGTAACAAACAGCACAAACAGGGGGCTGAGAACAACAGCAGTCTGCTTTCTCACATCTCTTGAGGCTGGAAGTCTGAAAGGAAGGTGTCGGCAGGCCATATTGCCTCCGAAACCCGAAGGGAAAGATGTTGCCTTGCTTCTTCCTCACCCAGGGTGCTTTGTGGCAACCTGCCTGAGGTCGCATGGTCTTCTCTTGTGTCCATCTCCACGTGGCATTCTCCTCTTGATGTGCTATATGTCTCCAAATGTCTCTCCCCTTAAGGGCACACGTCATATTGGATTTGGGTCCAGTTTGGCCTTACCCTAACTAATTCATCAGCAAGGACCCTATTTCCCAGTAGGGTCACATTCTGAGGAACCAGAGGTTATGACTTTAAAATACCTTTCTGGGGGACTCAATTCAACCCACAACAGCTGGACAGTCCCTCTTAGCTCCAGATGTTTGAGTCAAAGAAATTTATGCAAAGTTTTGTTTAAAGTGTTTTTGTTTTTTACATTTTGTTGTTGTTGTTGTTTTGTTTTTGCATGGGCAGGCACCAGGAATTGAACCTGGGTCTCCAGCATGGCAGGTGAGAATTCTGCCACTGAGCCACCTTTGCATTGCCCTTTCCGTTGTCTTTTAATTCATACTTCATTATCAGTCAGTCAGCTCTGACTCGGTTGATAGGTAGTACCCACAGTTAACATTTACCAGCTCTTTTACAGGTTTTATATTCACTTTATATGTAATAACCCATTTAATCCTCACAACAACCTGGTGCGAAGATACTGTCAACATCACATTTTACAGTTGAAGAAACTGAGGAAAAATTGATGAAGCATGTACTAGGTAATAGTAATAGGTACTAAGTCCTAAGAGCTATGCATGTGGTATCTCATTTCATCTTAAAAAGCTCTATGGGATTCTGTCATCTCCACCATTTTATAAATAAAGGAACTGAGATTCAAAGAGGTGAATTTGCTTTAAGGTGACACAACTGGTGAGTGGTGGAGGGAGGATCTCAGCCGTAGTCTATCTACTATCCAAGTCCTCGCTCATGGGATTTTGAAAAGTTAAAAATAATCTACACGTCCAACAATAAGAAATTAGTTAAATTAACAATATAGCCATTTAAGGGAATATTATCAGTCATTAAAAATGATGCAGAAGATATATTATATTGTAAAACAAATTTTTCAGGTGAAAAAAGCAGGTGACAACATGATTTCATTAAAAATATATAAATATATATATTCTTCCCTAAAAAGGACTAAAGAAAGCAATATTATACAGCATCAGCAGAGGTCAGATCTGAATGAAAAGGATTATAACAGGATTGTCTACATCATTTTCAGAGCCCAGAGTAAACTGAAAAAGCAGGATCCTTGTTCAAACAGCATCTGGAATTGCAAGAAGAGGACAGCAGAGCTTCAAAGAGATACGGAGCCCTCTAGACATGAGGCCCTGTGTGACTGCACAGCTCGTGCCGCATGGTGCTGACCTGGCAGTAAGTTCTCTTTGTGGCCTGCATTGTGTTTGTCAGCACTGCATCGCTTGCAGCTCTTGCTTTGGTAATAAGGAAAAACAGTGAAGAAAATAAGCACTTTACAGACTCCAAGAGAAAGCAACCCTTGTCGATATCTTGATGTTAGACTTCTCTGCTCAAAACCATGAGCCAATAAGTTCCTGTTGTTTTAAGCCAACCCATTCTGTGCTATTTGTCAGTGAAGCTCTGGCAAACTAAGACTACACACACACACACACACACACACACACACACACACACACACGCACACACGCACACACAAAGATATACATTTTTTTCTAATTGTTTACCTTCCTTCTTTTCTTCTGTCTGAATAATTTGGTCCTAGAGGCAGTAGGTGGGGCTGAGCATTCACCAGGGGGGCGGGGCTGATGGCCAGCATAGGGACCTGGAGCCCAGGAGGAGTGAGAAAAGCATCTGTGTGGAGTTTGGGTGGCAGCGGTGGCATGGCTTGTGGAGCCCAAGCAAGATAAGGAAATCACGCAACAGAGGGAGCAGTCTCCTACCACGGGAAGTGGGAGAAAGAAGGAGGTGAGGAGGATGCCACGCAGGGCAGGTGGCAATGAAAGGAAGAGATGACATCAGGATGTCGATTCAATAAATAAATATACTGAGGGTAATGGGAGCCAGGTATCTATCTCACAGGTAGAAAAAGGAATTATAAGTGTGGAAATGGAGAAAATGAGACTAAACCCTGTGGTGTGTTGGATTGGGATTGGGTGGATGAGTAGTTTCTGTCTTCCATATTGGGTGTGCACATGTGTTACATACATGGACATGGAAACATATTCCCCAGCTCTTTCCACCAAGAAGGCCTAAGAGCAACATGACTGCAAGAGCATTGAGCACAGCCAGTGCCCAGACCGCAGCTTCTAAATGGCATTCTCTTCAACCCTTTAAAGAAATAATTGATTTCAGGGCTGGGGTAGGCAAAGCCCAGGAAAGCATGAAACATTTATGTTTGTATAGAAAGTAAGGAAATGTTCAGAAACTAATGGGGGCATGTCAAAGACCATGAAAGCCAGGCTGAGAGGCTTTACCAGTCAAATCTGGGACAATTTGAACATCAAAAACAATGATGAATTACTATTGCCAATTGAATAAAATAAGCATGGTGTGAGTGCATACTAAATATTAAAATGAATACCTAAATTATACTTGCAATAGAATGCCAACTAATATATGTGGAAGGAATAATGGAATTAGGAAATAGGAATTTGACATCACAGTAGTAATTAATTTAGCTAAACCACAGGGTGGGTGAGCGCTTGATGAGTAATCATTTCAGAGCAATTCTTTACAAAAGGCTCATTGACTACAAAGGTAAAAATAGTAACTTTACAACAGAGAAATATGGCAGATACCATCTTAATCAAATTATGAAAGTTAACATCATCAGTCAAGGGACAAATTAAAATCGTGTAGCATTTGACAGGCTATTCTGAAATTACACATTATTGCTCTGTTGTATTCCTGCCCCAAATGAATACCCAAATCTAATCCTGAGGAAATGTAAGATAAATCCAAATTGAGGACATTTTCAGAACAACTGGCTGGCCTATTATCTTCAAACCATCATGGCCAGGAAAGTTGACTAAGACTCATGAATGTCACAAGCCAATGGAGAACGTAGAGACGTGACACGATGAGCGATCCTCTTTAGTTTTCTCTTGGTAACGTATGCATAGAGAAAATGTCCCATTTTAACCATTTTTAAGTGCACAATTCAACGTTAATTACCTTCAAAACATTGAGCAACCATTGCCATCATCCATTACCAAAACCTTTTCATCATTCAAAACACAAACTCTGTGCCTATGAAGCAATAATTCCCCACAGACCTTCCCTCCAGCCCCTGGCAACCTCTAATCTACTTTCTGTCTCTGAACATTTGTTTACTCTGGGTGTTGCACATAAGTGGAATCATACAATATTCATCCTTTTGTTTTTGGCTTATTTCACTTAGCACAATGTTTCAAGGTTCTCCATTGTGTAGCAGGCATCAGAGGTTTATTAAGACTGAAGAATATCCCGCTGAATCTATGCCCCACGTTTTGCTCATCCATTCCTCTGTGGGTGGGAACTTGGGGGGGTTTCCACCTTTGACTATTGCGAATAACGCTACAATCAACATTAGTTTATAAATATTGCTTGAGTCCCTGCTTTCGCTTCTTTTGGATATATATATCTAGGAATGGAATTGCCAGGTCACATAGTAATTCAATGTTTAACTTTTTGAGGAACTATCAAAATGTTTTTGACATGGATGTGCCATCTTCATTCCCACATGTGATGCAGGAGAATTCCAAGTTCTCTACACCCTCACTGATACTTATTTTCCATTAAAAAAAATAATGGCAATTTCAGTGGCTGTGATGTGGAACTGGATTATTTTACTATGAAAAGCATTATTGGAACAACTGGGGAAGCGTTACTGGAGTCTAAGCTTTAGATAGTAGTAATGTACCAATGTTAGTCAGGTGGTTGCATTTAACTTATGTAGGACAATAATTTGTGGAAAGCATGCACTAAAATATTCAGGGATACACAGCAGTATGTCAGCAACTTATTCTCAGGTGGTTCAGGAAAAAGAAACAATTTGTACACTTCCTGAAACTTTTCTGTAAGTTTGAAATTATTTCCAAATTTAAAAAATTTAATCCATTTTCAACAAACTATGCCTGTTCTATTAGGATCTTTTGGGGGTAGTAGTTTTCATGAGTAAAAAAAAAAAAAGAACTGTCGATTAAATGTTTTTTTAGACTTATTTGCAAATTTAAAACAGTTTTAGAAGCTAGAGCCCTTTGGTGAATTTAGAAGGGTACATGATGGTGTCACTGTTGATAGTACTGAGTGTTTATAATCACACAGCCTTTGGGGATATTCTTGTTTTGGAGCTAGAGTGTTGAAGACAGAGTTTTTACAGGAAAAGATAATTACAGCAAGAAATTCTAAAGTTCAATTTTAGGAATAAGCGTAATAGGACAACCTGGAAACTTAAGCAACCATAATTAAAACAGTATGAAAAGGAACAGAAACACAAAGATCAGAGTAACAAGGTAGTAAGTCCCAAAACACATTAAAGAAAAAGAATTTAGAGTATGCTGAATTGAAATAAATTTGATAACACGAACTGTTAATAAACTTGATGATTATGACTAACTAACCATTGAAGAAAGTTTAGCTCCTTCACATGTTGCATGGGTTTAAGTTATTGATTAATCAAAATTTGAATGTAAATTATAATGCAAAGTATAAGAAAAAGATAAGTGAATAGTAATATAATTTTGGAAAAGAAAATGACTTCTCAAGCATAAATCAAAGACAGAAACTTTCAAGTAAAAATTTATAGCTTTGATTATCTTAAAATTAAAAAATTTCTGATGGAAAAGAAGCCAAAATATTATGTGGTTACCTCTACATGATCTTTATTTTTTAGTATATGCTATTGAGACAAATGAAAACAAGAATACAACATATCAAAATTTATGGGATGTAGCAAAGGCAATGCTGAGAGGGAAACTGCTAGCCCTAAATGCTTAAATTAAAAAAGAAGATGAAATGAGGCTAGAGAACGGGGAACAGTTGTTTAATATGGGCATAATTTTTAACTTGGTTGAAGTTATTACTTGGAAATGGATAGAGGTAGCACATTATTGTGAGAATAATCAACAGTGCTGACTTGTGGGTGAATGCTGTGGAAAGGGGAAGTTTAGAGTCAGGAGTGTCACCAGAAGGAAAGCTGGAGAATAAAACCCAGGAATGTGTAATACAGTGAGTCTTGTTTTTTTATATTTATACATTTAATATACACATTTTAACTGTACTGTGACTGTGATTAACTGTACAAATATTTAAAAAGTTCTTTCATGAACTAAAACATATATGACACTATTACAAGAAGTTAATACTGGAGTGGTATATTGGTAAAATATTCTTATTGTAAACTATGGCTGTAGTTAACAGTCATGTCTTAATACTCTTTCATCAACAGCAACAAATGTACCCCACCAATGTTGGGGGTCAACAGTGAGGGAGAATAAGAGTTAGGGGATCTTTAAGGTTTAATTTTTATTTCTTTTGTTGGAGTAATGAAAATGCTCTAAAATTGAACATGGGGCTGCATGCACAGCTATGCAATGATACTGTGAGCTAGTGACTGTATAATTTGGATAGACTGATTGGTGTGTGCATATATCTCAATATAATTGCATTAAAAGAAAAGACTTCTGTGAAGATGGCCATTTAGAGAAGCTTGAGCTTAGCCCTGCTCCATGGAAGGGTTGGAGAGGGGACAGGAGGGCGACTGAGGCAGCGATTCGGGAGTGCGGCTGCCCTGGGAGAGCATCTGCACCACATGTGGCATCCCTGGTTGCAGAGGCCGAGGAACTGAGAGGCAGAAAGCTGGAGGCTGGGGCGGAGGCGCGGAGCTCACAGGAGTGCACGAGAACCGGAGCACGGGACTAGGAAGTCAGCCAGGCCATGTTCCTTGAATGCACTACCCTCACCAGTGCAGCCCTGTAACCAGCGACACACCTGAACCCCATCACCCGCTCCCATTCCCTGCATTCCAGGTGCCCCCACCCCACCAGCCCCCAGTGCAATACCTGCCCCCCACCCCCACCCCAAGTGCAGCCCAGCCCACCTCTCCTACACCCCTCCCACACACTACCTCCCCCTCCCTGCTCCCTGCAAGCTGTTCCCGGTGCATAAAGGTTGCAGCACTGACTCCATACCTAGGCTACCCCCGCCCCCCACCCACAGTGTTGCCCAGCCTCACCCCACCCTCTCTGAACTCAGTGCATCCATTTACAGCACTCCCAGCCCAACGCATGCAAACGGCCCCCAATCACGTCATCTAGCTCTGGGAACCGCACTTTACAGCAGTCCTGGAACCGCGCATGTGCACAGCCCTCAGCACACTTCCCAGCTCTGAGAAACTGCCGACCTGCACAGCCAGGTCACATCTGCCCCCAGTCCACGAAAGTGTAACCCTGACCTGCAGCCACAGCTCTATGCATGCGCACAAAAGGTCCCAGGCCTTAGACGAGCACACCGGGGTTACGCCCCCGAGACCGATGTACCCACACAGCTACATCCACCCTGGCCACTGGGTGCCCACACCCACAAGCATCAGCGCAACATCCCCAACCTGTGCCCACACCTGCCCTGAAAGAAATCACTGCACTGAGTGCTCCACCCCATGTCCTGCTCCCTGCCGTACAACCATCCTGCAAACACAAGGCCTTAGACTACCGAAAGAAATCAGCTCCCAAAGTAAATTAATCAAGAAACTTACACGCCACGAAGACAGTAGAAAATCACTAAGCATATCACAATGCAGACAGATATACCCCTGCCTGATGACCAAATTAAAACACCGAGGAGGCACAGATGTAGGAACAACTAATCAAAGATGTTCGTATGACTCTACTTAATAAAGTAAGTGGAATAGCAAATGACATAAAGGAGATCAAGAAGACAGAAGAAGAGAATAAAGAGGAATTTGAAAGAATAAATAGAAAAATAGTGGATATTGCAGAGATTAAAGACTCTGTTGACCAAATAAAAAACATACTAGAGGCAACAACACAAGATTTGAAGAGACAGAAGAAAGAATAAGTGATATAGAGGCCAAGATAATTGACTTCAAAGACTCAAAATAAATAGCAAATGGAAAAAAAAAATGGAAAAAATTTACTTGGACCTCAGGAAAATGATAGACAAAGCAAAGTGCACAAATATAAGAATCATTGGTGTTCCAGAAGGAGAAAAGAGGAGTAAATGGATAAGAAGAGCAGTGGAGGATATAGAGGGGGAAAACTTCCCAACCCTCATAAAGCACATAAATATACAGGTCAAAGAAGCTCAATGAACTCCAAACAGAATAAATCCAAATAGGCCTTCCCCAAGGCACATACTAATCAGTCTGTCAAATGTGGAAGAGAAGCAGAAAATCTTGAAAGCAGCAAGAGAAAAACAATCTACTACATACAAGGGAAACCAAATAAGACTGAGTTCAGACTACTCAGCTAACACCCTGGAGGCGAGAAGGCAATGGGATGATATATTCAAGATCCTGAAAGAGAAAGACTTCCAGCCAAAAATTCTGCACCCAGCCAAATTGTCCCTCAAAACTGAGGGAGAGATTAAAGTCTTCACAGACAAAGAGGTCCTGAAAGTATTTGTGAAGCAGAGACCAGCCCTACAAGAAATGCTAAAAGGAGTTCTGCCAGCTGAAAAAAAAAAAAGGCAGGGGAGGGAGTTCTGGAGGAGGGCAGAGAATTGAAGAGTACCACTAAGGGTAATTTGAGTAATACAAAGAGAAAGAGGGAAAAGAATATATAGACCTGAAAATAAAATTAAAAAGATAAGATGGTGAAATCAAGAAACGCCTTTACAGTAATAACTTTGAATGTTAACAGACTAAATTTACCAATTAAAAGACACAGATTGGCAGAATGGATTAAGAAACATAATCCAGCTATATGCTGCTTACAAGAGACTCATCTTAGACACAAGGATACAGATAGATTGAAAGTGAAAGGATGGGAAAAGATTTTCCACACAAATTGTAACCAAAAGACAGCAGGTATAGCTATACTAATATAGCACAAAATAGACTTTAAATGTAAAGACAGACATCATAAAAGACAAAGAAGGACACTATATACTAATTAAAGGGTCAACTCAATGAGAGGATATAACAATCATAAATGTTTAGGCTCCTAAAGTACATGAGGCAGACATTGGCAAAACTGAAGGGAGTGATAGAAGTTTCAACAATATAGTAGGAGATTTCAATACACCACTCTCCTCTATAGATAGAACAACAAGACAGAAGATCAACAAGGAAATAGAGAAGTTAAATAACTTGATAAATGAATTAGACCTAACAGACATGTATAGTTCATTACACCCCAAAGCACCAGGATATACATTCTTCTCTAGTGTTCATGGAACACTCTCCAGGATAGCTCATATGCTGGGGCACAAAACATATAAATTTATAAACATTGAAATTATTCAAAGCACTTTCTCTGATCACAATAGGATGAAGCTGGATCTCAATAACCACCAAAGAACGAGAATATTCACAGATATATGGAGATTAAATAACACACTCTTAAATAATCAGTAGGTCAAAGAAGAAATTGCTAGAGAAATCAGTAGCTATCTGGAGATGAATGAAAATGAGAATACAACTTATCAGAACTTATGGGATGTGGCAAAGGCTGTGCTGAGAGGGAAAGTCATTGCCCTAAATGCCTATATTAAAAACAAGGAAAAGGGAGGCGGGCGACCCCGCGGCCCGCGCCAGTTTGAATGGGAGTCCACAAGATGGCAGCGGCCAGGCCCGAGGCGCACCGAGGTGAGGCCGGGGAGGGTTGCTGCTCAATGGGCCCCGGACCGACCCGCCCCCCGCTCTGCCTCCCCGCGCCAGGCGACCCCGCACGCCTGGGCTGTGGGGTCGCGGGGACTCCGCAGGGCCACCTGTGAGCCCCGGAACCTGACTCCCCCACGGCCTGAAGGCATCGGTTGGGTCAGCCCGGCCCGCGCGCCTCCTCTTTGGGCCGGGGTCGGTGCCCTCTGGGGTGTCTCGGGGGTAACCGGGGCCAGGGGGCGCGCTGACTTCTTTGTGGCGGTTTGAACGGGACATTTGCGTTGTGTTGATGCTTTAACTGGAAAGGGAGAAATGTGGGTTGTGTAACTTTCATCTTAATATCAAGAAAAAGAAGAAACAAGCGTACCCCCAATTGGGGTGCAGTGGGAGGGGAAGCCCCTTAGTGGAGGATACCCCAGTAAGGGGCATATGGGAATGCGCCTCTGGCACAAGAACCTCGCGTGAAATTGAGGTGGACGCCAGAGAATTAGATGCCGATGCGTGTGCATGTGGGAGTTATCAGAAAGGCTAGAACTTGCCACATATTCTAGAATTTAAAGGCGTTTTCAAGCACTCCTCTCCACCCACATAGATAAACTACCGTCACACAATCCCTGAATTTCCCTTCCTTTAGCAATGAATGGCTAAAATGTAAACTAGCGTTAGGTTTCTGTGATGGTGATGAAACATGTAATCTTGTCATCGAATTCTTTTTTTTTTAGGCGATTAGAGTATCGGAATTTTTACTAAATGTGTGCGGTTTTTTTATATATATATTTTTTATCCTCAAAGATAGCATTTCCATCTAGGGTTTTGTCTTGAATCCTCATGTTACTTCAACCAGATAAAACGTTTAGGGATGGCAGACAAATACACCTTGGGTAAATACCAAAGAGGGCCCTCCTTTGCACATGGTTAGTGGAGTGAGGATAACTTTACACAAAGTATCCTCAAGTTGATTAGATGGAAAGCAGTTAAGGGATCACTTCTGTTCTACCACTCTGCTGTTCTTAAACCACCACCTCAAAGCAAACAACCTTTCCAGGGATTTCACTGTCTTGATTTACAATTATAAGTTGTTTGAAGGAAGGGGCTTGCTGGAAATGGTGCTAAAGGTTTCCCACAATAAAGTCAGTCTCCTGGTGAGTTGAGGAGAGTGAGGAAAGGATGTAGTCAAGTCTGAGCCGCCGTGTTCTCTCTTCACTGGAAAATCGCCTCAAAACACAAAAGGTTATATCACCACTACCTTGGAGAGCTACTAAGCTTGGTGTGTGCTTTGCCTAGTTTCACTTGATACTCTTCAGGAATTATGTAGAAAAGAAAAGCTCACATGTAAATCCATTGGAATCACCAAAAGGAATCTAAACAATTATGAGGTGGAATACTTGTGTGACTACAAGGTAGTAAAGGATATGGAATATTATCTCGTAAAATGGAAAGGATGGCCAGATTCTACAAATACTTGGGAACCTTTGCAAAATCTGAAATGTCCATTACTACTTCAGCAGTTCTCTAATGACAAGCAGAATTATTTATCTCAGGTAAAGAAAGGTAAAGCAATAACTCTGAAAGACAGTAACAAAGCTCTGAAACCTGCCATTGCTGAATACATTGTAAAGAAGGCTAAACAAAGGATAGCTCTGCAGAGATGGCAAGACGAGCTCAATAGAAGAAAGAATCACAAAGGAATGATATTTGTTGAAAATGCTGTTGATCTAGAGGGCCCACCTTCAGACTTCTACTACATTAATGAGTACAAGCCAGCTCCTGGAATCAGTTTAGTAAATGAAGCCACCTTTGGTTGTTCATGCACAGATTGCTTCTTTGAGAAATGTTGTCCTGCTGAAGCTGGAGTTATTTTGGCTTATAATAAAAACCAACAGATTAAAATCCCCCCTGGCACCCCCATCTATGAATGCAACTCAAGGTGTCAGTGTGGACCTGACTGTCCCAATAGGATTGTACAGAAAGGCACACAGTATTCCCTTTGCATCTTTCGAACTAGCAATGGCTGTGGCTGGGGTTTAAAAACCCTTGTAAAGATTAAGAGAATGAGCTTTGTCATGGAATATGTTGGAGAGGTACGTTCAATTTATCACATAGTAAATAATATGCATGTAAGAGGCATGTTTTTGTTACCTTAGTTTAGTAACATAAATATTTGATACATTCTGATGTTATTTGCAGATATGTAGAAATTCATTTTTGGATTTGGGAGGAGGGTTCTCTGGCATGTAATGGAACCGTCTGTGAACAAAAAGGATATGTAATAACAAATGAATATGGTCATCTTTCAACAAACAACCATTCATAGTCATTGAAATTGGCATTTGCTAATTTTAAAATGTGACAACTATTTTTACACAAAAATCCTACGAAGATTATCACATATAAACACATACTGACTCTGAAACCTTTAAATTGTAACTGACTATATCCATTGACCAAATGTGGTTAAGTGTAGTTGGCAAAACTCAATTTTGTATCCAAAGAAAGGTATTGTAAGGTAGACCAATGTTTTATGAACAAGTATTGTAAAACAGACAAAAGCCTTTATTGCATCCATAAGAAAAATGCAAACTTTGTCCCTACGTACGGCTCAGATACTTTGCACTGCACAGAATGATCTCTAAATTAACATACAAATACTAGCAAATTTATTTTTATCCAAATAAAAAATAGAGATAACAATATTTACTATTTGCCACATACTATCTGAAACACTTTATTAACTCAGTGATCCTCTCAACAACTCCATGAGGTAGTTCTGTTATCTCCATTATTATGATTGATGAAACAGAGACAGAGAGAAATTGAACTCGCCCAACCTAAGTATACACGGTACAGTAGTAAAGAAGGGCTGGGATACTAAATCAGAGCTCAAGAACCAGATTTATTTATGTCCTATAGAGAGACCTGTAGCTGTATAGCTTTGTGAAAACTCTAATAAATCATAAACTAGTAAAAAAAAAAAAACAAAACAAGGAAAAGCAAAAATCGAAGACTTAACAGCACACCTGGAAGAACTTGAGAAAGAACAGCAAACCAACCCCAAAGCAAATAGAAGAAGAGAAATAACAAAGACTAAAACAGAGATAAATCAATGGGAGAACAAAAGAACAATAGAAAGAATCAATAAAACCAAAAGTTGGTTCTTTGAGAAAATCAATAAAATTGATGGGTCACCAGCAAGACTGACAAAGAAAAAAAGAGGGAGGATGCAAATAAACAAAATCAGAAATGAGAAGGGGTGCATTACCACAGACCCTGAAGAAATAAAGGAAATCATAAGAGGATACTATGAACAACTATACACCAACAAACTAAACAACTTAGATGAAAATGGACAAATTCCTGGAGATGCACAAATAAGCTACACTGACTAAGGAAGAAATAGATCTCAACAACCCAATCACAAGTAAAGAGATGCAATCAATCACCAAAGATCTTCCCACAGATCGGGCCATGGTGGCAGCAGGCAGGGTTCTCACCTGCTATGCCGGAGACCTGGGTTCGATTCCAGGTGCCTGCTCATAAAAAAATATCTTCCCACAAAGAAAAGCCCTGGGCCAGATGGCTTCATAGGGGAATTTTATCAAACATTCCAAAAAGAACTAACACCAATCCTGTCAAACTTTTCCCAAAAAAGGAGGAAAAAGGAACTCTACCTAACTCATTTTATGAAGCTAGTATCATTTTAATACCAAAACCATGCTATAAGAAAGGAATACAGGCCAATCTTCCTAATGAACATAGATGCAAAAATTCACAATAAAATATTAGCAAATCAAAATTCAACAGCACATTAAAAGAATTATATATCATGATCAAGTGGGGTTTATACCAGGAATACAAGGATAATTCAATGCAAGAAAATCAATTAATGTAACAGAACATTAATAAATTGAGAGGGAAAAATCACATGATCATCTCGATTGATGCTGAAAAACACTTGACAAAATTCAGCATCCTTTTCTGATAAAAACACTCCAAAAGACAGAAATCAAAGGTAACTGCCTCAGTATGATAAAGGGAATATATGAAAAACTGATAGCCAACATCATACTCAATAGAAAGAGACTAAAAGTTTTCCCCCTAAGATTAGGAAAAAGACAAGGATGCCCACGGTCACCACTATTATTCAACATTGTGCTAGAAGTTCTAGCTAGAGCGATCAGGCAGGACAAAAAAATAAAAGGCATCCAAATTGGAAAGGAAAAAGTAAAGCTCTAATTATTTGCAGATGATATGATACTATACTTGGAAGATCCTGAGACATCTACAGCAAAGTTACTTGAGCTAATAAACAAATTCAGCAAGGTGGTGGAATATAAAATTAATGTGCGAAAATCAGTAGCATTTCTATACACAAGCAATGAGCTAGATGAGGAGTCAGCTAAAGAAAAAATTCCATTCAAAATAGCCACAAAAAGAATCAAGTACTAAAAAAAAAAAAGAATCAAGTACGCAGGAATGAACTTAACTAGGGATGTAAAGGACTTGTACACAGAAAACTACATAACATTGCTAAAAGAAATCAAAGGTGATCTAAGGAGGTGGAAAAACATTCCCTGCTCATGGGTAGGAATGCTCATTATGGTTAAGATGTCAATTCTCCCCAAATTGATCTACAGATTCAACACAGTACCAATCAAAATTCCAACAACCTACACTGAAGATTTGGAAAAGCTAATTACCAAATTCATCTGGAAAGGAAAGAGACACCAAATAGCTAAAAACATCCTAAAAAAGAAGAACGAAGTGGGAGGATTAACACTCCTGACTTCAGAACCTATTATAAATCCACATGGTCAAAACAGCATGATACTGGCACAAATATAAAGCTTTGACCAATGGAATCAAATTGAGAGAGCAGAAATAGACCCCCAAATCTATGGTCAATTGATTTTTTTACCATATCCTCTGAACTGGGACAAAATAGTCTTTTTAATAATTGGACATGGAAGAACTGGATAGCAATAGCCAAAAGAATGAAAGAAGACCCCTATCTTACACCCTACACAAAAATGAACTCAAAATGGATCAAACACCTAAATATAAGTACTAGCACTATAAAGCTTCTAGAAGAAAATGTAGGGAAACATCTTCAAGACCTAGTAATAGGAGGTAGCTTCCTAAACTTTACACCCAAAGCACAAGCAACAAAAGAAAAAATAGATAAATGGTAACTCCTCAAAACCAAATGCTTCGTACCTCAAAAGACTTTCTCCAAAAGGTGAAGAGGCAGCCAACTCAATGGGAGAAAATATTTGGAAATCACATATCAGACAAAGGTTTGATTTCCTGTATATACAAAGAAATCATACAACTCAACAACAAAAGAACAAACAACCCAATTATAAAATGGGCTAAAGAAATAGGCATTTTTCTGAAGAGCAAATACAGATGGCTCAAAAGCACATGAGATGCTCATTTTTCATTGGCTATAAGGGAAATGCAGATCAAGACTACAATGAGATACCACCTCACACCTATGGTGTGCTGTTAACACATTTAATAGAATGGCTGCTATTAAACAAACAGGAAACTATAAAGTTGGAGAGGATGTGGAGAAACTGGGACACTATGCACTGCTGATGGGAATGTACAATGGTGCAACCACTATGGAAGACTGGCTATTCCTTAGGAAACTAAATATTGAGTTTCCCTATGCCCCAGCAATAGCACTACTTGATATATACCCAGAAGAGCCAAAAACAAGGACACAAACAGACATTTTCACACCAGTGTTCAAAGCAGCATTATTCACAATCGCCAAAAGATGGAAACAAACCAAATGCCCATCAACAGACGAGTGGATCAACAAAATGTGGTATATACATATGATGGAATATTATGCAGCTGTAGGACAAAATGATGTCCTGAAACACGTGACAAGATAGATGAGCCTTGAGTGCATAATGCTGAGTGAAGTTAGCCAGACACAAAAGGACAGATACTATATGATTCCACTGTTATGACCAGCATAAACGTATAATCAGTGGCTTATAATACAGAATATAGGGGACTTAGAGATACATAGAAGCTAGAGATGGGTGAACTGTTAACTAATGAGGTTGAACTCCAATGTAAGGGAATAGATAGGAGCAAAGGTGGTTCTCTAGTGGGTCTAGAAGTAATATTACCATATTGAATATGAACAAGATTGAAAGGGTTTGTATAGACCTATGTAGCCCACTGATTAACACTAGAAATATGAATTAGTTCTTGCAAGAATTATTTCGAAGATATGATAATGGTATAAAGAGTGTTTAAATCCAGAGTACAGGGGGAAAACTGCTATTGCATGCTATGTGCTACATTCAAAAGGAAACCATCAGCGCTACCACAGAAACAGCAGAGGTAAATAATGGGGGGAGGGACAAGAGTTAAGAGGAAATTTAGATTTCCTATTTGGCAAGGGTGTGTTTATTGGTTTTCTTTCTCTTGGGAACAATGAACTTATCTAAAATTTAGAATGTTGATGGACTGTGGACTTTGGGCATTATACATGATGCCTGATGAATGCAGGTGGCTGAAGGATGCATTGAAGGAGAAGTACATTGGTAAAAGATGGTGTATACTTATGAATGAAAGTTGTGCTGCTAAAAAAGGAACAAAGTCGTGAGGTATGCAACATGTGAATGAACATGTGGGACATTTAGTGAGACAAAATAAGCCAGAAACAAAAGAACAAGAATGCTATGGTCACTTTTAGAAAATGCTTATAAGAAAACAGGGCCTAGATTGCAAGCTTTTAGAGCAGATACATTAAGTCCAGAGTGGTGATTATGATTTCTGGATTCTGAGAGGCTGTTTTATATATATAACCTGATATTTAGAGCTAATAATGAAGCCAAAGAAGTTGGTTAAAGTATTTCAGAACATAGGCGTAAGGAAGACAGTGTCTATATTTTAGAACTCTACATTCTCTTTGAGACCAATGGAAGAAAGGTTTATTTGGTCTAGAACTGAAATTTTCTGTAGTACATAATCTAATTCAACCTATTTGTATAGCTCATTTGAACAACTGAAGCACAGGGAGCCCAGAATAAGAAAGAGGTCCTTCTAGATTATTGTAATGCCTGGATACATCCTAGAGTATATTAAGCAGATAATTGAAAAGTATTGGCAAAGTCCAGTGAGGGCTGGGAGAAAAATATGGAACTATTAAACCTTACCATCAGGGAATCCCCTGATACTGTGTCAAACTTTAGGGACACCCAAATCAATAGGCCATGCCCTTGATCCTGAGGCTTGCTCTTTTTTTTTTTTTCACATGGGCAGGCACTGGGAATCAAACCTGGGTCCTCTGGCATGGTAGGCAAGCATTCTCGCCTGCTGAGCCACCGTGGACCACCCCTGAGGCTTACTCTTGTGAAGCTTACGTAGGTAGCAGAGAAGCTTAGACTACCTCTAGGTGTGCCTAAGAGTTACTTCTGGAGGACCTCTGTTGTTGCTCAGATGTGGCCTCAGTCTCTCTAAGCCCAACTCTGCAAGTGAAATCATTGCCCTCCCCACTATGTAGGACATGACATCCAGGGGTGAAAGTCTCCCTGGTGATGTGGGAGAGGACTCCCAGGGATGAATTCAGACCTGGCACCGTGGGATCAACAGTTCCATCCTGAGTAAAAGGGGGAAAAGAAGTGTAATTAATAAAGTATCAGTGGCAGAGAGAGTTCAAATAGAGTCAAGAGGCTACTCTGGAGGTTGCTCTTACACAAACTTCAGTTAGACCTTGCTACCTATCATAACCTACCAACCCCCAACCAGGACCATTCTAGCCTATCCTAAAGAACACCTAGGGCAATATATAAGATTCCACAAGGGTTCCAGTCACTAGAGTAACTTTCCAGAAACCTACAACCTCCAGATGGGTCCTTGATCCAGATAAGTCCTGAAAACTAGCCCAACCTCTCCAGAACATTGGATAGTTCCCTCTCCCTACCTTCTATTAGTGACAAACCCTTTCAATATGAAAAATTTAGAATCGTCATAGGCCAAACACCCATAAAAAGAAGGATAGAAAGATCAAAGGTGATGGTGGAGTTTTACAGAGAAGATAGGACTTAACAAATGAATATGAATGCTGAATCATTAAGTTGATATCTGTTTTAGTCTCCAACATTTTAGAGAAGCTAGAAGTAAAAACCTAAAATTATGAAATTATAACCTATGTCCAACTCTGAAATATGTCTACCACTGATTGTGGTGCTGTGCTTTGAAATTTATTGCTTTTTTGTATATATGTTATTTTTCACACACACACACACACAAAAAAGTCAATTGTGATGATAAAAAAATAGTTAAGCCCTCTAGCGTCCTATATCTGGAGCACCTAGAAGGAAAAATATGAGAGTATTGTATGGTAGCCCATCACAAACTCTGGGATTAAAACTATTGCCTTTTTATTTCTTTGCTTTGTATATATGTTATACAATACAAACAAAAAAGCTTAAAAAAAAGAAGAAAGATCTAAAATCAAAGACCTTACTGCACACCTGGAAGAACTAGAAAAAGAACAGCAAACTAAATCCAGAGTAAACAGAAGAAATAAAGATTAGAGGAAAAATAAATGAAATAAGGAGTTATAACAATAGAATGCATACAAAAAACAAAAGTTGATTATTTGAAATTATGACTAAAATTGACAAACCCTTAACAAAGAAAAAATACAGAAGATGCAAATGAAATCAGAAATGAAAGGGAGAATATTACACCTGACCCCACAGAAATAAAAAGGATCATAACGGAATACTATGAACTATTGTACGCCAATGAATTAGACAAGTTAGATGAAATGGGCAAATTCCTAGAAACATGTGAATAACGTACCCGACTCTAGAGGAAACAGAAGATCTCAATAGATCAATGACAAATAAAGAGACTGAATAAGTCATCAAAAAGCTCCCAACAAAGAAAAGTGCAGTACCAGATGGTTTCAAAGGTGAATTTGAAGAAACATTCCAAGGAGAATTAAACCATGCCTACTCAAACTCTTCCAAAAAACTGCACAGGAGGGAATACCACCTAACTCATTCTATGAGGCCAATGCCACCCTAATACCAAAGTCAGATAAAGATAATACAAGAAAATAAAATTATGGAACAATTTCTCTTATGACTATAGATGCGAAACAAAATACTTGCAGACTAAAAGAATTATACACCGTGATCAGGTAGGTTTATCTCAAATATGGAAGGGTGGTTCAACATAAGAACATCAATTACTGTAAGACAGCACATTAACAAAATGAAGGGAAAGATGTGTGATCATCTAAATTGATGCAGAAAGGGCATTTGACAAAATCTAGCATCCTTTCTTGATAAAAACACTTAGAAAAATAGGAATAGAAGGAAACTTCCTCCACATGATAAAGGGCATATATGGAAAACCCACAGCCAACATGGTTCTCAATGCTGAAAGACTGAAAGCTTTCCCTCTAAGATCTGGAACAAGGCAAGGGTGCCCACTATCACCACTGTTAGTCAACATTGTACTAGAAGCTCTAGCCAGAGCAATTAGGCAAAAAAAGAAGCAAACCTCATCCAAACTGGAAAGGAAGAAGTAGAACTTTCACTATTTGCAGATGACATGATCCTTTATCTAGAAAGTCCCAAAAAATCTACAACAAAGCTGTTAGAGGTACTAGATTCAGCAAAGTGGTGAGACACAAAATCAACCTGCAAAAATCAGTAGTGTTTTGGGTGCATGGGTGGTTCAGTGGCAGAATGCTTGCCTTCCATGAGGGAAACCCAGTTTTGATTCCCAGTCCATGCACCTAAAAAAAAAAAAAAAAAAAATTCTGTAATGAGCAATCTTAGCAGGAAATTAAGAAAAAGATTCCAATTACAATAGTGACTAAATTAATCAAATATCTAAGAAAAAAATTAACCAAGGATATAAAGGACTTATACCCTCTCTTTAAAAAGAAAGAACTGGAGAAGGGGAAAAGGTGAATTTTAGGTCTTGACATGGTACAATATTCCTGGTGGCAGGCATCTGAGGAGATACAGAGATTGAGGTTCCTGGAAAATGGGGTGGCCTACAGCGCGTTCCTTGGTTGGATGCTTGCAGAGTTGCAGAATGCACAGCCCAATCCGGTGATGCCAGTGAAGGATGAGTGGCAGAAGTTTCCTGGGCAAGTCCTGTGGTATCTTGACTGTGGCCCGCACACCTCCATGACCCCTGTGTCTGCATGTGGCCTAGAGGACTCTGAAGGAAGGAGTCCACTGACCACCAGCAGCTCCAGGGGGTGAAGGAACCTTGGTGAGTCACGGGCACTTAGATGAAGAGGCAGCCTTCCACTCCGCCCCAGTTTCAGCTTGATGTGGTATCATGTGATAGGCTCTTATTACTTTTTCAGTAGTGGATAAAATATCAGCCACTAATTCACAGGATAGCTATAGCAGTTTCTGAAAGACTCCTGTGCTGCCTCCATGAGCAAACAACATACACAAGTCTATCTGGTAAACTGTGGACACGAGGCTGTCAGCCACAGTGGCATGTGCAGCAGTGGTAGGATACCATCTACAGGCCCCAAATGGCAGGATGGTGAAATGACTTATATACACCTCAACTTGATGGAACTTAATTCTTAAACTGCAAATTCTGTAAATTATGTGCCAAGATGGGAAATTGTAACATTAGGTAGGAAAAATAGTATATAAAAATATTCCTAGACTATTATCGTAAAAATGCAAAAAAAAAAAGTACATAATCCAATGAGCAAATACCAGAAGGAACACAAATAAAGCAAGAATTGATGTCTTAAGCTAGTGGAATGCAATGAAGTCTGTTTGTTTGTTTTTTTAATTTACTTTTTTTGCTATTCCTTAAGCAATAAATGAAATCAGCCTTAAAAAGGAAACAAGTGGTGGACCAGAGAGGTTCCGGGTCAAGATGGTGGCTTAACAACGTGTGCATTTTAGTTTGTTCTCCAGAACAACTGCTAAATAACCAGAAACAGTACAGAACAGCTCCTGGGGCCACGTCAGTGACCAGACACACAGTGTACCCCAGTCTGGACCAGCTGGACCAGCTGCGAGCACCCTCCAGAACCGTGAGTTCCCTAAGCTGCGGTGGCCAGCGCCCCCCTCCACAGGCCGCTTCCCAGAAGGGAAAGGAAAGGACTTTACCAGCAGCAGGGACTGGACACAATCAAACGCCAATTGTGTTTTTTAATTAACGCCAAACGCTAATGAACAAATTCTGACTACTAAAAATAGGCCCCCAGCTTAGGTGAACCTGATCAAAGCAGAGGTTGCTCATTTTTTCCCCGGCACCAAGGGGGCAGGACTGACAGAAAAAGTGGGGAAAAAAAGAAGGAAACAGAGGTTTTGTGGCTGTGTATCTACAAAGGCTTGACTGCCTCTGGATACAGCAGCAGGACTTTTCAGGGTGCAACTGCCCCAGGCTTAGGCAGAAGTAAGCTCTTTTGGGGGCTTATCTGGAGCTTGTGCCTTCCTCAGGGGAGGGGTGAAGCCCAACTCAGGTGGAATCCCTCCATCAAGGAATTCAGACCCCAGGGCTTGGTAATTTGAAGCCATTAAAACCAGCCTACAACCTCTCCTCTGTCTCCACCACGACCCCAGCAGGGAGAGTCTGCCAAAGTTAAAGGCACCGCATCATCTTATGCTGGTGGGACCTGCAGTCAGACAAGTGCCACACACAGGGCAGGATAAGAAAAACAGAGTCCAGAGACTTCACAGGAAAGTCTTTCAACCTGCTGGGTCTCTCCCTCAGGGAAAACTGACACAGGTGACTCTTTCCTCCTGATAGGAGGCCAGTATGGTCTGGGAAAATCTGGCTTGGGTCTATAATATCTAAGTAGACCCTCCTAAGTGTGTGTGGGGGAAAGGCACCACACAAGCAGGGCAAGAAACAAGAAAACAAGAACTGAAAAATTCTCCTCTGTTAAACAAAACTTAAGCTAAAGGTCCACATAAAGCTGAACAGAATGTCAAAGAACAGATAGACAACAAATTCATCCAGCAAGAAAACCCTAGGTAAAAGAAGTGCAAGCAATCTCCAGAATAAACTAATTAGGGTAATTAAATGCCTAGACACCAGCAAAAAAGAACAAATCAAACTAGGAAAATTGAAGATATGGCCCAGTCAAAGGAACAAACCAACAATTCAAATGACATACAGGAACTGAAACAATTCAGAATGTACGAACAGACATGGAAAACCTCATCAAAAACCAAATCAATGAATTAAGGGAGGATATAAAGAAGGCAAGGAAAGAACAAAAAGAAGAAACTGAAAGTCTGAAAAAACAAATCATAGAACTTATGGGAATGAAAGACAGTAGAAGAGATGAAAAAAACAATGGAAACCTACAATGGTAGATTTCGAGAGACAGAACATAGGAATAATGAACCGGAGGACAGAACATCTGAAATCCGACAAGAAATTGAAACTATAGGGAAAAAAATGGAAAAATATGAGCAGGGACTCAGGGAATTGAAAGACAATATGAAGCGCATGAATATACGTGTTGTGGGTATCCCAGAAGGAGAAGAGAAGGGAAAAGGAGGAGAAAAACTAATGGAGGGAATTATAACTAAAAATTTCCCAACTCTTATGAAAGACTTAAAATTACAGATCCAAGAAGTGCAGTATACCCCAAAGAGAATAGATCCAAATAGACATACTCCAAGACATTTAATAATCAGAATGTCAGAGGTCAAAGAGAAAGAGAGGATCTTGGAAGCAGCAAGAGAAAAGCAATTCATCACATACAAGGGAAGCCCAATAAGACTATGCGCAGATCTCTCAGCAGAAACCATGGAGGCGAGAAGACAGTGGGATAATATATTTAAATTATTAAAAGAGAAAAACTGCCAACCAAGAATTCTATATCCAGTAAAATTGTCCTTCAAAAATGAGGGAGAAATTAAAGCATTTTCAGAGAAAAAATCACTGAGAGAATTTGTGACCAAGAGACCAGCTCTGCAAGAAATACTAAAGGGAACACTAGAGTCAGATTCCAAGACAGAAGAGAGAGGTGTGGAGAAGAGTGTAGAAAGGAAGATTATGAGTAAAGGTAAAAAGAAGGAAAATTAGATATGACATATAAAATCCAGAAGGCAAAATAGTAGAAGAAAGTACTACCCACGCAGTAATAACATTGAATGTTAATGGATTAAACTCTCCAATCAAAAGACATAGTCTGGCAGAATGGATTAAAAAACAGGACCCATCTATATGCTGTCTCTACTCAAAGGACACGAGGCCAAGGACACAAATGGACATTTACACACCAATGTTTATAGCAGCATTATTAACAATTACCAAGAGATGGAAACAGCCAAAATGTCCATCAACAGACAGTTGGCTAAACAAACTGTGACATTTACATAAGATGGAATATTATGCAGCTGTGAGACAGAATAAAGTTATGAAGTATGTAACAACATGAATGGACCTTAAGGACATTATGCTGAGTGTGATTAGCCAGAAACAAAGGGACAAATACAGTATGGTCTCATTGATATGAACTGACATTAGTGAATAAACTTGGAATATTTCCTTGGTAACAGAGACCATCAGGAGATAGAAATAGGGTGAGATAATGGGTAATTGGAGCTAAAGGGATACAGATTGTGCAACAGGACTGAATATAAAAACTCAGAAATGGACAGCACAATACTACCTAACTGTAATGTAATTATGTTAAAACACTGAATGAAGCTACATGTGAGAATGATAGAGGGAGGAGGGCCGGGGAAATAAATGAAATCAGAAAGAAAGATAGATGGTAAAGATCGAGATGGTATAATCTAGGAATGCCTAGAGTGTATAATAATAGTGAAATGTACAATGTACAAATTTTAAACATGTTTTTGCATGAGGAAGAACAAAGGAATGTCATTATTGCAGGGTGCTGAAAATAGATGATAATTAATACTTTAAAATGTCACCTTATATGTGAGACTAAAGCAAAAAATGTTTATTTGTTACCAAATTTATATTTTGACTAGAGCTTTTCCTAATATAACTGATGTAGATAGTTTGATTGAATGTCATAAGTACTTGGAATCTCAGGTAGGACATGAGATTTTGTTGGTTTGTCCAGAGTGATGCCCCGATGAATCCCAGAGTGATTTGATCAGTAACTGGAAAAGTATTGGCAAGTCCCCTTTGGGGAATGGTGAGAGTGGGGAGAAATTCAACTTCCCCAAGTTGAATTCTTGATATTCTCACAAGCAGTGTGGACAACCAAAGCTATAGGCTGAGCCCCCGTCTTGGGGTTTGTTCATATGAAACTTAACCCCACAAAGGATAGGCCAATTCTACTTAAAATTTAGGCCTAGAACCTCTCTTTCTCCGCCGGCGCTCCCGCCGCCATCTAGCCCCCCTCTTCCTCTTTCTCCGCCGGCGCTCCCGCCGCCATCTAGCCCTCCTCTTCCTCTTTCTCCGCCGGCGGCGCTCCATCCGCCGTCTTGTTTTTTCCTTTCTCCTCCTGCTCCAGCGGCTCTCTGGCCACAACCGTGCCCTCTTCCGACTTCGCCGGCTCCTCCACCGCCGTCCTCGACGGCCTTGCCATCCTCACATTTCCTCCTCCAGGACAGCTACTGGGGGAGTGGAGATGGTGCAGAGCACCTCCCGGAGCCACGACGGAGATCAGGGAGACAGCGTACCCCATTCTGGAATCGCTGACTGGCTGGGAGAACCTGTTCCAGTGAGATCCCCGAGTAGCGCGGGCTTCCCTGTACGGGGCGGCAAGCGGCCGGAGTCCCTCCTTTCCTCCTTCCCGGGCCAGCTGGGAGAAGTGGACAGGCAGTCCCCTCAAGCTGCAGCGGCTGGTGCCCCCACCACGTGCGCCCCCCCGGACCAACTGAGAGAATTGGATCGGGAATCCCAAGGCCGAGGAGAATGGTGACGGGGGGGTCCCTTCCAAACACGTGACCCCCCGGTCCAGCTGGGAACGGTGCACTCTCCCAGGCCGCGGCGGCTGGCGCCCTCCCACCATGCTAGGCGCCCCGGGCCGACTAGGAAATTTGGACGGGCGCTCTCCCGGGATGCGGTGGCCGGCGACCCTCCCCGCGTTCGGACCCCTGGGCTGGCTGGCACTCTTCCAAACCGCTTTGGCTGGCGAGCCTCCCCCACAGCGAGAGTTTTCCAAACTTAAAGGACCCACAGCACCTATTACTGGTGGGATCTGCAGACAAACGTGTGCCACGAGCGCCACCTACTGGGCAGGATAAGAAAAACAGAACCCAGAGATTTCACAGAAAAATCTTTCAACCTGTTGGGTCCAACACCCAGGGAAATCTGACTAAATGCCCAGATGCCAGCAGAAGATAATGGATCACGCTTAGAAAACTGAAAATATGGCCCAGTCAAAGGAACAAACCAATAGTTCAAATGAGATACAGGAGCTGAAACAACTAATGCTGAATATACGAACAGAAATGGAAAACCTCTTCAAAAACGAAATCGATAAATTGAGGGAGGACATGAAGAAGACATGGGCTGAACGAAAAGAAGAAATAGAAAAACTGAAAAAACAAATCACAGAACTTATGGAAGTGAAGGATAAAGTAGAAAAGATGGAAAAAACAATGGATACCTACAATGATAGATTTAAAGAGACAGAAGATAGAATTAGTGATTGGAGGATAGAATATCTGAATTCCAAAAAGAAACAGAAACTATCGGGAAAAGAATGGAAAAATTTGAACAGGGTATCAGGGAACTCAAGGACAGTATGAACCACACAAATATACGTGTTGTGGATGTCCCAGAAGGAGAAGAGAAGGGAAAAGGAGAAGAAAAACTAATGGAAGAAATTATCACTGAAAATTTCCCAACTCTTATGAAAGGCCTAAAATTACAGATCCAAGAAGTGCAGCGCACCCCAAAGAGATTAGACCCAAATAGGCGTTCTCCAAGACACTTACTAGTTAGAACGTCAGAGGTCAAAGAGAAAGAGAGGATCTTGAAAGCAGCAAGAGAAAAACAATCCATCACATACAAGGGAAACCCAATAAGACTATGTGTAGATTTCTCAGCAGAAACCATGGAAGCTAGAAGACAGTGGGATGATATATTTAAATTACTAAAAGAGAAAAACTGCCAACCAAGACTCCTATATCCAGCAAAATTGTCCTTCAAAAATGAGGGAGAAATTAAAACATTCTCAGACAAAAAGTCACTGAGAGAATTTGTGACCAAGAGACCAGCTCTGCAAGAAATACTAAAGGAAGCACTAGAGTCAGATACAAAAAGACAGAAGAGAGAGGCATGGAGAAAAGTGTAGAAAGAAGGAAAATCAGATATGATATATATAATACAAAAGGCAAAATGGTAGAGGAAAATATTATCCAAACAGTAATAACTCTAAATGTTAATGGACTGAATTTCCCAATCAAAAGACATAGACTGGCAGAATGGATTAAAAAACAGGATCCTTCTATATGCTGTCTACAGGAAACACATCTTAGACCCAAAGATAAACATAGGTTGAAAGTGAAAGGTTGGGAAAAGATATTTCATGCAAATAACAACCAGAAAAGAGCAGGAGTGGCTATACTAATATCCAACAAATTAGACTTCAAATGTAAAACAGTTAAAAGAGACAAAGAAGGACACTATATACTATTAAAAGGAACAATCAAGCAAGAAGACATAACAATCTGAATATTTACGCACCGAACCAGAATGCCTCAAAATACGTGAGGAATACACTGCAAACACTGAAAAGGGAAATAGACACAGATACCATAATAGTTGGAGACTTCAATTCCCCACTCTCATCAATGGACAGAACATCTAGACAGAGGATCAATAAAGAAATAGAGAATCTGAATATTACTATAAATGAGCTAGACTTAACAGACATTTATAGGACATTACATCCCACAACAGCAGGATACACCTTTCTCTCAAGTGCTCATGGATCATTCTCAAAGATAGACCATATGCTGGGTCACAAAGCAGTCTTAACAAATTTAAAAAGATTGAAATCATACACAACACTTTCTCGGATCATAAAGGAATGAAGTTGGAAATCAATAATAGGCAGAGTGCCAGAAAATTCATAAATACATGGAGGCTTAACAACACACTCTTAAACAACAAGTGGGTCAAAGAAGAAATTGCAAGAGAAATTAGCAAATACCTAGAGGCAAATGAAAATGAAGACACAACATATCAAAACTTATGGGACGCAGCAAAGGCAGTGCTAAGAGGGAAATTTATTGCCCTAAATGCCTTTATCAGAAAAGAAGAAAAGGCAAAAATGCAGGAATTAACTGTCCACTTGGAAGAACTGGAGAAAGAAGAGCAAACTAATCCCAAAGCAAGCAAAAGGAAAGAAATAACAAAGATTAGAGCAGAAATAAATGAAATTGAAAACATGAAAACAATAGAGAAAATCAATAAGACCAGAAGTTGGTTCTATAAGAAAATCAACAAAATTGATGGGCCCTTAGCAAGATTGACAAAAAGAAGAAGAGAGAGGATGCAAATAAATAAGATTAGAAATGGAAGAGGAGACATAACTACTGACCTCACAGAAATAAAGGAGGTAATAACAGGATACTATAAACAACTTTATGCTAATAAATACAACAATTTAGATGAAATGGACAGGTTCCTGGAAAGACATGAACAACCAACTTTGACTCAAGAAGAAATAGACGACCTCAACAAACCAATCACAAGTAAAGAGATTGAATTAGTTATTCAAACGCTCCCTAAAAAGAAAAGTCCAGGACCAGACGGCTTCACATGTGAATTCTATCAAACATTCCAGAAAGAATTAGTACCTAATCTCCTTAAACTCTTCAACATAATCGAAGTGGAGGGAAAACTACCTAATTCATTTTATGAAGCCAACATCACCCTCATACCAAAACCAGGCAAAGATATTACAAAAAAAGAAAACTACAGACCAATCTCTCTAATGAATACAGATGCAAAAATCCTCAATAAAATTCTAGCAAATCGTATCCAACAACACATTAAAAGAATTATACATCATGACCAAGTAGGATTCATCCCAGCTATGCAAGGATGGTTCAACATAAGAAAATCAATTAATGTAATACACCATATCAACAAATCAAAGCAGAAAAATCACATGATCATCTCAATTGATGCAGAGAAGGCATTTGACAAGATTCAACATCCTTTCCTGCTGAAAAAACTTCAAAAGATAGGAATACAAGGGAACTTCCTTAAAATGATAGAGGGAATATATGAAAAACCCACAGCTAATATCATCCTCAATGGGGAAAAATTGAAAACTTTCCCCCTAAGATCAGGAACAAGACAAGGATGTCCACTATCACCACTATTATTCAACATTGTGTTGGAAGTTCTAGCCAGAGCAATTAGGCAAGAAAAAGAAATACAAGGCATCAAAATTGGAAAGGAAGAAGTAAAACTATCACTGTTTGCAGACGATATGATACTATACATCGAAAACCCAGAAAAATCCACAACAAAATTACTAGAGCTAATAAATGAGTACAGCAAAGTAGGAGGCTACAAGATCAACATTCAAAAATCTGTAGCTTTTCTATACACTAGTAATGAACAAGCTGAGGTGGAAATCAAGAAATGAATCCCATTTACAATCGCAACTAAAAGAATAAAATACCTAGGAATAAATTTAACCAAAGAGACAAAAAACCTATATAAAGAAAACTACAAAAAACTGCTAAAAGAAATCACAGAAGACCTAAATAGATGGAAGGGCATACCGTGTTCATGGATTGGAAGACTAAATATAATTAAGATGTCAATCCTACCTAAACTCATCTACAGATTCAATGCAATACCAATCAAAATCCCAACAACTTATTTTTCAGAATTAGAAAAACCAATAAGCAAATTTATCTGGAAGGGCAGGTTGCCCCGAATTGCTAAAAACATCTTGAGGAAAAAAAACGAAGCTGGAGGTCTAGCGATGCCGGACTTTAAGGCATATTATGAAGCCACAGTGGTCAAAACAGCATGGTATTGGCATAAAGATAGATATATCAACCAATGGAATCGAATAGAGTGCTCAGATATAGACCCTCTCATCTATGGACATTTGATCTTTGATAAGGCAGTCAAGCCAACTCACCTGGGACAGAACAGTCTCTTCAATAAATGGTGCATAGAGAACTGGATATCCATAAGTAAAAGAATGAAAGAACACCCGTATCTCACACCTTATACAAAAATTAACTCAAAATGGATCAAAGATCTAAACATTAGGTCTAAGACCATAAAACAGTTAGAGGAAAATGTAGGGAGATATCTTACGAATCTTACAACTGGAGGCAGTTTTATGGACCTTAAACCTAAAGCAAGAGCACTGAAGAAAGAAATAAATAAATGGGAGCTCCTCAAAATTAAACACTTTTGTGCATCAAAGAACTTCATCAAGAAAGTAGAAAGACAGCCTACACAATGGGAGACAATATTTGGAAACGACATATCAGATAAAGGTCTAGTATCCAGAATTTATAAAGAGATTGTTCAACTCAACAACAAAAAGATAGCCAACCCAATTACAAAATGGGAAAAAGACTTGAACAGACACCTCTCAGAAGAGGAAATACAAATGGCCAAAAGGCACATGAAGAGATGCTCAATGTTCCTGGCCATTAGAGAAATGCAAATCAAAACCACAATGAGATATCATCTCACACCCACCAGAATGGCCATTATCAACAAAACAGAAAATGACAAGTGCTGGAGAGGATGCAGAGAAAGAGGCACACTTATCCACTGTTGGTGGGAATGTCAAAGGGTGCAACCACTGTGGAAGGCAGTTTGGCGGTTCCTCAAAAAGCTGAATATAGAATTGCCATACGACCCAGCAATACCATTGCTAGGTATCTACTCAAAGGACTTAAGGGCAAAGACACAAACGGACATTTGCACACCAATGTTTATAGCAGCGTTATTTACAATTGCAAAGAGATGGAAACAGCCAAAATGTCCATCAACAGAAGAATGGCTAAACAAACTGTGGTATATACATACGATGGAATATTATACAGCTTTAAGACAAGATAAACTTATGAACCATGTAATAACATGGATGGACCTAGAGAATATTATGCTGAGTGAATCCAGCCAAAAACTAAAGGACAAATACTGTGTGGTCCCACTGATGTGAACGGACATTCGAGAATAAACTTGAAATATGTCATTGGTAACAGAGTTCAGCAGGAGTTAGAAACAGGGTAAGACAATGGGTAATTGAAGCTGAAGGGATACAGACTGTGCAACAGGACTAGATACAAAAACTCAAAAATGGATAGCACAATAATACCTAATTGTAAAGTAATCATGTTAAAACACTGAATGAAGCTGTATCTGAGCTA
Source organism: Tamandua tetradactyla (assembly GCF_023851605.1). NCBI lineage: Eukaryota > Metazoa > Chordata > Mammalia > Pilosa > Myrmecophagidae > Tamandua > Tamandua tetradactyla. Next base: position 45,940,317 of record NC_135348.1, on the reverse strand, counting down.
TAGGGGTTTTTTGTTTTTGTTTGCTTGTTTGTTTGTTTGTTTGTTGTTGTTGTTTTTTACTATTATTACTACTTTTATTTCTTTTCTTTATATTAACATTTTATATCTTTTTCTGTTGTGTTGCTAGTTTCTCTAAACCGATGCAAATGTACTAAGAAACAATGATCATGCATCTATGTGATGATGTTAAGAATTACTGAGTGCATATGTAGAACGGTATGATTTCTAAATGTGTTAATTTCTTTTTTTTTTCTTTCCATTATTAAAAAAAAAAAAAAGAATTACTGATTGCATATGTAGAATGGTATGATTTCTAAATGTTGGGTTAATTTCTTTTTTTCCGTTAATTAATAAAAAAAAAAAGAAAAAAAACCAAAAAAAAATTATATAAAATATAATGTGTGTAACATAAAAAAAAAAAAATTTAGGCCTAAGAGTCACCCCCAAGAGAGCGTCTTTTGTTGCTCAGATGTGGCGCCTCTCTGCAGCTAACATGACGAGCAGTCTCACCACCCTACCCCTGCCTGAGTGGGACATGACTCCCAGGGGTGTGGACCTTCCTGGCAACGTGGGTCAGAGATCCTGGAATCAGCTGAGACTCAGCATCAAAGGACTGAGAAAAACCCTAGAATGAGCTGAGAATTAACATCAAGGGATTGAGAGAACCTTCTCGACCAAAAGGGGGAAGAGTGAAATGAGACTAAGTGTCAATGGCTGAGAGATTCCAAACAGAGTTGAGAGGTTATCCTGGAGGTTATTCTTATGCATTAAGTAGATATCACCTTGTTGTTCAAGATGTAGCAGAGAGGCTGGAGGGAACTGCCTGAAAATGTAGAGGTGTGTTCCAGTAGCCATGTTTCTTGATGATGATTGAACAATGATATAGCTTTCACAGTGAGACTCTGTGAATGTGAAAACCTTGTGTCTGATGCTCCTTTTAGCTACTATAGCAACAGAAGAGTAGAACATATGGAATAAAAATAAACAATAGGGAAACAAATGTTAAAGTAAATTTAGTTTGAAATGCTAGTGGTAAATGAAAGCGAGGGGTAAGGGGTATGGTATGTATAATCTTTTTTTCTCTGTTATCGTTTTATTTCTTTTTCTGTTGTCTTTTTATTTCTTTTTCTAAATCAATGCAAATGTTCTAAGAAATGATGACTGCAACTATGTGATGATATTAAGAATTGCTGATTATATATGTAGAATGGAATGATATCTTAATGTGTTGTTTGTTAATTTTTTTAATTGATGAAAAAAGTTAAAAAAAAAAAAAAGAAACAAGTGGGATGAAGTAGAAGCAGCAACTATTAGGCAACCGTTAAAGAATTTTGCTATAACACAAAGCAGAAAGGGGTAATATCTGGAATGTGATGGGGGGGGGGGTGAAGGAAAGGGATAGGCTTTTTTGCAGAAGGGAAAAATAGGTACTTTCTTTTATGCTGAAGGGAAGGATCCATTAGAAGGAGGAAAACTGATGCTGGAGAAAGCCGGGCTGTAGGAGCAAAGAGCTTCCATAGGGGAGAGGAGAAGGGACCCAGAGGTTAAGTGGAAGTGAGCCTTGGGCAGCAGCGGGAGGCGCAGTCTGCGGTAGCAGGGGGACTGGACAGGACAGATGGGAGCATGTGTGGATAGGATGCCTAATTTCATGGGGGAGGTTGAAGAAATTCTATTTTGACTGATTCCATTTTAGTCAAAATGGAATTTTACTGATTCCCAGTAAAATAAGAAGAAAAACAGGATGTCAGCTAAGGGTGTGATGTTAGAAGTTTAAGAAAAGAGAAGGTGCAAAATGATCTTAGAAATTGAGAGGGATAATGGAATAAGGTAAAATGGTACAATTTCCTAAGAGAACATAGCATCTACTTGTCATATCTTGTGCAAGACAACCTCTCTCAACTGTATAGTGTCAGTGCGGTGAACACAATCTTCCTTCTTTCCATCTCCTCTTTAAGAAGAGTCTGATTTCAGTATCATGAATTGTTCCCAGTGTTTAAAAGGAGTTGGGGAATTGCTATTATCCTCCTTTTTCGTTTAATGTATGAACAGTGATGTTGAAAGTACACGGAGGAGCAACTGTTTTGAAGTGACACTTAACGTTGCCTGTGAGTGTTTTATCCCTCCTAAGAACACCTCAGGGACAGGACAGCGAGCGGATCTGATCCATGGCGCCCGGCCCTGCTGTGGCCCAGGCTGTCTGGGTGTGGGGCGGGGATTGCAGACCTCAGGAGAGCTGACACTCCTCAGAAAGTGCAACTAATGAAAAAGAATCTGCCTCATTTTGCTTTGTATGAATGATGTAGTCTTTTTTTATTTCTTGGAATAAAGACAGGGCCACACAAATTGTCTGACTAACCTGTCTCAAAAGTTAGACACTTTTTGAGTTTTGGTGTCTACATACTGATGTCATTAATAGTACTTAACCCCAATAAAGTAGATGTGAGTATATGTTCACATTTATCCTAGACGGATTAGGAAATTGGGCAGACAAAAGAAAAGGAAACTGTCAGGAAAAACAAATTCATTAGGAGGAAAAAGAAATTAAAATTAAGCACTCAAGACAACTGACCAAGAAAATGTGTATTTTATCATCCTCTCATTCCTTTAAAAATACATATTAAATGGGGAGTGTGATGATGAGAAAGGAACAATTAAAAGGCAAGGGCATTTAACTTTTCCCAAATGTTCATCTCATGGGGACTCCTATAGTTTACCTCTGAGCAGAGATTAGAATCTTTCTCTTCAATAGTAGGAGTAAAAATCCCAAATTTTTATGGCCAAATGTTATCGCCTGTCTCTCTGGTAACTTAAACCTGAGAGTATTGCTTTAAATATTGCTGTTTCAGGAACTTTCCCCAAAACACTGAAGTGACTGCTTGTTGGCACTCTTACACCTAACAAATCATGAAAGAAAAAATATAAATGTTGAATAAATTCATGAAAAAATGTTCAGTTTCTATATTAATCAATGAAATCCAAATTAAACCAATAATGAATTGCTAAGTTGTCCATGTTGTTATCCAAAGATTGCATTAAGACAATGCCCAATGGTGAAGGACATGTAAGGAGAGAGTGGCTCTCACCACACTTCTGGGAAAAGCCTGAATTGACACAACTTCTCCCGGCCAACGTGATAAAGTGCACTCCCAAGCCTTAAACCATTGATCAATCATCAAGTATTCACTGAGTGTCTTCTAAGTCAAGAACTGGGGGTTACACTGTATCCATGAAGAGCATTCTATTGATAGGTTTAAAAATTAGACGTGAAGATTTTACACCTTTGGTTACTCGTAAGTCCTTTTATAAGGAGCAGCCCGATAGGTTTCTAAGAGATCTGATACCAGGGAAGAGTTCACTTTCCAGTTGCGTTTCATCAGCTTGGTAGTGACTCTGAGAGCAGCTCGGGGAAGAGCCAAGTGGAGAGCTGGGTACCGCGGTGTGTTTGAAACACATCTTATTTTCTGTATTGCCAGGAAGTATTTTGCAAACTGCTTCTGCCTGCAGGGAAAGTTCTGGGCAGGCAAGCCAGTGAAGAGTCCTCTGGGTCCGTTGTTTCAGGCTGACCCCAGCAGCTGGGAACTGACACACAGTCGGCCCAGTTTGCCCACGAGGCTCTCTCCTCTTCCTCAGGACAGGGCCAGCAGGGAGAGCCCGGCTGCCTCCACAACACACCAGCAGAGGAAGGGCCCCGCAAGTTTCCCCTGCTTTTAAAGTTGCATTTTCTTTCTTCAGCACTTGCCCAGTTAGTGCAACGTTTTAACTGCTTTCCAGCATTTTGACTCTGCCAGTTTTTGCTAGTTGTTCAAAGACTCTGTAGGCGAATGCAACCCTTGAGTGTCCTACACCAGCGTCTTGGTTGTCCAGAAGCATTTTGTCTCAGAGTTTAAATTAATGAAATATGTTTTCCTATCATAGAAGGAATATTGTGAAAACATTTGAAATTTTCAAACCTAGCCAATTCTGGTTCCAGTTTTTTTTTTTTAAATCACTATTCATTTCTCTAGTTTTATATTTGTGAGATGATTTTAACCTTAACAACCTAATTTGAGATGAAATTTTGCAATTTCCTAATGTCTATGGGCTGAGCTGTTTAAATGACCTTTTTACATCCTAGGGAGTGATTGCTATAGGTCAGGTCTGAGGTCACTGGCTGGAGAGTTAGAAACAAAAGTCATGATTTGGCTGAGTGTACAGTAAACTTGGAATATGGACAAAGGCTGATGCTTCCTCAGTGATGAAAGAAAAAAATATTCAGTCTTGTCTTCTAAACCACAAATAAGCACTGGTTATAATCAGCCACTTCTCATGGATTGGAGTTTATTATATTTCCAAATCTGGTATGTATTGCTGTTTGACCATATCTGGTCAGGGTGAAGTTGGTGTTTGGACACATTTCTTGGAAAATAGAAATATTTCCCAAGAAATATAAAGGATCTTATCATTGCAGAGAAAGAAGAACCCTCTGGTGGCCCGTTCTCCTAGAAAGGCTAACAAAGTAAGGGTCCATACTGAGCGAATACTTCATTTAAAGATCTTAAGGAAAAGTGTCTCTATAACTCCTTATTTTAATTCACTGTCATTCTATCTTTAAATAAGAAAAGCTGATTATGCATGGGGAATTATGCAACATGTACGTGGTCACTGCTGTCGCCCTTTTCTTGAAAGCCATTGACCTCATCAATGTTCACTTAAGATGTGAACGTTCCAAATGTGATCTGTTCAATGTTCAGAGGAATTGTAATTTCCTGTTATCTGGTCATTTATGTTAGTTTTTCTTGGCTTCTATTTTGCCCTGTTGACTTTTAACCATGTGATCTTTTTTATATGACATTTTTCCAATCCAGATTCTCCCATAGTGAACTTGTCATGCTGCACTTCTTAAAAAACAAAACAAAAAAACCCAGATGTAGAACTTATACCTACATTATTACTAATTTTATCTCTACCTTCCAGCTTGAAGAGAGACTTTAAATTTTGGTTTTGTCATCTATCCTGCCAACTTCATTCTCAGCATTATGGTGCTAACATTTTGGTAAGAATCACATCTCCACAAGGGAGTGAGCACTTTTGGTAGGAATATAAATCAGTACAACCACTTTGGAGGTGAATTTGGCAGTGGCTCAAAATTCAAAATGCAAGGGTCCAGCAAACCCACCACTATCTAACAACTCTGGAGAAACACTTACCATAGGCTCATAAAGTCAACTGCAAAGATGGTCACCTGCAGCATTGTTTGCAATGGGAAAAAACACTATAACCTAGTGCGCATTAACCAGGAAATGGTGTAGCAACATGGACTTGCTATATTCTGGAACAGGATGCAGTGATTATAATAAGCACGGTAGATCCAGGTTTAAATAACATGTTAAAACTTCTAAGGCATATGTTAAGTGAAAAAGTAAGTTCCTGAAAGATAAGGGCAATATGATACCATTTATGTGTGGACACATACTCATATAAAACAATACTCTATTTTTTCTATATATACATAAATGCACAAAGGAAGGTGTGGAACGATGCACACCAAATGGAGAAAACTGGTTTCATCTGAGGGAAAAAGAAGTGACTGGGATTGATGGTGAAGTCCAAAGGTTACTCTAGTTATTATTTGTAGTACTGTAACTTTTTACAAAGAAAATAGATTAACATACTCCGCTACTGATTAAAAATCAAAGGCTAAGTCTTAAGTTGTTGATAAAAGTGTTTAAAAGTGTTTAATAAATGAGTACAGCAAAGTAGCAGGTTACAAGATCAATATTCAAAAATCTGTAGTGTTTCTATACACTAGCAATGAACAAGCTGAGGGGGAAATCAAGAAACGAATTCCATTTACAATTGCAACTAAAAGAATAAAATACTTAGGAATAAATTTAACTAAAGAGACAAAAGACCTATACAAAGAAAACTACAAAAAACTGTTAAATCACAGAAGACCTAAATAGATGGAAGGGCATACCGTGTTCATGGATTGGAAGACTAAATATAGTTAAGATGTCAATTCTACCTAAATTGATTTACAGATTCAATGCAATACCAATCAAAATCCCAATAACTTATTTTTCAGAAATAGAAAAACCAAAAAGTAAATTTATCTGGAAGGGCAGGGTGACCCGAATTGCTAAAAGTATCTTGAGGAAAAAAAAACGAAGCTGGAGGTCTCACGCTGCCGGACTTTAAGGCATATTATGAAGCCACAGTGGTCAAAACAGCATGGTACTGGCATAAAGATAGATATATCAACCAATGGAATCGAATAGAGTGCTCAGCTATAGACCCTCTCATCTATGGACATTTGATCTTTGATAAGGCAGTCAAGCCAACTCACCTGGGACAGAACAGTCTCTTCAATAAATGGTGCCTAGAGAACTGGATATCCATATGCAAAAGAATGAAAGAGGACCCATATCTCACACCCTATACAAAAATTAACTCAAAATGGATCAAAGATCTAAACATTAGGTCTAAGACCATAAAACAGAGGAAAATGCAGGGAGAAACTTACAATTGGAGGCGGTTTTATGGACCTTACACCTAAAGCAAGAGCACTGAAGAAAGAAATAAATAAATGGGAGCTCCTCAAAATTAAACACTTTTGTGCATCAAAGAACTTCATCAAGAAAGCAGAAAGACAGCCTACACAATGGGAGACAATATTTGGAAATGACATATCAGATAAAGGTCTAGTATCCAGAATTTATAAAGAGATTGTTCATCTCAACAACAAAAAGACAGCCAACCCAATTACAAAATGGGAAAAAGACTTGAACAGACACCTATCAGAAGAGGAAATACAAATGGCCAAAAGGCACATGAAGAGATGCTCAATGTCCCTGGCCATTAGAGAAATGCAAATCAAAACCACAATGAGATATCATCTCACACCCACCAGAATGGCCATTATCAACAAAACAGAAAATGACAAGTGCTGGAGAGGATGCGGAGAAAGAGGCACACTTATCCACTGTTGGTGGGAATGTCAAATGGTGCAACCACTGTGGAAGGCAGTTAGGCGGTTCCTCAAAAAGCTGAATATAGAATTGCCATACGACCCAGCAATACCATTGCTGGGTATCTCCTCAAAGGACTTAAGGGCAAAGACACAAACGGACATTTGCACACCAATGTTTATAGCAGCGTTATTTACAATTGCAAAGAGATGGAAACAGCCAAAATGTCCATCAACAGAAGAGTGGCTAAACAAACTGTGGTATATACATACGATGGAATATTATGCAGCTTTAAGACAGAACAAACTTATGAACCATGTAATAACATGGATGGACCTAGAGAACATTATGCTGAGTGAGACTAGCCAAAAACTAAAGGACAAATACTGTATGGTCCCACTGATGTGAACCGACATTAGAGAATAAGCTTGGAATATGTCATTGGTAACAGAGACCATCAGGAGTTAGAAATAGGGTAAGATTATGGGTAATTGGAGCTGAAGGGATACAGATTGTGCAACAGGACTGGATACAAAAATTCAAAAATGGGAGCACAATACTACCTAATTGTAATGTAATTATGTTAAAACACTGAATGAAGCTGCATCTGAGCTATAGTTTTTTTATATATATATATTTTTTTATTTTTAGTTTTTCTCTATATTATCATTTTATTTCTTTTTCTGTTGTCTTGCTATTTCTTTTTCTAAATCGATGCAAATGTACTATGAAATGATGATCATACATCTATGTGATGATATTAAGAATTACTGATTGCATATGTAGAATGGAATGATTTCTAAATGTTGTGTTAGTTAATTTTTTTTTAATTAATAAAAAAAAGAATACAGGGTAAAGGATGATACCACCTATATATATATATATATATATATATATATATATATACATATATATATATATATATATGTATATATGGTTTTGGGGGAGCATGGGTAGGCTCTAGGTCTCCCAGCATGGTAGGTGAGAATTCTGCCACTGAGCCACCATTGCACTGCCTGATATCACCCATATTTTAAAACTCCAACTTCTGTGTGAGACCAAAGAGAGACATGTTTATTTGTTGCAAAATTTATATTTTTGGTCCAACTTCTGTGTGAGACCAAAGAGAGACATGTTTATTTGTTGCAAAATTTATATTTTTGGTAGCGCATTATCTAGTTTAACTGCATGGTCAGTTTAGTTGAACACCGTAAGTACATGGAATCTTGGATAGGGCATGAAATCTTGTTGGTTTGTCCAGGTTAGTGTGATGCCCAGATATATACAAGAATAGTGAATAAAGAAGTGGAAAAAAAAAGTGTTTAAAAGGGAAATAGGCTTTCACATATGAAAAACGTTTATGTCAAAGAAATAATACACTTAAAAGGGAGAAAGCAATGATAAAATATTAGCTGCATGAGAAAGTTCTTTTGAAAGATTCTCAGTGTGTTTTTGTGAAATTTGGGGAATATGCACCAGATTAAGCCATGCTCTGTTTCATGCCAGGATGTGGCTTATTCCTGGAGCTCCCATCCTTTCACACCCAGGAGGCTCTGGGTCAACATATATTTAAATTTCACCAGTAACAATGGGCCTGAAACTAAAAACCTGATAGCAGAACCTTGAGGAGTGAGGCTGAAAGTAAATGAGGGAAGGCTTACGGAAGTCTTCCCTCCATATATAACTGTGGCCATTTTCCCATGGGAAAGTTCACGTGGGGAGTAGAGAGGTCATCAGACAGCTGTCCCCGGCATCCCACAGGACACGGCCGGGGATGGACACACAGTAGCTTTACTCTCTGGACCTTCTGCATTTACGTTCTCTTTTCTTTGAAGAAACCTCATATCATATTATTATATTTTTCTCACTATCTATATTTTAAAATAAATTATTTAAATAGCCAACCTAGTACCTATATATGGTTAAAAATTCAAATAATATGAAAACAATATTATAAGGAATCTTACTTTCACTGTAAACTCCAGTCCTTTGTTCTTCTCCCCAGAGGCACAGTCCTGAAATAAATACTCTGGCTATGCAGTCGTGTATATGTAATGCATGCGTGTTTTCACACTGAAAAATGGTAGTGTGCCATGCTTTGCTGTGCACTTTACATTGTTCAGTTTCCCACTTTGCCAATATATCTTAGAGATCATTCCACGGTGGACATGTAGATCTGCTTCATTGTTTTAAACTGCAATAACTCATTATAGAATTGTATCTGGTACAAGATGAGCTCTTCATAAAAACTGTTAAATGAATGCGTCTACTATACTTTCTTTAACAAGCCTGTATACATAATGATTGTGGTTATTTCCGAGGTGTTGAACTACAACCAAAATTGAAACTCTGTGCGCCGAGTGCAGTTCAAGCAACTGTTCAGACAGGGCCGGAAAGGGCAGCGGGAAATTGAGGAAAACACAACACAGAGTGAGGAGAAAGCAGGGGCTGGGTGCCTCACTGCCAACAAACACAGTGGCAGTGACCATGAGAAGCCAGTGCCAGTTCATTTTACACTGCTTAACAACAGAAATCTAGATAAGGCCGTGCAGTACAGGAGAGGGTCCTTGACGTAATGAATGGGGACACAGAACTTTCTGGAGAACAGAGTGAACATTAATTAGCCTGTTCAAAACTGAGAGGCAGAACTTTCCCATGGTAAGGCTGGATTAGATGAGGCACCGCCCAGGCCGGACCCTACCCCACTGGAGCCCAGGGGCCGTGCCTCCGAGGGTACTCTGATGTGGCCTGTTGCCTGAAAACCCTGACCTGGGCCCCAGCATTTGTGTACATATGTGAATATGTGTGTGGGATACATTTCTAGGAAGGAAGGAGCTGGATCAAAAGGTATACTCATCCCACATATTGTCGCTATCGCCACTTTGCTCTCCCCACCCATAGTGAGTGAGAATACTTGTTCTTCATACTTTCCAGTGCTGCCATGGTTAAACTTTTTGGTTGTGTCCATTTAAGTAGAGAAATATATCTCTTTCTAGGTTTAATTCGTATTCTTACTCACATACTAAAAAAATTGTATTTCTTTCTTTATGAACTACCTGCTCATATTTCTTTGGACATGTTGTGACGCTCTTTCTGATTAGTGAAGGGCTCTTTATAGATTTATATTTAGCTTTGATGTCATAGACAATGCATCTTCCAAGTTTGTAATTTACCTTTTTATTTTGTTCACAGTGGGGACAGCACTGATGGTGGGCCCTTGGGTTAAATTTACACAATTGAAGTGCCGGCTCATATTGCCGCTGCCCCAGACTGAGCCGGGTCTTCCCAAAAGTAAACTCAAGTTCCTACTTCTTGCACATTTACATTAAGTTTTTCCCTCCTACTTTCTGCATAATAAAATTAGAACCTTGAATTGAGAGTCAGGATGTTACACTAAACTAATGTCAAAGAACAAATGGACACTGGAATCTCTGCAATATAGACAGATTACATAGAATATGAAGTCAACAGGGTCTTCCTATAAACAATCATCCTTAGAATGTAATTATTATTCATAGCAACTTATTTGAATGGAATTAATATCAGGAAGGCTGAGGTTCTCTTTTAATTTGATAGCTCTTCCTACACAGCTCATATAATAGTGTTGATCTAACTTAAAATTATTGAAAATACCAATAAATCTAATTCCGTCTAGCACCCCTCTTTTTAAAAGGTAAAAGAACAAATCGTTATTGTTTTACAAGGGCCCTCTGGGAAGCCCCAAAGATAATTCAAGAGTAAAAGAAATCAAGAAGTTTTTATTTTTCTGAACTTAGGGGCTGGTCTTGGGAAGGCAAAATCAAAAAGTGGATCAGAGGAGACAGGTCTGTCAGTTAAGATAGTTGCAGAGAGGCTTGAGAACAATGAAGGGTTGCAGCTTGGCTGTGCAATGCAACTTTTGAAAGTAAAATGTGACATAGTCAAGCCTTGACTATTTCAGAAGTTGGGAACTATTGGCTGTTTGCTTTTAAAAATCAAGGACACAAATATAACTTATGTGGACAGCTTAACTGAATACCATAAGTACATGGAACCATGAGTAGGGCATGCAATTTTGTAGGTTTGTTAAGAGTGATGCCCTGATAAATCCCAGAGTGATTTGAACAGTGAATAAAAAAGTATTTCCAAAGTCCCTTTGGGGGAATGGCAAGAAAGGGGGAAAATTCAACTTCTCCAAGTGGAGAATTCCTGATATTCTCACAAGCAGTGGGGACAACCAAAGCAATAGGCTGAGCCCCCAATATTGGGGTTTGTTCATATGAAACTTAACCCCACAAAGGATAGGCTAAACCTACTTAAAATTAGGCCTAAGAGTCACCCCCAGAGAACCTCTTTTGTTGCAGAGACGTGGCCTCTCTCTCTCAGCCAACACAACAAGCAAACTCACTGCCTTTCTCCTCTCTACATGGGACATGACTCCCAGGGGGTGTGGGCCTTCCTGGCAGTGTGGGACAGAAATCCTCGAATGAGCTGGGACTCAGCACTGAGGGATTAAGAAAAACTTCTCTACAAAAAGGTGGAAGAGTGAAATGAGACAAAATAAAATGTCAACGGCTGAGAGACTCCAAACAGAGTCGAGAGGTTATCCTGGAGGTTATTCTTACGCATTATATAGATATCACCTTTTTAGTGAAGGTGTACTGGAGAAGCTGGAGGGAACTGCCTGAAACTGTAGAGCTGTGTTCCAATAGCCACGTTTCTTAAAGATGATTATATAATGATACAGCTTTCGCAATGTGACTGTGTGATTGTGAAAACCTTGCGTCTGATGCTTCTTTTATCTACCTTATGGACAGATAAGTAAAACATATGGATTAAAAATAAATAAATAATAAGGGGAGCAAATGTTAAAATAAATTTAGTAGACTGACATGCTGGTGATTAGTGAGGGGTAGGGGTAGGGTTATGGTATGTATGAAATCTTTTTGTTGTTGTTTTTATGTCTTTCTGGATTGATGCACATGTTCTGAGAGGTGATGATGGTGCTGAATGTACAACTATGAGATGATATTGTGAATTATTGATTATACATCAAGAATGGAATGCTCGTATGGTAAGAATGTTCATGTTTGTATGTTATGTTTAAAAATCAGTCAATCAGTCAATAAAATCAAGGACACAAAGTCAACCTAAAGCCCAGAGATTATTCTGGTGAGATCAGAATCTGATATCTGGGCAGAAGATAATCAATAACATTTTTCTAACTTTTGTGGAGGCAAAATTATATCCCAGCTGATGGTCACAAGGATAACTTGGAAAATTGGTAAGATTATTTTTGGCGATTGAGGTTTTAATGACAGAAATTTGTGCATTTTAGTGGTGATTTCCATTAAAAAACTTTCAGAGTTCCAGTCATTGACAACACCCCTCTGTGATGTACATGATTAGTTCAGTTCTCAAGAAGAACACTTTACAATGAAAATAATGCACGCATGCATTTATTCATTTAAAAAGAAAACATCTGTGCCTGCTCGGCCACCCCCGGAGGCAGCAATGTGCAGGGCAGACAGAACCCTACTCCAAGGTATCCTGTCTCCTGTTGGGGATGGGACTGATAGTAAATAGGGAAACAAATAACTACAAACAAGTTTCAACAAGGTAGAGTTTCAGATAATGTGTGATAGCCAGTAACTAGACATTGTTTGTTTGTTTTATTGTATAGTATAACATATATACAAAGCAAGGAAATAACAAAGCAATAGCTTTCAAAACACTCTTCAACAAGTGGTTACAGGACAGATCCCAGAGTTTGTCATGGGCTACCATACGATCCTCTCAGATTTTTCCTTCTAGCTGCTCCAGAACATAGGAGGCTAGAGGCTTAAATATTTTCTTTCTCATCACAATAGACTTTTTTCCTTCTTTTTTTTTTGTGAAAAATAACATACATATAAAAAAGCTATAAATTTCAAAGAACAGCACCACAATTAGTTATAGAACATATTTCAAAGTTTGACATGGGTTAAAATTTTCACAATTTTAACTTTTTACTTCTAGATGCTCTAAAGTACTGGAGACTAAAAGAATATCCATTTAATGACTCAGTATTCATATTCATTTGTTAATCCTATCTTCTCTGTATAACTCTACCATCACTTTTGATTTTTCCATACCTCTCTTTTGGGTGTTTAGGTTATGGTCATTCTAAATTTCTCATATTGGAAGGTAGACATTGTTTTAATGAAATAAAATAACTTTATCATCCAAAGTAATCGCTACTAACATTTTAGTGTTTCCCATTCTAATTAGTATGTGAGTGTGTTTAACAAATGGGATACTATCATACAGTTTTGTAAGCTGCTTATTTCAATAAACAATATGTTGCAAGCATTTTCCCATCTTAATATGCATTCTCCCACAAAACGGTCCATCTAGTTACCTGGAACATACTATTTTAAATGAATATCACATACTTTATTCAACTAGTTGCTCATCTTTGGTCATTAAGAGTCTCTCATCTTTTTGTGATTATAATGTAAGGACACCCAGATTGCTCAATTTTAATGTATATCTGTGACTATTTCTTTAGAATAAATTTCTCATAACTAAACTGATGGCTCACCTGATATTCAGAAAAGGACTTGATGCATATTGTAAAAGTACCATCATAACCTGTCGCTGCCTCTCACTGTGTGTGCGGTCTCTGGTTCAGCTCATCCATGGTGGTACTAGGTAATGTACTTTTTTTTTTCTCCCCATATTATGGCAGAAAATTTAAATGTAAATTTTTGCGTTGACATGCATTTTTAGCTATAATTCATATACTAGAAATTCACCATTTAAAAATGTATGAAAATAAAAAATAATTAAAAATGTATAATTCAGTGTTTTTTTTGGTATATTTACAAAATTGCACAACCATCACTATTTCCAGAACTTTGTCATAACACCCCAAAACAGCACTGCATCCTTTAGCGGTCATTCCCCATTCCCCCTCTCCCAAGCCCCTGGCAATCACTAATCTACTGTCTCCATGGATTTGCTTATTCTGGACATTTCATACAAATGACATAATAAGTGGCCTTTACTCCCTGGCTTCTTTCACTTAGTATAAAATGTTCAAGTTTAGTCCATGTTGTAGCATGTATCACACTTCATTTATCTTAGTTGCCAAATAATGCTCCATTGAAGGTTCCAATTTTTTTTATCCTTTCATCATTTGAAGACAGTCGGGTTGTTTGCATTTTTTGGCTATTATGAATTTATGTTTTTGTGTGAATATGTACCCAGGAGTCAGATACGGGGTCATATGATGGCTCTATAATTAGTTATTTTAGTTAAAACCAGCATACTTTCCACAGTGGCTGAACAATTTACATTTTCACCAGCAAGGTGTGAAGGTTCTAATTTCGCCAGGTCATTGCCAACACTTACCTCCTTTTTCTTTCAGTAGAGTGAGAATGAGGATTGTGGTTTTGATTTGCATTTCCCTAATGGCTAATGATGTTAAACATCTTTAAATATCTTCTTTGGAGAATTGTCAATTCAAATCCTACACCCATTTGTATTTTTTTAAAGCAAAAAGCATTTTTAATTAAATCAAATGGGCAGCAAGTTCAATCTCTGGCTTTGGTTTACACTAGACACTTTCCTTGTAAAAATTCATCGCTATGCCATGATCCAATTCACAGTGCCACCCCCACCTCACCCCCAGTTAGTCTCTCCCCCAAAGGGTTAGCAAACAGAATCCTGCTGGGCCCTCTGCCTTGATTTCCAAATTGTCCATTCTGTCTGAAACCAATAGGGAACACAGACTCTCGAGTTAGGGACTCTGAACTTCTTCATGTATATTTGAAAATAGAAGCTGATTATTATGTTTCTAAGGAAGACTTCGGAGATAAAGTATTAAAGAAATAAACACTGTCATTAATTCTGGTTTGCTAAGGTTAAAATCATTGGCTTATGTTCAGTTACATTTGGTTGAAATTTCAGTGGCATGAACCCACCTTCTTAATTAATTATTTGTGCTTTAAACTTTTAGGAGAATGATGAAGAAACAATCTTTTTCCGACCTGTATTTTTAAGAGCATTTCCAAAGATATGCTTGTGTTTCTATTCTTTCAGCATAAGCTATTTGTATTTTTATTCTGTTCTACAACAATAATGAATGTACAAAAGGAGACGCTGAGTTACTGAAACAAAGAATGATTATTTTACGCTTATTTTATAGAACTCAGAAATATATATATATCACTTTTTAAAATTTTCAATAAGAAAATGTTTTTGTTATTTTTGTTATAAAAAAGTTTTCTACTGAAAACTAAATTAACTGAAAATATTCTTCATGACAACACTGCTTCAAAGGCCTCTTAGTAAATCTTTGCTGCAATGTCCTCACTTAACCCTTTTCTTTGTTACCACGTGGTCGCAGCACTGTTGCATCCAACTCTAAATTTTCACTGTCTTAAGGACACAATTGAAACTTCCCTTTAGGGATGATCATTGTTTTTAACATGCATGCACTTATTTCATTTATGATGAAGTTTGCATGTGATTTTAAAACTAATTTGTCAACTTCATTTATTAAAAGATGCTTATTTATAACTCTGGAAGAAATTTTCCTTCAGACTCAGAGAATATGACAAAATGTGACAGACAATATGTAAATAAAGGGTTCAATAAATATTTGATCTTCAGTTGACTCTTTACAACAGTAGCCAAAAGAGAAAATATTCAAGGAAGAATTTTAGCTAGAAAATTCTATCTTGGAGAATGCAAGATTCTAAGAGAAAAGAACAGACTCAAATTTTAACAGTTATTAGTCTACCCATAGAACTATTTATCTATTTTTATTATTCTAATTTAATTGTTGTAATTATAAAAGAGTCCCCAAAGGAGTTGAGATCTAAAGGATTTATAATGCAACTGTTTAAGAATAATTTAAAGAGAGAGAAAAACAATATATCTAAAAAGATGAGATTAATTTGAATGCTTTTTACACTCGATATGTGAATTCATATTTCTGAAAAGTCAGTTTTGTTAGTTTTGACCTATCTTTATATACCTTTATCTTTATAAACAGCACAGTTTTTTGGGGTGGTACAGTGACAGAGGTGCTGCTAAAGTGGGGGAGTGGACTATTGATTTGTGATCTCTTGATGTCTCGTCCATAACTTCTGTACTATTATTTAATGATCATGCCAGACCTGGACATGTAACGGTAATACTATGATTTTACCTGTAACTGTGACTTGCTATGTCCAGGTTATGTTACTTTCATTTTTTTAAACATTTTTTTATTGTGAAATATAACATATATACAAAAAAGCAATACATTTCCAAGTACATTTTAGCAAGCAGTTATAGAGCAGATTTTAAAGTTGCCTTGATCCATTTTTTAAAATGGGTTATTTGTCTTTTTATTGTTGAGTTGCAAGAGTTCTTTATACATTCTGGATTCTAGATCTTCATCAGATATATAATTTCCAAATATTTTCTCCCATTTAGTAGGTTGTCTTTTTACTTTCTTGACTGTGTCCTTAGATGCACAAAAGTGTTGAATTTTAATGAAGTATAATTTGCATATTTTCTTTTGTTGCTTGTGTTTTCAGTGTAAAGCATTTTGTCAAATGCTAAGAAACTGTTGCCTAATCCAAGGTCATGAAGATTTATGGTATATTTGCTTTTAAGAGTTTTATAGTTTTAGCTTTTACAATTAGATCTGTGATCCATTTTGAGGTAATTTTTGCATTTAGGGTGAAGTAAGGATCCAAATTTATTCTTTTCTATGTGAATATCCAGTTTTCTCAGCACTGTTTATTGAAGTGACTATTCTTTTCTCATTGCATGGTTTTACACCACTGTCAAAAATCAATTAACTATTAATATATGGATTTAGTGCTGGTCTCTCATTTCTGTTCCATTGATCCACAGGTCTGTCTTTATGCCAGTCCAGTCATGATTACTGTTATCTTATAGTAAATTCTGAAATTCTGAGTGTGATTCCTTCAGCCTTATTCTTTTTTCAATACTGCTTTGGCTAATCTGATGCCTTTGCATTTACGAAGGAATTTTAGGATCAGCTTTTCAATAGTTGCAAAAAAGCCAGCTGAAATTTTGATAGGGCTTGCACTGAGTCTGTAAATCAATTTGGGAAGTATTGCCAGCTTAACAATATCAAGTATTTTAATCCATGAACATGGCGTGTCTCCACTTATTTAGGCCTTCTTTTATTTTTCAATGATGTTTGCATTTTTCAGTGTAAAAGTCTTGTACTTTGTCTATTAAATCTATTTCAAAGTATTTTATTATATTGATGCCATGTAAATGGCATTGTTTCACTTTTCAATTGTTCATTTCTAATGTGTAGGACTACAATAGATGTTTTTATATTGATCTTCTGTTCTGCAACCTTTATGAACTTATTAGATCTAATAGGTCTTTTTGTGTGTGTAGATTCTTTAGGGTTTTCCGTATGTAAAACCATGCCATTTACAAATAGAAATATTTTTTACATCTTCCTTTCTAATTTGGGTACCTTCTATTTCTTTTTCTTGCCTAACTGCCCTACTAGAGCCTCCAGTGCAATGCTGAATGCAAGTGGTGAAAATGAGCACCACTGTCTCATATCTGCTTTTAGGAGAAAAGCTTTCAGTCTTTCTTCATCAAGTATGATGCTAGCTATAGGGTTTTCGTAGATACCCTTTCTTCAGGTTAAGAAAGTTGTTTTCTATTCCTAGCTGACTGTTCTTTATCATGAAAGCATACTGGATTTTGTAAAATGTTTTTTTCTGTGTCTATTTAGATGATCATTTGGCTTTTTTCTGTTAACATGATATATTACATTGATTGATTTTGCTATGTTGAACCAAGCTTGCATTCCTGGGATGAATCCCACTTTCACATGTTGTATAATCCTTTTTATGTATTACTGGGTTCTGTTTACTAGTATTTTGTTGATAATTTTTTGGTATCTATATTCATAATGGATATTGGTCTGTAATTGCCTTCTCTTGTGCTTTGTCTGATTTTGGTATCAGGGCAATTCTGGCTTAATTTAATGCATTAAGAAATGTTCCCCTCCTCTTCTATTTTTCTTTTGGAAGAGTTTAAGAGTGGTATAAATTCTTCTTTAAACATTTGGCAGAATTTACCATGGAAGCCATATAGTTCCGGGCTGTTATTTGTGGGAAGTTTTTGATTACTTGCTGTTCATTTCTTGCTTACTACTGATACTAAATTTAAAAAAACACATATTTTTTGTGCCAGTTTATTATTTAGTCTGAAACTTTATTTCATCGATATTCCAATCATTGTTTGCATCAGTTCTATTATAGCTTATATTTAGATACTTCTTAGTATCTGTAAGAGAAAATTTCTCTTCATTACTCTTCTTTTGTTAAAGGATCTTTTTTTAAAGGTAAAATCACGACTCATATAGCTATAAAGTGAATATGAATATTTATACATCACATAGAAATTAGTATTTTATTTAGCTCATTAATTAATGAGGGGACAAGATGTTACAATAGGTTCAATATAGAATAACTACACATAGAAAGGCAGTAAAGAATGCTGAAATGAATTCAAAATACATGCAAAACTGGTTTATTCCATAGTTAGTTGTGGAAAATCAATTGTCCTTTCACTTTACATAATTAAATTGCACACTGTCTGCTACCTACAACTTTTAAGAGGTGTAACGTTCCTGGAAGACAATAAAAGGCACAGATAACCTATAGTCAAAAAGCACACAGATGCCATAGAATCGGATAACTTAGATAATGCTTAGTTTTCAGCTGAAGACATTCATTAACCTTCTTGGTCCATTTCAAAGTCTTTCACGTTTTTCCCTGCAATTAAAACATGTATCTGCTTTATTTTAAAAGTGTTTTTGTCTATTTTTCCAAATAAATGGTTATAAATTTCTAAATAAGGCTGGATAATTTTATATTGTTATTTTACAAAATGTTTCCATCTAAGAATATTTTTGTGTTTTTTTTTTTTAACTCTCAGTAAATGTTTATCCTTTTCATCCTGTAATTTGCAAACAATTTTTGTTAAGTCCGAGGTACTTTATCATGGTACTGGGTGGGAATACCCTTTCTCCTTCAGAGTTTCTAAATGACTGTCACTGGAACTTAGTGATTTTAAGAAAATAATGCTTCTTGTATCTATCATCTTACAAAATTCACCTACTGGTTCTAATTATCTTAAAAAACTGTCTTAATTATTTTCTTGTTCACCCTTACAGCTGCGTAAATTGAAAATGTATGTCACTTCCATGCCCATGATTCCCTTGAGAGCTAATCGCTTCTAAAAACAGTGTGCACGCGTGTGCACACATGTGTGAGGAAGCCTGGGGGGGGGGTGTCTTGAGACAACTATCTTAAACATCTCTTGGAATTAACACTATTTACCTTGGAGACCTGGATTTTCTCAAAGCTTCATTAACTTTTCCAGTGAAATCTGGGAGAAATTGGGAGACTATAACATAGAATGCGTTTCAACAAGATCCTTGGTCTGTTAGCACACAAGTTACTCTACCGCTTGTAGTATTCTCAATTTCTGGATACTACTTTTAAGATATATTTTGCCTTAGATCTCATCTCTTTGCTCTTGGAATACTTCTGGGTTTTTCTGTTTGTTTGTTTTGTTTTACCAAAGTTGAAAGCTTATTTAAATCTACTTCATTTCAAAGTGACCACCTGGTGAGTCTAGAGAACACATACAGAGGTCATTTGGAAACAGATATTTGCCTCAAAACTTTTTTTGATGCAGGTTAACTCAGTCCATTTTGGAATGAAATGTCAGAGTATTAATACCAGCCAGGAAAGGAACATGAATCTGTTTCCGTTTGAAAGAATTAACTCCTGCGCCTATTTAAAATCCTAGAAATGCTTCCAGGAGTTAGACCCCTCTTGGGGACTTCTGAAGAAAGCGCTCATGGATACATTTTGAAACCAAACGTGTTTCTAAATAGAGAAACATCTGTGTTTGCACCTTGGCTAGGCATTATTTTTTAATCTCTGCAGCATCTAGCACAGTTTGCTTACTTTGGATGCTCAGTACATATTTAATAAGTTGAATTAACTGTGACACATGACTTTTCCTTCTTACTGACCAAGGCTTGCTTTTTGTTTAGGTCCCTGTACCCAAACTCCGAGCATCAGTCAAGGTGCTAGAATACAGCACCTTTATGATCACAGACCCTGGCATGAGAAATACAAAGGTTTGAATCCCAATCTGACAGTTAACCTGTAGTAGAGTTGGATGTGCTAATTAACCTCCTTAAGCTTCTGATTCCCCAAATAGGTGAGAGGATTAAATGACACAATGTATTAAAAGCATTTATCACAATGCCTTGGACAAGGTAAGAGCTCACTTCACAGTTTCTAAAACTAAAGGTCTAGGGTCCAAAAATGAACAATTAGCTTCTTTAGGACAGGCTGGTGCTTCCAAATGTTCAAAGAGAGGAAAATCTTGAAAGATTCTTAGAAGAGTTTTGAAGAAGATAGTCTGGAGAAGAATGATATTTGAAAAGTTTAACCTATTTGATAACTATAATACTATAGTATATATGAAATCCTATATTGCGTCATATTTGATATGAGGATACAAAAGAGAGTATCTAATAATTCTTTATGTATGGAAGGTCCGCTCGTCGCATAGAACTCAAGATGCACTCAATTGTGCTTACCAGGTACTTTGCCAAAAAATGACAAGTATTCGGAGGGGGACTATTTTATATATATAGTCTCAGGCAGACCCACTCCCGTTAGACAGAGGAAAACCTCAGCTTTCTTTCACTCACTCAGTGTCACAGCTGCCTGTATGACAGATCACCTTCTATTAAGTATTGATATCCATAAGGAAAAATTATTTTAAAAACTTGAAAATAATGCAAAAGGTTGGCTGCATGTTCTTTCACTGTTATACTGGAGCATCCTCTAAGGCCTATTCATGTATTATTGTGTGGTCCAGGGCCCTTTTGGGGGTTTACTGCCTACTCCTGGTTAAGGCACAGGCTGCTGACTTGTGGGCTTTGTGAAGACAAGAGGATTCCCTAACCCTGCCTCACCCTCCCCGCCCCAAGCCAAGCTG
Organism: Tamandua tetradactyla; assembly: GCF_023851605.1. NCBI lineage: Eukaryota > Metazoa > Chordata > Mammalia > Pilosa > Myrmecophagidae > Tamandua > Tamandua tetradactyla. Next base: position 45,919,327 of record NC_135348.1, on the reverse strand, counting down.
CCCTTACCTGAAATCTCACAACACTTCTTACCCTTCCACGGCCTTGTCACTCTCTACTGGGATTTGTGTGACTCGCGTTCTCAGCCTTACCTCCCTGTTTCAGGGAAGATCCCTCCCGATTCAGCAGCTCCTACCTCACTTATCACAGTGCACATGCTGCGCGCTCAGTATAGGCACGTTTTCTGGATGGATATTTCGCTAACCATCTGCTCTATTCTACTTAAATTTACCAAATTGCAAGTCTGTGGTTTGGATTTTCAGCAAGGCGCCCTCCCTCCAAGAACTGCGTAAGCAACTGGCGAAGGCGCGCCCCGGCCCAGGAGAAGGACCTCCGGCGCGCCGCCTCGCCACCGTCTCTAAGGCCCTCCGTGACTTTCTACCCCGTCGAACGCCGCGCGGCGGGAAAAGAAAACCTTCCCTGGGCCCCGCCGCCCTCCTCGGGCCTCTTTGCCCCGCAGCTGGCGAGGACCGCGGCCTCTGGCCCTTCGTGCCCACGCGCGCCCCCGCCTCGGTGAGGAGAGGTTTTCGAAGCCCACGGCAGCTGCCCGGTTTCCTGCCCCTCTGCTTCTTCAGGTGGAAACAGCCTCTCCGCGTGGAAACGCACCGAAAACCGTGGGGGAGGGAGTGGCATTTAAACTTCTAAAAGCGGAGTCACGGCCGGCGGCCCGGCGCGTGCTGCGCGGAGCGGACAAAACGGAACGTGGCGTGGACAGCGCGCGGCGGAGGCAGGGGCGGCCGGAGGGGAGGGGAGGGGGACAGGGGCCCGCCCGGGGCGCTCTCGAGGCCCCGCCGCGGGTTCCCTCGGCTCCACCGGGGACGGAGGCCGCGCGCTTGCGTGCTGAGGACGCGGGGCCGGTTCCGAGGCCGGTTCCGGAGAGCCCCGAGGGGGCGGGGGGACGGGTGCCGGGGAGAGGGAGGGGGACGCGGGGGGCGGGGGCGGCGCGGGCGGGGGGCGGGGGGGCGCGGGTGGGCGGTGTCCGGGGCGCGGATGTAGAAAAGGCGCCGCCGCGGCGGGCTGGGCCAGACGGCGGCGGCTGAGCGGGATCGCGGCCGCGGGGTCACTACTGCCGGGCTCCGGCCGCCGGCTCACAGGCCCGCACGGCCGGGGGCACCGCGGGGGCGCCGAGGGGCGCGGTGAGGCTGGGGGCGCGCGGGCGCGGCCGTGCGCCGCGGGGCGGGCGACTGGGGGGCCGGGGCCGGAGCGGCGCCCTGGAGCGGGTGGCAGGCCGGGGCCGGGGCCGAGGGGCGGCGGCCGCCCGCGCGGCTCCGGGGCCTCGGGGGGCCATGGCGGCGGGGAGCATCACCACGCTGCCCGCGCTGCCTGAGGACGGCGGCAGCGGCGCCTTCCCGCCCGGCCACTTCAAGGACCCCAAGCGGCTCTACTGCAAGAACGGGGGCTTCTTCCTGCGCATCCACGCCGACGGCCGAGTGGACGGGGCGCGGGAGAAGAGCGACCCCCACGGTGAGTGCGCGCGTCCCCACCCGGGCCGCCCCTCCCCCGGTCTCCTCCTCTCACCTGCTTCCTCGCTTCGCTGCGAGCCCTGCTCGAGGCGCTGCTCCTTCCGCGCAGCCCCCTCCCCGGGCCGGCGTGGAGTGTCGGACGCCCCGGTCCCCTGCCCCCGGGCTTTGGGCCCTGTGCCCGTTTCCCCTGGATCAGGAGCCGCTGGGCGCCCCGGCCTCGCAGGCCGGCTTCTTAGCGCAGCCCACCTGCGGCGCGCGGGGTACTCACCTGCGGCACGCGGGGTGACCACCTGTCGCTTTGCGCAACCCACCTGCGGCGCGCGGGGTGCGCAGCGGCTGAGCACAGGTGGGCACTCACGCAGAAGCACCGCCCGCACTCTTCGAGCCCCCGCCTCTCAGTTCCAAGCTTGTCGCTGTGCGGCCACGACGGAAGAGACCGCAACAGAAACACTTTCTTCCTTGGAAATTCCCTTCCAGAGCCTGCCCTTAGATTCTCACGCTCGCTGGTAGGACCCGGGGCAGCTGGCACCCTGCTTGCTCCCAAGACCTTCTGAGCTCAAAACTAAGATTCCTTCAATCAGCTCCATCCCCACGCCCACCCATTTTTATTTTTTTCCCAATTGGCTAAAGTTGAAATAGCAAAAGAATATGGATTTTGTTAATAAAGTGTGGCAGACATTTCTTCGCATAGTGATAAGAACTCAAAATACTGAATCTTTGCACCAGCAATTACTAGCTTTGGGTTCTGAGGGTCACTTAACTCCTTAGCCTCTTTCTTCTTCCTAAAATAGGAATACCCATTTCTCAGTAATTTTGAAGATCCAGAGATAATTTATCTGAAATGTGTGTGTGGAGGGGAGAGCTTGATGTTAATTGACACTTTGCTTTCTGTAAAAAAAAAAAATCAAGTTTGGTTTTAGAAGTAATATTGGCACTGGTAAGTGGTTGTCAGCCTTTACGAGTGCTTCAGAATCCCCTGGAGGGTTGTTATATAGCACAGACTGCTGAGTCCCATCAGCCTGGTGCTCTGGGATGAGGGTCTGAGGACATGTACTTCTGACAGGGTCAGGTAGTGCTGATTCGGGGACCATGCTCTGAGAACAACCCTTCTAGAGAAAAGAGGAAGAAAAGGCAGAAAATGGGCTGATTTACAACACTGATGAAATCTGAGTAAGAGAAAGGACCAGAGTACATATGAACCTGTTCTGCAGGTGTGAATATGACATCTTCTGTTTAAAGCACTGTTCTGACATTCCTTGCTTTATGGATTCCAGGCGGAGAATGGAATCTTCTGTTTGTCTGAGAAAAGACCCAGCAGGGGCCAGAATTTCCCTGTGGTTGTCTGTACCTGGGGAGCTAGTGGGAGAAAGAGGAAGGTGCTCTGCCTCCAAGCCTGAGTTACACAGGAACGGGAAAACTTTTATATTAATTGGCTCTTTATGGCTCTCAAAGTGGCAACAGACAGAAAAGTGTTTATTTTTTTCAGGTCTACCATGGTTAAAAATTTTTATCAATTGTTTACATTATCTGTGAAAACAGGATGCGTAGAGCCCAATATATTGCTTAGTACTATATCTCTTTTCTGGTAACTTGGTAGATTTCACAAAACTCTGGTTATTTGAAGTTTGTTCTGAAGTTGTTGGCTAGGCTAGCTCAGCTGATGAGGACAAGATATGTATATGCACCCATTAGTTATGTTCCTTTCTAGTACTACTAACTGCTAGTCATGAAAAAAGGAGCATGCTTTGTGAATAAAAAAAGAGAACTCTCCTCCAGATTAGGTAACGATTTCGGGCTTTTACTAGTACTCTTTTCTTTTCTCCAGACTCTATTAATTGCTGAATCATCTTTGAAAAAATGTAACACCCTATTTGCCTTATAATAAGACTATAGGGGCTAGAGAAGGAAGATAATTCTGAGTTGCATATCACATTACCACCTTTCTGAAAACAGAGGTTATTTTTTTCTTCCCTACTGCCATTTTTGTAAACTTACCTTAACTCAGTGACTCACAAATGGGGGAGATAGTGCTTCTCAGGGGACGTTTGGTGGTACCTGGGGTCGTTTTGTTTGTCATAACCTAGAAGAATGCAGTTGGCACCTCGAGAGAAGCAGGATGCTGCTGAACATCTTGCCATACACAGGAAGACCCCAGACGGAGAATTTTCTGGCCCAAGGTGTCCATGATGCCAAGGTTAAGAAACCCTGCCAATTTTATAACTAGCTAAGGAGAAGATAAAAGTATAAAGAGAATACTCATTTGGATTTGTGGAGACTACAACTTATTTTTTTTTTTCCTTTTAAGTAAGGAAGACACCATTTACCAAGCAGTAGACTGATGGCAGTACAAACCTAGCAGTGATGATTGTGGACCACTTCTGCGTAGCCCCAACCTGAACCTAAGTTTAAGTACAGTATATGTTTCTGGTTTGTTGAAGGTCCACTAGTGTTTGACCAAACCAGAAAGAAACCAAGATGGGAAATGTAGAACAAAAAAATGAGCATGGACTTGACATAATATCTTCCCACCCCAATCCACCCGTTTTTGTTTGTTAAAGCTGCTGGAATGCAATATACCAGCAAAGGGATGGCTTTTGAAAAGGGAATTTATTAAGTTGCAAGTTTACAGTTCTAAGGCTATAGAAATGTCCAAACTAAGGCATCCAGAGAGAGATACCTTAACTCCAAAGAAGTTACGCGAAGGCCTGTAAAGTTCGGGGTTTCTTTCCCAACTGGGAGGGCACATGAGGTCTGCTACCCTTCTCTAAAGGCTTCTTCCCCAGGGGCATCTCTAAAGGTTTCTGGCTCCGTGGACTCAAGCTTTTTCCAAAATGATTCCCTCTTAAAGGGCTCCAGTAAGCAACCCCACCTCGAATGGGTGGAGACGCATCTCCATGGGAACCACCTAATCAGCAGATCTCACCCACAGTTGGGTGGGTCACATCTCCATGGAAGCAACAAAAAAGATCGCACCTAGCAATATTGAATGAAGATGAAAGAACGTGGCTTTTTAGGGTACACAACAGTTTCAAACTGGCACAGCCCCTCAAAATATAACCCAAACAAAACTAGCCAGACAACACTGAGCAATAAAAGCAAGGTTGATGATTGTAACAATTTCTCATTGCATGAGCCATGGCTCAGATACTGGCCCCATTTCTTGAATTGTTTTGTCCAACTAACCTGAGAATCTTTGATGGGAGATTCAGTCCTTTGGCATAATACTGTCTGCCCAGATGTCTTTTTAGGTAGCCCTGACAGGGAAAACAAATTCAGCCAATATCAGATTTTAACGTTCCATCTGAATTAAATTGTGAGTGCAATTTCTTTCTCAAATGCTGACCAGAAGGACTACAGTCTGGGGAGGGCAGCTGTGAAGTGTGGCTCAGGTAGGGGAGGTGGGGGGTGTGGCTATAGACTGGGGGCAGGGTGGGACTGAGTGGGGCCGGGTGGAAGGAGTGAGGCAGGGGAGGACAAAGGCAAAAACTGAAAGTACCAGTGGGAGAAGATGATTTGAAGACAAGCTTTTGCAACTTCCCAGTTCTGCTGATGGCTCTGCTTGGATTCTTTTCACTCAGTAGAGTCTGTGCTGGTTTGAAAGGATGTATGGACCCTAGAAAAGTCAAGTTTTAATCAAAATTCCATTTTGTAAAATGGCAGAATAATCCCTATTCAATGCTGTATGTTTGAAACTGTAATCAGATCATCTCTCTGGATGATGTGATTTAATCAAGAGTGGTTGTTAAGCTGGATTGGGTGACGACACGTCTCCACCCATTTGGGTGAGTCTTGAGAAGTTTCTGGAGTCCTATAAAAGAGGAAACATTTGGAGAATGAAGGAGATTCTGAGAGAGAGAGTACAATACAGCCACGAGAAGCAGAGTCCACCATACGATGACCTTTGGAGATGAAGAAGGAAAATGCCTCCTGGGGAGCTTCATGAAACAGGAAGCCAGGAGAAAAATCTAGCAGATGACGCTGTGTTCGCCATGTGCCCTTCCAGATGAGAGAAGAACCCTGACTGTGCTCACTGTGTGCCTTTCCAGATGAGAGAGAAACCATAACTGTGTTCGCCATGTGCCTTCTCACATGAGAGAGAAACCCTGAATTTCATTGGCCTTCTTGAACCAAGGTATCTCCCTGGATACCTTTGATGGGACATTTCTATAGACTTGCTTTAATTGGGACATTTTCTCAGCCTTAGAACTGTAAACCAGCAACTTATTAAATTCCCCTATTTAAAAGCCATTCTGTTCTTGTATATTGCATTCTGGCAGCTAGCACACTAGAACAGGGGAAAAGTGCCCTTTTCTGGCACTTTTCCTCGTGGTCATGAAATAATCAGTCTTCATTTGACATGAGAATCTTGATGAAAGCAAGATGTTAAAAGTGATATGAAGCTGTGTGTTTCTCCAGCATGTGCACTGCACACCCTCCTGCCTTTTGGAGCCCTGGATTATTGGTTAGCCCTCACCCAGATGTCCATGGCAATGTCCAAATGTCCACAGCATTAAGTATGTTTACTTTAAAGTAGTGAACCCTTAAAAACATTTAGAAGAGAGAACATTTTATTCCAAGGAGCACATACAACATCTGTGTAGAAGAGTAAATGAAATGTACGCTGCATGTGCATGCTTTAACATTAAATTGTGTTCCAGATGTTAGTATTTAGGTAAAACTGAAGTAGAAGTGGGCTTCTCTCAGGAGGTGACTGACTATTGGCTGCACTGCTCCTTCTTGACCCCAAAGGATTCTGAGACTTGGAGAGACTGAGGGACCTCTGCCCTGCACATATTCCATGCAACCCCATAAAAAACTACAAACGTGAGAAAGGTGGCTTCCCACCTTGTAGTTCATGGATCTCATTTTATAGAAGGTGATATTGAGGTTCAGTGGAATGAATTATTGCCTGATTCACTTGTTCACACCCTCTTTTATTATCTTGGACAAGTTTCCTGCCCACCTGGCTCTTTGCCTTTCATTCCTACCCTCCCGCAGTCTCATTGCTCTCAGGCATTCAACTGGAGGGTCCTTCTGGTGCCCTTGGGTGCGGCTTCCTCAGGGTCAGCCCCTGGGAGGAGGTCCTTCCTGTCTGCACAGGCTGCTGGGGTTCTTTTCCTGGGTGGCCGCTATAGAATGGCACTATCGAGTTAATGACACTGGATTCTCTCCCCTCACGTTTTTTTTTTTTTTGGTAAATCTGACAATGGGTCCTGCTAGTTTGCCTTAATAAACCTGATATTTACTGTAGTGCTATTTGTATTCAGTAGATGAATGAAGTAAGGCTCTAATAGCTTGTGTACTTGTGAAAAGCATGTACTTGGTACAGCAATGAAAGGACAGTTCATGAGTCATGGATATCACCACACCTTAGGAACCCTTTAAGATGCATTTGATGCCAAGTGACTTCAGCCTAGAAAAGGCAATGACCCCTTGGGACGTGCTCTGAGCACTTCACTGTGTGTATTAAATGGCCTTATGCAATTAGACTTTGACAGTGGTGCAAAAATCCAGCTTTAAGTATTCTCTTTTTTTATTTATGATGTCATTTATTTTTATTTATGATATCCATGAATTTCAAGTTTAATTTGAAAATAATGTTACGGGTGTAGTTACCATAGGATCAATTATCCTTTATACATTACAAGCATAAAATTAACTTTATTCAGCTACCCTTTGGTTCTCAGAAATCATTCGTTTTGTTGAAGAGGGCAATTTGAGGCCTCACGTTATTAAAACTGTTGTTTTCAGACTGGCATGTGCTTGTTAAACAAGATGGTTAACTGCACGTGACCATAGCCTTTGCTTGTTTTTCAAATTCCAGTGTTTGCTGGTTTCCTAGACCCCCTACCTGGCCCCTCCATTGTGCAGCAAGCAGTGTGAGCAGGCTGCCCGAGGTGAGGGTCCCGCCTGAGCAGGGCAGGGCAGATCAGCACAGCTGGGCCAAACCTGAGGTCTTAGTGTGTTTTATGAAAACAGCTGCTGTGTTCTGTTCTGTGTTTGAGCTTGTCGTTTTCTGTGCTCTGAGTATAAGGATCTGGTCTTGTACTTCATTGGATCTTTCGTGGAACTAGCATATTGCCAGTGCTTGATAAACGTTTAATGCTTGGTGGTTTGCAAAATGATTCGTAAGAATGATTATCATTGTAGAACCTTAGTTGTATCACTGAAAGATACAACTGTGGCATCGTGCGTTTCGGTGTTTCCATGTTGTGTCCACTGTGTATCAGCTTTGCGCTCTCTTCTGTCCGGTGTGTCCTCTGATAGCCCTACCGCGGTGACCCTGTGAGTGGGGCTGTTTCTGCCGCCTGATCTTAGGAGAATGCTGACTTCCAGGGCTCCTTACCCATTGAGCCAGAGGCTGTGGGTCTGGGAGCCAGACTATTCCCGTCCTAAACTCCCCTAGGATGTTTTTAGTTGGAAGAAATTTGGAGGGCCTGGTGGTAACAGCCAGCCAATACTCAGTGTTTAACTTGTGTCTCATCCCAGCTGCCTTCTGTCACTCTTCCTGCAGAGTGAGTTTGCCTTGACCCGTTGTATCCTTAATGTTTATGGACTCATTTACAGAAATCTGAACTGTGTGTGTGTTTGTATTTTCAAAGGGCTACTTACTTTCCAAAATTAACTTAAAATCTAAATCAGACTATCCAGTAGAATTCTCAAGTAAAAAGTCCACAGATTTTTAAGGTATTGTGGAGATTAAAAAAAAAAATGAAGAGAAGGTATGTGAATATAAGTGTTCCAGATATAATCAAATTGTTGGAAGGAATTATCTTGGTTTGATTTATAATGAAGCTATAAATTGATTTATAGTTAAAATTTATAAGAAGTGATAAGCCAAGGAGGAAGTGTGGAAATTTGTTGAGTCGTAATGTTCTGGTTAGATTCGTGGGTAGAGTCGTCCCTGCTTATAATTTAGCATCCTGAGAGGAGGCTGGCATAGAGGAGAGGAGCCCTGACTTCTCCATAGCAATAACCATGGGGGCGGGGGTAGGCCGAGCCCCTTTGCTGGGGGCCTGCTGGCTGAGTGGCGGTGGTGGAGAGGACGCTCCCTGCCCTCTGCGGGACTCCCGCTCACAGGTGCATCCAGCCCGGGCCGAGTCCCTAGTCGTCCCGAGGCAGCAAGGCCCATCTAGGCCCTTGGTCAGTCTTTTAATGACGCTGATGATAACAGAGTTCTGTTTGAAAATCTTAGAGGCTGGCTATTAACTTTTCTTAGGATCATCTATGGGAAGATGCATTCTGTTTTAGGAAAATATTTAAGCGCTTTTATTAGGAATTCTGATTTCTTTAAAAAGCCACTTAAGTTTTTTTTTTTTTTTTTAACATATAGTGTCCATTGTATAGTCTGACTTCCTTTCGTGGCTGGTATCCTGAACTCTCTTCTACTTCACCTCCTTGTTTACTCTTTTTCAATTCTTTTAATTTGGTTTATGCCCCCAGTATTCTACTTGGATCATTCTTTTAGGAGATCGCCAGAATGTTCTAGTCAAATCACACGGCCTTTTCCGATGGCTTCCCATGCCTGGCATCAGATGCTATTGTCCGCCTCCAGCGTCTATTACACCACGTGGACCTGGCTTTCCCCACCCATCCAGTTGTCCTTTCCTCCCAGTCACTTCCTTTTCCGTCTTTTGCTTTTATATTCCCCAGTGTTCCCTTTTTCGGTCCTCCACCTCTCTGTGTACTCCTGTTTCTTCAGAGATTATTTATAGCCTCTACCTCTGACCCTAAGTCCCCACCCGTTGTATTCTGTCCGTGCTTGGGGCAGACAGCGCCCCTGAGATTCCCCGTCACAACCCCAGCCCCACCTGGGTTGAGCAGAACTCCACGCCGTGTTTCTTATACGGGCACTCCCTCCATCAGATTTCTGTCTGTGGTGAAATCATTTTTCTCTTCTCTAAAGCTGAACACCGTGGGGTCATTTCTGATGCCATTCTTCTCCTTTTCCTGTATCCGTATCTCTACAACACCTTCCAGCCTCGGGGTTCTTCATTGCCCCGTCTCTTGATTTCACCTGTCCTTTAATTTGCAACTGCCTTAAGCGTAAACCAGACCTGCCCTGGCTTTCCTTCTCAAATATGGCTACTGCTCAGTCTTATTTTGCTATTTTCCATCTGTTCTTTCCCGATGCCACCAGCACGCGGCACTTTAATTACAGTAATGAAACCATGACTATTACAATGATTGGCCTTTCCTGATTGATCTTTGATTTTGGAGAATCCTTTTTCCAATCAGTTCCCTTTCTCCATGTCCCTCCCATTCACGTCTTTGTCTGGAAAAGTCTTTGATTCAGCTCAGTTGTCCTCTACTCTGTGCGACTTCCCTCCACCAACCCAGGGAGAGTTTACGTGTTTCTATCTCTATTTTCCCATAGAATTTGATATGTATTTTATTACAGAACTTCATGCTTTTTGTTATAGTTAACTGTTGGTGTGACTGTCTCCTGTAGAGGGACAAGCTCTCTCTGAGTGGCTCCTCTGTGCGCGAGGACAGATGCAGAAAATTTGACTGTCCTCGTACACTTAGTATGAGGAGACAAATGTTTAAGCTGAATGTGATTGTACCCGACCGACTAGCCAGGCAGGAATTGTGATTTCCTTTCTCATTTTCCTCTCTCCTTCTGCTCATCTGAGTCTTCAGTCCAGCGGTTCCCTGCCCTGGGAGATCCCTCTACCACTTCACATTACCTCAGTCCTAACCATGCTCCAGTTCCGTTTCTTTCATGTGGTCCTGTGCCCATCTTTCCTTCCTCTCATGCTATCTAAATAGTTTTTCTAATAGCTTGGTGTAATTTAATTTTGTGCCCCTAATTTTATTGGACATTTTCGGCTGGAAATTTTTAAAAAATTCATACACCATTACCTAACAGTCTTCCTCTTTTTTTCTGAAGATCTAAGAGACCCTCAGAATTGAGATAATTTACTCAACCTGGGATTCTCTTGGCCCTCTTGCTGATGAAATGACCAGTTTGAGGCCCAAGAAGAAATTCAGTCTCTCTTTGTTTATCTAAAACTTCAAATAAGCATAAACACTGCAGTATAACCAGTATTTGGGTAAATGGATGAATCGATTGAGTATAGCAGCCTGTAGTTCTTTTCTGCAAATACCTTTCATGTTATTTGAAGAAAGCAATAAAGGTAAAACATAAATATTTGGAAGATTTTCTTTTTAGCTTTTGAATAACATATCAGTGTTTCTAGTCATTATTGACACTGAGTTCCAGAAATGGTTATAACCCTCTAATCAAGGCATGCAGATCTGGGGAGTTCATGCTTGGTTCAGTTGCTTTAGTTCTCAAGAATTTCTCTCTCTCGCTTTCTCTGCTTAAGTCTAAAACCAGTGGATCATATTATAAATTAGAATTGAGAACTCTCTGTTCTTTTTGTGCAGATATTTTCATCTCAATATTCATTCAGATTTGTGAGCCAGATCCATCCTAACAATCTGCAAACCTCTTAAAAGGGGAGAAATTGCATGACAAAGTGAGTCACGGTCTTTGTGATGTGATGTCTGCAGGGGTGGGTGGGAGAGATTGCTGAATGACCAGTCTCCTTCTCCTCCTTTCGGAGCTGAATCATTGTGCAAATAGAGAACAATTCATAGATTTTTTTCTGTGGTCATTACAGATAATAGAGGAAGAGAATAAAAGGGTCAGTACCTCCATTTAAGAAATTTCTTTTTGAAAGGCATCACTCAGGCAGTCTTTGTTTTGAATTGGAAATGGACTATTTTCTCTAATGTTTGCATACTTTTTATTCATTCTAAACTTTTTAGTGCTTAGAATACAGGTTCGTGACCAGAATTCCAGATGGACAATGTAACAGAAATTTGAACAGGATGAGAGATTCAAAAAATAATATAAACTCTGCCTAGAGGCTTTCCACGTTAAAGTCTCTTTTTCCACCCCTTTTGTTATTTCTCTCTGCTTTATTTAGGAAATATTTTTGGCATGATTTAGTATAAAACAATTCTTCTCTCATATTTAGGGGGTTCTTTCTGAAGAACTCAAAGATTTTTAAATGGCATGTAAAAATGAGAGCAGTTGTGATGTAATTAGGGGTGAATACTATATAACGGTGGAATGAACCTCGAAGACAGGGTCAGGAGGATTAAAATCCAGAGTAAAGTAGGGCATGCAGAAAGTACTAAGGGAATAATATATTAATAATATTAATAATATCAATATATATTATTAATATATTAATAATATATTAAAATATTAATAATATATAATTATAATTATAATGATAAAACTAAAAGTATGTTTTGAACGTAGGGTTAGAGCTTTCCCAGGGAAGTTTTGGATAAGCTCACTGTTTAAGGACTTGTGGTATAAGAGTAGGAAGCTACAGAAAACCAGCAGACACCGTCGGGTCTGTCGTCTTCTCACCTTTTTTACTGGGGCAAGTGCCGGCCGACCCATAATCCTTCGCGCGTCTGCGAGGGGAGGGGCGCAGGTCGGCTGGCCGAGGCGGAGCAGGGGGCCCCAGCCGAGGGGAGGGGCTCAGGTCCGGCAGGCCGAGGCGGAGCAGGGGGCCCCAGCCGTCCAGGCCGCCCATCCAGAGATGGCCGAATCCGACTCTTTCCTTGAAAACACGGCCTGGTTTTCGCATTCTCGCGTGTTGGTGCGTTGTCCTCGCCGCCCCGTCCCTCGGAGCGCGCGTGCCGTCCCTCTCCGCCATCTCCGCCCCGAGCCCGGCGGCTTCCACGGCCTCTGCCACCCTCCCGGCCTGGCCGCCCTCGCTGGGGCTGCCCTGGGTCCAGCACGGCCTGTCCGCGGCCTTCCAGCCAACCCCACCTCGTCCGCTGGCCGCTGTTCCTTGTCAGAGGGATGTTTCCCAGAGAGCAGCTCCGGTCCACGCTCGGCTCCTCAGGGGAGCCGCGCCTCGTGGTGTGTGTGTGTGGGGGGGAGCCGCGCCTCGTGGTCTCCTGGGCAGGGGCCGCGCCTCGTGGTCTCCTCGGGGGAGCCGCGCCTCCTGGTCTCCTCGGGGGAGCCGCGCCTCGTGGTCTCCTGAGGGGGAGCCGCGCCTCGTGGTCTCCTGGGCAGGGGCCGCGCCTCGTGGTCTCCTCGGGGGAGCCGCGCCTCGTGGTCTCCTGAGGGGGAGCCGCGCCTCGTGGTCTCCTGAGGGGGAGCCGCGCCTCGTGGTGTGTGGGGGGGCGGGGGGAGCCGCGCCTCGTGGTCTCCTGGGGGAGCCGCGCCTCGTGGTCTCCTGAGGGGGGAGCCGCGCCTCATGGTCTCCTCGGGGGAACCCCGCCTCGTGGTCTCCAGGCCCACCAGCCCAGCACCCCGACGCACGGCGCCTCCGGGGCTCTCCGGCGTGGCCACGGCGGAACGTTCTGGAAGTCGCAGACCATCAGGTGGCGGCCGCCGGGGACGTCAGGCGTCGGGTAAAGGTGTCTCGGGAGAGGAGCAGCGGGTAGTGGGTTCGCGGTACGGTTTTCTGGTAGAATCCCACGCGGTTTCACTACGCCAGGGTCTCGAGGGCGCCGAGAAGAGGAACTAGGCAAGGCAGTGATAGGATACGGGGAGAGAGGAGTAGCGCACACCGCGCTTGGGCTGTGCGTCCTGGTGGACGTTGGCCCGGGTCCCGCGCGGCGACTCTGCGGCAGGGCAGCGCCCGAGCCCGGTGCTGCAGCTGCCCGGCCCCCTCGCGAGCTCGCCCACGCCCCCGGCAGCTGCTGCGCGGCAGAGGCAGAGGGAAGCACTGCGAGTTGAAGTCGAAGGTGTTGACTGCGGCGCTTTCCCGAGAGCGTGCGCCCCCGCGCGCGGTGTTTTCCGTGGGGCAGCGGGCCTTAGTGCTGGCGTTTCCCCTGGTCCCAGCCGGTAGAGTCGCAGCCCCTGGTGTCCGTGGCTTGTATTGATGTTCTTTAACCTCTGGTTCTGCAGGCAGGAATTGTTATATCCAGGCTTCTCTCTCATTTTAAAACGTGTTCGTTAATGATCTACCATCTGTCATTTTTAATGAACTGGAAGAATTCTCTCATGCCTTCCCTCCATAAAGGTAAACATTTTCCTATACCTGAAGGTGTCAATATGGATTTGTTATCATGACCTGAAATAATTCTTAATAGATAGCTGACTCTCTTTTCTAACTACCACCAGAAAGAAATACTTGAGGTTATTATTCTAAATCAGTCATTGTTGCTAGCCCTTCCTCCCGACTTCTAACAGCAGTGTCGCTTACATCCCCATACAGCAGAGAATTCATTTAGTTACTTAAATAGATGTTTTGTGACTCAATTTTTTCATGAAAGTTACTCTGGGAAGTTACATTCCTCAGAGTTAAATATTCTCTGAGTGTTTTAATGAGATTAAAAAAAAACAAAACAGTTGGGGTATCTGTTCAGTTATACCTTCTTTGGATATTTTCCAGACTTAAAATTATTTTTGGCCAAGCTTAGTGATGTAGAACTGTAGCACTTTTAGGTTGTAGAATTCTTGGGACTCTTGGCCAGCCGGTGGCCCCCCTCCAGGGCTGGGTGCTTCTTACGGCCGCTGGCTGTTAGAACAAGTAGCTCTGCTCTCTGGATGGCTGGAGAGCAGGATCTTTCACAGCTTCTACTGGTGAAATAATATTTATGGGAGCCTGCCTCAAGGATATTGTTCTAGTTGAAAGTTGCCGGAATGCAGTATACCAGAAATGGAATGGCTTTTAGGGAATTTAATATGTTGCAAGTTTACAGTTTTAAGGCCATGAAAATGTCCAAATTAAAGCAGGGCTATAGAAATGTCCAAGCTAAGGCACCCAGGGAAAGTAAACTTATCATCCTTGGCTTAAGAATGCTGATGACCTTCAGGGTTTCTCTCTTAAGTGAAAAGGCACATGGTGAACATAGTGTCATCTGTTAGCTTTCTCTCCAGGCTTCTTGTTTCATGAAAAGTTACCACCCACAATTGGATGGGTCACATCTCCATGGAAACAGTAAAAAAGCTCCCACCCAGAAATATTGAGTGAGGATTAAAGGACATGGCTTTTATGGAGTCCATCACAGAATCAAACTGGCACAGATCTGTAGTGCACGTTTCCTCCACCTGGGGGATTAGAACTCGGGGTCCGTGAACAAGCGGCAGGTTTACATGATCCTCGGAAAATAGGTGCAGAATGTTGGGTGTCGTGGGGGTTTCTGAGGAGAGGGTGCACAGCACTTTACCGGATTCTCAAACCCCACCGTGGTCCAGGCCATGCTAGGGGCAGTGTCTCTAGATACACTAAAATGTGTTTTCTAATGACCTGACACATTTGGGTCACATCATGGCATACCTCTTCTGAGAGTGCAAATACAGAAACACCAAATAGTGTGTTTATGGTGAGTAATTTTGTTAGAAGTATCTCTGTGGAGCATGTTATATGTTAATTGTGTGAAGTGTTGCTGTGACATCTGTCTCATTCCACAGTGCCCGCTCTGAGATCCCTTCGTAGAGTTTCTAGTTGGTAAGTGGGTTAAGACTAGTTGTGTTTCTCCTTAGCAGTCAGCTCATTTTTACCTTGTGGTCCCTGAAAACCTTCTTATTGCTCTTGTCTGTTAGAAATACAAACTTGTGGACTGCTTCTAGTAAGTAAAATAATCTTACTCCTAGCTTCACTGATTTTCAACCCTTAATTCCTCTTTGTTCTTTTTAAAAGTCATTTAAAAACTTTTCTTCTTATTGTGCATATCTTTATGAGCCAACCTAAATATTTTTGGGGGAACCAGATAAATTATACCTCAGTAAAAAATATTCATTAATGTTTTATTTTAATCCCAAAGTATCTACTATATAGCTGTGCACATAGTGGGTTCTAGGGATTAGAAAGTAAAATAAGATAAGAATCCTTTCCCCTTGCAGGATAAGAAAGAAAAGTAAATACATAAAAGCCATAAATCTCTCTCTCTAAGCCAACTTGGCAGGTGAACTCACTGCCCTCCTCTCTGTGTGGGAAATGACTCCCAGTGGTGTAAATAACCGTGACAACGTGGGACAGAACTATTGGGGATGAGCCAGGACCTGGCATCATGGGATTGAGAAAGACTTCTTGACCAAAAGGGTAAGAGAGAAATGAGACAAAATAAAGTTTCAGTGGTTGAGAGATTTCAGACAGAGTCAGGAGGTTATCCTGGAGGTTATTCTTATGCATTATATAGATTTCCTTTTTTAGTTGTGCTGCATTGGAGTGACTGGAAGGAAGTACCTGAAACTCTTGAGCTCTATTCCAGTAACTTTGATTCTTGAAGACGATTGTGTAACATAAAGCTTTTATAGTGTGACCGTGTGATTGTGAAAAACGTGTCTGATGCTCCTTTTAACCAGGGAATGGACAGAAGAGTAAAAAATAAGGACAAAAGTAAATAACAGGTGGGGATAAGGGTTAAAATAAATTGGGTAGATTGAACTACAGTGGGTCATTGAGAGGGAGAGGTAAGGGATATGGGATGTATGAGTTTTTGGCTTTTTCTTTTCATTTCTTTTCTGGAGTGATGCAGATATTCTGCAAATGATCATGGTGTTTAATAAACAACTATATACTGGTATTGTGAGCCACTGATTGTATGCTTTGGATGGACTGTATGTGTGTGAAGATATCTCAATAAAAATATATTAAAAAATAAGGGCCATAGAGTGTTATGCCTTTGCTTGTGGTGTATCTCATGCCCCAGTGAGGTCATGCTGAATGGGACAGTCAGTTCTAAATGGGGAAGTCAGAAAGGTCTCCATTCAGGAGTGACCACTGAACTGGGTGTTAGAAGGCAAGGAGGTGTTTTTCAGGCAGGCAGGGTGGGTACGGGCATGAAGGCTAGGGAAACAGTGTGAGTAAAGGGCCCGAGGTGCCAAGCTCAGAGGGTGCTGGGAGAGGCGGGCACTTTGGTAGGGCTGCGAGGAGGTTGTGGTGAGGATGACAGCGTCCCGTGGGCTGGTGTTGGGTGTGACGGGCCTGGTAAGCCGTATTGAGGGATCTGGTCTCTGTCTGGGAGGCACTGGGGAGTCATCAAAGGGTTTAATTAGGAAATTAAGGTGATTAGATTTTAGGTTTTTTGAACGATCCCTCAGACAGGAGTGTGGGATGGATTGTGAGTGTGAGGCTGGGAGCAGGGAGGGCAGTTAGGGAGTTGTTGCAGTAGTCCAAGGAAGAGATGTCTGGAATCTGAAGTATGGATAGAGAAAAAGGGACGTACTTGAGAGAAACTAAGGGAAAAGATACTATGGGAGACATAAAAGGAGGAAGGTGACTCTTAGGACTTTGACTTGGGCATTCTTCCTTGGTGCGGTCCATTTAGGCGTGAAACTTAGGAGGATTTGTGGTAAGGTGCCTTGGACATCTTGAGTTTGATGTGGTCATGGAACCCTCAAGTGAGATGCTTTGGGCTGTCTGTCTCTGGAGCGCAGGAGAAGACTCTGTCTGGAGATACTGCTTGGGGAACAGTCACCTGGCAGGTAGTGTTTGAAGCCATGCTAAAGAACGAGATTGCTTTTGGGGAGAATTAAGTGAGACGTGGGCCAAACCCAGAGGCACAAACTAATGCTTAAAGGTCAGGACCTCAGACACTAGGGAAAATGTTCACAGGGGTAGGAAGAGGGCCAGGCTAGAGTGAAGTAAGAGATGCCAGGGGAGAAGAGGGTCTCCAGCAGGGAGTGCTCAGAGGCGGCGGATGGTGAAGTCATGAAGAGAGGTAGGAGTAGGGTCGGTTGAGTTGTTGGGTCATCAGCAGCCTGTGCTAGAAGGGGCCAAGGCAGTGATGTGGGGAGAAGCCCGGTGGCTTAGAGCAGGCATGCCCGTTGGGCACCCTCTGGAGGAGGGGGGTTCAGAAGCAGCGTCAGAGTGGAGAAGGATGTGAGTAGGAGAATCCTGGCTCCTGCACCTATTACCTCACCTCTCAGCGGCTGCTTCCTTATATATGAAAGGTTAATATTTTGAGGACTAAATCACAAGTGATAAATGTAAATCTCTTTAGACCTCCGCTTGGCATATAGTAAGTGATGTGCCAGAATTGAAGATTTAAGATGACACACTAGAATGGAAGGGTCTCTCATTTTGTCAAGTGAAAAAAGGAAATTACTGGATAATATTTAAAATGTTACCTGGTGTGTTAGTTGGAATTCTCCTGGGAAATAGGAACCAACAGGATACCTGTGTGTGTGTGTAAATACACGTTTTTGTGTGTGTGTATGTGGAGAGTTATTATAAGAAATTGGCTCACATGACTGTAGGAGATGACAAGTCCTTAGTCTGGATTCCCGGGAAAGGCTGGTTGGTTGGAAATCCCAACTAGAGCCAGTGTTGAAGTTGGGGCAGAAACCCAACTCTAACTCTCATGTCTCACTTTTAAGACCTCCAGTTGACCGGGTGAGGGGATTGCCACAGTGCTGAGGGCAGTCTTCTCTGTTGATTGTAGATGCAGTTAGCTGAGTGTAGATTCAAATCTCATCTATGAAATACCTCCATAGGAACAAGTAGGCCAGTGTTTGATTGAACAGTTGGATGCCATAGCCCAGCCAGGCTGACATATGAAACTAACCGTCACACCCAATTTATGAGAATATACAATGTCAGCTATATCCTTGCATAGTAAATAGGCAGACTAAGATATTAGAAAGGTGCATGCAGAGTGCTCACCAGTGCTTATAACTTTGGGGAGAGAAATGGGATTGGGAGAGAAAAGATGAAAAGAATCCTTGCTTCTTAACATATGGATTTGCAAATTTTTAAAATTGTGCCCGTGTGTTATTTGTGTAAAGCATTCTGAGAAGAATGAGTGGGGAGTACAAGTAGAGAGGCCCTGTTTTGGGAGAGCAGGGTGTGGGGTGGCCAGGAGAGCCCTGCTGGTGCTGGGCAGACGCCTCAGTCCCTCCTCGGCCGTGTGCTCCCAGGTCCTCGGGGCAGCCTTCCTCGTACCACCACAGCTGCTTAACCTTGTTTAGGGAACTGATACTTAATTAGTACCATTATATTCCGAAAGCAGAATATTACCTCTAATTCACCATACATTCTAAATGAAAGCACACTCAAATCTCAGCATAGTCCAGATAACCTGTCTTATTTTTCCAAGATGAGCGGCCCATCGTGGTGTTCTCTGGGAAGCTCCTATGCTGATGGAGCTGTGCTTGGAAAGAGACGGGAAGGGGCCTGGCCCCACACACAGGAGGTTGTATTGAGTGAATGGCGCCGGCAGACAGGAGGGAGGAGAGGTATGAGGGTGCAGGTGGCCTGTGCCTGCGGGCAGGTGTGCAGTGCCATGGCAGGTGCACCAGGGTCAGCCCGGTGTGCAGTCTCGGGAGCCCCGGCCCTGCTGGTGGTGGAGCGGGACTGGCCCCCTGAGGTCCCAGCGATAAGTTCTGGGTGACGCCTACAGGCATCCACAGGAGACTTGCCTCAGTGCCCAGAGGGGTGAACAGTCCTGTCTTAGTGGGACTGCTTTGTTCACTAAGACCCCAAAGGCCAGGGCCAGAGGTGACCCCGCCAGAGGTGACCCCTCCAGAGGCATGAGACTGGCTGTCGTTACCGTGAGATTAGCTTTGCTTTGGGTCCAGTTCACCACTGACCCTACATGGGCTCTTCCTTTCCTGACTGTTACGTGCTGGGGGAGTCTGGCTTCTTTCTCCCTTCCTTCCCCTGGGGTTTGTGGATTAGTTTTGTTTCTAAAGGCTTCTGACAGCAAGAATAACGATCCTATTCCAGAAGAATGGACATTATTAGGTTAAGTGAAAAAAGGATTCCTGAGAGGTTCCCAGTGGTGTTTTCCTGGGGAGCTGCTTCCGGCTGCTGCTGCCTGCAGTGGAACATGTGGTCACGGTGGTAAAGGGGCCCTGCTGGCCGTGGTCGCCGGCATTGCTCCAAAGCCTCCCCTGCTGTGAGCCGACACTCGCTCCGCCCTCGTTCCAGAGCTCAGTGGGCCCGTAGCTGAGGGTCTGGGCAGCAGTCATCCCGGCGGGCTGAGGCTTCAGCTTGAGCAGGCGGCACAGGGGCTGGGTTTTATTTTTGTCGTATTAGGGTCTGCAATTGGAAATGCCTGCTGTTTGTGACGTAGCATCACCATCCTGTCCTCTGAAGGAGAGTTTGACATCGATCAGAAGCAGGAATATCAGCACCGGTAGACACACTTAAGCTGCTCATTGTCTGAGCCTCCGGAGAGGTCCAAGATGAAAGAGTAGGAAGGGCAGGTGGATGGGTCAGAGACTGGCATGTGCAAGGGCAGTTCTTCCATGCACTGCGGATTGCCCTTGCCTGCCGCCTGGACAGCTGGATTTTCTGGCTAGGTCTGTCTGTTCACATTTGTGTCAGGGTCAAGATGCCTCCCTGTGCAGAAGCTGAACAGTTGTCCCAGAATCCCATCAAGTACACAGAGAGCTCAAGTATGCAAGTTTTGTAGCAAGATGACATCCAAGTGACGGGGTCTCCTTGGTGGTATATTTGCTATAAAAAGAGAAAACAGATTTTCCATCAAATGTGAGCTTAGCTTGGCTAGCACAGTGAGGGTAGAGGTGGTTTTAGGCTCAGAAACATTGAGGAACTCACGTCTGTGATAACTGACTTTTTTCTTTGAAGAGAGAACTGCAGCTGGAGGCTGGGCAGCTTGTGGAGAGCGGTGAGAGTTTATATACTGCCAGTGAGTGGGAGAGGAGAGTGGAGGGGTGTGTGCCCACAGAGGCTGTCCACTAGCTGACGGCTGGTTCAAGGCTGGAGACAGGTGTGGGTGATTGCTGCACCTCCGGTGTGTAGGTTCAGCACAGGTGCAGGCGTGGAGAAACCACCTGGCCGTGTTCCTCCACAGTCGGGGCTTGAGATTAGAGGTGCTAGATAGGAAAAAAAGGGGGATTGAGTGATGCTGGCCTAAAGTTTCCGTTATAAGGAAGTGAACTGAAGGGGCTGAGGACTGGTAGACAATGATGATTCAGGATCACTTACGTCAGTGAGACAAAAAACCAGCAGAGGAAGATGAGGTTTATCATATGGGCGTTGAAGGTAAATCAGATCTGAATAGTGGCGTGGCTGATAGAGTTGCTGGATTTGAGTTAAGTCCAGGCCCTTTGGGGCTGGTGTGAGGGTCTTGTACGTGAACACTGAAATCTTTCCAGGTGATGACAAGTCAAATCCAAGATTTCACAGAGTGACTGATTATTCAGAGAGGGACATCAGCAGGGTGGAAGAATGGGCCTCCTGTCCACACAGCATGAACCTTGACTCTAGTTTGCTTGTAAGGAAGTCAGAGTTGTAGAAGCTGGAGCAGGAGTCACGAAAAGCCTTCAGCTGCTGGAGGGAGAGACCTGGCCCCAGCTGAAGATGGCCATGATGGGTGTGCTTGATGAGCCCCTGATGGGTGGCCCCGTGGTGGCCAGCAGCCCTGAGCATCTCACTGTTCTGCAAGGGGAAGGAGTCGGTCCACGGTAAGTGAGACAGCTTTTGGTAGGGAGCGTGTTTTCCGTTGTCTGTTTTTAGAAATATGGATGTTGGAATAGGTGATGTATAAAGTGTTTCCACTTTTGAGAGTTCTTTCCATGAATCTGAAAAAAAATGCAAATTAGGAGCTGAATCCCTTGTATTACCCAGCTGGAAGAATATCCTGAATCATCTTTTCCTCATTTGAAAAACCGTCATTCCTTTAGAATATAAAAGCTTAGAAGAGAAACATAGAAGAATGCTTTAGAAATTCTTGGGAAAAATAGATAACTGTAGTAAATGGTATGAATTGAGAAACCTGTGTCTGGTCTTAGAACAATTTGCTTAAGAGGGTCATAATTAACATTTGTTAAAAAAAGTTAATTATGCCAAATGCTAACTTTTATAAAGCATATAAAACAGTCACATGGTTACAGGAAATTACTTTTCTGCCAAAAAAATACCAATGCTATATATTCTTTACAGATTTCATAAACAGGGCAACAAGTCTTTCTCCAAGGAGACCAGAAGACCCACTGCTCTTGCCTTGGCGGCGTTTGGGAAGTAGCCACTCCCGACATCTCTGTGCTCAGGAAAGGCAGGCCCTGGAACTTGGCAGTGGGCTGAGGGCAGGGTGGCACTGCTCAGTTGGTGCCCAGAGCTTTGACTCTGCAGGCCATGTAGTTCACAGTGTTTGTTCCGTGCCCAGTGCAGCCTCAAGGCAGCTGTCTGAGGTGGCAGGGTAAAGTTGGGGCCCCCATACCTTCAAGCTTCAGGTCGGGTGTCCGGGGGCCGCAGGGCCCCAGGCAGAGCAGGCTCATGGGTCTGTGTTGTGGAGGTGCCAGGAGGGCTGGGTCAGGGATGGAAGCTCCTCTTGTCATCAGAGATCACAAGACAATCCCTGGGGCAGGAGATTTCAATTCAGAGCCTCCCAAATAGAATCATGTCCTGTGCCTAAGGCCTTTCCTTATCCCTCCAGAAATAATGCATAGGCAGTGGTGGGTGCCTTCATAGATATCTGAAAGTTTTTCCTCTTAGGTGGGTGTCTCTACATTTAGTCAAGGGAGCAGACGGGATAAGAGAGGTAGAAGTAAAAGAGGGAAAAGAAGAGAAAAAAAGCAAGGACAAGGAAGAGAAGATTTTGGTTGGCTTTCGTATTCACAATTCTTGGGAAGATGGTGGAGTAGAGGCCCCAAGACTTAAACTCCTCTAAAAACAACTAGTAGACAGGCAGAAACTGTCTCAAACAGCTGTTTGGGGCCTCTGCAGCTAGGGGAGCAATGTACAGCTTCCAGGGACGAGTGGGACAAAGAGACTGAGGAGCTCCCTGGTGGCAGCGAGTGTCCATCCCCCACCCTCAAGGTGACCCACCTCGGGCCAGCCCTGGCTGGCCGCTGCGGACGAGAGGGTGTGAAAGTCCTCAACCCCAGGAATGGGATCGAGGTACACGGCCGAGGACTGATCACAGCAATCGATCGGCAAATCTAGGTCACTGTCCCGGCTCTGAATGCTGTTGTGGCTTGTGCCCGACAGGGACCACTGCGACCACTGCTTTACCTCCAGCCCTGCCCTGGCTGGGCAGAGCCCCGTAAGTTTAAAGACACACTGCCTCTGGGGCCTTCAGGGGCGCTTACTGAAGGGTGTCATCACAGGGAGGTTGGGGTGGTGCAGCCTTGGGGAGCTGACAGAAAACCTTTTGATGCCTTAGGGGCACTCTCCCCTGGGCCCGTTGGAAGTGTCCTGCACCTCTTCATGTTTGGGCAGGGAAATACCGACTGGGCAGGGCCTTTGCAGGGTGACCGTCCTGCTAGAATTTGTCCTCCAGGCAAGGGCAGCCAGAAACAATGACAGGAGTTAAGAAAACAATAACAAACTGTAGAAGCAAAACAAAACAGATCAAGATTCCCGGAGAAGGAACAAAGGAAAGGAAGCTTTCTCCTGGAGGTGAAACAATTGTCTTAAACATTCTACCACAAAAGGCAAGAGACAGATGAAGAAGAGCTGGAAAAGTCTACTCAATTAAATGCAGCCTACCCTATAAGGGTCTAGAATAAGTTGAATCAAGCATCAAAGAAAAGCTGTAACACAAAGCTAATCAAAAAAACACAAGGTGAGAGAAAATAAACTGACAGTAAACTCATTGATATTATCAGATGCCTAGACACCAGCAAAAAATTACAAGTCATACTGAGAAAGAGGAAGATATGGCCCAGTTAGAGGGACAAATTAAAAGGTTATAGGAGACAGATTCTGAAACAGGTAAGCTAGTCAGAGATGTTCAGCCGATTCTCCTAAATGAATTCAAGGAGATGAAAGAAAATATGCTAAAGAGATAAAGGACGTTAAGAGAGCATAAAGGAGAATTTGAAAGTATGAAAAGAAGCATAACAGAAATCATTGGAATGAAAGGCACAATAGATGAGGTTAGAAATATGTTATAGGCATACCACAGCAGATTTGAGCAGGCAGAAGAATCAGTGAACTGGAAGACAGGACATTCAAAATCTTCAGATAGAAGAACACATGGAGAAAAGAATAAGAAAAATGAGCAGGGTCTCAGGGAATTTAATGACAGCATGAAGCACACAAACATGTACCATGGGTGTCCCAGATGGAGAAGAAAAGGGAAAAGGAGCAGAAAAAATATTTGAGAAAATAACAGCCAAAATTTTCCCAACTCTTATGGAAGTCCAAAATTTACATGTTCAAGAAGTACAACATACTCCAAATAGCGTAAATCTTAGTAGACCTACTCTGAGACACATACTAATCAGAATGTCAACTGTGAACCATAGAGAATCATGAAACAGCAAGAGAAAGACCGTTTGTCACATACAAGGGATCTGCAATTAAGACCAAGTGCCAATTTCCCATTAGAAACCACAGAGGCAAGAAGGCAGTGGTGTGATATATTTAAGGTACTGAAAAAGAAAAACTGCGAGACAAGATTTCTTTATCTGGTTATCTGGCAAAACTGTCCTTCAAAAAATGAGGGAGAGTAAACTTTTCACCAGTAACAGAAACTGAGAGAATTCATCAACAAGTGACCTGCCCTACAAGAATTGCTAAAGTGAGCTCAGCAAGCTAAAAGGAAAAGACAGGAGAAGAGGGACTTAGAGGAGAGTAGAAATGAAGATTATCAGTAAGGGGAACTGAACGGGTGAAAAGAGACACACAAATAAGATAGCATATAAAAACCAAGGCGTGTTCAAAATGCCTGAATAACTAGTAGAATGGGGGTGTTGGCAGTCTCTTCAGAGCGTGGCTCCAAATCTGACAAGGAGAAAGGAGCAAAAGGAAACAGAGTGACTTGTTTTTGTGGTCCAGGGGAAGGAAATACATTCAATAGTTCTGATTTCAGGTTCCTTTTTGGGGGATGGAAGTGTAAATAGTGGAGCCAGAAGCTATTTGCTTTATTACGTGTGTACTTACTTTTATAGAATTTTAAAAATATTTTTAACTGTAGTAATTAACTATTTGTCTTTTTATTCCTTTTTACGACTAGGAGTAAAAAGACATATAGTATATAAGAAGACTGTCTTTGGAAAGAGAACTTCCTTTTGGTATTTTCATCTATCTCCCCATATGTAACTACTTAGAACAAAGCACAATTTTAGCTTTATTTCAGCTGTTACTTGCTGAAGGACACTGAGTAAGTGGGAGAGTGATGGGCTTCGGAGGGACATGTGGCTCTGTGCATGCGGCAGTGGAGTAGTGCTGCTTGTCTCCGACTTTTCTCCCCTTGGGCAAAGCAGTTTACCGATGTGAGACTCGGCTGACGTACCTTTAACTGAAAAGCCTGCATTAGATTATTTATTTCTAAGGGTTGAGCTCTAAGAATTTTTGGGCAATGCTAATTTATCATCAGAAATAGGCTTGCCCAAAGGAAAAGTATAAGTCCAGAGAAGAGGGTGCTTCATGGACACGGTCAGAGACTGTATTTAGTAAGCCCTTAATCATTTTTTAGACTTTTTTTGAGCTTTTAGAAAATTATTTCATAGATATATATTTTATGAGGAGATAAAGGTCAGTTACGAGTATCTTTTTCATAGAGACATATATATTTTCCAGAAAGCTGTTGGTCAGTTAAGTGTACCTTTTTCTCATCTTCTTTATGAACAGATTATGCATAAAAATCCTTTTGCAGCGCAAACTTTTGCCTGTGCAGACCTCTTTCATTCAGGAACAGCCTAATGTCCCCGATCTTCCTGCCATCTGCAGGGCAGGTGCCCCTCAGAAGAGACACAATTGGACCCAAAATGCCACTTGAATGAGGGTGATGTTAAAGACACAAAAAGCAAAGATGTTTTTTTTTATTGTCTTCAACATAGATTCTCAGAGATTTGATGGCTGGCAAGCCCCAGCCTTTTTTGCAGCAAATAAAAAGTTTTTTTGCTAGAACCCCCTTTTCTTTATTAGACCAGGTCCCAACGGTTATTTTGTTTAAAAAGCTTGGTCCATGATCAGCTTCTCCTCCTGTCTCCTGCTGCTTACCCTTCACTTTGCTTTAAAGGCTTTTCCCCCCACCCCTCAATTCCAAAGGAAACTTGTGAGTGGTAATGGATTGATGCTCTTAAAGGAAATTGGACTTCTTAGGTAGAAGATGTGTTGATGTTTAAGTTGTTAACATTGACGTGATTATCTTTAGAGCATGACCCTATTAACTTGATTATTGAGCCATTGTTTACTGTCATCGTTTGTCACAGAGGAGGTCGGAGCAGAATGAGAGGACATGTGACACCGACAGAATGACTCTCATCTTTCAACGACATAGCTGTTGTCATTTGTTCTGTTTCCAGGCTAGATGACACAAAATGCTTCTAACTTCAACACCGGAAAAAGTATTTCCAAAGCAACATTGAAAATCTGTGGAATCGCACAGAGCAAAAATGAGCTCACATCAACTTCAGAAGTGGAACAGGCGTCCAGAGGCCCCTCATTCTTGGTCCTTCCAAGAGTTAATTTGACTGTATTTCCTCCCTGGCTGAGAATACTTTCTCGCAGCCCCACAATGACCTGTTTAGTTGGCAGTGGAAAATTATGCCATTCACCTTAATAAGCCCTTAGTCTTTAAATAGGAAGACATGTGAGGCCACAGTCCTCTATCCAAAATGTGGCTCTAAGGGAATGGGAGACTTGAAGGAGAAAACGTTGTTATCAGAGTTGAAGTGTAGAGGAAGAAGACAGCAGGAACTGCCTTTCTAGATAAGGCTAATATTGAGTTCTTAAATAGAATGTATTGAGCAGCTGTTTTTGAAATTAGAGGAAAATGCAAAACCATAATCAAGGGGCTCTTCTTCTTGGGCCTAGTCTTGGCCTCAGCTCCTCTGTTGCTTTTCTTTAGTCTCACTCCTCTGGTGAGGTCCTTCTCACAGCTTCATCTTTTGCATCTGTGCAGGTAACAGATAGACCTGGGTTTATGTCTCAGCTCTGCCCTCTAGATCTTAGGTAAGACCTAGAGTCTTGGGTAAGTTACTTCCCTTCTTTAAATACCGTTTTCTGGTATTTACTAGTTGGGGATACTAAACTAATAGTTAAGATTGTTGTGGATATTAACATAATGACCCAGAAGGTGCATTTGTATAATACTGTTGAATAGTAAGCATTTAGTGATGTTAGCTATTGTTATTGTTATTCCCAAATATCCCTTTTTCAATCTTGTATCTCATCTCCAGTACTTTAATTAACTGTTTCTGTATAGCAAACACCTCAAAGCTTAATGCCTTAAAATAACAACAGTTTCATTATTTCTCATGATTCTGTGGATTGACTGGGTCTTAGCTGTTATGCTGCTAGTATTATTTGGGATATCTCAAGCAGCTGCAGTCAAATAGTGCCTGCGACAGGAATATCTAAGATGGTGTGCTGCTTTGGAGCTGCCCTGTACCCCAGAAAAGGCCGTATTCTCTTCATCCATTCCTGTGTGGGCAGACCTGTTGTGGGTGGGACTTTTTGGTGAGGTTATTTCCATGGAGATGTGACCCAGTCCATTTAAGGTGGGTCTCAGTCCTTTGCTGGAGTCGCTTATGGGAATAAAAGACAGGAAAAGCCAAGAGAGAAAAAAACTACCCACAGAGTGCTCAAAGAGAAGCAACCTGAGAGAGACTAGCCTGGGGATGCTGAGAGAGGGTCTGCAGATGCTCAGAGAGAAAGCCACAGGAATCAGAAGCTGAAAGCAGTTGAACCCGGGAGCTAAGGACCAGCAGATGCAGGCCATGTGCCTTCTCACATGACAGAGTGTTCCAAACGCTGGTGCCCTTTCTTCAGAGTCCAGGTATCGTCATGCTGATGCCTTAATTGGGAGATTTTTATAGCCTAAGAACTGTAAATTGTAAGTAAATAAATTCCCATTGAAAAAGCGAACACGTTTCTGGTATATTGCATTCTGGCAGCTTCTGCAAACTGAAACAGGTGGCTTTACTCACATGTCTGGTACCTCATGGGAACCACCAGAAGCCCAAGGACCTCTATGGGTGGTCTCTCCAGGAGGCTAGCTTGGGCTTCTTTACATAGGGGCTGTATCTCAAGAGCAAGGGTTCCAAGAAGACAGGCTCCACTATGCAGGCATTTATAAGGCTTCTCTGCATACAGCCTGCATGCTCATGTCCTGTTGTCTAAATCCAGTTGATGTGGCTAAGACCAGAGCCAGCATAGGAGGGGCCATGCAAGACATGAATAGCAGGAGGTGGTTCATTGGTGACCACCAAAAAAACAGTCTCAATGTCCAGTTTTGAAATTGCTGTTGTCCACCAGTCATGAAGGTGGAGTGAGGTGCTTCAGGGCTCTGTCCCCTCATAGAAACTGTGGACAGCCAGGTAGAACTGGCAGAAACATCTTTCTAAAATCTCCGATAAATAGTTCAGGCGTTTTCCTTCTTCACCTCCAAAGGTTGCTGGCTCATGGACTCTCTGCTTCGTGGTGCTGCAGCATTCTCTGCTCTCTCTGAATCTCAAATCTGTTCTCTAATTTTTTTTAAAGTATATTTTATTTATATGTTTTTTTTTTTTTTTTTTTACATGGGCAGGCACCGGGAATCGAACCTGGGTCCTCTGGCATGGCAGGCAAGCATTCTTACCTGCTGAGCCACCGTGGCCCGCCTGTGTCTCTAATTTTGTACTTCATTTGTATTGCTACTGAAAGGTTTAAGGTTTCTGATGTTGTTATGAAATTAATGTATTTTGTATATGGGAAAAACATGTCTTTTTTAGGGGCCAGAGGGTGGAATGTGCTGATTTGAAAGGTAATATGCTCCCTAAGAAAAGCCATGTTTTGATATAAATCCCATTTCATAAAGGTAGAATAATCCCTATTCAGTACTGTATATTTGAAACTGTAATGAGATCATCTCCCTGGTTGATGTGATTTAGTCAAGAATGGTTGTTAAACTGGATTAGGGGATGACATGTCTCCACCCATTTGAGTGGGTCTTGATTGGTTTACTGGAATCTTATAAAAGAGGAAACGTTCTGTAAAGAGAGATTCAGAGAGAGCAACACTATGAAGCAGAGAGTCCACCAGCCAGTGACCTTTGGAGATAAAGAAGGAAAACGCCTCCCGGGGAGCTTCATGAAACTGGAAGCCAGGAGAGGAAGCTAGCAGATGATGCCGTATTTGCCATGTGCCCTTCCAGCTGAGAGAGAAGCCCTGACTGTGTTCACCATGTGCCTTCTCATTTGAGAGAGAAACCCTGAACTTCATCGGCCTTCTTGAACCAAGGTATCTTTCCCTGGATGCTTTTGATTGGACATTTCTATAGACTTGCTTTAATTGGGACATTTTCTTGGCCTTAGAAATGTAAAGTAGCAACTCATTAAACTCCCCCTTTAAAAAGCCATTCCATTCTTGGTATATTGCATTCCAGCAGCTAGCAAACTAGAACAGATTTGAGATTCAGAGAGAGCAGAGAATGCTGCAGCACCACGAAGCAGAGAGTCCATGAGCCAGCAACCTTTGGAGGTGAAGAAGGAAAACGCCTCCCAGGGAGCTTCATGAAACCAGAAGCCAGGAGAAGAAGCTAGCAGATGACGCCATGTTTGAAGCCCTGACTATGTTCGCCATGTGCCTTCTCACTTGAGAGAGAAACCCTGAACTTCATTGGCCTTCTTGAACCAAGGTATCTTGCCCTGGATGTATATTTCTATAGACTTGTTTTAATTGGGACGTTTTCTCGGCCTTAGAACTGTAAACTAGCAACTCATTAAATTCCCCTTTTTAAAAGCCAAAAAAAAAAAAAACATTCAAAGAAAGTAGAAATGATGGACCAGGCAAAGGAGAATATTAAAGCAATAGAAACACCAATGAGGGTGATCAAACCTGGGACATTCCAGAGGAAGCCTTGGAAAAGGGGTCCTAAATATGCTCATGTAGCTGAAGGAAAACATGGACAAAGAACTAAAGGAAATGAAAACAAAACAAAACAAAACCCAGTAGTGAACACAAAGAAAATATCAGTAGAGAGATGGGAACTATGAAAAGAAACCAAACAGAACTGAAGACCATAGTAACAGAAATGAACAATTCCCTAGAGAGGTTCAACAGCAGATTGACCATTTGGAGCTGGCAGAAGTAAGAATAAATGAACTTCAAGATAAGACATTGATCCAGTCTGCGGAGCAGAAAGAGGAAAAACGGAGACCCCTTCGAGCTCACCAATATATACATTGTGGGGGTCCTAGATGGAGAGAGAGAGAGAGAGAGAGAGAGAGAGAGAGAGAGAAGGGAGTAGAAAGAATAATCAAACAAATACTGGTGGGCAAATTCCCAAGTTTAACAGAAGACATGAATGTCCACAGTCAAGATGCTCAGCAAACTCCAAACAGGAGAAAGCCAAATCGACTCACATCTCAAGATAGTATAATCAAACTGTTGAATCCAAAGATCAAGAAGCAATTGCTCCCATACGAAGGGAGTCTCAATAAGTTTAAGTGCCGATTCTCATAAGAAACCATGGAGGCAAGAAGCCAGTGAGAAAACATTTAAAGTGTTGAAAGCAAAAAACTGCCAACCAAGAATTCTGTATCTGGTAAAACTGTCTTTCAATAGTGAGGGAGAAATTAAGACAGCCTCAGATGAACAAAAGCTGAGGACTTCATCAACACTAGACTAACACTAGATTGGCCCTACAAGAAAGGCTGAAGTGAGTTTTCTACATTGAAAGGAAAGGACACTAGGCTGTTTAATTGAAGCCACATAAAAAAATAAAGATCTCCCATTAAGATAATGGCATGGGTATATATAAATGCCAGCACCACTTTATTTAACTCCACTTTTTACTTCCTACAGGATCCAAAAGGTAAATGCATTAGATGTAATGGTAAATGAATGGTTTGGGGCTCATATGTATAAATATGTCATTTGTGGCAAGAACTACATCAAGGTGAGGGTATGGGGGGGGTGTAGGGACATAGATGATGTATGTTGTTGAAGTTAAGTTGGTATCAAAGCAAACAAGATTGTTAGAGATTTAGCATGTTAAATTTAAGACCCGTGGTAACCACAAGGAAAATATCAGAGAATATGTAACCTCATAGAGACAGAAAGTAGAGTATAGGTTACCAAAGGTAGAGGAGCCAGGGGCAATGGGGAGTTAACACAACATTAGTATATGGTTCTGTTTGGGTTGAATGGAAGGTTCTGGTAGTGGATGACGGTGAAGGTATTCTAAATGGGATGCTTAGAATTAGCTGTGATGGGAAGATTTATGTTGTATATATGTTTATATAATTAAAAATAAAGACTAAATGATAATTAAATGCAATACATAATACTGGATGAGACCTAAGGATAGATGAGAAGAGGCTTAAAAGGACGTTATTGGGACATAAAAAATTGGAATGTAGATGTAAGCCTTATATTAATTTCTTGAACTTGATAACTGCACTTAAGGTAACTACATAAGTGAATATCTTGTTCATAGGAAATGGTCATGGAATCACTATGTGCTGGGAGTATGATGTATGGAACCTGCTTTCGGCTGTTGAGAGAGTAGATAGATAGGTGGACAAACAGAAAGGATGATATGGCAAAGGTGACAAAATGTTAAAATTTGGGGATCTGAGTTATCTGGGATGGAGTATGTTGGAGTTCTCACCGTGTGGTTTCTATTATTTTTGCAACTGTCCTGCAAGTTTGAAATTATCCCCATCCCCCAAATTTAAATCCCTCCTATCTGGAAAACATCTTCAACTGAATGTCCTAATATAGCTCAATCCTGACAAACTTCACTTCCCTTCAAAAAACAACTCACTGTTCTCTTTAGTGAGCATGGAGTTGTGCAAGGTGCTAGGTCATAAACAGAACAGCCCATTTTATCAACTTTCCCTCCAAATTATTCCAGATCAGTTTTTATATTTCCAAGTTGGAAATCTAAACACAGTTTTTTTCACCTTATCATTTATAACTCAGATCCACAACTCTACAAGCCCTGGTATTTTTCCTTCATTCTCTCCCCTCACTGCCCCCATCACAGCCCACACCCTAATCTTACACACAGATTCTGGCAATAATCTTCAGTTAGATACTAACACTTTCAATCTGACCCATTTCTTACATGCTTATATTTTGGGTTGCATTCAACCTATTCTTTCTGTTTGTGTTTCTGAGGTCCTGAATTATCTGACTCTACTCCATTTATACAACTCTATTTTTCACTATTGTATGTCATTCACCACCCAGAATCCGGGAGTGAGGAGAGGAGATACTAAAAAGGAGTTTGCCCATCTAGGTAATAAACGTATTAGAACAGAGAGGGGAGTAGAGGAGGGAATATGCTTGGAGACTAAAAACCTTTTATACAAAATTGAAAGAGGAATAATTTCTGTTGTTTCTATTTTTGAGAATTAAGGAGGAGAAAAAAGGGGACTAGGAATTAGATCCCTTTCACAGAATTCCCTAGTTTTAAAAAAATCTCAGAACTGCTCTTTGCCACTGCAGTACTGTGCCCCAGTTGGCTTTGTGTCCGTGCCACACAGTCTGCTTTTGCTGTAGCGTTGTTAAATGGAATGGTTAGGTCTGTTCCATGTAATTGGGTGAAGAATGTAAGCAAATCTTAGCTGAATTCTTACCTTTCATAAAATAAAATGGCCATCAACATTATTAGCTAGAATAATGCAAGATGTGAAACCCAGTTTTGTGCATTATCTTCACATTAAGGAACATTTTTAAGCGCTCATTATATGTGCTCTGGATGCTGAGGCTCTAAGCGGGATGATGGAAGGCTTAGCTAGTTAAGTGAGCTTGATGGAGCATATCAAATATATTGGGAACAGAAGAAAAGAATGTCATTGTATCTTTTCTCTTTGGATCTATAAGCTTTTGTGATCAGATATGATTTTCGAAATAGCTCATTGAAAGAACCGATTTTTCTTGACACGAGGTACAATATTTTAAAGTGGAGCTAGAAAGGCATTAGCCTAAGGAAGTTGAGCAAGCATATTCAGTTATTGTCTGGCATTATTTCGGTGGCTGTTCATTCCTATTTTAAAGGCAGAGTATTTTTTAAATGCGGTTTTATTGAGCTGTATTCACACGCCATACAGACCATCTGAACTCTGCAGTCACTGGCTCACAGTATCATCATATAGTTGTGCATACAACCCCATGATCAATTTTAGCATATTTTCATTA
This sequence comes from Tamandua tetradactyla, assembly GCF_023851605.1. Lineage (NCBI taxonomy): Eukaryota > Metazoa > Chordata > Mammalia > Pilosa > Myrmecophagidae > Tamandua > Tamandua tetradactyla. The sequence continues at coordinate 45,886,886 of NC_135348.1, read as the reverse complement.
CTCCAGAAATAAAAAAGGAAACCTAACCTCCCATACCACTTATTCTCCTATATTATTGACCCATAAAATTGGTGTAGTACTTTGTTACTGTTGATGAAAGAGTATTGAAATATATAGGCCACAGTTTGCAATAGGTACATTTTCCCCCCATACCCCTCTCTATTCTTAACTTCTTATAGCAGGGTAATACATTTGTGGTAGTTCATGAAGGAGCTTTTTTATGTCTATACAGTGAATTACAGGCACTGTCCACCACAAGATTCACTGCGTTATACATTCCTATGTTTGAACCTCCAACTTTCCTTTTGGTGATGTGCAGGACTCCAGACCTCCCCTTCGCGCCACACACACGCCAGTCAGCACTGTTAAGTATCTCACAGTGATGTGCTCCTGTCACCTCTGTCCAGTTTCCAAACGTTTAGGTTCAGCCAAAGGCAGAGTATTTTTGAACCCAGTGATAGTATTTAACCTCAGTAGTCAAGATTGCATGAGGGGAAAATGGCAAACATTATTTTGGAGAAGAAACTCCCTGCCCCACTGGCTTCCCACAACGGATTCAGGTATACTTTAAAGACCTCACCCAGGACCAGGCCATCTGGCTTTACTAACTTGCATTTCGAGGTGGCTGCATCCTCGAGGGCAGAGCCAGGATTCTGTTTTACTCTGACCCTGTTTTATTCCCTTAAGTTTGCAGCACAGCTGAAGAAGGGGCCTTGCTTCTTACTGGATATTTTCAGGCAAGGGAGTTGTTTCCAACTTCCTACTGAATCCACCCAGCGTATGTCATGCTGGATGCAGGGAACAATTTTCCTTGCTTGGGCCTCCTCAGCGGTCTTGGAGACGGGCCTGGGCACTGGGCTGGGACGTGGTTTCCAGATTGGAGGCCCCAGCCCTGCTCCTCATTGATTGGGAGACGTGCTGCCTGGGGCACTTTCTTGAGAGTCAAATAAACTCTCCTGTCTTAAGACTGCTTTGAAAGGTCTTTTCCTAATGATTTTACCACTCAGTTAAAACTCCTGTGTGGGAGAGTGTAGTTAAATAACTGGAACTTTTGGCAGCTTCCCGTCCCCAGCCTGCGGCCCCTTTCCCCAGAGCTCCTCCTTCCCTAGCACACACACTGCTCTGTTTTCTGTTCTGGAGCTGCCTGAATTGTGTGATTTTTGTAGATGAATGTGAACTCTTCAATCCAGAAGGAGGTGCCAGGGACAAATGGCCCAGCTCATTGGCAAGCTCTTCTGGGGGTGGCGGCTGCGGGGCTGCTTGCGTTACCCCCAGGGGCCCTTCGCATGGAGAGGAGCCTCAGGCGCTCACCCAGTCATCCAGGAAGCATTTCAGAAAGGGAGGAAGAATTGCCAAGAAAAGGCTGTTCCATTTCTTGGGTATATTGGATTGGTTGCAAAATACTTGCTTGAGGCGTCTGATATTTTTTCTCACTGAAGTTAACCATTCCCTGAGCTGGTTAAGAGTCCAGAGCACCCTTGCCAGCTTAACTGCCCCAACACAGGGACTCAGTCGGTTACCTACAAGCAAAATTCCGGTTCGTGTGCAAGTGTCTGTGTGTTGTTTTTAAAAATATTGGCTGGCACTGAGCAGCGGCTGCCTCTTTAGTTTGGGTTTCTGTTCTGCAGTTTGTCACAGTCCTTACTCCTTCCTGCTGCCGCGTCCAAGAAGGTGCTTTACTCTCGTATGTTCCCCACAGAGCTCCTGCAGGCCTTTGCATTTGCTCCCTTTTTTTTACAAGTATTTTCACAGTGTTTCTTGAATGCTGAACAGTGTATTTACTCTGAGACAATCCAAAGGCATTGATAAGGAGTTTTCAGGAATTGTTTATAAAATTAAAATTTAGAAACACGAGCAGTGTTTTTACTCTGAAGGTATTTTTCAGTTTATAGCTATTGCCAACTCTGATAATAGAAGATCTGACTTCTTAAACAGTTTGCTTCGTGTTAGGCCATCCATCTCTTCTCAGGTCTGTTTTTGCAGCAGATTATGACCCACCTTAACTGGGCAGAGACATGTCTCCATGGAAACCACTTAATCAAAGGGCCCCAGCCCCAATGGCTGGGTCACATCTTCATGGAAACAATCTGACCAGAATGTCTCACCCTAAACAATACGTTTGCCCCCACAAGACTGAATTAGGAAAAAGACATGGTTTTCAGGGATACGTTAACAGTTTCAAACCAGCACATTCCATCCTCTGGCCAAAAATTCATTCATTCCATCTCAATATCACAAAACCTTTAACCTCTTCAGTAATGATACAAATACAATACAAAGCCAGGAACAGTACAGAATCTCATCAAAGTCAGCTACAGGCATGGCCTTTCCTAAGGCACAGTTTTCTGGTTGTGGACCTATAAAAGTCAGAGCAGGTTATCTGCTGCCAATATAGAAAGGAGGGACAGTCATAGGATAAATATTCCCGTTTCCATAGGGAAGAATTGGAAGGAACACGGGGCCACTGGACTCAAACAGTTCCAAAAACTTGTAGGCCAAACTCCATTAAATTTCTTTATTTTTTTATTTTAATAGAGTTTAATGAGAAATAACTGTAAAATATTTTCAATATATAGTCTAGGTTTCAAGAAACACCATTGGAATTAAGCTCAAATTATACCTTCATTTGCAGGAAAAGTAATTAAATTACTATTCTCACGCAAGTTTTCTTCTCCTCCATCTCTAGTAATATCACAAAACTTACTACATAACAGAGGAGTAATTCAATTTATAATATCTTTATAGAGCAATTAAGTCACTTTTTGACATATGTCAGCAAAGGAGAATGTTGCTTCCAGAGTCAGCATTTATATTAAAGGAAATGTAATAAGAATAACCTGAATTAGCTGTGATATGGAAAAGAAATCCCATTCTCTGGCTCCATCACATTGTTTCTGGTTGGGTTGACTGATTTCCCAACTTAAGTATAGGGGTATTTTTAAAGATAGTAGTATAACTTAATATAGATGAAGCTAAGAAGTGAATTTGAATACTTATCTGACAAAATTATATTGCTAAAGGACCCCAAAGAAATGTAGTTTATGTGGTGTAAGTCATGAGCTTTAGCAGAACATGATCTAGTTATGTTCACCCAGAACTCCTTTCCACTGCTTTAGCTGATGAAAACCACTGTGTTAGAAAACATTTACTTCTCCAGGCCCTACTTTCTTCATTTAAAACATATTTTTATTGAGAAACCTTTACACACATGTAATCCATCCACAGTATAAAATCAGTGACTCAAAATATTATATATTTGTGTATTCAGCCCCATGACCATTTTTAGAACATTTGCATCACTCCAGAAAAAGAAATAAATGAAAAAAGAAAAAGCTCATACATCCCATACCCCTTACCTCTCAGCTGGGAGGACGCATGGTGACGTCTCCTAGCTTTCTTTTATTGACCACTAGTATTTTGGTTTACCTAAAAAGGTTTTTTACCCCTCCCCCCCATTATTTATTTATTTATTTATTTTTCACTCATCTATCCATACCCTGGATAAAAGAAGCATCAGACACAAGATTTTCACAATCACAGAGTCACATTGTAAAAGCTATATAGTTATACAATCAAATTCAAGAATCAAGGCTGCTGGAACACAGCTCAGCAGTTTGAGGTATTTCCTCCAGCCACTCCAATATACCATAACCTAAAGAGGAATAGCTATATAATGCATAAGAATAACCTCCACGATAACCTCTGGACTTTGAGATCTCTCAGCCATTGAAACTTTGTCTCATTTCTCTCTTGCCCCTTTTGGTCAAGAAGGCTTTCTCAATCCCATGATGGTGAATCCTGGCTCATCCCAGGAGTCCTGTCCCATATTGCCAGAGAGATTTACACCCCTGGGAGTCATGTCCTGCATAGCGGGGAGGGTCGTGAGGTCACCTGCCGAGTTGGTTTAGAGAGAGAGGCCACATCTGAGCAGAAAAATAGGTTCTCTGGGTGACTCTTAGGCCTAATTTTAAGTAGGCTTAACTTTGCCTTTGCAGGAAAAAGTTTCATGGGGATAAACCCTAAGATCGAGGGTCAGCCATTGACTTATTTGTCCCTACTGCTTTTGAGAGTATCAGAAATTCTCCACATGGGGAAGTTGATATTTCTTTTTTTCTCCCCAGTCCCCCCCAGGGAATGTTTTAAATACTTCTTTATTCACTGCCCAAATTACTTTGGAATATATCTGGGGATCACACTAACTGGACAAACCAACAAGATCTCGTGTCTTATTCTAGATTCCATGTACTTATGGTGTTCAACTAAACTGACCATTCTAGTTAAATTAGATAATATGCTATCCAAATTGTAAATTTTACACCAAGTAAACATCTCTCCCTTTGGTCTCATACAGAAGATGAAGTTTTAAAATATGGACCATATCATCCTTTACCCTCTATTCTGATCTATCCCAGTTCTATCCAGGCCAGCTTTATTCATATCTCTAGTGAAAGTCTGATCACATTTTCAGCTTCTTAAACAGTTCCTGCATGGGATAGTGCTGACTTTCATAGCTTCAGAGCTCTGACTCTGAGTTTCAGGTGTCACATAAATACCTGAAGTTTCTGGGAATGACCAGGTTATATACAAACAGCTCAGTATCTCAGAATTGAGAAATAACAGTTACAATTCCTGAATATATGTGATTGCTGTAAGAGCTGACAATCTAGGACCCTTTACAATAGGCCCCAACCTGCTAACCCATGCTCTCAACTTCAGTTCTCTCACCATTAAGAAGGATATCAGCTAGGGCTTTTCCTATATGTCCTTTATCATGTTGAGGAAGGTTCCTTCTATTCCTAGTGTTCTAAGTTTTTATCAAGAAAGGGTGCTGTATTTGGTCAAATGCATTTTCAGCATGAATTGTGGTGATCATGTGGTTTCTTGCCTTTATTTTGTTAATATGATGTTTTACATTAACATGCTGTTAATGTAAAAAGGTGTATTATATTAAATGATTTTCTTACGTTGAACCAACCTTGCATACCGGGGATAATTCCCACTTGGTCATGGTGTATGATTCTTTTAATATGCTGTAAGATATGGTTTGCTGAGGATTTTTCATCTATATTCATAGGAGACATTGGTCTGTAGTTTTCTTTTCTTGTGGTATCTTTTTCCGGCTGTGGTGTGAGATGATGTCGACCTCGTTGAATGGCTTATGGAGTGTTCCCTCCTTAGTTTTTTTTAAAAGTTTGAGCAGAATTGGAGTTAAGTATTCTTGAAGTGTTTCATAGAATTCCCCTGTGAAGCCATCTGGTACTGGGTTTTCTTTGTTGGGAAATTTTTATGACCAACTCAGTCTTTTTCTAGTAACTTGTTAGTTGCCGTCTTCTATTTCTTCTTGATTCAGTGTAGGTAGTTTTTCCGTTTCTGAGAATTTGTCCATTTCATCTAATGCACCCAATCTATTGGCATACAGGTATTCATAGTATCCTTGCATAGTCCCTTTTACTTCAGTGGGCTCAGTAGTAATGCTTTCCTTTTCATTTCTGATTTTCATTATTTGCATCCTCTCTCTTTTTTTCATTGTAGGGCTAGCTAAAGGTTTTTCACTTTTATTGATCTTTCAAATACCCACCTTTTGGTTTTGTTGATTCTCTTTATTATTTTCTATTTCGTTTATCTCTGCTTTAATCTGTTCTACTTACTTTTAGTTTATTCTTCTTTTTCTAATTCTTCCAGTTTTGAGGTTAAGTCTTTGACTTGACATCTCCTTTTTTAATGTAAGCATTTGAAGCTGTCAGTTTCCCTCACAGCACTGCCTTCGTTGCATCCTGTAAGTTTTGGTGTATTGTATTTTCATTTTTATTCGCCCTAAGATATTTACTAATTTTGCTTTTGATTTTCTTTTTAACCCATTGATTAAGAGTATGTTGTTCAATTTCTACATATTTTTAAATTTTCCTTTTTTCCCCTCCATTATGATTTCTAGCTTCTTTAGTTTGTGGTTGGAGAGTATCACTGGATTTTAAATTTATCGTAACTTGTTTTGTAACCCAAGATATGGTCTAATCTGGAGAATGATTATGTGCACTCAAGAAGAATGTGTTTTCTGTTTTTATTGGGTGCAGCGCTCTATGGATATCTTTTTTTATTTGTTATTTTATGTATATCTTTTAAGTCTAGTTATTTTAGTATATCATTCAAGTCCTGTACTTTCTTATTGATCTTCTGACTAGATGTTATATATATTATTGGGAGTGTGTGTTAAAATATCCCACTATTAATGTAGAAACATAAATTTTTCCCTTCAAATCTGTCAATATTTGGCTCATATATTTCAGGGCTCTGCTATTAGGACCATTTATATTTATAATTGTTACATCTTCCTGTTGAATTGCCCCTTTTACCAGTATATAATGACTGCCTTTGCCCCTCCTGCTTTTGACTTAAACTCTATTTTGTCTGCTATCAGTATAGCCACACAGCTCCCTTTTGCTTCCTACTTGCGTGGTATGTTTTTTTCCATCCTCTCACTCAGAACACTTGTATCTTTAACTTTCAGGCAAGTCTGCTGCAGAAAGCATATGGTTAGGTAATGATTTTTTTATCCATTTTACCAGTCTTTGCCTTTTCACTTGAGAGATTAATCCATTTACATTTAAAGTCACTACTGATAATACAGGACTTTCTCCTGCAGTTTTTCTCTTTAGTCTTTGTAAGTCTTAAACGTTTTTTGTCCCTCACTTCCATTCATACCTGCTTTTATATTTATTTGCTTTTTAGTGTTGAACTATTTTGACTGCCTTCTTGTTTCTGTCTGGATATATTGTCATCTATGTTCCTTGTGGTTATCATGGGATTAAAATTTAACATCCTTAATATATAATAGTCATGTTTTGTTTTATGCCAATTTAACTTCAATAGCAAGCACATATGTACTTTTCGTATACTGCCTTGTCCCCTACTTGTTTTTGTACATTATACTTATATCTCTGTACGTTGTATGTCCCCAAACATGGATTTATCATTGCTTTTTTTATCCATGTAAAAATTTTATTTTTATTGCAGGTAATTTCTTCAATTTTTCAGATGCAGAGTCTGAGGGACGTCTTTACTCAAAAATAACAAAGGATTAATGAATGATTTATGGAATCACAAAATAAAAACACTTTGGATTTTGAATGCAAACTTATCACCATGGGCTCAAGTCTTCAGACATCACATTTCACCCTGCTCTTTTCACACAGGACGGAAGTAAAAGGCCGTCGTTGATCTCATTCCATATTTACACTTTCAGCACTTGGTAAATATAAATTAGAACAAGACAACAAAAAATAAACAGTGTCAGGTCCATTTACAAAATGTTTCTGTGAACAAAGGGGCTATCCTGGAATTTATTTTATAGCTTAAATTATTAAAAACAAAACAAGTTTGAGTCTAAGGTAGACGGGAGACAGTTCTGCCTGGTGAAAATTACCCTCCACTCCTTGCTTGGTATCCCACCTAATCTTCCACTCAGAGAAAGGGATCCAAACTTCAGAGATTAGAAGTACCATCATTCTAGTCTCAAACTGAAATACATTTTGTATGTATGAAAAAAGAACATATATACAGGAAAGCAATCAATTTCAAAGCACACTGCAACAGTTAGTTATAGAACAGATTCAAAGTCTGGTATGGATTACATTTCCACAATTTTAGGCTTTTCCTTCTAGCTGCTTCAAGACCCACTGGAGACCTAAAGAAATAGCAATGTAACGAATCAGCAGTTATACTCATTTCTTAAATCCTACCTTCTCTGTTATACTCCTCCTCCTTCTCTCTCTCTCTTTTTCTGCATGGGCAGGTACTGGGAAGTGAACCCAGGTTTCCAGCATGGCATGGCAGGCGAGAACTCTGCCACTGAGCCAACATTCCTTGCCTTCCTCCTTCTTTTTAAATAAGGTGTTCTGTACAACCTCAGCCTCAGCCTTTTCCTGAGTCAAGGTATCTTGTCTTGATACCTTAGTTTAGAAATTTTTATGGCCGTAGAACTATAAGCTTGTAATTTATTAAATCCCCTTTATATAAGCCAGTTCATTTCTGGTGTATTGCATTTTGGGAGCATTAGCAAATTAAAACAGATTTTGACACCAGAGAAGTGGGTGCTGCAATTTGAAAATACTGGAAATGCTGGAACGGCTTTCGTTTTTAATCGTGAAAAGTAACATATACAAAAAAAGTAATAAATTTCAAAGCATACTGCAACAATTAGTTATAGAACAGATTTCAGAGTTTGGTATGAGTTTCAATTCCACAATTCTAGGTTTTTCCTTCTAGTTGCTCCAAGACACTGGAGACTAAACGAAATGTCAGTGTAATGATTCAGCAGTCATACTTATTTGTTAAATCCTATCTTCTCTCTTATAACTCCTCCTTCTCCTTTGATCTTTCTCCCAATCTTTAGGGGTATTTGGGCTGTGGGCATTCTAACTCTTTCTTGTTGGAGAGGCTTGTCAGTAATATGGGATAGGGGGATGGAATAAGCTGATGACCTGGAGAGGCTGGGCCCTCTGGGTTTCAGGACTTGTCTGGCCCAGGGACCCATCTGGAGAATATACATTTCTGGGAAGTTATCATAGTGCATGGAACCTTTGTGGAATCTCACATAGTGCCTGAGGTGTTCTTTAGCGTTGGCAGGAATGTTTTGCTTGAGGTTTGAGGAACCATGATAAATAGCAGTATCTAGCTGAAGCTTGCATAAGAGTGACCTCCAGAGTAGCCTGTTGATCCTACTTGAACTCTCTCAGCCACTGATACTTTATTAGTTACACTTCTTTTCCCCCTCTTGGTTAGGACGGATTATTAGTCCCATGCTGCCAGGCCAGGCTCATCCTGGGAGTCCTTTCCGGCATTCCTGGGGGGACTTTCACCCCTGGATGCCTTACCTCGTGTAATAGGGAGGGCATTGGTTCCACTTGCAGAGCTGGACTTAGGGAGAGAGAGGCCACATCTGACCAACACAAGAGGTCCTCTGGAGGTGATTCTCAGACATACCTATAGGTAGGTTAAGCTTCTCCACTACATAAATGAGCTAAACTGAAGCCTTTTAGAGGTTTCACTCTGAAACCTTCTAGTAAAACTTTCATTAAGACAGAATCGCAATCAAATATTTATTTTTGATGTGCAAATAGCTGTCTCTGCCTGTGACAAACTCTTATCCCCATTTCGCTAACCTGGACTTGCAGCCCGGGCGGGACCTGGCCTTGGGCTCTGTCCAGCCTCATCCTCAACCCTGGAGCCTTTGTCCTTGACTGGCTGGAGGTCGGGTGGCGGCCCTCGGGCCCCGAGGACTCTGAATGTCTCGCTGCCGGGGTGCCCTGACCCTCGACTCCGCATGAGGGCGTGGGTGGGATGTGCTGCAGCTGCGCTGGCCAGCCAGCCGGGTCTTCTGTGCTCTGGGGGTCACGTCTCTGCAGCCAGAGGCGGGGGCGAGGGGTTCTGACTCTGCCGCGTGATGCGGCGCCTCGTTTGCAGGGGGGAAAGGAGCTTCCCTCCGTCCTGCCGCTCAAGGGTCGGGCGTCCGGGGTTCCGGAGGGCTCGGCCTGGGCAGGCTGGCCCGGCGCTCGGGCTTCCAGCCGCTGGCCGGCCCTGACCACTAGGTCAGTGTGAATAATTGGGCTGAAGTGCAGGGCCCGGTCGAACAGACAGGAATGAAGGGCCGGAAACGGCCGCAGAGTCCCTGTGCTGAGACTTTCCGCAAGGCTCCACGTCCTCTGAGGCGCGGGCCTCGTGTCCCGTCGTGACCAGGTCCTCCAGAAGGGACAGTTCCAGAGCTGAGCTCACCTGGCGTGGAGGGTGAGGAGCCGTGATGTCCAGCCCGGCCTGGGGAAGGGCTGCGGCCCCCCGGCGCGGAAGGAGGCGGTGCTGGGCGAGCAGTTGTCTCCGCTGCGGCCGTGGGGCTTTTCTGGGGCCCAGGCGCTGGCCATGGCATCCTCCCGGCCTGGTAGGACCGCGGCGGTGCGGGGACGGCAGCGCGGCAGGAGACCGGGGCTGGGGCCCCCGGCGGGACTTTCGTTGTGACTTAGGGGTGCCGCACACGCAGGGCCGGGGTGGCGCGGTGGGGTGAGCCTGGCCGCCCCGCGCTCTGGCCTGGCTGAGGGCGTCCGGCCCTCGAGGCTGCGCGCGCTTGGGGGAAGAGCCCCTTCGCCGGGCCGCGGCCAGCCCGGGACCCTCGTCCGCATGGGCAGCCCGTCCTCAGAGGCCCGTTCTTAGAGCATCGGGATAATTTTTCCACGACGTCCCCGAGGAGAATATCGAGCTTTGGGGACTCCCCGTCCCCTCTGCCCTCCGGCCGCCGCTCCCTTCCCCACGGCCCGCGTGAGGCCCACTTTCTCGGCGGGTCGCCAGGGCGGCGAGGCCGCGCCACGTCCTCCCGGAAACGGCGGCTTCGAGAGTCGTGGGTTCAGAGCTTGTCGTGCTCAGCTCGTTGTTCCGAGGCCAGGCCCTCTCCGGAAATGCAGAGACCCGCAGACGCAGCGCAGGTCGGACCCACGGGATCGCCGCCGTGGGAGGAAGGGCGGCCCTGCGTCAGCCCCGGCCCTTCCAGTGCCCACGCCGGCCTTTCCCGCCGCACTTCAGCTCGTCACGCTGCTTTGGGCCGCTGTCCGGCGGCCTTTCCTTTCGCCTGGAGACCTCGCTCAGCCTCGCTGCAGGGCTTCGCCTGCGTTAGTGGCCCCGGGGCCGCCGCCTCTCTAGGCTGGGAGCTCGCCCAGGACAACTGGCTGGCGGTTGTCTTCTTTCAGCGCTGTGAGCATTTCAGCCCAGCGCCTGCTGGCCTGCATGGTTTCCAAGGAGAGACTGGTGTGCCTTCTACCAGGACTCACTGGGGTGACCTTGCTTCTCTCCTGCGGCTTCCGGAACTCTGTCTTGGTTCTTGGCGGCCGACAGGGCGGTCCGTCCATGCGGGCGGTGCATCCATGCGGGTTGTCTGTCCACACGGGCGGTCCGTCCATGCGGGCTGTCCGTCCACGCGGGCTGTCCGTCCATGTGGGCTCTCGGTCCACGCGGGCAGTCCGTCCACGCGGGCTATCCGTCCATGCGGGCGGTCTGTCCATGCAGGCTGTCCGTCCACGCGGGCTGTCCATCCACGTGGGCTCTCCGTCCACGCGGGTGGTCTGTCCACGCGGGCTGTCCGTCCATGTGGGCTCTCGGTCCACGCGGGCAGTCCGTCCACGCGGGCTGCCCGTCCATGCGGGCGGTCTGTCCATGCGGGCTGTCCGTCCACGCGGGCTGTCCGTCCACGTGGGCTCTCCGTCCACGCGGGCGGTCCGTCCACGCGGGTGGTCTGTCCATGCGGGCTCTCCGTCCATGCGGGCGGTCTGGCCGCCTTCATCCTGCCTGGTGTTCTCTGACCTTGGCTGGGCATGTTTACATCCTTTGCTAAGTTTGAGAAGCTCTTTGCCATTATTTCTGTGACCGCTCCTTCTGTCCCTCTCCCTTTTTCTTCTGGAATTCCCAGTGTTTATCGGTGTGCTTCCTGGGGTTTCATAGTTGTTTTAGGTTAGTTTTGCTTTTAATTTTTCTTTTTTCTTTCTGTTCCTCAGCCTGACTCCTTTTAAGTGACTTGTCTTCGAGTTCACTGGTTTTTCTTTCCAGTGTTGTTTTTGTGGCCTTCACCTTCTTTCAGGCCCTTTGTAAATTCTCTCCTATATTACCTAGACTCTCAGGTTGATGCGTCACGTTCCCGCTATCCTTTACTTCTTTCTCTGTACCTCCCTTCATCTCCTGAGCATTTTTAATATCTTTTTTTTTCTTTTGAAGACTTTGTTTGGTACATCCACATTCTCATCTTTGTGGGTATTTTCTGGGTTTTCATCCTGTTTTTTTTTGTTTGTTTGTCTTGTACTCTTGTCGTACACTGTACGTTTTAATATTAAAAAAAATGTTAATTCTGGGATTTATTCTGGGGTGTCTGTGTCTTGGTTTTGTAACCAGCTGGGATAAGGCAGATTTTCTTGAGCGTCAGCCTTCCTATCATGAAGGTCTGCTAAGGAGCATGCCATGTGCAGGGCTCCCTGGCTTTCGGGGTCTGTGTTGTATCCTGGGCTCTTGCTTCTTAGTTTTTTCTAGTTCCCCTGTGTATGAGAGTTTGGTTGTCCCCTCTGTTTCCCAGGAGACAGGCCCCCTTCTCTGGGTGTTTAAAGCTGGCAGGCCTGGGTCCCACACTGGCACATCCATGGCTTTCTAGAGCCCTTTCTTTGTCCCAAGATGCTATTGCCTGGAGTGGGGGGGTATTCTGGGAGGAGGGTCACCCTGAGAGGACTTACCCAAGTCAGTCTTTCCCAGCCATAGTATGGCCAGTGACCCATGAGGGGTCCAAAGTGCCCTGGGGAGGAGATCAGGAAGCGTGCCAAAGCTTCTTCAATGGCTCCCCTAAATTTCTCCAATGGCTCCCCAAAGCTTGTCTGATGGCTCCCCAAAGCTTCTCTGATGGCTCCCCAAAGCTTCTCCAGTGGTTCCCCAAAGCTTCTCCGGTTACTCCGCAAACGTTCTCCGTTGGATCCCCAAAGCTTCTCCGTTGGATCCCCAAAGCTTCTCTGATGGATCCCCAAAGCTTCTTCAATGGCTCTGCAAAGCTTCTGTGATGCCTCCCCAAAGCTTCTCCAATGGCTCCCCAAAGCTTCTCTTGTGGCTCCACAAAGCTTCTCTGATGACTCTGTAAAGCTTCTCCGATGGATCCCCAAAGCTTCTTCAGTGGTTCTGCAAAGCTTCTCTGATGGATCCCCAAAGCTTCTTCAATGGCTCTGCAAAGCTTCTGTGATGGATCCCCAAAGCTTCTCCAATGGATCCCCAAAGCTTCTCCGGTGGATCCCCAAAGCTTCTCTGATGGCTCCCCAAAGCTTCTCCGGTGGATCCCGAAAGCTTCTCTGATGGTTCCCCAAAGCTTCTCCAGTGGATCCTCAAAGCTTCTCCGGTGGATCCCCAAAGCTTCTCTGGTTGCTCCGCAAAGCTTCTCTGATGGATCCCCAAAGCTTCTCCGGTGGCTCCCCAAAGTTTCTCTGATGGCTCCCCAAAGCTGAGCTTTCCTGGTCTGCCCAGAAGATGTGGCCTTCAGCTGTCTCCCCCATACCCTTGAGGAAGTGCTGTGTCTTTAAACCTCGCCTCCTCTGTTGAAACTATGGCTGCCACTGCCTTTGTCCAGGCCGGTTGAAACAGTAGCTGCCCTCAGAGCCAGGCTCCCAGCGACTCTGCTCAGAAGCTGGAATCAGCAGAGCAGTGCCCGCCCCTGTTCTTGGGTTAAAGGATGGTATGTTCCTTTCTGTCACTAACATCTAGCCAGGGACTGGACCCCAAGGTGGCCTGCTTCAAGCATGAGGGATGCTCTCACATAGAGAACAATTTACTGTTCTTCACTGTAGGTTACCAGTCTCTTCCTCCCGCTCTTCCCTGGATGATGCACAGTGTTCTTCTGGCCTCCAGAGTTTCAGGGAGTTGTTTCAGACACTTCTGCCTGTTAATAGTTCTCGTGGAAGGATAGAGTGCTGGAGCTCCCTTCTCCACATCTTCCCTGGAAGTCCGCCTGAATGTTTTATTACGAGATGATTGTAGATTCACATGGAGCTCTAAGAAATAATCCAGAGAGGTCCCCGGAACCTTTACCCACTTATCTCCAGTGAAACCACAGCACAGCATCACAGCCTGGGTGACAGCAGCGATGCAGCCAAGTCACAGAACATTTCCATCGCCACAAAAGTTTATCAGGCTGTGCTTTTATAGCCCAAACCTCTCCTCCCCTCGGTTTTTCCATCCCTGAACCCGCCCATCACTAGTCAGTTTTCCACTTCTGTAATGTTGTGGGTGATTTATCTTTAGAAACCCGTTTAAAGCATTTCTCACCCAGCTGGCTTCCAGGTAGAGAAGAGTGTTTAGTAATGGTGCGCTGACGCCTTTTGCAGGTAGAGGCAGGCATCTACGGTGCCTGTGCTCAGGGTTTCTTTGGGTGGCTGTGCCAGGGAACGGTGTCATGTCCCAGACCCGGATACCTGAAGCCTCAGCACTGCAGCTGTTCTTGCTGGTGAATCCCTTGCCAAGGGCTGATGGAACTTCCCCACCCGAACTCTCCTGCGTCCGCAAAGCAGGGCAAGAAATGCTGTTGGTGGCAGAGCATTTCTGACCTCTCCCTAGTGTCAGCCTAGACACATGCTGTCTTTGAATGCCTGTTCTATTTGCTAGCTGCCAGAATGCAACACACCAGAGACACATTTGCTTTTAATAAAAGAGGATTTATTTCATTAGTTCTTCAGAGGAAAGGCAGCTGACTTTCAACTGAGGTTCTTTCTAATGTGGGAAGGCACAGGGCGATCTCTGCTGGCCTTCTCTCCAGGCCTCTGGGTTTCAGCAGCTTTCCCCAGGATGATTCCTTTCTGCATCTCCAAAGGCCTGGGCTGAGCTGTGAGTGTTGAGATGAGGAATGCCGAGCTGCTTGGGCTGTGCTACGTTGAGTCTCTCTTTAAGCACCAGCCAATTAAATCAAACATCATTCATTGCAGCAGGCATGCCTCCTAGCCGACTGCAGGTATAATCAGCCACAGATGAGGTTCACGTACCATTGGCTCATGCCCACAGCAACAGAACTAGGCACCTTCACCTGGCCAAGTTGACACCTGAACCTAACTACTACACTGCCCGTGGCTGCCCGGCAGCTGTGGGAAGGTGAGGGAAAGGGAGACCGTACCTTTTGACCTGTTGTAGCTATTTACTGATGGCTGTTCTGAGCTCTTCTGTATCTGTGAAGATGACTCTTGCTGCTCTGCAGCTCTCCTTTGCCCCTGTATTGTACCTGGAGCTTCTGGAATGCCACAAGATGCCAGATAGTCAAAGTTCTTACTCTTACCCTCTTGCTTGCTGTCAGTCTAACTTACTTATCTGATGCCATCGCAAAATTAAAATTCGTTGCCATTTTTCAAGGCACACAGCTCGGTATCCTTGAAGAGTGTGACTCAGGAAACACCTGACACCTACAGCTATTTGTGTATTATGTTACACTTGCTCTTATTTGTAGCTCAGTCCAAAGTTTTCCTTTTAAGGACTTAAAGTAATAAATCTAGTAGGGGAAATACCAGAGGAAATTGATTTTTTAGGTTTTAATCAATTAAAATTACTGTTACAGTCTTGTTTTTGGCAAATCAGCTGTAAATTTTCAGGCTTATTTTAAATGGCATAAATTAAATGGTATGGCTTAGAACTAAGAATATTGTAATAAATTAGCTACTACAGATATATTATTTTAATTAGATTATTAAATATTTTGCGAGTTTCAACAACCTTAATATATGTAAAATTTCTACTTTATGAATATAAAAATTGATGCACAGGAAGATCTAATGGATTTATAAAGCCAAGCTCTTTTTGTTAATGAAGGAGTTCAGAGATATGTAAGGTTCTTCCTTCCCTTCCTTCATTCCTCCTCCTCTCCTTCACTTCCTTTTTCCTGTCCCTTTTCCCTTTTCTTTGTTTTTTCCCTCCCTTCCTACCTTCCTTCCATTTTTCTTTCTTGCCCAATTTTAACCTGATTTGCAAACTGAGGATTTGCTAAGGATATTAATGAACTGTCTGGATGTCTAATATTCTTTTCTCTAAACTTAAATTTTCCTCGTTGAGTTATGAAGAGAATGGGATGTGTGGTGTTTGAGTTCTGGGATAATATGCAAAATAAAATAATAAATAAAAGTTTAGAGAAAAGAAAAGAAAAAGCAAGAATGGAAATTAGGATGTTGATCTTTGCAATTTATCTACATATTGCCCCAGGCACTCTGTGTCTATTTATATGATTTAGTTTTTCATTTTCAGCACTTGATCTTCTTTTGGTTATTTAGGCTCCTTTTTCAGTTATCCATTCCAGGATTTTCAATGCCTGGTCCTCAGTATTTTACTGAATGGAAGAAAAGAAAAAGAAATGAAAAGAATAAAAGAAAAGAAACCTGTGGTTATCCCTAGGAATTTAGTTTTTGGTTACTTGTTAATTTCATTTCCAGGGAGAATTCTAAACCAGACTGTATTTGTCAGGTTCTTCATAGCAACAGAACCAACAAGATATATGTGTTTCTATGAAGAGATCTCTTATAGGTAATGACTTGCAGAACCATGAGAGCTGGCAAGTCCAGATCCCCTGGGGGCGGCCCCAGAGAGGGTCCCGCCCAAGTTCCGCCTGCATTCCCCACGGGAAGTGCAAGACTCAGTGCTGGGGCTGAGCCCAGAAACTTCTGAGATCCTCAGCCCTGACTTTTAAGGCCTTCAGCTGACTGGATGACAGGCTCCCCAGTTGTGAGGGCAAATCCCTCTCCAGATACCCTCACGTTAACAAGCAGCCAGGGCTTGACCACACAGCTGGATGCCATGGCCTGGCCATGAAATTAGCTTCCACATTGTCCTGTTTATTTTTTTACTCAAAGCATAATTTTATTGGAAAACCGACATGCCGTATCATTCAGTTTTAAATAAAATAGATTGTTTTGTATGGGAAAGAAAATGTGTGCTTTGTTCTGAGATGAGGATGTAAGTAATAGGAGTGCCTCCCATATTTAGACTGATGTGTTGATCCCTGAAATACAGTGTGAGACAACAGAGTTCCAGTCTCTTAGTGTACCACTAGACAGGTGTTTCTGTTTGCTTTGGTGTCAAGTTACTTAAATGACAAGTAATAATAATGCTGGCACAGCTAAAGAAAAACCAGGCAGTTGTCAATAGGATGGAAGCTCCATGAGGGTGGAGGCTTGGTAGGTTTTGTCACTCTTTTATTTCTAGCAGCTTGAATAATTCTCTGCACATCAACTTACTGAAGAAGTGAATAAATAATAAACATAGGAAATAGATTGAGAGATTGAAAAAAAATCTGTGTCTCCTTTGCAGTATTATGTAGTTTATTTCCCTTGGGAATCATGAAACTGTAGATTTACCTGCTACAGGTGAGGAATCCTACCATGGTAAGGTGTGCAGCATAAATGCCATGTTTTTTTATTTTTAAATGCCATGCTTTTAAAAGGTGCCCAGGCCACATTTTGTAGGTCATACATACCCCTCCCTACATATTCTCCTTCCCCTGATCAAATACAGGGTCTCCTAACAAATACATAATTTCCCAAACTCAAAACAAATCTGTAGAGTATAGATTGCGGTATGGGTAGGAGGCCAATTTATTTGAATGTTTATTTTATGAAAGTGTTTAATGTATGAAGTTCTAATAGTATCTATTGTCACTAAAGCTTTGTGCAATAATAATTATTTTCTATTTTGCAGTTGAGGTAACTCAGTAAGTGGTAAGCTTTAATTTTGTGTCCAGTTCTGTCTGATTCCAAAGTCTGTGGACTTCAGACCCTATTAATTTTTATGAGTCTCCACATCTAATTTCTGTGGTTGATTTGCAAACTTCTTGAAGGCGTTTGCATCCGCTACACCTAGATTCTTACTGTAGCTAAATCCGTTGAATTGTTTTCTGTCATAGATACCTAACTTCTTTTGTATCATAACACTGAGGACATTAAAAAAAATTTTTTTTTACTGAGAAAAATGTTCACACACATACTTTCTATACATGGTACACAATCAGTGGCTCACAATATCATCACATAGTTGTGTATTCATGACCATGATCATTTTTCAGAACATTTGTATCACTCCAGAAAAAGAAATAAAAAGAAAAAAAAACTCATACATCCCATACCCCTTACCCCTCCCTTTCATTGACCACTAATGTTTCCACATACCTAATTTATTTTAATCCATATTTTTTTCCTATCTGTCTGTACCCTGTACACAAGGTTTTCACAACCACACAGTCACATTGTAAACATTATATCTTTATACGATTGCCTTCAAGAATCTAGGCTACTGGAACACAGATCTATAGTTTCAGGTACTTCCCTCCAGCCACTCCAATACACCGTAAACTAACAAGTTGACATCTATATAATGCATTAGAATAACCTCCAGGATAACCTCTTGACCCTGTTTGAAATCTCTCAGCCACTGAAATTTTATTTTGCCTCATTTCTCTCTTCCCCCTTTTGATCAAGAAGGTTTTCTCAATTTCTTGATGCTGGGTCCTGGTTTATCGAAGGCTTTCTGTCTCATGTTTCCAGGGAGATTTACATCCCTGGGAGTCATGTCCCACGTAGGGAGGGCAGTGAGTTCACCTGCTGAGTTGGCTTAGGGAGAGGCCACATCTGAGCAACAAAAGAAGTTCTCTGAGGACCTTTTTGAAGGTCCTACTTGAGATGCTGTTTTCATTTGGTTTCTATGTCCTGTATTTTGTTCTTTTTTAATCTCTGAACATGCTCTTGAAATTCATTAAATTTGTAGATTATTTAAAGAGAGAAGTAATTTAATATCGAGGCTTGCCATTTGTATGCATTTTATACCCGTAGGCCCCCTTTTAAGTCTAATCTTTAATGACTTTCAATAAAGTTATATACTTTTCTGCATAAAAATCTTTTATCATTTGAAAAGTAATTATGTTTCTAATAGTTACAACAGTTCTAACAGTTTGTTGTGTGTTTACAGAAACTTGACTGTTTTTATGGATGTTAAATCAAGCAACCTTGCTCAGTTACTTCCAATACTTTATTTGCATTTCTCTTTGTTTTTAAAAACATTTTTAATTTGGAATAATTGTAGAATTACAGAAGAGTTGCAAAGATTTATATAGAAGTCTGGCCTATAAACTTTCCCCAGCTCTCCCTAAAGTTAACTTCTTACATAACCATGTTAACTTTATTAAAACTAGGTACCTGATATTGCTCCAGTACTCCTAACTGAACTACAGGCTTTATTTAGATTTTACAACTTTTTCCCAGATATCCTTTTACTGTTCCAGGGTCCAATCAAGGAGGTGATTTTTAATGTAGAAAATTATATCATCTGCAAATAATAAGTTTTTTCCCCTTAGTTTCCAAACCTGTACGTGTGTGTGTGTGTGTGTGTGTGTGTGTGTGTGTACACGTATACTAGGTGGTATATAAATATCCTACTGCCCTGGCTTGGATTGAGCACTCTTTTGCAGGTTCTACTTTCTTCTACTCCTTCCATAAACTTTGATGTTACTCAAGATCCTTTCCCCTTTAGTCATTGCCCACTCATTGTCTTCTGGAAGAGCTCAAGGACTTTGTCTTCCGGTCCAGGTTAGGTCAGCCAGTGCCCACTCCAAGGTCGCTGGCCACTGCTTGCTCAGATCTGCAGATCTTTACTCCCAGCACAGATTTGTTTTTTGACCCTCTTCCTGATATCCCTGTCTGAATTTTCTACAAGTATCTCAGTTTCAGTAGGTTATAAATGGAACATCTCACATCTTCCCTCCCCAGCCTGTCTCTCCTCTTGTATTTCCCATCTCAACAATTGCCCAGTTACCCAAGACAGAGAAAACCCTTGGGCACACTGAACCTCCTCTCACCTTCCTCCTTCCTTTACTTCTTCCTTTTCCCCCCACATCTCTTCCTAACTTCCTTCTTCTTACCTCCCTATCTTTATTCCCTTATATCTAAAACTGTGGATATAAGGTTACATGTTCATTCTGGATTTTTTGGATATAATGTTACATATTCATTAACTTCTCTCCCTTTCCACTGTTTCTTTAAAAGTTCTCATTTTTTCACCCCTCAAATCATCTTTTCATACTGCCAAACTGCTTTAAATATTACCCAGAACCTCCTCATCTCTCCAGCTTCTTCTTCCAGTCCCTTTTCCGTGACGTGCACGTTACACCGAGCGTGCCAGCCGTTCCAGACCACCGAAGTTCTTGAGTGTGCTGTGCTTTCTCTCCTCCTTTGGAACTTTTTTATGTTGTTCATTTTTTGTTGCTCTTCTCTCTTTTCCCAACTAACTCATGCTAGTTCATTAGGTTTCTAATCTCCCAGTGTGGTTTGGGTGTGCGCTGAGTGCTCCTAAGGGAGCTGTGTCTATTTCTCTCGTGGCAATTGCAGAATTGAGCTTGTTGAGTTATCCTTCTGTCCACCACCCCTTTTCCCTCCACAGTACCGTGTCCTCTGATGGCCAAGACTGATGCTGCATTTTTCTTTGTTCCTCCTGCTGCTGAGTACAGCACCTGGCGCATGGGTGCTACTGATAAATGTTTATTGAGTGAATGAATAAACATATTCACCATTTTCTACTGTCTCCAGAAACTTAATTCGTTCACAGGGATAATCCTCTACATGTCAGCATCCTTGCTGACAAATGAGGGGGCTGGACTGATATCTGAAGTCCTTCGTAATCCTAGTAAGTTGATATTTTATGATTCTAAGATTTATCACCTTGAGCATATGTGCAATAAAACAATTCAGGGTCTGAAGAAAATTCCAAAATCGGGACTTCAAAATATTTTCCTCAATGGTGATGACACTGAAATAACAACTTGTCTTTGCGTTGCACCGTTTGATATGTCGAGTGCTAATGGTGTGAGCAGTTGGACATCTGAGCACTCATGATGATCAGAGTTTCTTTCCTTTGCTTACATTTCTAAATCATATTGGACAAACTGTGCCAGTACCCCTTTGCTAAAGATTTTGAAGTGTAAGTTGGATAACCCTTGCTGTGGATTTTGTAGGTATGGTTTACAATGTGAGAATATAAGGATTAGGTTAAGCGATCTCTAAAACCTCGCCTATGAGAGAATCTTCAGTTTCATGGTTTGTGGTTTTGTTTTTATGCTACAACAGAAAAAAATGTTGCATTTTAAGGTTGGATGGCATACTGTTTTCCAAGTTCATTTTTTACTGATTTAATATAAAAAATTTAGAAAGATTACAGAAATCTACGTTTTGTCGAAATTGTTGACTTCCATTCTTCACCAAACTCTAAATCTATGGGGTAGCCTCAGTTTGCTGGAGTGATGGGGGTTAAATCAAGGTCAGAGGTCCAGTTTAGAAGGATCTGTTAGTACAGTCTTCGTTTTTAAAGCTTTTTAAATGTAAAATATTGCATAGAACTGGGTAAAAACAAATGTGTGCCTTAATGAATTATCGCTGGATTAAACCCAGGCCAAAACAGCAGCAGGGTTTAGCTGCTGCTCAGAGCCTTCTGTAAGCCCTGTACCGCGGCCCAGCCGCTCCCCGCCCACGCCCCCTCCCACACCCTCTCCCCGCCCACCCCACGCCTACTCCTCGCCCACGCCCCCTCCCCTCTCCCCCGCCCCCACGCCCCCTCCCCGCTCTCTTCCCCCCCTCTCCCCGCCCACTCCCCGGTCCAGGCCCTCTCCCACGCCCCTTCCCCGCCCATGCCCCCTCCTGCCAGGAAACGCGAACTGGTCATCTACGGCGCTTTGTTCCTGTTCTTACTGGTTTGGTCACTCCAGTGGCCACATCCCTCAGCGCTCTAGTTTTGCCTCTTAAGAAGTTGGCCTGCGGAGCCTCTCGTCCTCCTGTCCTCTCTCCTCACCTCTGGTCTCTGTTGGTGAAGGGGGACGGTCGGCACCGGCAGGACTTGGCGGTCAGAGCAGGGGCGGCTGCGCCCTGCCCCAGGCCTGGCTGGCCATCCGTGCTTTCCTCCTCCACCACATGGCCAGCACAGCGCGTCCTCGCAAGGTAGCCGGTGCGCTCTCTTGGAAATGGGTCCTGTCTCCGGGCTAATGGTGGGACGTGTCCTTTCTGCATTCTCATAGCAGGAACTCCAGGAGGCACACTACCTTCCTGACATTATCTCCTTCCCTGCCTGACTCCTGATGAGACTCTTCCATCCAGCTGACCTTAACGCACACTTCTGTGTGCCCGGAACGGTGCTGTTCCCAGGAATATAGAGATAAAGAAGTGACAGTTCTTATCCTCAAGAAGCTCACGGTTGTGAGAGAGGGATAGACAAGGAAATCAAGCAAATGAAATCTGTGTTTGGCTTCTGCTTTTGCCATGAAGTAAGATCCAGTGGCTTTGCTTGTTTAGGTCTTCCAAATATCAGGTGTTGTGGCTTTATTTACCTTTCCTCCCGGTGAAGCCAGCCCAGCGTGGGACAGTGAGGACCAAATGCTCGGACACACCAGTTCTCATTTCAGTGGGTGGTGGCAACCAGGGTGCTGGACGGCTTGCTGCGTGCTCACAGCACAGGACATCCAGCACAGTGTCTGGAAGGGTCTGTCTGCAACATGGGCCTGGTTTTCATGTCTCTCCATCCCATTGCCATCCGAATTAAAACACAAAACAAAACATTCTTTGTTGTAATGTATATACAATGCGGAATTTCCCGTTTTATCCGTGATTGTGTATATTCTGGGTTATTAATTACATTCACGAAAAAAAGTAAAAAAAAAAAAACAAAAAGGGTGGGCCACTATGGCTCAGCGGGCGCAGTTCTCGCTTGCCATACTGGAGACCCGGGTTTGAGTGCCAGTGCCTGCCCATGCCAAAACAAAAAAAGAAAAAGTCATTATATTCACAGTGTGCTGTCATCATCATTTATCACCAAAACTTTTTCCTTATCCCAAATAGAAACTCTGTACCCATTAAGCAACAACTCCCCATTCCTGTCCCAACGACAGCATCTGGTTTATAATCTACTTTGTCTCTGTGAATTCGTTTATTGTAGGTATTTCATGTAAGTGAAATCTTGCAATATTAGTTCTTTTGTGACTGGATTCTCTCAAACTGATGCCTGCAAGGTTCACCCATGTTGTACCACGATTCAGAATTTCATTTCTTGTCATGGCCGAATAATATCCCATTGTAAATATATTCCACATTTTGTTATCCATTCGTCTGTTGATGAACAACAAAAGGTTGTTTCTACCTTTTGAATATTATGAATAATGCTGTTATAAAATTGGTAGCCACATATCTGTTCCCTGTTTTCAGGGTATATACCTAAAAGTAGAAATTGCTGGGTTATATATAATTCTAAGTTAAACACCAAACTGTTCTTGATGGTAGCTGTACCATTTAACTTTCCCACCAGCCATGTATGAGGGTTCACATTTTTCCGCATCCATGCCACCAGTTGTTATTTTCCATTTTTTCAGTAATAGCCTTGCAGGTGCTTTTGAACTACTAAATCATGGTTTTGAATTCAATTTCCCTAATAACGTTGAACATCATTTCGTTTGCTTCTTGGCCATTTGTATACGTTTTTGTAGAGAAATATCTAGTCAAGTCTTTTGCCCATTTTAAATTGGATTGTTTGCCTTTTTTGTTTTTGAGTTTTAAGTGTTCTTTATATATTCTAGATAGTAAACCATTACCAGATAATGATTTCTACGTATTTTCTCTCATTATTTAGGTTGTCCTATAGCTATCCAAATTTAACTCTAGTTACCCAGTGAACAACCTTTGGTCATTTTTTTTTTTTAATAACCAAAAACAACCTCTCATTTGGGGAAATTTTAAGTATATGTATTTTAGTTTCCTAGGGTCCTCAAGCAAATACCAAGTTGATATGGGTTGAATTAAACAAATGAGAATTTATTTGCTTACGATTTTGAGGTTAAAAGAAAGTCCATATCAAGGACGCATCAGGGCAGTGTTTTCTTCCCTAAGACTGGCCATCTGGTGCCGGCCCCTGCTGATTCTTCGTCCTTAGGTTCTCACATGACATCGCACACGGTGCCGTCCCCCGACCCCCCTTCTGTTCTGGGTTTCGTCGAGTTCAGCTTCTTCCTTCCTGGAGCTTTGTTCTGTGTCTGAACTTCATTCTGCTTATAAAGGATTCCAGAAATGGCTCAGGCCACCCCTTAACTGAAGACACCTCCTCAGAAGGCCCTTCTTTTGTGCATTCACACCCACAGGAGTGGATTCCATTCAAGAACTCGTTTTTCTGGGGTACACACGGCTTCAGACCACCACAGTACATAAAAGTAGGTAGACCAGGATTATGATCCTCTACGTAGCCACCACATATTGACAACAATTATATATTTATAATTGCTTTGTTCTAATCAGAATCCAAATAAGTTCTGCACGTTACATTTGGTTGATATGTCTCTGAAATGCCATTTAATTTAGAAATTCCCTCTTGTCTTCTTTCAACTCATAAATATGCTTATTTTCATAGTCATATTTAATATTTTACACATTTGGTATTTTATTCTAGATTATTTTAAAATTGGAACAATTCTGACATTGTCGTTTCCTTTTTACGAAAGTAGTATGCTCACTGCAGAAGAATTAGAAAATATTAAAAGGTATATGGAAGTAAAATATCATCTCATGGCCACCAAATGGTTGTAAACTCTTTGGTGTTCATTTCTACTAATTTATTTTTCTCTGTGTTAAATGTCTTCTTTGCAAAATTCAACATTAGGATTATCTGTGGGTCTGCTTCTTTGGAGCATTTGTTCTCTTGGTTTATGGATATAGTCTACTTCTGTACCGCTCTTGCAGTGTCTGATTGCTTGGTGACACTGTGTGTAAATGATCAGTAGAGACTGAGGCAGATAGTATTTACGCTCAGAGAAAAGCACATTTTCCTCTGATAGGCCATGTGGTTGGGGTTTGGGGACACCGAGTTTTAATATAATCTGTAGATGCCTAGGATTCAGCTTTTTTGCAGTCTTTGTTCACTGCTGGCTTCATATGTGTTGAGAGTGAGATCAGGATTTTCTTTTCAGCAGGGCTTGGCATCTGAACACCAAATACCATCAAACTACTGGGATTTCTTTATACTTTATATCCCAGCTACCATCTTTCTGAGCTGTGGAAGATCTCTCACTTTAAAGCCCAACTGCAAACTTTTTGGTTTTCTGGGGAGGTCAGTTTGCTCCCAAACTCTGTCCCTGGTTTTCTGTGCCTTGGAAGGCCTCTCCAGCGTGCTGCTGACTCTGCTGTGTGTGGGCTGGCATTTGGTGAAGGCTCGATGCTTCTCAGGGTGCTCTTTCTCAGCTCCTTTCCCTCTCCCAGCCTGCCCTGGACCCCTGCTTTGCACTCAGCAGAAGCCAGCAGTGCTCCAGGAGGACTCTCCTAGCCCCTTGCTGTGTCCCTGGGCTTTGCCCTCAGTGCGAGCTGAGCCGCACAGAGAAGAATTGGCAGGTGGGTGTGGGACTGCTCTTGGATTCAGGCAAATCAGAATTCTAATTCCTCACATTAGCAGGAAGCTTGTTAAAAGTTCAGCTGTTTTGTCCATACCTCCTATTTTGGAAAGTTATTTTTCCCCATGTCAGAGATGAAAGAAGCTGTGCATCTCTTTTTTGGGGGAATGGATAGTTTGTATATGGAATTCAGTTTATTTGGATTTCATTGTGTCTCAGCTTTCTGATATTTTTGTGTGTTTTTTAAATCCGTATTTTGTGGCTTAGAGTTTCTTGTTCTGGGCTCGTTTTATTTTTAAAAGTTTACTTTTAAGTCATATGCAAATGGAAACACTTTTCAAGTGTCCTAGTGTAGTCTACCTGATAAATCTATACAGCTCCATGAACGATGTAATGATTACATTAATTGTGGCGTTGAGTCACCGGTACTGATCTAGCCACATATCAATACCTCTGTTGTCCTTCATGACCAGTAATATGCATGACAAGGTGGTGGGTAAGAGATGGGACCACCAGTCTGTTGATAAGTAGCAGAAAGAAAGTGTAGTGATTGGGTCTCCAGGGTTGCCTTGGCAGGGTTTACCTAGTCAGTGAACGAAAACGAGATGCAGGGGAACATTCAGGAAGATGGCAGGGTAGGGAATTCGAGGACTCACTTCTCCTTCAGAACAGCCAGTGGACAGGAAGGAACTGTCTGAAACACATGTTCTGGGGGCTCTGGAGGCCAGGGGGCTGTGTAGCATCCAGGTAGCCTGACAGACATATCCAGAACGCTGCACTACCAAACGGCAGGGTACGTATTCTTCTCCAGTGCTCATGGCTCGTTCTCCAGGATAGACCACATGTTGGGTCACAAAATACATCTCAATAAAAATCACGTGACTGATGTTAGAGCACTTTCTCTGACCATAATGGAATGAATCTGGAGCTCATATCAGAAGGAGAACTGGAAAATTCACAAATATAAGGTGATTAAACACACTCTTTTTTTTTAATTAATTAAAGAAAAAAAAAAGAAATTAACCCAACATTTAGAAATCATTCCGTTCTACATATGAAATCAGTAATTCTTAATATCATCACATAGATGCATGATCATCATTTCTTAGTACATTTGCATCGATTTAGAAGAAGAACTAGCAAAACAACCGAAAAAGATATAGAATGTTAATATAGGGGAAAAAAATGAAAATAATAATAGTACGAAAAAAAAAGACCTATAGCTCAGATGCAGCTTCATTCAGTTTTTTAACATGATTACTTTACAATTAGGTATTATTATGCTGTCCATTTTTGAGTTTTTGTATCTAGTCCTGTTGCACAGTCTGTATCCCTTCAGCTCCAATTACCCATTATCTTACCCTGTTTCTAACTCCTGCTGGACTCTGTTATCAATGACATATTCCAAGTTTATTCTCGAATGTCCGTTCACATCAGTGGGACCATACAGTATTTGTCCTTTAGTTTTTGGGTAGACTCACTCAGCATAATGTTCTCTAGGTCCATTCATGTTATTACATGCTTCATAAGTTTATCCTGTCTTAAAGCTGCATAATATTCCATCGTATGTATATACCACAGTTTGTTTAGCCACTCTTCTGTCGATGGACATTTTGCTGTTTCCATCTCTTTGCAATTGTAAATAACGCTGCTATAAACATTGGTGTGCAAATGTCCGTTTGTGTCTTTGCCCTTAAGTCCTTTGAGTAGATACCCAGCAATGGTATTGCTGGGTCATATGGCAATTCTATATTGAGTTTTTTGAGGAACCGCCAAACTGCCTTCCACAGTGGTTGCACCATTTGACATTCCCACCAACAGTGGATAAGTGTGCCTCTTTCTCTGCATCCTCTCCAGCGCTTGTCATTTTCTGTTTTGTTGATAATGGCCATTCTGGTGGGTGTGAGATGATATCTCATTGTGGTTTTGATTTGCATTTCTCTAATGGCCAGGGACATTGAGCATCTCTTCATGTGCCTTTTGGCCATTTGTATTTCCTCTTCTGAGAGGTGTCTGTTCAAGTCTTTTTCCCATTTTGTAATTGGGTTGACTGTCTTTTTGTTGTTGAGTTGGACAATCTCTTTATGAATTCTGGATACTAGACCTTTATCTGATATGTCATTTCCAAATATTGTCTCCCATTGTGTAGGCTGTCTTTCTACTTTCTTGATGAGGTTCTTTGATGCACAGAAGTGTTTAATTTTGAGGAGCTCCCATTTATTTATTTCCTTCTTCAGTGCTCTTGCTTTAGGTTTAAAGTCCATAAAACCACCTCCAATTGTAAGTTTCATAAGATATCTCCCTATATTTTCATCTAACTGTTTTATGGTCTTAGACCTAATGTTTAGATCTTTGATCCATTTTGAGTTAACTTTTGTATAGGGTGTGAGAGATGGGTCTTCTTTCATTCTTTTGCATATGGATATCCAGTTCTCTAGGCACCATTTGTTGAAGAGACTGTTCTGTCCCAGGTGAGTTGGCTTGACTGCCTTATCAAAGATCAAATGTCCATAGATGAGAGGGTCTATATCTGAGCACTCTATTCGATTCCATTGGTCGATATATCTATCTTTATGCCAGTACCATGCTGTTTTGACCACTGTGGCTTCATAATATGCCTTAAAGTCAGGCAGCGCGAGACCTCCAGTTTTGTTTTTTTTCCTCAAGATATTTTTAGCAATTCGGGGCACCCTGCCCTTCCAGATAAATTTGCTTATTGGTTTTTCTATTTCTGAAAAATAAGTTGTTGGGATTTTGATTGGTATTGCATTGAATCTGTAAATCAATTTAGGTAGGATTGACATCTTAACTATATTTAGTCTTCCAATCCATGAACCCGGTATGCCCTTCCATCTATTTAGGTCTTCTGTGATTTCTTTTAGCAGTTTTTGTAGTTTTCTTTATATAGGTTTTTTGTCTCTTTAGTTAAATTTATTCCTAGGTGTTTTATTCTTTTAGTTGCAATTGTAAATGGGATTCGTTTCTTGATTTCCCCCTCAGCTTGTTCATTACTAGTGTATAGAAATGATACAGATTTTGAATCTTGGTCTTGTAACCTGCTGCATTGCTGTACTCATTTATTAGCTCTAGTAGTTTTGTTGTGGATTTTTCCGGGTTTTCGACGTATAGTATCATATCATCTGTAAACAGTGATAGTTTTACTTCTTCCTTTCCAATTTTGATGCCTTGTATTTCTTTTTCTGATCTAATTGCTCTGGCTAGAACCTCCAACACAATGTTGAATAATAGTGGTGATAATGGACATCCTTGTCTTGTTCCTGATCTTAAGGGGAAAGTTTTCAATTTTTCCCCATTGAGGATGATATTAGCTGTGGGTTTTTCATATATTCCCTCTATCATTTTAAGGAAGTTCCCTTGTATTCCTATCTTTTGAAGTGTTTTCAACAGGAAAGGATGTTGAATCTTGTCAAATGCCTTCTCTGCATCAATTGAGATGATCATGTGATTTTTCTGCTTTGATTTGTTGATATGGTGTATTACATTAATTGATTTTCTTATATTGAACCATCCTTGCATACCTGGGATGAATCCTACTTGGTCATGATGTATAATTCTTTTAATGTGTTGTTGGATACGATTTGCTAGAATTTCATTGAGGATTTTTGCATCTGTATTCATTAGAGAGATTGGTCTGTAGTTTTCTTTTTTTGTAATATCTTTGCCTGGTTTTGGTATGAGGGTGATGTTGGTTTCATAGAATGAATTAGGTAGTTTTCCCTCCACTTCGATTTTTTTGAAGAATTTGAGGAGAGTTGGTACTAATTCTTTCTGGAATGTTTGATAGAATTCACATGTGAAGCCGTCTGTTCCTGGACTTTTCTTTTTAGGGAGCTTTTGAATGACTGATTCAATTTCTTTACTTGTGATTGGTTTGTTGAGGTCATCTATTTCTTCTTGAGTCAAAGTTGGTTGTTCATGTCTTTCCAGGAACCCGTCCATTTCATCTAAATTGTTGTATTTATTAGTGTAAAGTTGTTCATAGTATCCTGTTATTACCTCCTTTATTTCTGTGAGGTCAGTAGTTATGTCTCCTCTTCCATTTCTGATCTTATTTATTTGCATCCTCTCTCTTCTTCTTTTTGTCAATCTTGCTAAGGGCCCATCAATCTTATTGATTTTCTCATAGAACCAACTTCTGGTCTTATTGATTTTCTCTATTGTTTTCATGTTCTCAATTTCATTTATTTGTGCTCTAATCTTTGTTATTTCTTTCCTTTTGCTTGCTTTGGGATTAGTTTGCTGTTCTTTCTCCAGTTCTTCCAAGTGGACAGTTAATTCCTGCATTTTTGCCTTTTCTTCTTTTCTGATATAGGCATTTAGGGCAATAAATTTCCCTCTTGGCACTGCCTTTGCTGCGTCCCATAAGTTTTGATATGTTGTGTTTTCATTTTCATTCGCCTCGAGGTATTTACTAAT
This sequence comes from Tamandua tetradactyla, assembly GCF_023851605.1. Taxonomy (NCBI): domain Eukaryota; kingdom Metazoa; phylum Chordata; class Mammalia; order Pilosa; family Myrmecophagidae; genus Tamandua; species Tamandua tetradactyla. The sequence goes on along the minus strand of NC_135348.1, from coordinate 45,857,530 downwards.
TTCTCTTGCAATTTCTTCTTTGACCCACTTGTTGTTTAAGAGTGTGTTGTTGAGCCTCCACATATTTGTGAATTTTCTGGCACTCCATCTATTATTGATTTCCAACTTCATTCCTTTATGATCCGAGAAAGTGTTGTGTATGATTTCAATCTTTTGAAATTTGTTAAGACTTGCTTTGTGACCCAGCATATGGTCTATCTTTGAGAATGATCCATGAGCACTTGAGAAAAAGGTGTATCCTGCTGTTGTGGGATGTAATGTCCTATAAATGTCTGTTAAGTCTAGCTCATTTATACTAATATTCAGATTCTCTATTTCTTTATTGATCCTCTTTCTAGATGTTCTGTCCATTGATGAGAGTGGTGAATTGAAGTCTCCAACTATTATGGTATCTGTGTCTATTTCCCTTTTCAGTGTTTGCAGTGTATTTCTCACGTATTTTGGGGCATTCTGGTTTAGTACATAAATATGTATGATTGCTATGTCTTCTTGTTTAATTGTTCCTTTTATTAGTAGATAGTGTCCTTCTTTGTCTCTTTTAACTGTTTTACATTTGAAGTCTAATTTGTTGGATATTAGTATAGCCACTCCTGCTTTTTTCTGGTTGTTAATTCCATGAAATATCTTTTCCCAACCTTTCACTTTCAACCTATGTTTATCTTTGGGTCTAAGATGTGTTTCCTGTAGACAGCATATAGAAGGATCCTGTTTTTTAATCCATTCTGCAAGTCTATGTCTTTTGATTGGGGAATTCAGTCCATTAACATTTAGTGTTATTACTGTTTAGATAATATTTTCCTCTAACATTTTGCCTTTTGTATTATATATATCATGTCTGACTTTCCTTCTTTCTACACTCTTCTCCATACCTCTCTCTTCTGTCTTTTCGTATCTGACTCTAGTGCTCCCTTTAGTATTTCTTGCAGAGCTGGTCTCTTGGTCACAAATTCTCTCAGTGATTTTTTGTCTGAGAATGTTTTAATTTCTCCCTCATTTTTGAAGGACAGTTTTGCTGGATATAGGAGTCTTGGTTGGCAGTTTTTCTCTTTTAGTAATTTAAATATGTCATCCCACTGTCTTCTAGCTTCCATGGTTTCTGCTGAGAAATCTACACATAGTCTTATTGGGTTTCCCTTGTATGTGATGGATTGTTTTTCTCTTGCTGCTTTCAAGATCCTCTCTTTCTCTTTGACCTCTGACATTCTAACTAGCAAGTGTCTTAGAGAACACCTATTTGGGTCTATTCTCTTTGGGGTGCGCTGCACTTCTTGGATCTGTAATTTTAGGTCTTTCATAAGAGTTGGGAAATTTTCAGTGATAATTTCTTCCATTAGTTTTTCTCCTCCTTTTCCCTCTCTTCTCCTTCTGGGACACCCACAACACGTATATTTGTGCGGTTCAAATTGTCCTTCAGTTTCCTGATCCCCTGTTCAAATTTTTCCATTCCTTTCCCGATAGTTTCTGTTTCTTTTTGGAATTCAGATGTTCCATCCTCCAAGTCACTAATTCTATCATCTGTCTCTTTAAATCTATCATTGTATGTATCCATTGTTTTTTCCATATTTTCTACTTTATCCTTCACTTCCATAAGTTCTGTGATTTGTTTTTTCAGTTTTTCTATTTCTTCTTTATGTTCAGCCCATGTCTTCTTCATGTCCTCCCTCAATTTATCGATTTCGTTTTTGAAGAGGTTTTCCATTTCTGTTCGTATATTCAGCATTAGTTGTCTCAGCTTCTGTATCTCATTTGAACTATTGGTTTGTTCTTTTAACTGGGCCATATTTTCAATTTTCTGAGTGTGATCTGTTATCTTCTGCTGGCGTCTGGGCATTTAGTCCGATTTCCCTGGGTGTTTTACCCAACAGGTTGAAAGATTTTTCTGTGAAATCTCTGGGCTCTGTTTTTCTTATCCTGCCCAGTAGGTGGTGCTCGTGGCACACGTTTGTCTGCGGGTCCCACCAGTAAAAGGTGCTGTGGGTCCTTTAACTTTGGAAAACTCTCGCCGTGGGGGAGGTTCGCCAGCTGAAGCGGCTTGGAAGAGTGCCAGCTGGCCTGTGGATTTGAACGCGGGGAAGGTCGCTGGCCGCCGCAGTCTGGGGGAGTGCCCGTCTGAATCTCCTAGTCGGCCCGAGGTGCCAAGCGTGGCGGGAGGGCACCAGCCGCCGCGGCCCGGGAGAGTGCACCGTTCCCACCCGGACCGGGAAGTCACGTGTTTGGAAGGGACCCCGGTCACTGTTTTCCGCGGCCTGGGGATCTCCGATCCAATTCTCCCAGTTGGTCCGGGGGGCCACACGTGTGGGGGCCGCCAGCCGCCGCGGCTTGAGGGGACCGCCTGTCCAATTGTTCCAGCTGGCCCGGGAAGGAGAAAGGGAGGGACTCCAGCCGCTTGCCGCCCCGGCCCGGGGAAGCCCGCGCCCCTCCGCGATCTCACCGGAGCTGGTTCTCCCAGCCAGCCAGCTGTTCCAGGATGGTGTACGCTGTCTTTTTTATCTCTGTCTTGGCTCCGGGAGCTGTTCTATATCGTTTCTACTCCCCTAGTAGCTGTTCTGGAGGAGGAACTAAGATCCGCGCGTCTTACTTAGCTGCCGTCTTCTCCGGAAGTCCTAAACACACTCTTAAGCGTAAATCAGTGGGCAAAAGAAGAAATTGCAACATAATTCAGTAAATATCTCAGATGAATGAAAATAAGGACGCAACATATCAAAACTTCTGAAAGCACAGCTGAAAAGGAAATTATAACCCTAAACACCTACATTAAAAAGGAAGAAAGAGCTAAAATCAAAGGCCTATTATACATTTGGAAGAACTAGAAAAAAGAACAGCAAACTAATCCCCAAGCAAGCAGAGGGAAAGAAGTAATAAAGACTAGAGTAGAAATAAATGAAATTGAGATTAAAAAAGGCAATAGAAAGAATTAACAAAACCAAAACTTTGTTCTTTGGAAAGAACAATAAAATTGACAAATTCTTAACTATATTTACAAAGAAGAAAAGACAGAAGATGTAAATAAATAAAATCAGGAATGAGAGGGGATCATTACTATTGATCCCAATCAAATGAAAAGGATCCTAAGAGGATGCAATGAACTACTATATGTCAATAAATTAGACAGCCTAGAAGAAGTGAACAACTTCCTAGAAACACATATGAACAACCTACACTGACTCTAGAGGCAGTAGAAGGCTTCAGCAGATTAATTATACGTAAAGAGATTGAATCAGTCATCAAAAAGCTCCCAAGACAGAAAATCCCAGGACAAATGGCTTCACAGGCATATTTTAACAAGTATTCCAAGAAGAATTAATTCCATTGCTTCCTAGACTCTTCCACAAAATTGAACGGGAGGTGATACTACCTAACTTATTCTGTGAAGCCAGCATCACCCTAATACAAAAGCCAGATAAAGATCAAGCATTGATCTTTAATTGTAATTTTGTAATACAAAATTACAGCCAATTTCTCTTATGAATGTAGATGCAAAAGTCCTCAAGAAAATACTTGCAAATCGAATCCAACAGCACAAAAAAGAATTATATACCAAGATCAAGTGGGTTTTATCCCAGATGTGCAAGGGTGGTTCACCATAAGAACATCATCAAATAACGTTAACAAAATGAAGAGAAAAATACATGGTCATCTAAGTTGAGGCAGAAAAGACATTTGACAAAATCCAGCATCTTTTCTTGATAAAAATATTTAGAAACATAGGAATAGAAGGAAACTTCCTCATCATGATAAAGGGCTTGTATGAAAAACCCACAGGTAACATCATAATCAGTGGGGAAGGACTGAAGGCTTCCCACTAAGACCTGGAAGAAGGCAGGGATACCCACTGCTACCTCTGTTATGCAACTTGTGCTAGAAATTCTAGCTAGAGCAGGTAGAAAAAAAAGAAATAAGAGGTCTGCAAATTGGAAAGGAAGGAGTAAAACTTTCACTATTTGCAGATGACATGATCCTATATATAGGAAGTCTAAAAAAATCTACAGCAAAGCTGCGATAGCTAATAAAGGAGTTCAGCAAAGTGGCAGGATACAAGATCAGCATCCCCAAATCAGTAGTGTTTCTATGCATTAGTACTGAACAATCTGAGTTGGAAATCAAGAAAAAAAATTCATTCAGAATAGCAACTAAAGAGTCAAATATCTAGGAATAAATTTAACCAAGGGTGAAAGGACTTGTACATAGAAAATTACAAACATTGCTAAAAGAATTCAAAGACCTAAATATAAGTGAAAGGGCATTCTAGGTTCAAGGATTTGAAGACTAAGTATCATAAGCTGTCTATTCTACCCAAATTAATTTATGCTTTCCCAATCAAACTTACGCAGTCTACTTTGAAGAAATGGAAAAGCCAATCATCAAATTTACTTGGAATACTGAGAGGCCCTGGATAGCCAAAACCTTCTTGAAAAAAAGAACAAAGTTGGAGGACTCATATTTCCTGACCTTAGAGCATAGTATAAAGCTACAGTGGTCAAAACATATGGTATTGGCATAAAGATAGCTATTGACCAGTAGAATCATATTGAGAGTTCAGAAAAAGACCCTCACATCTTATGGCAAATTGATATCTGACAAGCCTTCCAAGTCCATTCAAATTGAAAAGAATAGTCTCTTTGATAAACGGTGCTGAGAGAATTGGATATCCATATGCAAAAGAATGAAAAAGGACCCCTGTCTTACACCTTATACAAAAATTAACTGAAAATGGATCAAACACCTAAATATCAGGACCAGGACCATAAAAATCCTAGAATAAAATGTAGGAAGCACCTTCAATGTCTTGTGGTATGCAGTGGTTTCTTAGATTTTACACCCAAAGCACAAGAACAAAAGAAAAAATAGATTAATGGGACATACTCAAAATTAAAAACTTTTGTGCTTCAAAGATTTTTAAAGTGAAAATGCAGTCTACTCAATGAGAGAAAATATTTGGAAACCACATATCTGATAGGGATTTAACATCCTACATATATAAAGAAATCGTGCAACTCAACAACAAAAAGACAAACAACCCAATTAAAATATGGGCAAAAGACTTGAGTAGACATTTTTCCAAAGAGGAAATACAAATGCCTAAGAAGCACATGAAAAGATGCTCAGTGTCACTAGCTAAATGGAAATCAAAGCCATACGAGATATCATTTCACACCTACTAGGATGTCCACTGTTAAAACAAAACAGAAAACTAAAATATTGGAAAGGATGTGGAGAAATACGAACACCCATTCACTGCTGGTGGGAATGTAAAATGGTGCAGCAGCTGTGCAAGATAGTACGGTTGTTCCTCAGGAAGCTAAGTATGTACTAATATGTACCTGGAAGAACTGAAAGGAGGGACATGATCAGACATTGGCATATTTATGTTCATAGGGGCATTATGAACAATTGCAAAAAGATGGAAGCAACCCAAGTGTCCATCAACTGATGAGTGGATAAACAGATGTGGTGTATACATGCAATGGAATGTTGTTCAGCTATAAGAAGGAATGAAGTCCTGATGCATGTGACAACATGGATGAACCTTGGGGACATTATGTTGAATGAAATAAGGCAGACACAAAAAGACAAATATTGTATCCTCTCACTGTTATGAACTAATTATAATGAGCAAACTCATAGAGTTAGAATCTAGAATATAGGTTTCTAGTGGATAAAATGAGGGATAGAGAATGGGGAGCTGATGCTTAATTTGTTCATAATACCTATTTAGGTTGATTGTAAATGTTTGGAAATGGATAGTAGTGATGGGAGCATATTATTGTGAGTGTTATTAATAGTACTGAATTATATTTTGTGTATGTGGTTGAAAGGGGGAAGTTAGATGGATGGTATGGACTGTGACTGTATCTCAATAAAACTGGTTTTTTGAAAAGAGATGCAGATGCATTGATTATTAATATAGATTGTCTAGGTCACTTGGGAGGTGATGGGAGGATTTGCTCATGGTCATTAAGGTATCGGGATATATTGGTAAAATAAAGCTTATTTTCTGCTGATATATTTGGTTAATTATAGTTATTTCATAGTGATGCTGTGAAAAAGACCCTTCTTGCTCAGGCTTCATATGTTGGTTACATTCATTTTTCTCTGTATAAGTTATTTTTGCTTTGTATTAATTTTTATCTTCCCAATAAGAATTGTGTCTGGTAACTGCAGGCTCCGCGGATGTTGTGCTCGCAGGAGTCTGGGGGCCTGGTGTGCAGGACGGCGTAAGCCATTAACTAGTCAATCGGATCCCAAGACTTTTTGTTTAAAATGGCAATTCTGAAACATTCATGAGATCAGTGAGAATAAAAGAATGAACTCCTGTGCCACCAACAATTATAGAGCATTGTCATGTCTACACATTGGTCAATGCTTCTGTATTTATTCCTTCCATTTTATAAAAAAGTTTGTGTATTTTTTTGTATGATTATTTAAAAGCTAATCCAAGATATCATGTCTCATTTTACCTATATATAGTAAATTGTTCTATATATTGTCCAATAAGGAAAACTTAAAAAAAAGTACAATTACTATTACATTTTCATATCTAACATTATTTCAATTAGTAGTAATTCCAGAATGTTTTAGAAAAAAAATCTTTATTTGTAGAGTAGTTATAGGTTTATAGGAAAATTTCACAGGAAGCATGGTTTCCCATATACCCCTCCCACCACCCCCATGTACATTGTTTCCCCTCCTAGTAACAGCTTGCATTAGTGTGAAGCAATTGATGAATCAGTAAGATAATTGTTTGTCCATAAAGCACTATTATCCTAACCAAGTAACAATTATCTTTTGTTCTCTTGAATCCTGCTAAATATTGATAGTATAGTGTGAACAGATATGACATCCGTGCCCAGATCTTACATTCTGAAAATCACATTGTAAAAGCAATTTTGTTTTATTATAAAAATTGTTACATTATATATGTAGTGTATTTTTTGTTATAAGCATTTTGTCTTTCTTCTATGAGGATATTTGCAATAAAAAACACTATACATCAACAACCCTCCATAAAGAAAGGCATTTACTGGTATTATATTGAAGGAAGGCTAGCAATAAGATATGGAAGAAGTCAAAGAAATAAAAACCAGAAGCTAACAAGGAGCAATTAAACAGATTATATTTTATTTGTAAAGAATTGGTTAAAAATGACTTTTAAAGATGTTTAAACATTGGCAATAGCCTGGAATTCCATCATAAATGTTTTGGAGTTTTATACTCTTAAAATATGTTCACTTAAAGCTTTAAAACAGTTAACGGGACGTGAGGGGAGATCATGGGTGCCCCTCAGAACAGATGGTCCTGCCGTCGGCCGGGGGCTGGGCCCAGGGAGGGGGGCTCAGGCGGCTCTGCGCCCTGCTGCCCTCGCGGTTTCCTCGCCTCTTTCCCTGTGCCCACTTTCGCCCCAGTGTCTTTATATTGCATCAGTGTCGTGGAGCTGGCTTTCTTCTCTGTGATGCTACAAAGGTCACTTCTTTCCCCAATTATTTACAGTCAAACTACAACTTCAAGCAGAAGAGAGAGGGGTTGTGTCCATCAAAGGGGTGTGTGCGAACCGTTACCTTGCTATGAAGGAAGATGGAAGATTGCAGGCTTCTGTAAGTGACAGTTTTGTTTTTGCAATTTTTTCTTTGTTTGCTTTTTCTGCTGTTAATTTATTAATATTGCTATTTATTGAATCTTTATTAAGGGCTTTGCATGTATTCTATCACTTAATCTTTGTATTCATCTTATGAAGTATTAGCCAAGAAACATAGCTCATCTGAGGTGCAGACTGGATTGGTCCTTGAATTAGAGCCTGAGCTCTAAATGCCCTAAACCACTGCATCCTGCTCTGTTCTCTGCAGTGCTATTCATCTGCTATTTTTTAAAGTCCTCATATTATGCAGTTACTTGGAGATTAGGGGGATAGAAATATTGTCAAAATATTGTCACCTGTAAGCTTCTTTGTTATTTGACACGGTCATAGTTGTGAAGTGTGCTAGTCACCTGGGTGCCGACACCGGCTGGCGTGCAGTATCTGTGCACTCTGGAATAAGTCATCCCATCAGGCAGGTGCCTTCCCTGTAAAGGAGAAGCAATAAGGACGCCATCCCATAGGGTGTTTAAATAGGTGTTTTTGTTTGTTTGTCTTGCACGGGCAGGCACCAGTCCAGTGGGCATCGCCCCCGGCCCTGGGCATGCAGGTGAGAACCCTGCGGCCGCCCGGCCCTTGTAGGGTTTCTGAGAGGATTGAATTAGATAATATATTTTAAATGCCAAAATTTGTTTCTGACACATAATAGGTTCTCAGAGTTACCACTTCCTCCTCTAGCTACTTTTCATTTAAATAATGTAAGTTCAGAATAGAGACTTCTCTATTTTACTTTTTTACCACAGTTAGCTCTAGGGTTTTAGCTCCTGGCCAGACTTATTTCCACTACCCAGGCGGATGTATAAATATGTATTTGTAATGCTGTGTCAGGGTTGCGATATTATGTTATACTAGTTCTGTCCAGGGAAGGCAGTGATTAACTTGTCTGGAATTGGGCGAGGACCCCACAGGCCTTTAGGTAGTAATGTCAGCATGCACGGTTCTCCAGGCCCAGTGTGTGTGTGTGTTGCACGCACAGTGTGGGGAATGGTGTCAGCACATGCAGATGCCTCAGAGCCACAGACTCCCCTCCCTGGTCTCTGACAGAGTCGAGAGGACACGTCTCTAAAAGCATGAGCACCAACCACAGCCATAAGCCCAGGGAACTTCCCGTAACTTTTTCCACAGAAGGGATCTAATAACACTGAGAAATCACTCGTGTTCTCACACACAAATAGCTTTTGAAATCTTTTTCTGAGCGAAGACCTTTAGGTTTCTGAAGGAGCTGAAACAAGACTAACTGGAGAAAAAGGATATTTTGGCTCTTTCAATTTCAGATCATCTGATGAAGATATGCTTAGATTGATATCAATTTATATAAATTTTTCAGGATAAATCTGGGTGTTATGGCTATCAATATTTTGGTAGTTGAATACATTTGAGAATCCATGCTTATTATAGCCAATATTTATTGACTGTACAGTGTTCCGGGAGCTTTGCTAGGCATGTCGTGTAAAACCAAGTACAACATGGTCTCTGCCCCTACCGAGTACTGCCCAGGGGAGGCAGAAGTATAGATATGTATTTGTAATAATGTGTAAGGGTTTTGATATTATGTACTACTAACCCTGTACAGGGAGGGAAGTAAACTTGTCCCGAATTGGGTGATGACCCCTAAGTAGGACTTCAGTTAGTGTAGAGGAAGGAGTACATCAGGCATTCAGGCAACAGAAGGAATTGAAGTGGGGGTGGGGGAATTTTATAACACAGCACATGTAGAGATATGGGTGCTGAAAACTACTTGGATATTTCTTGCACTTAAGAAGTAGGTAATTCACTACTGCTGGAGCATACAGCACAAAAGGAAAGGCTGGGCAGGGTGGAATGGAAAAATAAAGCTGGAGAGGGAGGTAGATTGCCTACTGAAGGGCCGTATACACGATGCTCATTATAAGTAGTGAAGAGTCACGAAGAGTTTTAATGAAGAGAAATGACGAGATTGGAATTTTAGAAAGATCTTCATTCTGGGAGTAGTGTAGTGAATGCATTTGAGGGGCCAAAACTGCCAACCAGTTGGAAGTCCATTATTGTAGTGCAAGCAAGTGATGATGAACGCCTGGCTACAGCAGTAGGGTGGAGAAGACTGAGCAGGATGCTAGCACTTGTGATTGATTAGATTTAGGGGTGAAGTAGAGGGAGTAGTTAAAGATGGCTGCTAGGTTTCTGGCTTGGTTGAGAAAGTAGATGAGAAAGGGAAAGAACAAGTTTTGGGAAAAGATATGTTCAAATTTAGGCTTGAGTTCCTTAAGAGAATGAATTATGGTTCTAGAGCTTCGAGGTAAGGTCTGTTGATGTGATTTGGGTATCAGCCGACAGGTGGTAGTTGAAGCCATGGAAATGGTGAGGCTTCCTAGGTAAGAAACATAGCTCTAAAAAATGATTGACTCAGATTGATTACTTAGACACCCTTCTCCCACTGTCTTCAGTCTGTGTCAGTTCAGGAGGTAATAAATACTTTGGAAATCTAGCAGAGAAGCTTATTAACTATTTCCCAAGATGGTGAATAATTCTGGATGCAGTCTGTTGTCATTTCAAGAGATAATAAAATACTTTGGGAATCTATCAAAGTAGTTTGTTAAATACTTCCCAAGACAGTGAATAATTCTGGATGACTTTGATATCAGAGAGAGGAAAAAGGGTTTCCAGCCCCCACCGCCCTCACCTCAGAATGTGATAAACGTTTAGTGTGAATCACTATGGCTTCTGCAATCGCAGAGGTTTGGCTGCTGTCAGGCGGTGCGGGTGGTGGAGAAAAAGGAGATGCGAACAACATTCACTTCCAAAGTTAACTTTGGCCAACATTAGTCAAATGGTTTTAAAGTCTCAGCTTTTTTCTATGTCCTAATGAGTGGTCTCTCCTCAGTGTCCTCTGCTAGGACTTGAGACTTTATCATGTGGTTTCTACTGAGTGAGATAAAAAGACCTGGTTGGCCCTGTGGGACAGTCTCTGGTGGGATGATTGATGTCTGCACCACAGGTCCTTGATAGTAATAAAAAGCGCCATAATTGTTAAAAGTGATGAGAACAGGAGCCACCCTATCTTAAAGTGCACCCTGAAACCACTGGGGTACATACAGGAGAAGACAAATTAAAGCACAGTGGGCCCGAAGACTGAATTCTCTTATCATTCTTATGGAATCCTCTACAAGTTAGATTTCTGAGAATTCTGACCTCTTCATTTGGTAAATAGCAAGAGATGTTTGCTAAGTAGCTTGCTAAGCATATTGATTCTGTACCATCAGAAGCATAAAGTATTCTACAACAAGAATTGTGTTCTAGTTTCTTCCTTAGCTAAGTAGATTCTTTCACAAAATTAAGGTCATAGCATTTTATTAATTCTAAAATATATTTCCATCACCCTTGTATGCTTGTTACCTCTTTCCCAGTGTAACAAATTTTGGTCAAGTTGTAAGAGTTGACTATGCTTAGAAAGTTATCACATGCTCTGTAAGACACAGCCACAGCTGTCAAACAAAAATTGAAACTTCAGTATTTATTATTCTTCTTTAAGCAGTGTACAAGCTGTTATAGCTACTTATGTTTACCCCAGCTCCTATTTCTGCCAGGTTGACAATCTCTTAGTCTTACCGGGCCAGTGTTTTTGTTTTTGTTTTTAAATTGCAAAAAGATTCTGCCATGCTTTTCAGCAGCAATCTTATTTGTCTCTTTCAAATTAGTCTGGGTGGGTTGTGTCAGTCTTCAGATGAGAAAGTAAGTTCCCCCGTTCCAAACCAAGGTGTTGGTGTTGGTGATTCAGTCAGTGGGATATTTCTAAGTCAGATTCATAGCCATTGAGCTGTCAACAATAGCGACTTCTGATCAATAGTTGTCATTTGAGGGGTCTTAGACCTCCACAAACGGCTTTATGGACTTGTACTTGCCAAAGATATATTCCTTCCTAGTCTTCTCCTACACCCATTTCAGATGCTGTGTAGGGCATGTGTCTGCTGTGTAGGGCATGTGTCTGCTGTGTCGGGCATGTGTCTGCTGTGTCGGGCATGTGTCTGCTGTGTTATGGCATATGTCTGCTGTGTAGGGCATGTATCTGCTGTGTAGGGCATATGTCTGCTGTGTAGGGCATATGTCTGCTGTGTTATGGCATATGTCTGCTGTGTTATGGCATATGTCTGCTGTGTAGGGCATATGTCTGCTGTGTTATGGCATATGTCTGCTGTGTTATGGCATATGTCTGCTGTGTAGGGCATATGTCTGCTGTGTTATGGCATATGTCTGCTGTGTAGGGCATATGTCTGCTGTGTTATGGCATATGTCTGCTGTGTAGGGCATATGTCTGCTGTGTAGGGCATATGTCTGCTGTGTAGGGCATGTGTCTGCTGTGTAGGGCATGTGTCTGCTGTGTTATGGCATATGTCTGCTGTGTAGGGCATATGTCTGCTGTGTAGGGCATATGTCTGCTATGTTATGGCATATGTCTGCTGTGTAGGGCATATGTCTGCTGTGTTATGGCATATGTCTGCTGTGTAGGGCATATGTCTGCTGTGTTATGGCATATGTCTGCTGTGTAGGGCATATGTCTGCTGTGTAGGGCATATGTCTGCTGTGTAGGGCATATGTCTGCTATGTTATGGCATATGTCTGCTGTGTAGGGCATATGTCTGCTGTGTCGGGCATATGTCTGCTATGTTATGGCATATGTCTGCTGTGTAGGGCATATGTCTGCTGTGTAGGGCATATGTCATACATTTTACTCGGTGTGTGATGCCTACATCTGATTTGTGAGACATTCTAGTTTCCCTTTAGAAGGAAGCGTGATCTGGGCACATAGTTTCTAAGAGTCATGTGAGGTTGATAATTACCAATTCAAAGTATGAAAAAAAGGCTAACTTGCATACCATTTTTTTTATCAACCCCTTCACATTCTAATGGGTTGAATGCATTCATTCAGGCTAAGAATTTCTCACTATTTGAAGACATTACTAAAGGGTCTTTTTCCTTCTTTCAAAGCTAGAAAATACAGAAGTACTTGTATTAACTATTAACCGAAGCCTATATTTGGAGGGTGAAGTCAAATAGTTCTTTAATATACAACAGAATCCTTATTATATTCCATAGCAGGATAAATTTTGTTGCTTTGAGCAACAGAAGCCCAGAACAGATATTAGGATTTATGATTTCTTAAAAGTTCACAAAGTTTAGGTCTTTGTTTTTGTTTTTAAACTGCATATAATGAGGTTAATTGTAGTTTTAAGTTTAAATCACCACACAATCTCAATGTTAGTGTGCTTTGAAATAATTTAACTGGTCTCCATATGCTAGAAAGTTTCACATTGTTTTCTGTATAATACTATAGATTGTGAAGCCCTAAACAAAATGTCTCAATAAGTATTAGAATATGTGTGACTTATTTTGATCCACAATAATAAATATTTTTTAAAAAATTTATATTCTCTGAAGATATACATTTAACTACTGTAAAAAAAGTACTTTTACCTATATAATAACTTTCTTACATAAGGGGCCTGCTAAAAATCAAATGAAATCTACAGACATAAAGTAAATTAGGGAAAATAGATTTTTGAGGGTTCAGTTATCCAGAATGGCAATCTGTACTGACAAAATTTGTCAATAAATAACAGTAATTGAAGAATAATGTATATTATTTTTAAAATATTATAGACTAGATTAAATGCAAAGGTTAATTCCTAATAAGAATGATTGTTTCTTTTAAAACCAATCCTACAAAATTTTTCACAACCTATATATATATTACAAGATTAAGATCAACTCTACTTAAAATTTTTTTTTAATTAGAGAAGCTGTCGGGTAAGATTAAGATCAACTCTACTTAAATTTTTTTTAATTAGAGAAGCTGTGGGGTTACAGACCAATTATGCATAACATACAGGATTTGTTTATGCCAGCCTACCACCAACGCATGGCCTTGGTGCGGAACATTTGTTTCAATTGATGATAGCACTTTTTTGTAATTGTACCAGCCTTTTAAAATGAAATTTTATTGAGATATATTCACATACCATATAATCATGAATTGTATACAATTGATGGTTCACAGTATTATCGTATCGATTTTGAACATTTCATTATTCTACAAACATTAAAAGTAACAATAAAAGTAAAAGTAAAAGTAAAAAAAGAACACCCCAAATATCCCATCCCTCCTAACCCCCTATTTCTTATTGATATTTTGTCTTTATTTTCTTATTCATCTGTCTGTACACTGGATAAAGGGAGTGTTAGTCACAAAGTTTTCACAATCACACGGTCATACCATAAAAATTATATGTTTATACAATAATCTTCAAGAATCAAGGCAACTGGATTACAGTTCATTGGCTTCAGGCATTTCCCTCTAGCTACTCCAATAATTGTACTTCTTAAAAAAGTATTAGTTACCTTTGTAACCAAATTTACTTTTAACTTTAGAAATTTGTGTGTTTCATTTTGTCCCTAAATAGTCAACACTGACACTCACATCATGCCTGTTTTTAATTCTCAGAAGTGGTGTAAGCAAAAGCATTTTCGAATTCATGTTGAGCAAATGCCATCATAAGCCAAAAATGCAAAATCAAAGTACTGTAAAAGAATAAACAACCCAGAAAACAGAGCATGGGGAAATGGTCACAAGGTTCAAATCTAAAATTTAGCAGTGGAACGGAGTTGTGAGGCCAGTGAATAGGGAGAGAGGAGAGGGCTGTGTGTATGGAGTGGTGAAGGGTAGGAGAACTCACTGTACCACTCATTTCTTTACTTATTGTATGTAGAGGCCTTCAGAGATTGGGAGGGATCATACAGATAATGTAATTCAACTTCCTCATTTTCCACATGAGAAAAGAGGCACAGAGAAGTTCAGTGACTTGCTTAAAGAGGCCATTCAGTTAGAGACTAAGGCAACATGAGATCCCAGTCTTCACCCACCAAAATCCTCACAGATGCCAATTTGGGATGGACAAACTCTTGGAAAGGCCTAGGGACTAAGTTGTACATAAAATTAAGCCATATTCCAAATTTCAAATTCCTCATCTGAATTTTCCCTGGTCTCAGTTTGCTAGTTCTCATTTATGTTTTGCAATGTCATTCATTATATTTTTATTCTAAGCTCTCTGAAATAGTTTCTTTATTCATTGATTTAGCAAGTATTTATTGATCATATACTATGTGCCATGCACTGTTGTAGTCACTGGGGAAACAATACAGACAAAATAGATGACAGCCCTCACTCATATGGTGTTTATGGGTTGGTGAAATCAAGTGGATATGGATATGTAAATCAGTAGTCTGCGATTGGATGTGGTGCAGCACAGAAATGAATGATGCACTTTCATACTCTATATTATAGCTAGAATTACTGAATCCAGCTACTTGAGAAGTTCTTTTCTTGTAGTACTTATGGTCTTAGGGCCGGTAATTTTTGTTTTAATAAACTTTTTATTTTAGAGTAGTTCTAGGTTTACAGAAAAGTTGTGAAGAGAATAGAGTTTCCGATATTCTGCACCCTGTTTCTCCTTCTGTTGACATCTCACAGCAGTGTGGTGCACTTGTCACAACTAATGAACGCACACTGATGCATAACTAAAGCGGATACTTTATTCCTATTTCCTTACTTTTTACCTAATGTCCTTTTTCTGTTCTGGGATTCCAAATTACATATAGTTTGTCATGTCTCCTTAGGCAATTCTAGACTGTTACAGTTTTCTTAGACTTTCCATGTTATTATTATTTTTTACCATGAAAATTCTGAAGACTACTGATTGATATTCTGAAGAAAATCCTTCAGTTGAGGATATTTGATGTTTTTCTCAAAGATTAATAGGGGTTGTGAACGTTTGGGAGGAGGAACACAGAAGAAAGTGCCATTCTCATCACCTTATGTCGAGAGTGTGCATGCTGTCAATATGATTTATCACAGCTGACGTGAACCTTGATCACCTGGCTGCAGTGGTGTTTGCTAGGTTTCTCCACTGGACAGTTACTCTTTTTTAAAATGCAATTTAATTGAGATATTTTATATATTCACATAGCATATAATCATCCAGTGTTCATAGTATCATCATATAGCTGTGCATTTATCATCACGATAGATTTTTGACCATTATCATTACTCCAAAAAAATTAAAATAAGAATAAAAATAAAAGTAAAAAAGAATACCCAAAGCATCCCATCCCTCCCTATTATTTATGTACTTTTGTCTTTATTTTCTTACTGATGTGTCCATATGATGGATAAAGGGAGTGTCAGCCACAACGTTTTCACAATCACATGGTCACACCTTAAAAGCTCTGTACTATTCAGCCATCTCCGAGAAGCAAGGCTATTGGATTACAGTTTAACAGTTTAGGTATTTTCCTCTAGCTGCTCCAATACACCAAAAACTGTAAAGGAATATCTATATACTACATAAGTATAACCTCTGGAGTGACCCCTAGATACTATATTTGAAATCCCACGATGCCAGGGCCAGGCTCATACCTGGGAGTCCTGTCCCACATTGCCAGGGAGACAGCCTGGGGTGTCGTGTCCTATGTAGGACTAAGGCAGTGAGTTCACCTGTGGAGTTAGCTTCGAGAGGCCACATCTGAGCAACAAAAGGGCTCCCTGGGGATGACTCTTAGGCATAATCCTAAGTAGGCTTAGCGTCTCTTTGTGGGAATGAGTTTCATAAGGGCAAGCTCCATGATAGAGGGGCTGGCCTACAAATTGGCAGTCCCCAGTGCTTGGGAGACTATCAAGTCTTCCCCAGGTGAGGAAGTTTAATATTTCCTTCTTTCTCCCCAGTCCTTCAAGGGGACTTTGCAAATGCCTTTTTTTAAATCTTCTGTCCATGTTATTCTGGGATGTATCTGGGCATCACTCTAATCAGTACAAACCTACAAGTTCTCACTCCCTATTCAAGGTTCCATGCATTTATGGTGTTCAAATAAGCCGACTGTACAAGTTAAATTAGACAGTGTTAGAGAAAATATAAATTTTGTATCAAGTAAACATCTCTTCTTTTTGTCTCACACAGAAGTTGAAGTTTTAAAATACAGTCAGTATCATCCTTTACCCTTTAGTTTGATTTACCTTAGTCCTAACCAAATCAGCTTCACTCATATCTCTAATTAAAGTCTGATCTCTTTTTCAGCTTTTTTTTTAACAGTTGCTGAATGGAGCAATGCTGACTTTCACAGCTAAGTTACTCTCTTTCCCCCCCACTTCCATCGTTGTTCTTCAGAAGGAAGTCACTATGTGCAGTCCCCATTAAGAGATGGGGAAGTTATCCTCCTCCACAGGGGACAGTACCCATAGAAATCATTTGGAATTCTTATGCACAGGAGACTTGTCTGTTTACCCACATTTATTTATCAGTATGGATTCATGAATTTTTACTTTTATGCTTTGGATTATAATCTTATACCATGTCATTTATTTTGTTGCAGCTTTGGCCATTGGGAACTCTTTCATTTGGTTCCTGTGCTTTGATGTACCCCATCAATGTACTTTTTTTTTTGTTTTTTTTTTTTTTTGAGAACTTCCTTAATTTTTGTCTCCAAGATGCTCCAGGCTATCTTGTATATTTCCTCCCCCAGTCATAACGGACCATTTCTCTGAGGAGCCCTGATTCCTTTTATTGGAGAATGGTGTTAGCAACCAGGTTTTGGATACTGGATGGGCTTGTTGCTGCTGAGGTGTCTGTGCTTCTGTAGCCCTCCCAGCTGACAGGGCAATATGTGTGTGCACACTTACCCGCTTTTGTGTGTGTGTGTGTGTGTGCGTGCACACTTACCCTCTTTATGTGTGTGTGTGTGTGCACACTTACCCTCTGTGTGTGTGTGTGCGCACACTTACCCTCTGTGTGTGTGTGTGTATGCACATCTTTGTAAGTATTTCTGTAGGTATCCGTCTATATGTACATTAAGCTAAACATGAGATCTTACTGATGCCTGCAAATGTAATCCAGTACCATATGAATCATTTTAGTCTTCTCCCCTATTTAGCCTTCTCCTCTGTAACCTCCACTCCAACAGTGAGAAATCTGGCTCCCACTATCCTTCTAGAAACAGATTTTATCTCTTAAAACATTTATATATACACTATTTTTCAATACCTATAAACATCTCACGTAATTTTACTTTCTTTTAGAAATCTCAAGTTAAATTTCTTGACCCAAAACAAATCAAACATTTAAAAATTCTGATTATGCTTTTTCAAGCCACATTTGATTGTTCTCTATTCATATGCCTCTACAAGGGGTCCAGTTCCCAGCGCTGTGTTTAAAATCATTAGCATCATCATTATCGCCATCAGCGAAGAGTTATTGGACTCATTTACCAGACCGTGAACGAAGCTAGTTTATGTGCACAGCTCTAGGGACGCCTTGAGGTGCTGCCTTACCACTAACACGTGACAGATGTATATATCACTTTCACATACATGTACATATACATCCACATTCCTTTTTATATCCTATACCTTTTAGAATTGAGATAATGGGTTATTGGAATTATTGTAACAGCACACTAAAGGGGTAATCTTAAATCTCTTATTTATGAAATGGGATATCATACATAAAATCTGGGACTTTATTATTAATACCAGTTGGGTGGGCACACCGCAGTTGGTGGGCCACACACTAGATTGAGAACCACTGTCCTTGTATACTTTCATAAAATACCTGGTTGCTGTTACAATATCATTAAAAAAAAATTAATTCTTGCTATGTTAATGCAAATTACTGGCTAAATTCTGAAATATGAAAAAAGGCTTGGCCTAATTTAACATAAGAAAAAAAGAGCAACAGTTATTTCATTCAAATAGAAATTATTGAAGGTTCCTCAGTTGCTAAAATGATTCATATTTTGTTTACTGTATTTTTTTTAAAAACTTTAATTCATTTCAGTTTATAAGTCTTTGATAGAAGGACTTTTGGTACACATAGGGAGAGGTGTTTAACCTTGACTGAGAAATCAGGGAAGCCTTTCTGGAGAAATAATCTTTAAGACAGGGTTTGAGGAGCTCAGTGTGACTTAGTTATATCAAAAGAGATTAAAGGCAGAAGGCCAGCATGTGCAAAACCCTAGAAACTAGAGAAAACTGGCATTTTGAGGACCTGAAATTTTTTTAGTATGGCTGGCATACTACAGGTATAGGTTGGTGTTGAATTTTTTATAGCAATCAACTAGTACGGTATTTTGCTCAAATTTCCTGAAATGTTCACTGGTCATCTGCATGTCTGCAACTGTGACATTTATGTTTCCAGGTCTCTTATGGACTCTAACTTGAAAATCCAGCTTTCTACTCATTATCTCCATTGGGATGTTTAGCAGGCATCTCAGACTCAGCCTGTCCAACACTGCATTCCTACTCTTCCCCTATAAACCCCATTCCTGCCCATAGCCTTCCCCATCTCAGTTGATGGCAAGTCCTCCAATTACAGAAGATAAACTTTGGTGCCATCCCCGATACTTGTGTTTCTCACACACCATGTGTCCCGTCTGTCAGTAAACTCCATTGATTTTACCTTCAAAGTATATTCAGTCTCATCCAGTCTCTTAGCGTTTCTGCCTTCGCCACAGTGCTCTGAGACTCCGCTCTCTCTCTGCCTCCATTACTGAACAAGCCTCTCACTGGTCTCTCTGCTTCTACCATTGGTTTATGTTCTTTACAGGTAGAATAATCCTATAAAACGGTGTCAGATCATGCCACTTTTGTTCAGAGGCCTACAATTCCCATTTTATTCAAAGTAGAAGTCAAACTACTTCCAATAGCCTATAAGTCACCACTCCCCCATCCCATTACCTCTCTCATCTTATTTCATATTCCTCTCCCCTCAAACTCTCTGCTCCATCCACACTGGCCTCCTTGCTGCCCCTCAGACCTTCTAAGTACCTTGCTCAAGGGTTTGTGCGCTGGTCATTCCCTTTGTTTGGGCTGCTCTTTTCCCTCAGCTATCTGGATGTTTATTTAACTCCTTCATCTCCTTCAAGTATTTGCTCAAATGTCACTTTCTCAGTGAAGCCTACAGTGATGACGCTGTTTAATGTTGCAGCCTGACTCCTGTTGCCAGCCTCCTGATTCCTCCCACTCTGCTCAGCTTTATTCATTTTTCCATAGCACTTGTCATATTTTTACACAGAATATAATTTACTCAGTTTTGTTTATTGCTTATTGTGTGTCTCCCAGCTAGAATTTGAGTGACAACAAAAGCAGGGATCTTTGCCAGTTTTGTTTACTGATGCCAGGTGTCTAGAAAAAATATATATGTGCAGAATAAATCAGTGTATTGATCCATTTGAATTCCATGATTCCAGGAACCCAAAATTATTCTCCAGTTTTAATTCTGTGATTCCTGGACCCCAAATTTATTCTTCAATTAAAGAAAATCAAGAAATAACAGAAACTTTAATTTGATGAAAAGTTGTCAGACAGATGGGCAGAGAGTCCAGTCTGAAATAAAAAGTTATTAAGAGCACTGAACTTTAGATTCCTTATTTGTTAGTGAGAATAATGATATTTAAATGAAGTTATGTGCACTAAAGCAGTCAATAACCTGGAATTAATGGATTATTTCCTGGTTCATAGGCCTATACAAAATAAAGCTTTAAAGGCATGATATAAGTTGCTAAGTCCATAAGAGGCCAGCTGTTTATTTCTTTTGTGATGTGATCCCTCTGAAGATCCCCTTTACTCTTAGGTTTGAAAAGGTGAGCAGTTAAATTTTGAGAATATGAAAAAAAACTCTGTAAATGTTTGTAAATATTAATAAAAATTATATTGCAACAATTTTTGTCAGTAACATTGAGATCACAGCTACTAAGATTATTTGTAAACTTAAAGTGTAGAACATTGAAAATTGTACTTAAATTGGATGTCTAAATCCATAGTTTTCTGGAGTACTAAATTTTGGCTCTCTTCTATTTAAAAATGTAATACAGTCTGTTTTCAAATGTAAGACAGCTGTTTAGAAAATTATATGGCTGAACATTTAGCACAAATGCAAGTTTTCCTTCCCTCTCCTCTTTTTTTTTTTGTAAAGGTAAAAGTAGCCTCAGCAAAATAAGAAAAGTAAATTTGTGAGTTCCATGATGTATCCACTTAGCTCCTGGTACTATTAGGTATTCTTTGGAACTGGCTGAAGAGGCAAACATTATTGGCAGGATCAGTACTCCAATAGGCCAAGCATTGTAGGGCGTGCCAGCCAGCAAGGTGGAGCCCTCTGGAAGCCGGCAACCACAGAAATTAAACACGCAAAATGTCTTGAAAAATGGCTGAATGATGTTAGGTCTGCCTCGGGGGAATTGGTCTGGGACTCTCAGTAACGCCCTTTCATGTTATTTTTAGGATCACTATGACTTTTCACTCTTCTCTTTCCCTTCTGTTCTTGATCCTCAGCATGGATTATGGAAAGGTGAAGATTTTTTTTATCAGTGGCACTGCAAATGACAAAGTTAGTCCAATTTTAACTTCAGTTAACACAGAAGCATAATATATTTCACAAAAGGTATAGTGAAGGTACTGGATTTGGAATAGCTACATTACTCTAGATATAAATATTTTCCTCTTACCACATTTGAATCTTTATGAACAACACTAGACAGTCTTATATATTATAGAGCCAGATCCTTGTGCTAGGTATGCTTCTTTGTAATGCTACCTATGATTAATTAATAGAGTCGAAGGGACTTAAGTTTTTATTAGTAATGTGTTGTATAATGGGCAAATTAGGTAAGTTGTGTTTTAATTTAAGAAATTGAATTAACAGTGGTCAAAATGTTAAAGACAAGTAAATATTCAGTAAAATTTTATCCCTACAAGCATATTACAAGACCTACCATCTCACCCTTACTACAATGGCTGAGAAACATTCACTTTTAGATCTTTGGCAGTCCTTTACTTTTCATTTTGGTTATTGTGCCAGATCTTTTCATTGTTCTCCTTATTTTATGTTTTCCTCATAGTCTGCACTGTTGTTTGCCTAATCTTCGAACCAAAGAAACCAGTAGACTACAAGTATTTTCAGTGTGGGTTTTTCCAAACCTGAAGTTTTGTAGATTTGAGGATATAGAAATAAGCTTGGAATCTGATATTATTATGAATACAAAACCATGTACATATGTAATATAGCTAAGTATACATCTTATATGTATAGATATGTATACAAATTTATCTGGATTTCTGTGAGCTTATCTAAAGTCATTCAATTGATATATGTAAGTAATTTTAACATAACAATTTTTCCTTTAAAGTGAATAAATCATTTTCCCCCCAAATATCATGTAAATATCATCAGTTTGAAGTTAATATTTGAACACTTATTTATTAGCTAGGGTCCTCTAGAGAAACAGAATCAGTGGGAAATATCCATAGATATAAAATGTATACACCATGCCGGAGACCTGGGTGTGATTCCCGGTGCCTGCCCATGCAAAAAAAAAAACAACACTGAAGTTTATAAATCTGTCTCACGTAACCATGGGGATGTAGAGTCCAGGGTCTGTAGGGCAGGTCACAAGCTGGCAGCTCCAACGAAGGTCCTTACTGAACTCTCAGGAGAGGCTGGCTGGACAACTGGGGGAATGGAAGAGTCCAAAATCCGTAGTGCAGGCTGTGAAGCTGGTGACTCTTACAAAGGGTCTGGACGAACTCCACAGGAAAGGCTCGCTGGCTGAAGCAGGAAGAGTGACTGTCTCTTCTGAATCCTCCTTAAAAGCCTTCTGGTGATTATATTAAGTGTCACTCACTGCAGAAGACACTCCCCTTAGCTGACTGCAAATGCAATCAGCTGTGGATATAGCCAACATGGTCATGGTTTAAGTCTCTGAAATGCCATCAGAGCAAATGCAATCAGCTGTGGATGTAGCCAGTGTGATCATGATTTAAATCCATAAAATGCCCTCATAGCAACAAATAGGCTAGTGCTTGCCCAACCAGACAACCAGGCACCACCACCTGGCCAAGCTGCCACATGAACTTGATCATGACAACTTACCTTAAATAATGTGGAAGTCTATTAGACTCCATTATTTGGAATGGTATTTCTCAGGTCTAGCTATTTGAAAGATATTTTTTTCTTTCAACAATAAATTGTTGAATTGAAATGAAAAGGCAGAGTAGCTTCTCCTAATACAAGATTGAGACTGCAGAAATCTGTTAATTTTTCCTAATTATCTATTAGTGTTTTGAGAATGCCAATCATATGTAATAGAGCATTCCAGTATAATTTTTGGGCATTGTTGTTCCTAGGTATAATTTTCTTTATCCTAGAAACAACTTCAGCCACTGGAAAAATTTGTTTAAATTAAGGTGTTTCTGTGAGTAAATGTTCAACAACACCCTTCTCCACCCCTTCTTCTACATGGGAAGGTTACCGGGGTTAACCCTCTAGCACTGCTTCCCTGGAACCCTGATAAAAGTGAAAATGACCCCTGATTGTAAACTGCCTCTGGATAGAGAACTGCGGATGGACTGTAAATGCCTAACCAGAGGCCATAGCTTTGGGCTTCCCTGAGTGCACCGTGGCACTTGTTACTGGGTATGCTGCTCCTTGTCGGGACTCTTGAATGCTGTGTTCACAGGACGGTTCAAATTCCCGTACAGTCTTTGAGCCCTTGCTAAAACCTGACCTATTTCTTGTGGGGGTTGCAGAATGGTCCCTGTACTCTTTTTACTAAAGACGTAAGCTTGACACTGTTTTACTGACGTGCTATGTTCTTGTCCTGTATTCTTCTACCTTGTTAGTTCGCCTGTCCTGTTAAATCCAAGACTCTGCTACTGGTTGACCAGAATGGACCTGGTACTCTCATGAATATTTTCTGTGAAATGTGGAATAATAATAATAACCAATTCTTCCTTTATTTTTCAGAAATGTGTAACAGACGAGTGTTTCTTTTTTGAACGGCTGGAATCTAATAACTACAATACCTACCGATCAAGGAAATACTCCAGTTGGTATGTGGCACTGAAACGAACTGGGCAGTATAAACTTGGACCCAAAACAGGACCTGGGCAGAAAGCCATACTTTTTCTTCCAATGTCTGCTAAGAGCTGATCTCAATGGCAGCATCTGATTTCATGTCACGTGAAAGAAGTATATTTTAGAAATTTATTAATGCAAGAAAAAGAAAATATGTGTAGTTATCTACTCAGTGTGGATAACTGGTCAGATAAACTTTTATCTATCAGTAAAACATTTAACCATTGCCTCAGTACAGAAAAACAACAACAAAAATTCCTGGAAAATGTATAGACTCTCATCCTTTTATATAGTATCTACCTTTGTCCAGTAAAGCTTACTTACAGCTATATTTGTAAATATATATGCTTTATTTGAAAAGAGGCTTTTTAAAAAAGCATACACTTACAAATTTTCTTCGTGGAAATCATAAGCATTAGAAAATTAATGTCAAATATTTCATCACTCAAAATGTCCACTACTTCTTATAGTATGGCACGTATTACTCTACATGTATAATTCACTAAAAAAGATTTTAACATGTAAATGTGAATTTTAATACATTCCTGTAGTTTTGTATTTCTCTGGCAGTTCTCTGTGATAGAGCTTATAGAACAGGCCTGTGTAAACTGCCGGAAGTTCTTCCATAGTCAGATCAATCTTGTCAAACCCTTCTTTGTACCCGTACAGCAGCAGCCTGGCGACTCTGCTGGTGACGGGAGTTGTGTTTTCAGTCTTCACCAGGTCATTGAGATCCATCCACTCACACCTTAAGCATTCGTGCCGGCAAAAATTTATGGTGAATGAGTATGGCTTTAGTCGGCAGATTATATACATATCTGACTTTCCAAAAGCTCCGGGATTGGTATGCTGTTGCCGAATACTCAAGAGGGACCTGAATTCTGATTTTATACCCGTCTCTTCAAAAACTTCTCGAACTGCTGTGTCTCCTAATTAAAGATGTATAAATTAGTAAAGATCACAGTTTTAGAACTTCATCATAGATTTTCAGTTAAAGTAGCATTATCTAAACATTCAAAAGCAAAACTCCACCCTAAGAAAGTAATGTTTTCAGCACAGACTCTGCCTTCTGGACATCCTGAAATGGTGTACCACCAAAGTATTTTCTTACACTGTACATCTAAGAAGCTTTTGAAAAAATAAATATTTCGTTGGCTGCTACTTGCAGGCTTATTTACCTGTACATTTTTAGGGTCATACTTTTCAGCCTCTACCTGCTCTATTTCCCAAAACGTAAAGAACCTATGTTGCAAAAGTTAAAACCTAACTTGCAGAGCTGTAGTTGTCATTCCTACATATTTCTTCATTATTACTGTTCCTGATCATCCATCAAAACTGTCCAAATTTATACAACTCAGTATTAAGAGACAGAGATACATTCTTCCGTGTAAAAGTCTGTAGAGCTGCAGATTATACTGAAGTAGAAAATGATACTACTCTGTCCTGATGCCCTCATGCAGGACTGTCAAGCCTCAGAATGCATTTAGCAGATTTCTTCGAAACTGATGAAACGTTACTGCTCCTTTAGTTATGCTAGGCATTTTGGCATTTCCTTTGTATCTTTTGAGACAAGATTCCAAAAAACTTTGATTCATTCCTACAATACCAAAATACAGCAGTCATGTCATCAGTAGTTTTAAAGACCTTGCAATATGTAGAATTTTATAATGCAAGAAAGATTTTCAGATTTTATAATTGATTTTTCAATTATATGCATATTTCTAGAGCAGGATTTTTATTGCCATTCAGGCATTTTTGTGGCTGCTTTTTTTTAAACATCAAGATGGACCCCTAAATGGACTTTCCCTAATTTTGTTTTTCTGTCACTGTCTCCCCAAAGCATTTATAAGAAACCCTTACCAAAGCTGCCTTCTCTGCCCACTTTGCTGGGAAGCGTCACAGCTGCCACAGGCAGAGTTTTCCCTTCAAATACCCTTTAACACATATACTGTTCTTGTTTATCAAAGAGTAAATTATGTTTGCCTCCTCATCAGTACTTCTGGTGAAGGACAGGCAAGGAAGAGGAAGGAAAGGAAAAATGTGTCAATTCCCACGTGTTCTTATAGACTGTCTTGCCAGCTTTCAGGATATGCTCTTGTTTTTTTTTCTCTAAGGGACTCATCTGGAAAGATGAATGGGAAGAGTAAAGTGTTTTAAAATATAAAACATTTATCTGCCATTTTAAAATTCTATGCTGACTTCCCTTATCCATTGAGATTCACCCATAGGTTAAACAAGGTTTGAAATTACATTTTGAAACTGAAAAAATAAAAAAGAATCTAGCTTAGAAAATGAGAAATTTCCCTTAGTAAAAAAAAGTTTTTAATTGGGCATATAATAATAATAATGTGTTATTAAAAATGGCAATACTAGCCTTAAATTTTATACAGTTATTTTCCAGTCTCACTTAACTATTGTTTAAATGTTTATTTTATTGTTTAAATGTTTATTTTTATTCTTTAAATATTTTGAGAAATAACCTTGGGGGTCCAAGAGTTTGGCATTTAGTTCATGAGTCTTGGCTGATATATATCATGGAAGCAACAGGACAGGGATAGTGAATGAATCTGCCCTGCTCAGCCATCACGATACTAACTGACTCAACATAAGTGCTGCTGGGGTAGTTTTGAGCAGTTTAACTTTAATCAACATATCATTGACTAGACTGATAATTAAAAGGGCAAATATGTGTTTCTGCATCTAGGCTATTTCCAGCTCAAGGTGGAAATCTCTTCCCCAAGTATTTCAATATGAATTTAAAGTTTTTATCAAGATAAAGTGTTTTAATTTTTTTGTGTCTTTATTATTTTAATGTACTGTAAGCTGAACTGAAATTATGTTTATATTGTAAAGGTTTGAAGAACATATGAAAACAAGAGGTTTTTGTTTTTATTTTTGCTGATTGAGATATGTTTAAATACATCACAGTGTTTGGTTTAGTTATAGGACAGAAATGAAATGGAGTTGATATTTGTTATTTCTGTTTTGTTATGTTTAACAGTAGAGTTAAGGTTGAAATAAAACAGTAGGAAAACATTTCCAAAACAAGATTTTCGTAGTGTTTCCCTCTAACTGGTGTATTGATGATCGCTGACCAGACTTAGCTGCTTTAAAGTTCTTAGACAAATGCAGATGAATTTCTTACTCTAAGTGGCTATAAGATTTTTTTTAGGACGGCAACTTGTCCATTTTCAATCTTGATTCTTTATCTACTCTTGGTATTTCTGATGTTGCTATTTTATGTTAATGCCTTGAGAATTGCACTCTATTTTGTACATGGTCCTCTTAAATTTTTTTTTTTAACACTGTGGGCAGTAACTCTTTACCTAGTATTATAAAAGAATGAAAAATTCCAAACAAATGTATTTCCCAGTTAACTAGTGTTAACTGTTTAAAAGCCAGTATGAATATCTGGTCATTTATAATGGCAATATTCCTAAAAAATTTTTATATACTTTCCCAAACACATAGTTTAAAGAAAATAACTTAATTCTTGGATGATTTGGCTTCATCATTAAGAATATTTATAATTGTACTATGTTATAGAACAGAAATGCCGTCATATAGTAATAATCTTTCAGAGCTCTACTGTAAGTTAACGGTTTAGCTGCTTTCAGGGTTTTATGAATTCTAAAACAAAGCTTTAATTTATACTACTCCCAGGTAGTATGGATATTGCTGTTCCAAAATCTTTTATTCCCTTAATTCTACATGGTTGAGGCATATATATATATGCATCATGGATAGGTGGGATGTATTGAAAAAAATAACCATGAATACTTAAAAATGTAGTGAAGTCTTAATTATCTTGATTTAATGAGGATTTTGGAGTATATTTGAACCTAAAATTATATATATATATTTGGCTTGGAAATACATTTTTTTTTAATTTAAATAAAGGTATCTGAAATTCAGAGGATCCATAATAATTCAAATGAAAAAAATCAATTCATTTGAGAAAGCAAGAGTCAGGAAGAGGAAGTTATACAAACCTTCTCCTATAGACTGCTTTTTTGCCCAGTATGGATATTTTCTTTTCTTAAGGATGCAAAATATAAGCTTAGCTAGTTTATACACTCTCATATATTATATAGGGATAGTGTGCGATAGTTAGGTGCCCTAGAATAAATGGCCTTCTTTTTCAGCCCTTGTGCCACCATAGAATCCTTTTATGTTAACGGAAAACCTAAGTAGAATCTAAACAAAAGGTCAAAACATACCTAAAACTAAGATTTGCTATGGCTTTATCTTACTGCAGTAAATCCACTTCCAGGTTGAATAGGCTACATATTGTGCATAGGACATTTTGACCTACCTTTTTTAAAAATCAAGTTTTAGGTATATATACATATTTTAATAAATATTTCAAGTTAATTTTAGGAAATTGCCTATATAAATGTGGCAGAGTAGGGGACATAAATATTGAGGAAAAAGTTTTGGAAAAATAATATTGGTCTCAAATGAATTATCCATTATTTATTTTGATTGTGATTGAGCTTGACCTAGTGTTTTAAAGAATAGGTAGGAAAATTCAGTTTTTATTCTTTTGTCAATTTCCTGTAAAAAAACAAAAACGATGTTAAGAATTTTTAGCTCATTTAATATATCATCTCATCTTAAATATCTGGCTCAATAAATTGTTTTGGGGCGTTATTTTTCATTTGAGACTTCCTCAAATGACACTTTACTGTATTTTGGCTTGTGACTATTTAAAAGAAATAACAGATAAAATTTTCATTAGAGAAGTATGTCATTACTGCTCTATAATTGAAAAAAAATGAGTCACCAGAGGTTTATTCCATGTAGGTTTGATTTTATAGTACTTATTTTAGGTTTATTTAAAA
Organism: Tamandua tetradactyla; assembly: GCF_023851605.1. NCBI lineage: Eukaryota > Metazoa > Chordata > Mammalia > Pilosa > Myrmecophagidae > Tamandua > Tamandua tetradactyla. The sequence goes on along the minus strand of NC_135348.1, from coordinate 45,829,127 downwards.
GTTACTGTTCATCCTTTGATGATGGAATTGTCAAGAATTTGTATTTTCTAATAGGTTCATTCCAACAGCAATTTTAGACATACTCAGAATAATCCTTACGGCTAAATTTTATTGATGTATCTTGACAGCTTCTCATTTAAAACAAGCTAATCTAGCAGCAATCCTAAACAGAGGGAAAGATGGTGTCCTCCTAATGGTATGATACTACAGCATTATAAGTTATAATGTTATAATTTTTGCTTCTACTTTTTTTATTATCCCTGAAATAACTTTGGAATTTTCTGACCCAGTCAAACCAATTAGAAAATTTGAAGTCTTATTCTTAGCTATAAAGCAAGAAAGTAAAGGCTTGAGTTTCCTCAACATTTTCAAGTCAATTAAAAATACGTAAGATACACACCGATATCTTCTCCAGGCTCTGAAAGGCCTCCTGGAAACTTCCACATATTTTTCATCTACAGCATAAAATCAGACAATAAAGTTAACATAGCATTTACTCACTAACACATTCTTACACTCACACATTTACTCATAACTATATATGTAGACTCTACAAAAACCCACCCATGATTGTTCAAGATGCCTGAAAATTTATCTTTTTATAATTGCCTGCAAATTTTTTCCTAACTTTCTTCTTCTCTTTTCTTCCTTTTTTTTTTTTTTTGAGAGGGGAGTGATGAAATGTTTTCCCACCTTTTTATTTTGGAAACAGAAGTAGTTTTGTTTTGGTTAATGTGACAAATTCTGTATGAGTGGAAGAGTGGAGGGAAATATCTACTGAATTTATATAATTAAAGTTTCGCTGCTAGTTAACTAGTCAAGTAAATAGGGGAATCATATGGATGCTGCTATAAATAAGTAGAAAATAGAGTATGAATTTAGTCACTAAAGTATGCTATTTTTAATTTTCACATTTATTTCCTGCATTGTATTTCTAATCAGGTGTATTACTCTAATGATTACTATTTATGTGTTAATGACTTTATGTAAAACATAATTGCTTTTCATGGGTAGTGTGAATAAAATTGATTAGTGTAACTTTGTGTTTTCTTGTCTACCATTTCTTTTTTTTTTGTTTTTTTGGTGGGAAGGAGCAGGTGGGAAGATTTGATCTTGGAATAGGGATAAATACAGAAAGAGATTAAAAAACTATGAGGTGCATGGGATAATATTTTTATGGCTGACATGATTATTTTTTCCTGTTGAACAACTGCTTATATCTGTCAATCACCATGATACAAACTGAAGAATAAGTGAGAAATTATAGTATAACTCATAAGAAAGCAGCAGCCTAGAGACAGTACACTGTAAATTCTTCATTCATAAAACAAGTTTATGGACCTTTATACTGGTGTGCTCTGTGAACCATTCATTCTCCGGATGAGTGCTTCTTAAAGAATGCATCGTTTCCCAGCTATGCTAGGTTGGACACCAGTGGCATGGCTCCTGGTGTTTCCACAGGGTGTTGATTATGTGGATACACAATTCAGGATTTCCACCATTCATGTCTGGTTGAGACTACAGATTAATAAAACATTATATTTTATTAATGTAGAAATATATCTCTACATCAGTGTACATTCTTTTCAGTTTCATTCTGAAATAATTCCAGAAGCTTTGCTTCTGCAGAAATTCCCATCTTTTGTCTGACAGAATGTTGGACTTCACCATCATAAAATTCTGTTTCTAAGAAAATGTTATAATGGGGCTTCCTAAAACCATAAAAGCCAACCGAAAAAAAAATCTTTACCTAGACTTGAGTTTAAATGATTGGAGATTGGTTGTTGACTAAACGTGGAGATATGGACTCATTAGGAGGGAAAATGTTAGCTATAAAGAAGGAAAATAGCTCATACAAATTAGGTTTTGATTATTTCATAAAGTAAACCTAGGGTTTGGAAAGATTAAATTTTTTTTATGCTGGTAAGTAGTTTGTGCCATTGGTTCTATGTGGTAGGTAGAGAGGCCTAACTTAGGTGGTTTCAAAAACCTGGTTAATGTTGGAGACATGATCACTGAGAGAGAGGTAAGTATGTCCACTCTTTTTTCCTTTATATTAAAAAATAGTTCCATTAACTGGATTTAGCAATGAAACAACAAAATACTAGCTAACATATACTAAATGCCTATTATGTTCCAAATACTATGCTAAGTGTTTCTCTAAATTACACAAACTTAAACTTCATAATAACCCTATGAGGGGCTTCTAATGTCCCACTTCAGAGGTAATGGAACTGAAGGCATGAACTGGCTTAATAACTCACCTGGGGTCACACAGCTAGTGAGTGGTACAGTCTAAGCAGTCTGATTCTGGCCATCTTTTAAAAAATTTTTAAAGTTTATTTGATACCTTTCCCTTAACTACTAACTGCTGCTGTGTCATATGCTTTTTGAAATTTTCCTTAGACTTTACTGGAACATTCTATGTAAACCCAAATGGAATCTGTATCTTAGAGTTACATTCCTCCAGGGCTTGTGAATTTGAACTAAAATATAATTTGTGTCAAACGACTTTGTGTCTGGAATCTTTTGGCAAGAAATTTATTACTAAGCTAGTGATTTATGATCATTCTGTCTTTCCAATATATTGTCTCATAAGGAAAAATTTACTGAAGGGGTAAACATGGGTTTTGAAAATGTAGCCTTTTTATTTCTTCTATGTTTTTATCTTTGTTGTCCCTTCCTATAAAAGAAGTCAAAACATCTCTATGCTTCAAGTGTAAGATTCCATATTTTCCCCTATCTTAAAACAAGAATTTTCTACTTTCTTCTGAAGAAATATTTTCAAACTTTCTAATCCTGGTTACTTGTTGGATGCAACTCAACACTGACATATACGGCCTCTTCCTGCTTTGAGATGGTGGGTCTTGTTCCTGAATACTTGATTTTTACATACTGCAAGAGGTAAACCATTCTTTTAACTTATAAAAATGTGTATTTTTAAACCATAGTTAGAGTAGTTCCATCATATTTCAGGATGGTGAATGAGATGACAAATTTTTCCAGTACATCTGTCAATTATAAATCTAACATCCGTGTGGGGTTGGAGAGAAGGGGAATTAATGGAAAATAGAAGACAGTGTGGAAGACATAAGAATGGGTTCTGTCTTTCACTCTGCAACTCCTCGTTCCCCTTGTATTAAGAATTGTTAGCTCAAGGAATAGGCATTTTGAATATCAACAAAAGGTAAATCCTTTTTTATTATTTTTAGTATTAGAAAAATACATTTCTAATGCATTTTTCAGAGACAACAGAAAATGCAATATATTTCACAAGAAGCTAGAACAAGGGTATAGAACCTGTTAGCCTCTTGCTTTGGGTTCTCAGTAATATTTGACCTTTGTGTGTTTCCTTTACTCTACTTGTCAGACACCAAGAATTTGGTTATCATTTTCACTGCTCTAGTCTCTCATGCTACTACTTTCACCTGTCAGAATTCAGAACATTAGTTGCAATACTGTCATTGCTTATGCCAATGAGATAGTAGAGTGTTATCAGCCTCATACAGATTTGTTCAATCAGCAGAAAATATTGAGTAGTAGGCACTGGACATATGGAAATTAATGAAAATGTAAGTATAATAATTCTTTCTCCCTGTACTGTCTCACTGTATTTTTCTTAATAGCATGTATCCCTACTTTACATATTATTCATGTGCATTTTGTGTTTTTTTTTTTTTTTACTGATTTGAATATAAGTTCTAGACATGCGGAATTTACTCTATTCACTGATGTTTGCTTAGTGCTTAAACTAGGGCATACGACAGTGTATAGGAACACAGTAATGTTTAGTGAATAATAGGTCCCTACCCTCAGCTCAGCTCTTTTAACACCCAGTTTACAAGGTCAAGCCACATTTGGGTTTTTTATTGCTCAAAATCATGGGACAGGAACCCGGAATTGAAATATGTGGGTAGGGAAGGAGAAAAGACATGTTTTTTTAAAAAATATTTTTATTGACAAATCTTTACACACATACATTCCATACATGGTATACAACAGTGGCTCACAGTATCAACACATACTTGTTGTATTCATCATCATGAGCATTTTTAGAACATTTACATCACTCCAGAAAAAGAAATTAAAAAAAAACCTTATACATCCCAAACTCCTTACCTTTCTTTTATTGACCACTAGTATCACACTCTATCCAATTTATTTTATCCCTTATCCCCTGTATTATTTATTTAATTCTTATCCATATTTTTTGATTCATCTGCCCATATCAGAAACAAGATTTTCACAATCATACAGTCACATTGTAAAAGCTGTTATCATTACACAATCGTTTTCAAGAATCAAGGCTACTGGAGCCATAGCTCAACAGTTTTAGGTACTTCGCTTCAGCCACTCCAACACACCATAAACTAAAAAGGGAAATCAGTATAATGCATAAGAATAACCTCCAGGATAACCTCTTCACTCTGTTGGAAGTCTCTCGGCCACTGACACTTTGTCTCATTTCTCTCTAGTTTTATTGGTCACTTGAAAGTTGATAAGGATGGCAATTCTATGTATATGTGTTTGTACATTTTTACATATGTACACATAGATACACAAAGATGTTCCATTACTTTTTTCCTTTTTTCCGTCTGTGTACTGTTATATTTTATTTCTGCCAACATAAAGGAAACGAGGAGGTGGTGTTATATAAAAATCCATTCATTTGTTTCCACCCATGAGCTGTGCACAGAACTGAGAGGGTGTTAAGAGGCCATGCCTATTCGTCTAGAGCTATGAATGAAGCTGACTGGACAGGACTAAGGATGTGGTCCATATTTTCAAACTTCAACCTCTGTGCAAGCTCAAAGGGAGAGATGTTTATTTGGTGCAAAATTTGTATTTGGGTAGCACACTATCTAATTTAACTTGTATGGTCAGTCTTGAAAGGATTGTGTGCCCCAGAAAAGCCGTGTTTTAATCCTGATCCATCTGGTGGAGGCAACCATTTATTTTAATCCCCATTCAGCACTGTAGGTTGGAACATGATTAGATTATCTCCGTGGAGATATTACGTGCCCAATTGTGGGTATTAACCTTTGAATAGAGGAAGATGTGACTCCATCATTCCAGGTGGGTCTTGATTAGTTTAACAGAATCTTTTAAAAGAGGAAAAAATTTTGGAAAAACATTTGAGAGCCACGAGAGCCCATGTAGTCAGAGACATTTGGAGATGAAGAAGGAAAATACCCCTGGGGGAGCTTCATGAAACATGAAGCCTGGAGAGAAAGCCAGCAGACGTTGCCATGCTTGCCATGTGCCTTTGCAATCGAGGGAGAAACCCTGAATGTCATCGGCCTTCTTGAACCAAGGTATCTTTCCCTGGATGTCTTAGATGGGACATTTTTAATAGACTTGCCTTAATTTGGATATTTTCACAGCTTTCGAAGTGTAAACTTGCAACTTAATAAATTCCTCTTTGTAAAACCCATTCTGTTTCTGGTATATTGCATTCTGGCAGCCAGCAAACTAGAACCGTTCACTTGAACACCATAATTACATGCAATCTTAATAGGGTGTGAAATCTTGTTGATTTGCACAGGTTGAGATGACTCGATATACCAGGATTGATTTGGGCAGAGAATAAAAAAGTATTTGCATGCGGGAGACCTGGGTTTAATTTCCATGCACCTCCAATCCTACCCCCACACCCCCCCAAAAAAGTATGTGCAACATTTCCTTGGGGAACTGGGGAGAAAGGAGGAAATATCCAACTTCCCTATCTGGGGAATTCCTGATTTTCTTCCCAAACAGTGGGGTCAACCAGTTTAATAAGCTAAGCGCTCTAAGCCTACTTATAATTATTCCTAAGCATCACCCCCAGAGAACCTCTTTTGTTGCTCAGATGTGGCCTCTTCAAGCCAACTTGGCAGGTGAACTCCCTGCCCGCCCCTCCTACATGGGACATAACTTCCAAGACTGTAAATCTCCCTAGCAACATGGGACCTTACTCCCAAGGATGAGCCAGGACCTGGTTTCATGGGAATGAGAAAGCTTCTTGACCAAAAGGGGAAAGACAGAAATGAGACAATATAAAGTCTCAGTGACAGAGATTTCAAACAGTCAAGAAGTTATCCTGGAAGTTATTCTTGCACATTATATAGATCCCTTTTTAGTTTATGGGGTATTGGAGTGGCTAGAGGGAAGTACCTGAAATCGTTGAACTATGTGCCAGTAGCCTTGATTCTTGAAGATGACTGTATAATGATAGAGCTTTTACAGTGTGACTGCATGATTCTGAAAACCTTGTGTCTGATGCTTCTTTTATCCAGGGGATGGACATATGAGTAAAAAAAAATAAGGATAAAAGTAAATAAATAATAGGGGGAGATAAAGGGTAAAAATTGGGTAGATTGAAATACTGTGGGTCAATGGGGAGAGGTAAGGGGTATGGGATGTATAGGAGCTCTTTTTTTTCTTTTCCTGGAATGATGCAAATGTTCTAAAAATGATCATGGCAAAGAATGTACAACTATGTGATGATATTGTGAGCCATTGCTTGTATAATATAGATGGACTATATGTGTGTGGATTTTTAAAAAAGAGGTCATGTCTAACTCAACTCTGCACTCTCTGATAAGTCAGTACTGAAGCTACCTGTAGCAGATGGTTGCTTGGCCTCTACAGTTTCTCTAAATCCTTTAACAAATATTTGGAGGCCAAAACTGGACATACTGTTCACTGAAGATTTAGGATTCCTTCTCTGCTTGCAAATATCATATGCTATATAGCAAAATACAATGCAGCACGCTGATTCATGTATGTATCTTGTGCTCTGTTCATCACAGACTTATTGATACCTTCTTCACACAGTTATTTTCATCTTATAGTTAACATCTTTCTCCAGGAAGTCCATGTTTCTACTTTGTGGTGATCATGTTGAATTCATTTCTTTGAGGGGATAATAATGCTAATCAATTGGATGTCTTTTTTTTTTTTTTCTTTTGTATGCTGTATGGCGGGGTCACATTTCATTACTTTTTTTCTATGTTGAGTATCCCATTATTACAGGCCCATCTGTTGAATTTTTGTTTGTTTGTATTTTGTTTGTTTTGCTTATTGTTTGTTTTGGGAAGTGCATGGAGTGGGAATTGAACCTGGATCTCCAGCATGGCAGGTGAGAATTCTACCACTGAACTACCCTTGCAGCCTTAAATGGATACCTTCTGTAAATAAATGAACACATCTAGAGTCAGAGGTCACCAGATCTTATATAACTTGAGCTTGTTTCTGTGTTCAATCTTTCCAAACCGTTCTCTCATTTATACTTTTGCCATTATGAATATTCTGAATTTTAAATACACTGTCCCACTTTAAATATCTTGTGCTTTGCAGCGCCTCCCTGGCAAGGGGAGGCTGTTCTCCTCTAGGAAGAAGGGTGATGCTTCTCCTGGCTCAGAGGGTAAAAGAGATTTTGAAATTCAAAATTCTCAGGCTCATTTACTCAGGGTCGCAAGTTCCCACTCTTTTCCTAAGCAGGGCCTGGCTTTAACATAGGACACTAGAAAAATGCTATTCAGTCCCCTTTCCAGCTCTCCTACCTTACAGTTGGATCTAGGCATGGTTTTCAGCATACCCTGTTTTCTGGCTGCATGAAAAGATCTCAGATGCTTCCATGGAGGCCTTATGGTTTTCACATTTGCTTGAAGTTCACAGGCTGACCTGAACTTGTCATTTTTGTTTTGTGAAGGCTTCTAAAACAGTTAGCAAAAGCCATCTATATCCATAACCAGTATATTATTATCCATAATAATAATATACTTATTATTGCCCCATATCGTTAAAGTGCCTTTGCTACCATACATCCATATAACCCAACATTTTCCTTTCATTTGAACCTCATCTCATTCCATATATAAGAATCTTAGTAGTATATAAAAACAGGGTATATCACTACCCAGCTGTCCTGATGCCAGCTTGTTAACTGGACCCAGTGAGCAGGAAATGTCAAGCATTCTAGATGTACTGGTAAGACGCAGCGAATAAATGATTCTATGAAGTTTTTTGGGATATAATGGTCTGTGGATCTCTAAGGTAATAGTCAAGTTGTTGCCCCTTACACTTACATATCACTCACAATACTCGGAGGGTCTTGCATTTTGGAGGCAACGTATACCATATTCAGGAATATTTACCTAATTCATTTCTAAGGTTGAAAGCCTGGATCCTTTTCCCTTACTGTGAATTAATAAAGTGATATTCTGATTTATAATTTCATATTTTATTACCTTGAACTGATTTTCCTCAGGACTCAAACAACTCTGTGTAATGGAAAAAATAAAAATACAATTTCTTAACTTTTAATGACCAATTGTTGGATCATGAGGACCCGTGAAAGTTCACCCACATCAGAAAGACAAAAACAAAAAGATGTTTTTAGAAAGACCTCTATTTCCTACATATAGTCTCAAGTCTTTCTTCAGGTCTTCTAAAAACCCTAACAATAGACAGTCATTTTAGCTTTTTACCAAAGAACAGATAACTACTCTTTACTGTTCTTCACTTAATCATCTCTCTGGTCTCCATAAAATTTATTTTTCTTCCCACTTTTTGTTTTTACTTCTCTTTTTCAGGCCAACAAATGTGTACTACTTAGCATCATTACTGACACCAGAACTGAAGGTAATCAACCCGAGTGGCATCTATACTATGTACTTAAAAAAACAAAACTAGTGTCCTAAAAACAAAAAATTACCCATTCAAGTGAAATCTTTTCATCCTATGCAGCACACAGGTAGGCATTGTCATACAACTGCTTATTAATTGGGATCCAAGCTTTAATTCATTTTCTCTTTTCATTTGTACTGTTACAGTGATAATTCTCTAGACTTTAATTCTGATTCTGCCAGTTACTAGTTTTGTAATGTTGGATAAGTTATTGCAACCTCTCTAAATTTCAGTTCTTACATCTGAAAAATGGAGACAATAATACAGATGATTATTAAATGAGGACATGTTCAGGAAATTATTTTATGTCATGGAAGTCATTATTATCATTATCTCATTATCTTATTTTGTTTCTACTAACAGAGATAAACGATGTCATTAAATTTTTAGCTTAAAGTCTCATCAACCAAGATCAGGCATGTGTGCTGTAACAGAAAAGCAAAATAATTGGTGAATAGTAAAGTATTGGCAAATGTTTTGTTGTGATTTTTTTTAGGGGGCTGGGGGCCACAGCAGAGCCACCTATGGACAGGCTGGGGATAACAATTTGACTCAGATTTTTAATCTCTTCAGATATTGCTGCAGGCTCCAAGAGCCACAAAATAAATATTCTGGAAGCTACCTAAGGCTAATCACTCAAAAATTCCCCCAGTCTGAAGGTGTGTAGATTTTAATTGGCTCTAAAGGACAGTACAAAAGAAAACTCAGCTGAAAAAAACCTGAAAGCTCTCTCCTCACCTCTTTATTAGCAAATATTACTGGTTGACCTCCATTCCAAAGAATGGCTATATGCAAATTTTTTTGTTTTTCTTTTTGGATATCAATTCTACCAAGGGATGATGTTTATTTGTTTAGCTGTTAAGTTTTGGGTCTTCCTTTCTTTCCTGAAGACCTCTGAAAATACTGTCATTTCAGAAAACACTAGTAATTATTTCTTTAAAAATAAGACTAATAAAACCAGAGTGGCATTGAAAGCAACTATGATTAATCATAAAGTTTTAGTGGTTTACAATGCAGCTCAGCTAACTTTGGTATACATAGTCTTGACTACTATCGTCTTTTAAAAATATAGCCCAATTAAATTCTTTCCTTATCAATTACTATAATATAGATTGCTCTGGAAGTTTGATTTCTACAAACTGAATATTGGTATGTTTCACAGGGAAAGAAAAAGACACCCCCCAAAACATCAAGTTGTCCAGCTTTGGAGTAAGACAGTTCAGTCATAGCTACCTGGAAAGCTCCTGTGTTTCTTTTTTTGGGACTGCAGTACAATTTTTAAAAATAAGACCCAAATTTGTTTTCTATTATTTCCATGTTTTAATACATAAGTAATTATATAAATAGATTTTTATTTGGTAGATCAACCAACCCTGAAAGACTGCTTAAAGTGAAGTAATCATGTTAGTCTGGTTGCCTTTCAGTCTGTTAAAGCCCTTATGATATTTTACTTGACAACACTTCTCAAACAGAGTGCTATTTTAAAATCTCAATAGTTTACCCTTTTCTTCCCCAAATACCAAAGTGGCTTAGATCATGTTATATCTGGTATCTTATCTTACATGTGCATAAGTTAGTCACATTTTAGTACGTCAATATTTCATTTGTGATTACTAAGTCTAATGCCTTAATTTTATAAACGGGAAAACTTAGGTCTCCAGAGGCTGAGAATTTTGCCTGAAATCAAATAGCTAGCTTGGTATTTCCAAGCCTTAGGACCCAAGTGGCCTTGTATTTTGATTCATTTTGTCTTCAGAACTTCTTAGGTCAGTGAGCCCAGAAAAGATTAAATGACTTTTGGTAACACTACTTCTTTAAATGTAAGGAAAAGAGATAAACTTAAAAGATAGTAAAGCCTTTAAAAATATTCCTTTAGATGTAACTTTTACATACCAAGTCTAGATTCTTTTTTTTCAAAACTTAAAAGAAATTAACTAATTATATAACTTGTATATATGGTTGTCGTCAATAATGTTTGGGCATATCTTCTGTCTGCCATATACTGCAGCCTTATGCATATTAAATCTAAGCCAATTTAATTGAATAAAATCTAAAATAAGTTTTCTCAAATCTTGGTCATTATTAATTATATGTAAGCTCCTCTGACCTATGGGTAGCAAGACCTCAATGACAAAACAATAAAATAATGACTGCAGAAATTTCTCCTTTGTGAGTTAAATAGGAAGATCTAAGAAACATCCGGTGCCCTCACAATTTCCTGGTATTTAGGGAAACAGTTCTTGGGTTCACATCTCTATTAGGTCTTTGAAATCCTTACTTGATGCTTGGAATTAGGTGTGGAGAGAACTGGTGCTTATCGCCATCACATGAAATGTTATTTGGGGGTTTTAGATAGTTATTTTTGTTGTTCTTATTTCTAAGAGCACAGACTCTGAAGTCAGAATATCTGGGTTAATGTCTTGGTTCAGCCACACTATTCATGTAATTTTGGGCAAATTGCTTAGCCTTTATTTGTCTCAGTTTCTTCATCTTTAAAATAGGACAAACAATCCTCATGGGATATTGTGAGGATTAAATTAGCTATTTTGTGCAAGCACTCATGTCTTTACTATTACTATTATTGTTTGTTTTCTGTCTTCAAAAAGTTATTTGTAATGAATAATAAATATATTATACCAGTTAAATAGGGATAAGATAATATCAAATAACTTATTAATATCAAATAACTCAAAAGTTATTGGAGAGGTAGAGGAGAAGTGGAGAATGATTTTATCAGAAACGTAATCTCAGAATATCTATGCTGCAGTTGGGCTGCAATTCCTTGGCTGGTCAAGTTGGCAGATGCTGACAATAATTTGGTTTTCAACTGTTTTACATATCTCTCTATCTATCTAAATGCAACTAAAAATTAGAAAATTAAAGAATCAGAGATTTATTCCTCTGTATAGTACTGTATTCTTCTAGGACTATGTTTAGTTAATAAATTTCCTTCCAATTAATTAATTTCTCTTCCAGGCAGGAAGAGAATTAAGAGAAGTCTCTTTATGTTCTATAAAATGGTAACTTTAGTGACTAAGTGTGGTATTTTTGGTATAACTGAAGTTTTAGTGTGTTCTAAAACAACTAAGTTCAAACTTTATAATTAAGACACATATGTCACACTCCATGGATTGTACCAATAAAAAGCTCTGAGTATTTTTAGCTTCCTTTCCTGGTGTGAATTCAGAGGAGCCTTCACTTCCAAATAATTTATTTAAAAAATGGCAAACTGACTCAGATCCAGACACAAAAGGAATACAGTTTTGGCTTATAAAAGTAGGGAAATGATAGGTATTACCCTTTTTATATTTCAACGACCTCCTCCCTCACTGTCAGCTACCAGATGATATCTAAAATTAACTTCAGTGTACTATTCATCTGTTTTTAGAAATGGTAGGCAATGCACTCTTTTGTGTCAAGTTCCTTTGTTAGGTAGCTATCTTTCCTGAGGGTAGCACCGGTACAGGACTCCAGCAGCACGATCCTACGGGACACAACAGCGAAAACCGCAGCTAAGGGAAGGCACCCACTGCTGCACTGTGGCGGCACAGTGGCTCGGTGGTGCAACTTCAGATTCAATGTGTCAGTGTTTCCTTTGGATCTACTCCTGTGGATGAAGGATATTGTGTAGAGCTTTATGCTGCTGTGGGCCGTGATGGTGGAAGTTGTAAAAAGAAATTCATTAATTAATTGCTTCATCACACACCTCCTTTGAATATCACAGGTACTGAGGAACTGAATCAAGGCAATTTTTCTGGTACTCACTAATTTCTCAGGATTGAGAAGAAATGTCTGGGTACTACCATTTCAGTATCTCTTAACTCAAAGTCATACGCCCTTCAATGAACTAATCTTTTTCTCTCCTACCATCATCACTGTTTCTGTTGGTAACACTATAATTCAATCCCCACCCCCACCCCAAAATACTGAATGATCTTAAATTCATCTTTTTTAACTGCCAAACTTACTGTCACCACTTCCTAGAGGCACTTTCCCTTTCTTCTGCTTGGCACCACCCTAGTGCCACCCTTCCTTACCTCTCACTTATCAGCAGTTGCCTGCTAGCCTCTCCCCTCTACCTCCCCTTTTGCTTAATAAGCATTAAAATAATCTTTGTTTTATTAATATACTTGTCCTTATTGAAAATGAAAAAAAAATCACAAACTATTATCACAATAATTAGGAGTAGATCAAAGCCAATGCTTAAATAGATTGGTTAGAAAAAAGTTGACTAAAATAATAAACAACTTATGTAAACATCTTTTTCAGTGATAGGGCTTTATAATAAATCAGTTCTATGCATTAAATTTCTACTGTGGAAGCACCTTAACTGCTGGACTAACAATAATCATTTTATCTTTCAGTGAGCTATTAAATCCATTTGGAAACAAAGAGCCAGATTCTGTTAAGAATACGAATACAGGTTATCTTGTGCATATATTTCATTTACTTTTAGCTGGAAGTTGCATACTTCCAAATGACTGTATACAAAGTAGTCAACCATAATTTAAAATTTTTAGGAAATCAAATTTGATCACATAATTCAAATGTGAAGCCACAGCACAGAATCAACAATATGAACCATTCCATGGAAGGTATTAATAATAGAATGATACATGGGGATTCTGTATTTTGTGCAAACCCAAACTTCTCTAATAAAAAAAATAAAAATATTAAAAAAATAATATAACAAAACTTAATAAGTACTTGAAATTTGGCTGCAAGAAGCTGAAACACAAGATTGCCTTAGGGCAATGCAATCCTTTTATGTTCTGTTCATTATCTGGTGGGGCATATCCACTAGTTGACTAAAATATTCTAAAATGGCCAAATAATATAAAAATTGTACCAAGGTACAATTTTAAATGAAATGTCAAGTAATGTTACCAATTCATTTTTTCACTGTATTTGAAAGATTACATACTTATTGTCTGATAATTGAATAAACATATTCTGGTGACAGATGATAAACACAATAGATTTAAAAAAGAAACTAAGGCAAATTTAAAAAGCTCCTGGATAGCCAAGTTTGCAGCCTTAATAATTCATTAGCCAATGTGCATCATATGTATGATTTATAAAAGTGATTAATAATTTATTTTATTGGCATGGGCAGGCTCTGGGAATCGAACCCAGGTCTCCGGTATGGCAGGAGAGAATTCTGCCTGCTGAGCCACCATTACACTGCCCTATAAAAGTGATTAATAATTTTATAAACCAATTTCTGAAAATAATCTATAATATAATTGTTGTTACTCAGAAAAAGAAAAAAGAAAGAAAATAAAGAAAAAGGAAAAGAAAGAAAGAAAGGGAAGAAAGATGGTGCACGTCATTCTGTTGTATATTGATAAAGGAAGATATAAATGGGAGAACAAAGCATCAGAAATCCCCAGTGAAGTTTGACATTGTGGTACATTTCTTGTTTTATACTTTTGCATATTTCAAGTTACTAGATACAACATGATAGGGGAAACAAGACAATATAGACAGCCAATGCATCCCTTCTATGAGGAAGGGATTATATTGTGGAAAAGGTTCAGAGATTTGCCTAAGATAGAAGTGGCACAGGGACTGGAATTCAGGTCTGCCTTACTTTCAAGCTCATTTTGTTTATATCATCTCCCATTCCACATATCAGATCAATCTTGCCTAGACATCATCTTCATCATTTTGTCATCACAGTCAAAATACTTCAATAGGTGCTGTTTCCACATCAAGTCCAAACTTCTCTGCCTGACTCTACCCTCACCATTCTCTAATCATACTGACTATTCTCCAGTCCTTCCCATCAAATGAACCTCACAGCAAATACACTGCTTCTTCTTGCCTTATGCCTGCTTGCTTACTGGTTTTCTCTTCTGTAATATTCTGTCTTCTATTCTTTTCCTATAAGCCATGGCTCAAGATCCTCTTCTTTCTGGAAGACGTTCCTGAGATCCTATTGACATCCTTATTTAATCTCCCTCGTTCCTGAAGAGCAGTAAACTACTTGCTCATAGAAGGTATTCACTGTAACACGTTTGATGCTATTATATGCAGTCGTTGTTGTTGGTGTTGTTATGCTTCAGTCTGTGCCAGCTTTCTTTCCTCTGTTCCACTGTGCTGGTTTCAAGGATGTATGGGCCCTAGAAAAGCCATGTTTTAATCAAAATCCAATTTCATAAAGGTAGAATAATCCCTGTTCAAAACTGGATGTTTGAAACTATAATCAGATCATCTCCCTGGAGATGTGACTTAATCAAGAGTGGTTTTTAATCTTTTTTTTAATACATGGGCAGGCACTGGGAATCAAACCAGGGTCCTCTGGCATGGCAGGCAAGCATTCTTGCCTGCTAAGCCACCATGGCCCGCCCTCAAGAGTGGTTTTTAAACTGGATTAGGTGACGACATGTCTCCATCCATTTGGGTGGACTCCAGTTATTTTTGGAGTCCTATAAAAGAAGAAACATTTTGGATAATGAACGAGATTCAGAAAGAGCAGAGCAGTACGACACAGCCATGAGAAGCAGAGTCCACCAGCCAGTGACGTTTGGAGATGAAGAAAGGAAATCTCTCGAGGAGCTTCATGAAACAGGAAGCTAGGAGAAGAAGCCAGCAGATGATGCCATGTTCGCCATGTGTCTTTTCCAGATGAGAGAGAAACTTTGACTGTGTTCGCCATGTGCCTTCTCACTTGAGAGAGAAATCCTGAACTTTGTCAGCCTTCTTGAACCAAGGTATCTTTCCCTGGATGCCTTAGATTGGATATTTCTATAGACTTGTTTTAATTGGGACATTTTCTCAGCTTTGGAACTGTAAACTAGCAACTGATTAAATTCTACTTTTTAAGAGCCATTCTGTTTCTGGTATATTGTATTCCAGCAGCTAGCAAACTAGAACATGCACTATAAGCACCTTAACTGCTATTATACTCAAATTCAAATATAAAACTTACTGAGGGCTAGCCATAGTACTACTTTAGATACTCAATAAATACCTGTTGATGATAAAGCTTAACTTGAGTCAGAGATTCTGCCTTAACTGAAACCTCGAAAGTTACCTATGAGATAGCTTGGATGTCTGTTTTCCCAAGTAGACAGGTCATCAAAGATACTATCTTAGTAATCTTTATACTCCCAGCACCTGGCAGAGTAGGCGCTCAATGAACTTTGCATTTAGAGACACACTTCTGAGAAATGTGTGATACTGCTTCCAGCTATTGTTATATGTACATTAATTCAGAATTTAAAAACATTTATGATGGGGCTAATGTTTGATCTGTCCACTAGTATTTATTGAAGTCTCAGAAAAAATTAAAATAATTATTCTCCAGTTTTCCCTTACATCCTGAGCATAAAACATTTGATCTCTAATTATGGTACTTCTCTTAAAAATCTTTGTTGTCCTTAGTTGCTCAGACTCCATATTTTGTATATATGGCTCCTCAAAATTTGCTCTCAATCTAGCATTCAAGTTTAATTTCTTATTAGACAACTCCCTAATTCTGGCCACATGAATTTTTTACCATTATTTCCACACTATATGAACCCTTTTCAAAACCGTGTTTTTATACATGCAATCCTAAATTTCTTGTCTGTTTTCTACCTCTATTTTTTACCTGGTAAACTCCTACTCATTTATCAACACCTAGTTTTAATTTTAGTGCCTCTAAGAAGTCTTCAGGGCTTCCTTAAGGCAAAGTTAACTGTTACCATCTATTTGTATGTCTGTTTTCCCAAATAGAAAGTTAACAGCAGGATATCAGGCGAATTATCTTATTAAACTTTGTACTCTAAGCACCTGGCTCAATAAATGTTGAATGAATGGAAAAATATGTTGATAGACTGTTAGACATAGTTTGCTTCCCAAGTAAATGTAGTCATTAATAATTCTTCTGCAACCATAAAGTAATGGGTGGTGAACAATATTAAAAATTTTCAAGGTCTGCAGAGATATTTTTTTGGTTTAAAGAATCCTTAACATCTTTAATTCTTTAGGCATATAAAAATGTATTTCCTTTTTTTTTAGAGTGAAGTGAACATTTAGAAAGTAATCTACAAAGCAGAAGTAACTTACTTTATTTTGATCTTGTACTACCAATATTTTTCTAGTATTTTCATCAAATACTGCTCCTGTTGGGGGGGAGAATAAATAATTAAAAAAATATTAATTTCACTCACCTTAGAATCTTCCCCAACCCTTATCTGTGGTCAGCAAAATCCTATCTGTCCTAGAGGTCTAACTCAATACCACCTCACCCATGGAGGCTTGTAAAATTCTCCAGCAAGGAGCTGATGGCTTGGTCCTCCAAGCTCTTATAAAACCTAGGAATACCAACGATGGTTCTATCATATGCTAATCTGTAGTATAATAACACACATAAGCTTCTTCTCTGGATTGTTTATACCTGATGCTATACAGTTAATTATGCTATCCTTCTATAGCATTCTTTAGTATCCAGACAATTTTAAGTACTTAAAAATATTTAAGAGAGGACTGTGGGTAGACTGGTGAAACAGGATGCTCCAGGAATCAGTCCGTCCACCAATACAACTGCTGAACTGGCAGGAACTCTCTGGATCAACTACTTTGAAACTCCAGAGTCTAGAGACACACTGTGCAGCATCCAGGTGGAGCAGGAGGATACACTGTGATAGTCAGGTGAGTTTCACCCTCCCTGCAGCAGCTGCCACCCCCTTCCCCTAGCCTCATGGCAGGGAAGAGTGGGACCTAGAGCTCCAGCTTGCTGGTGCTAGGGTGGGACAGCAAACTAGCCCTCTAAACTCTGGGGTGTGTGGTCTGATCCCAGATCTCTACTTTGATCAACAGCTTCAGATAACTAGGGACCTGCTCTGAGGGCAACCACTGTTCCAACCCCTCTGGGACAAAGGCAACAGAGGAATCTTAAAGATACTAACCTTCTTCAAAACTACAGAAAACAGTTAAAGGGCTGCATTAAGCAGGCAAGTGCTGAATCAGTAAAACACAGCTTGAAAAGCCAAAGAAGCTCCTGGTGCCCTTGCTCAGCCCTTCCCCACCCCATCCACAACACAGGATAGAGCCAGCTTACACTCCCATCGTGGGTTCCTGGCCCTATTCCAGAGGGAACAGAGTAACCCCTACATGGATACTGGGGTGCAAGTTTGTCAGTGCCAATCTATTGGGTGGAAGTCTGAGATAGTCAGGGAAAGTGCCTCGGGCAAGCTCTCCCAGAGTTGATCCTAAGAACAGAGAAGCCTCTCATAGGCAGCTGGAACATGATTAAGTTGAAATGGCTGGAGCAAAGGACTAGCTGCATTAAGTCACTCAAGGGAGTACTGGGGTATGTGTGCATGTGTGTATGAAGGGGAGTAGAGGAGGTTTTCACGCAAATTCCTAAATGGAGAATTCCTTAGGATTCTAGGAAGCAAGGCCCAGGTCTGAGCTCTGAAACGAAAGCAGAGCTAATTCGCAAAGAGAGTGAAGGTGCTTTTTGCCTTGGCTTGTTGGTTTTGATTACCTCCTGGCATTCAAGAAAATCTCTGTCATATCACTAGTTGGATACAACCTTAAGGTTCAGACCAGGAACTAAATTCTACAGTTAACACTTCAAAATATTAAAATGTACAGTATGCAACAAAAGATTACAAGAGAAACCAAGATGCAGGAAATGATGGCCCATATAAAAAAAACTAGATAAAAATCCAGAAACCATCATTGAGGATGGACCAGGTATTGGTCTATAAAATAAAGTGGGCAGAGAATTTAAAATAATGATTCTCAGTATGCTGAAGGCGATAAAGGAAAACACAGAGAAATAACTAAATATGATGAAAGCAAGGAATGAACAATATGGGAATCTCTCCAGAGAAATACTGGAGTTGAGGAATACAATAATGGAAATGAAAAATTGCCTAGATGGTTTCAACAGCAGATTGAAGGCAACGGAAGAAAAAAATCAGTGAATTCAAAGGTAAGACAACTGAAATGATACAGACCGAGGAGCAAAAAGATAAAAAAATAAAAAAATAAAAGAATAAAAAAGATGAACAGGGCCTAAAAGACCTGTCAGACACCATCAAGTATAACAATATGTACATTATCAGAGTCCCAGAAGGAGAAGAAAGAGAGAAAGGGGCAGAAGTAATATTAAAATAAACATGGCAGAAAAGTTCCCAAATGTAATGAAAGGCCTGAATATGCACATTCAAGAAGCCTAATAAGCCCCAAACAGGATATATTCAAAGAGAATCATGCTCAGACACATAGTAATCGAACTGTCCAATACCAGGGCAAGGAGAGAGTTCTGAAAGCTGCAAGATAAAAGTTATGTACAAGGCAATCCCAATAAAATAAATGCTTATTGCTCATCAGAAATCATGGAGGCAGAAAGGTAGTGTTACCAAATATCTAAAGTGCTGAAAGAAAACACTTGTTAACCAAGAATTTTATATCTGGCACGAGTTTCTTTCAAAAATGAAGATGTGATTAAGACATTCCCAGATAAACAAAAGCTAAGGGAATTTGTTAACCCTAGATGTACCTTATAAGAAACGCTAAAGGAAATTCTTCAGACTGAAAGGAAAGGACCCTAGACAGTGGATCAAAGCAGCATAAAGAAAAAAAGACAGGTAAGGGTAACCATATGGGTTATTATAAATGCCAGTACTATTATACTGCTTGTTAATGTACATCCACTTGCTTCATATAGTTGCTAAAATGCAAATGAATAAAATGTATGATAAATTGATGGTTTTGGATATACAATGCACAAAGATATAATTTGTAACAAATGCAAAAAAAAAAAGATGGGGGGACGGAAGGGTATAGGAATAGTGTATGTGTATACAGGTGGAGATAAGTTGTGTGATGGGGGTTATTCTAGTTTGCTAGCTGCCAGACTGCAATATATCAGAAAAAGGTCAGCTATTAAAAGGGGGAATTTATTAAGTTGTAAATTTACAGTTCTAAGGCCATGAAAATGTCCCAATTAAAGGGAGTCTATAAGGTTACCTTCACTCAAGAAAGGCCGATGAAGTTCAGAGTTTCTCTCTCAACTGGAAAAGCACATGGCAAACACGGTGACATCTGCTATACTGAGTTGCTATTATGTGTAATTTTCTATGTGCCAGGGATATAGCAGTAAACAAAACTCCCTGTACTTATGGGGTTCACATTCTGGTGTGGATACGGCGTGACAAACAAACAAAAAAATACGTTGTATAGAATATTACAAAGTAACAAATGCTATGTAAAGTTAAAACAAAGAAATGGGATAGGTATGTGTAGCACAAGAAAAGTAAATTTCTATAAAACATAATGACACACTTTATCATTTTAAAGCAAGGAAGAAAACCACTGAGATATAATTAACATTAATGCTGACTTCAATTAGAAATGTAAACAATAATCAAACTGGACTTTACAAGGGAAAGAATGCGAAGAAATGCCAAGGAAACCTACTCTTAAGTTTTAATATTCAGTTATACACTGAACTTTCCCCCTAATGAATTCACTATAAACATAAGCAAAATATTTATTGCAAAGACAAAACTAGTACCCCTAAAGCACAATGTGAGCCACCCCTGGGGTTAAATAGAGGTTTTTATTATATTATTATGATTAATAATATAGCATTGTGCTAAGTGATTCATGTGCCTGGTCTGGTCTTGGGCATTCCTCACAAGAATCCTGTGCATGGCATGAGTGCCCAAGTCCTCGCAGCCCTCAGTGGCAGACCTGGAACTCATAGGCAGTCTGTCTGAAACATGAGCAGGCCCTCTTCTCACTGTGCAACACCGTCCCCTTCTCAACACTACAACTGCTCTCTCTGAGGGCTGCCGGAAGATCTAACCAACTAGGCATTCACTCAAGAAATATCTACTGAATACCTATGACTTCATGCCAGATACTCTCTTTAGCCTGAGGATATAGTAGCAAATAAGACAGATAAAATACCTCCCTTTGTGGAATTTATATTATTATGAGGAGATTAAGCATATGATATTATTTTGGATTGTGATAAGTATCATGAAGAACAATAGAGCTGAATAAAGGGACAGAGATTGATGGCATTGTGTGCGGAAGGACGTTATTTTAGACAGGAGGCCAGGAGCTTTTCTGGGAAGCAGACATTTGAGCAGAAACCGAGATACACAGAAATCTAGATAAACGAGCTGGGGAAGAACACTGCTGGACAAGGACTCCGTATGTGTAAGGCCTCTGAGGTACACACAAATTTGCTGTTGGAAGAACTGTAAAAAAGCCATAGCTAGCTCCATTCCAGGCAACCTGTCTACTGTTTATAACAATAAGTGTCAATTAATTTCTTTCCATCTAACAAACTCTGCACCTTTCTAGAACAACTTCCTACATAACCTGGTCCCCAGCTCAACAGCCACGTCAAATTCCAGTTCTTCTTCAAGACTCTGGTCAAGTTAGGGCCCTTCCATCCCCTAAACTCCTATGGTACTTCTAAACTGTAACACACCAATGTAGAATTTAGTTATAAACATGTCCCTCACAGGATACTCTTTAGGGATATATTACCAATTCATAGTAATAAATGGATATTTTAAGTTAAAAGTCTGTGTCAAAATTGATAATTACCTACATGACTAAAGGGAAGGTGTCACCAAATTATCAAGTAGCATCTTTTGAAATAAAGCTGAATGGAAAGTTTCCAAATGTCTGTACATGCTGCAGGGAATGATACTAGGGACAGAGAAGGCAGTATTAGACATACATAAACAGCTCCTTAAAAAGATGACATATGCAAACTACCTTAAAAATTCTTATAAATTATATGAATACAAAATGATTAAATTATTAATTTGCATTACTACTTTCATTATTTTAGGTCAAATTTATTAAAAGTTTTTAAAATTAATAATTTTTATGTTTTTAGAGCAGTATTAAGTTTAGAGAAAAACAAAACAGAAGGTACAGAGAGCTCCCATAAACTCTTCTCCCTCGCCCCTATCTCCAGCTTCTTCTATTCTTAACATTTTCTATCACTGTAGGGAACAGTTCTTATAATTGATGAAATTCATAGTTTATATTAGGGTTCATTCTTTGTATTGTAAAGACTGTGGCTTTTGACAAATATATGATGTCTTGTAAGCACCATTACAGTATCATACAGAAGAGTTCTACTGCCCTAAGTATCTTCTGTGATCTACCTTTTCATCCCCTGCAACTGCTCTCTACAACTTCCTAGAAACCACTGATCTTTCCACTGTCTCTACAGTTTTGCCTTTTACAGAATGTCATACAGTTGTAATAATACAGTACTGTGGCCTTCTCCAACTAGTGTCCCTCATTTTGAAATATGCATTTAAGGTTCCTTTATGTCGTTTCATGGCTCAAAGCTCACTTCCCTCTATTGCTGAATAATATTTCATTTTTGGATGTACCAGAGTTGGTTTTTCATCTGAAGGACATCTTGGTTGCTTCCAGTTTTTGGCAATTACGAATAAAATTGCTGTAAACATTTGTGTGTGGGTATCTGTTTTGGACATAAGTTTTCAACTCATTTGACAAATACCTAGGAATGTAACTGTTGGATCATAGAGTAAGATTATATTAAGCTTTATGAGAAACTGCCAAACTACCTTCCAAAGTGGCTGTACCACTCTAAATTTCCACTAGCGAAAAATGAGAATTGTTCCTCTACATCCTTGCCAGCCTCTGGTGTTTGTGTTTTCGAGTTTAGCCATTCTAATAGGTTTGTAGTGATATCTCATTGTGGTTTTGATTTGCATTTCTCTAATGGCTAATGATACTGAGCATCTTTTTACGTGCTTTTTGGCTATTTTTAAATTTTCTTTGGAAAAATGTCTATTCAAGTCATTTTTTGATTAGTGTTCTAGTTTGCTAGCTGCCGGAATGCAACACACCAGAGACGGATTGGCTTTTAATAAAAGGGGATTTATTTTGTTGGTTCTTCAGAGGAAAGGCAGCTAACTTTCCACTGAGGTTCTTTCTTACGTGGAAGGCACAGGATGGTCTCTGCTGGTCTTCTCTCCAGGCCCCTGGGTTCCAACAACTTTCCCCGGGGTGATTTCTTTCTCCATCTCCAAGGGCCCGGGCTGAGCTGCAAGTGCTGAGATGAGGAATGCCAAGCTGCTAGGCTGTGCTATGTTGCGATCTCTCATTTAAGCACCAGCCAATTAAGTCAAACGTCACTCATTGCAGCAGACACGCCTCCTAGCCGACTGCAGATGTAATTGGCAACAGATGAGGTTCACGTGCCGTTGGCTTATGTCCGCAGCAACAAGATTAGGTATGCTCACCTGGCCAAGTTGACAACTGAATCTAACTAACACAGTTAGGTTGTTTGTCTTTTGTTGAAGGAACAAGTGGGCCAAAGGGAATCTAATTTTCTGTTTCCTTGGCTATCAGTTCATTAATTGATAGTGCTGTATCACATGACAGAATATGTTCATTTTGTTCAACTATTTTTTTAAAAAAAGGATTTCTTTTTTTCTATAGAAAAATTCAAGAGAAATTTTGAAAGCCTAGTATATACTGTTCTTTGCAATATACCAAAGGTGCTACATGAAAAGAAAAAAACATAGTCCGTGACTTCACCCCCACTAGAATGGTCATTATTTAAAAGATGAAAAATAACAAATGTTGGAGAGGATGTGGAAAAATAGGAACACTCATTCAATGTAAAAATGGTCAGCTGCCATGGAAAACAGTTTGGTGGTTCCTCAGAGAAGTTAAGCATAGAACTGTAAGACTCGGTGTGCTGGTTTGAAAGGATGTATGGACCCTAGAAAAACCATGTTTTAATCAAAATCCCATTTCATAAAGGCAGAATAATCCCTATTCAATACTGTATGTTTGAAACTGTAATCAGACAATCTCCCTGGAGATGTGATTTAATCAAGAGTGATTGTTAAACTGGACTAGGTGACGACATGTCTCCACCCATATGGGTGGGTCTTGATAAGCTTCTGAAGTCCTATAAAAGAGGAAACATTTTGGAGAATGAGCGATTCAGAGAGAGAGAGAATGCTGCAGCACCATGAAGTAGAGAGTCCACCAGCCAGTGCTTTGGAGATGAAGAAGGAAAACACCTTCCGGGGAGCTTCATGAAACAGGAAGCCAGGAGAGGAAGCTAGCAGATCACGCTGTGCTCACCATGAGCCCATCCAGCTG
The DNA here is from genome assembly GCF_023851605.1 of Tamandua tetradactyla. Classification (NCBI taxonomy): domain Eukaryota; kingdom Metazoa; phylum Chordata; class Mammalia; order Pilosa; family Myrmecophagidae; genus Tamandua; species Tamandua tetradactyla. Next base: position 45,805,331 of record NC_135348.1, on the reverse strand, counting down.
AGAGAGATCCTGAACTTCATCGGCTTTTTTGAACCAAGGTATACTTCCCTGGATGCCTTTGATTGGGCATTTCTATAGACTTGTTTTAATTGGGACATTTTCTCAGCCTTAGAACTGTAAACTAGCAACTTATTAAATTCCCCTTTTTAAAAGCATTCCGTTTCTGATATATTGCATTCCGGCAGCTAGCAAACTAGAATGCCTGGCAATCCCTCTGCTTGGTATATGCCCCAAAAAATTGAAAGCAGAGACTCAAATGGATATTTGCATACCGATGTTCATAGCTATATTATTTACAACTGCCAAAAGATGGAAGCAACTCAAGTGTCCATAAACTGAAGAATGGATAAACGATAGTATATACATACAAAGGAATGTTATGCACCTATGAAAAGAAATAAAGTTCTGATACATGTAACAATATGGATGAATGTTGAAGACATCCTTTTGACTGAAATAAGCTAGACACAAAAGGGCATATTATATGATCTCACTGATATGAAATAATTAGAATAAGCAAATTCATAGTCAGAAATTAGAATACAGGTTTCTATGGGCTGGGGAGGGGCTAGTGAATGGGACTTAAAGCTTAATACAAATTTCTGTTGAGGGTGATAGAAAAGTTTTGGTAATGGAGGATGGTGATGATAGCACAATACTGTGAATGTAATTAACACCACTGAAATCTATATATGAATGTGATTAAAGGAGGAATTTCTAGTTTGTCTATATGTTACTAAAATAAAAATTAAAAACAAAAAAAACTACAGCTACTCACAGAGTCAGAAACTAGAATACAGGTTATTAGGGACCAAAAAGGGTGTAGGGAATGAAGAATTAATGTTTACTTGGTAGAGAATTTCTGTTTGGGGTGAAGGAAAAAGTTTGGTAATAGATTATAGTGATGAAAGTACAACATTGTGAATTTAATTAACACCACTGGATTATATATTTGAATATAGTTAAAAGGAGTAATTTTAGATTGTAAATATGTTCGTAGAATAAAAATTTAAAAATCGAAAAAGGAGTTGAGCTAAATGGACAAACTCTGTCTAGCTGACATTATATATCAGTTGATGAACTCATTAGCCAAGGAAATAGAAAATTAGATTCTCTTTGGTCTACTTGTCCCTCCAGGAACTGTTCACTGGCTGCCTGTTTTGTGCAAGACACCATGTTTGGTGCTGTGAGGGACACAAATCAATATAAGCTCCCATCTGTGACTTCAAGAAACAAGCTAATTACAGAGATAAAACATATTTTAAAAATAATGCCTAGCAATACATCTGTGCTGGTTTGAATGGATGTATGTACCCTAGAAAAGCCATGTTTTAATCCTAATCCCATTTCATAAAGGCAGCTGTTTCTTCTAATCCCTATTCAGTACTGCATATTTGAAACTTTAATTAGATCATCTCCCTGGAGATGTGACTCAATCAAGAGTGGTTGTTAAACTGGATTAGGTGGAGACATATCTCTACCTATTCTAGGTGGGTCTTGATTACTTTACTGGAATCCTATAAAAAGGAGGAAACATTTTGGAGAAGGAGGGAGATTCACAGAGAACAGAGAAAAACGACAGCCATGAGAAAGCTACAACAGAGAATGCCACAGAACCACGAAGCAGAGTCCACCAGCCAGCGACTTTTGGAGATGAAGAAGGAAAATGCCTCCCAGGGAGTTGGAAAGGAAGCTAGCAGTTGACGCTGTGTTCACCATGTGCCCTTCTAGCCAAGAGAGAAATCCTGACTGTGTTTGCCATGTGCCTTTCTACTTGAGAGAGAAACCCTTAACTTCATCGGCCTTCTTGAACCAAGGTATTTTTCCCTGGATGCCTTAGACTGGACATTTCTCAAGACTTGCTTTAATTGGGATAGCTCCACGGCCTAAAAACTGTTAGCTTGCAACTTATTGAACTCCCTCTTTTAAAAGCCATTCTGTTTCTGGTATATTGTATTCTGGCAGCTAGCAAACTAGGACAACATCTGTATTATATTAAATATATTAGGATCAGGAATGGACCAGTCTAAAAGAGGGGCTAGAGGCAGTACAGTAATAAGAAAGAAAAGAAAGCTAAGAATGTACAAATGGGGAGAAAACAGGAGAAATGTTTCTCACACATTTAAAGCCCACAGACATTAATAATTAGAAATTATGGGAGAGAAGCAGGAAGGATGTTTGACCACCCTGCAAAAATTGCTGTAGTAAGTATATACTACCAAGTTTTATTTCAGAATTATGAAGAAATGAACTAATCTTGAGATTCAATGGCCAATGATAGTAGTCAAATGTTTATATTTAATTAGCAAGCACGGAATGTTTTGTTATTTCTCAGTTTAGGGGATAAAATTAGAATTCATACCTTCACTTGGCTCACTCATGAATACTGAGTAAGGTAATTACTCCTATGTTGGAGAAGCATAAAACTTCACCATGCTAGTCTTAGAGGATCCAATAAATTGGTGTTTGTGTCAGTTTGAAAGGATTATATGCTCTAGAAAAGCCATGTTTTAACCCTGATCCATCTTGTGGAGTCCGCCTTTCTTTTAATCCCTATTCAGTACTGCAGGCTGGAAACTTGATTAGATTATCTCCGCAGAGATGTGACTCATCCTGTTGTGGGTGCTATCCTTTGATTAGAGGGAGGTGTGACTCCACCCATTCCAGGTGGGTCTTGATTAGTTTACTGGAATCCTTTAAAAGAGGAAACATTTCAGAAAATCCTTTAGAGCATGAGAGCCACAGAGTCCCTGCAGCCAGAGATTAAGGAGATGAAGGAAAAGGCCCCCCGGGGAGCTTCATGAAACAAGAAGCCAGGAGAGAAAGCTGGCAGATGTCCCCATCTGCCCTTCCAGATAAGAGAAAGTAACCCCAAACTTCACAGGCCTTTCTGGAGTGAAGTTAACCTCTTGTTGCTGCCTTAATTTGGACATTTTTATAGACTTGCTTTAACTTGGATATTTTCACAGCCTTACAACTGTAAACTTGCATCTTAATAAACTTTCCTTTTAAACAACTGTTCCATTTCTGATATATCGCATTCCAGCAGCTAGCTAACTAGAACAGTGTTTGTAAAGATAGACAGGTTTCCAGAGCTTTCAGAACTATTCAAATGGATAGAGAATCCAACTGTTTATAGTCTGTTTCAAGTGTGGTTATAAAGAAATAAGAACTTTTTTTTTTGCTTGTGGGTCCTATAAAAAAGAGACTTTTTTCTCTGCAGTTACAGTAAAACAGCTACTCCATTTTAGTGGAGGAGGAACATTACTTTGGATTGCACTGGTCAAGGAGCTATAATGTAAAGGATGTGACTTGAAGGAGAAGAGACAGGTGGGAGATGAGGAGCAGGAATGCAGTATGCAAAAGAATATAGTGATTCACTAAGCATGTACGAGTTCAGTAAACAGAGTATCTTGAAGATAGCAGGGTGTCTGGTGGGATTAAGTAGGGGATAAAGGTAAACTGAGTCCAAACTGTGGGTAATCTTTAATAAAGCCTAAATTAAAAAGTCATTGGTGGGTCATTACATTTTTTTGAGCAGAGGGGCAGCATGAGGAATATAAGGAGGAATCTGATGAAAATGTACAAAAAATTTTATGGGGGAGAATTACAGGCAAAGAGGTGGGAGGTGGAAGCTTCAGGTGAGGCTAAACTAAGAGGGCAGACAAGGGACAGGAAAGGGAAAGACTGGTGTGAGAGACATTCTGAAGGAAGAAACGGTGCGTCCAGGGAATGAATCACACATCACAGGGGAAGAATCAAGCCTCAGGCTGGGAGAACAGTGATCCCACTCATGAGTAATATGAAACCCCCAAATGGGCTGCCCAGTATTAGCGAAGGTCACATCACAGACTTCCTCTATCCTGCACATCCCTGTCACCTACAAGTGACCTCTAATAACAGATGAGGACCAGGGTCGGCCTCCAGCGAAGGACGGATGACACCCGGATACACGAATAGACTTAATGTGCTTCCTTGTGGGATCCCCCTTGCTCTTCATTTGAAAATTCTATCGGACCTTCGGGCGCACGGGTGGTCCTGTGGTAGAATGTTCACCTTCCACGAGGGAGACCTGGGTTATATTCCCTGACCATGCAACCAGAAAAGAATTTTATCTGGGTTTTACGTTCTAGCCCAAATCCTATTTTTTCCATGAAAGTGTTAGATTTACATTATCTGAACCTTTGAGGCTTTCATTTTATGTTCTCTGTAAATCTTTTAGAGCACCTGTTTTACAGTACAGATACAGATATACAGACCCTTTTTTTTTTCATTTTACAAATTGTTAAGTTTCTTGAAGCAGGGGCCCTCATATCACTGCAGTCCTTCAAGTTCCTTGAACACAGGAGTGTTCATCTGAATAACATTAACCTAAGCAAAGCAGGCAGACAAGAATTCATTCATTCATTTCATTCTACAAATATTTCTCAAGTACCTACTATTTCCACCATTTGGTAGGTATTAGGTATATACTGGCGAAAAGACCCGACTTGGTCTTTTGCCTTCATGAAGCTAATGACCTAGTGAAGTTAAGCTAAGAAAACTTCTAAGGGTGGAATAACCGCTGACCTTTGGAATCAGATAGTACAGGCAGGTATTTTGCCTGCAGAAAAAGGATTTAGAAGTTCATGAGAAGCAAAAGGTGAAAAGTTTGAAGAGCATCAGGAGTCCTTATTATTTTGAGGTTTTTATTTTTTGGAAATATAAGAATTTCCTTAACTCTGGCTCTCAAAGGGTCCTGGGACCAGCAGCTACAGCAGCAGCATCACCTGGGACTTATATCAGTAATGCAAATTCTCAGGCCCCACCTAGACCTGACAAATTAAGAACTCCAAGGGTGGGGCAGAAATGTGTTTTAATAAGCCCTCCAGGTAACTGATGCACTCTAAAATTTGAGAAGCCCTGTCTTGACCTAAAGGAAATCTCTCAATTCTTCTATATGTCACTGAAGTTGATCAAAGACTCCAAAATTCTACAATATATTGAAATTATGCTATTTTAGACAACAGTTTGGCACAGCAATTTAATGTAAGTATCTTTAAGAAATAATATTCAAATTACTGAAAAATTATTTGCTTTATTTTAAATTCAACCTGAAGGTAATATTTTATTTTACAAATTCACATTTTACTACCAATATATTTTACCATAATGAATTTATTCCTTAATCCCAATTTAGTGTTACTAATTGAGTAGTGAAGTTTAAATATCTGTGTAAAACATGTCTAAACATATCCTTTGGAGAACTACATGCTGAGCTTGCTCTCCTCTGTGCTGCCCTCTGCTGATTTGTAAGGCAAGCTTCATCTATCCAAAAGCAGTTTAAAATAGTCCCAAGGATGATACCATTCCTTCCACTTGTAAACTATCTGCTCATCTGTAAGAAGCAAGAATTAGGTTAAAAGTTAATTGTGGATTATTACTAGTTTCACACTAACCTGCCACTCCTACTTGATGTGTGGCGTATCCTGGTAACCTGCTGGGTCCATCTCCCAGCCACAATGTCAGGGTTGAGGAATTCGATTCTGCATGGTGAAAGCAGAAGCCCAGAGAAGCGGCCGGGGCAATAAATCGGCTCTGGAGTATGGGAATGTGCAGCCATACAGCTACTCTACCTTCTGATCTCCATTGCTGTATCGCAGCTAAAATGTGGGAGAAAACAAAAGTTTGTTAATATTTCCCAGTGAGAGGAGCAGAATAAATGAAAACTCAGCAGACGTTGCCTCCTCCATGAAGCGCTCTGAAGCATCGACTTCTGTCACTGGCCAGCTGTCTGGGAAGGGATCCCCGAATGTCCTGTTCCCACTACCAGCAGAACTATCGTGTTTTATTATAATTGCCACCTTGCTTATATGACTTAACCACCAGACTGAATTCCTTAAGGATGGAGTCAGTATAGCACTCTCTTCACATCCGTAACACTGAGCATGATGCCGGGCACGTAACTGTTAGGTCTGGGGACTAAGGGAGGGCTCTATGGCTGGAATCATGAAGTCACTCCGGGACGGGAGGTAAACTGCTACAATCACGGTCCTTGCCCAGCAAACATCCATTCACGGACATCTGACCACCCGCTGCTCAGCCCGCTAGCATAATAATCCTCTGTTTAATGTGCCGCCCCTTTCATGTCATCCTATGACCCCGGCCCTTAAAAACTGCACTGGCCAAAGCCCATGCACGAACCTCACCTCATTCCCTTTTGGGTTCAGTGAGCTCTGCCCAGGAGCGCAGCCAACAAAGCACGCTCATTTGCAATCCTTTTGTCTAATTTCCTTTCTCTCAAATATCTCATATCTTAAAACCTTTCAGTAACAGGTGGCCAACGCTGTAGAATGAGCAAACTTATTTTGAAAATAAAATACCATTCCTTTTAACATCTTTTTAAATCTTTACAAGTGACTATTACAGACTTCTATGTACTCTTCCTATAAAGCTGTCATAATTTTTTCAAGTTTATAAATTTCAAGATGGTTAAAAATATAATTATTTATGCTAATTCTAGAAATAAAGAATAATGAAGAAATCAAGACTTCACTTTCTACTAGAATGCAAAGATAATAAAATATATTTTGCCATTTTTTCATGAATATAGTTTTGGAGTTGACATTATACAATATAGCACCTGCATCATGTCTTTCACTGTATATTGTAAACATGTTGCTATGCCATTAAAATTCTTTTAATGAACGTTCATTTTTAAAGACTGAATAGTTTTCTCATAAATCTCTTCCAGGACATTTAAATTGTTTCTAATTTTTCTTTATTATAAATAATAAATAATAATAATGATGAACATGTAATTTTTTTGTCCTTGACTTCAATAAATTGTTACTTTATTACTTAAGAATGAGCCAGGGGAAGAAGATGTTAATATTTACTTAGCTTTACTAAACTCTAAACACTTTACATAATTTTTTTCATTACGTTGTCACAAAACATGACAGGCCTCCCCAGTATGTGTGAAAAAAATGAATAACAGTTTTAAGAGTTTTTTCTAAATTAAAAAAAATAACTTCGTCCATCTGTCATCTCATTTATTTTTCCAACATTTCTGCAAAACGTTTTTGTGCGTGCGTGTACGCGAAGGCTGGTATTATTCCCTAGCTGCGGCCCTCCGTCCCTCGTCCAATCTCCCTGGACTCTGCGCCGAGCTGCCCCCGAGCCCCGCGCTCACAGGGCCCCGCACAAAGGGGCCTCCGGCAAAGCTTTCAGTTGACGCGGCATAGACTGGAACAGCCCCTTCTCGCCTTTTTCAGGTTAAGTCTTTTTGTTTCTTTTCATTTAGGTGTGATCTCATAAAGCAAAATGACAAATCTTGGATTTCCTACACGTGATGCTCTGACAAGGGCGCACACCCGTGTGGCCACATTAAGTCACGACCCTATGCTCCAGCCATTCAGGGAAAGAGGAGGCGCCGCGTCCAAACGCCCAGTCCGGGGACGTGCCCTGGCCCGTCTCTGCCAGCCTTAGAGGACTCGCAGAGCCACCGACACGTTGGCCGCGGCCACCGCGCTGGAGGCCCGGCAGCCCCGCCCACCTCCCGGCCGCGGCCACCGCGCTGGAGGCCCGGTAGCCCCGCCCACTCCGGCCGCGGCCACCGCACTGGAAGCCCCGGGAGCCCCGCCCACCTCCCCGGCCGCGACCACCGCGCTGGAGCCCCGCCCACCTCCCCGGCCGCGACCACCGCGCTGGAGGCCCGGCAGCCCCGCCCACCTCCCGGCCGCGACCACCGCACTGGGAGCCCCGCCCACCTCCCCGGCCGCAGCCGCCACACTGGAAGCCCCGGGAGCCCCGCCCACCTCCCGGCCGCGACCACCGCGCTGGAGCCCCGCCCACCTCCCGGCCGCGGCCACCGCACTGGAAGCCCCGGGAGCCCCGCCCACCTCCCGGCCGCGACCACCGCGCTGGACGCCCGGGAGTCCCGCTCCCACCGCCCGGCCGCGGCCACCGCACTGGAGGCCCGGGAACCCCGCGCCCCGCCCCGCCCCGCACTCGCCCCGCAGGCGCCTCAGGAAGTCGGCGGCGCCCAGCCGCTCCACCGCGCCGAGCTGCGCCAGCCGCACCGACACGCCGCCGAATCTGTCCGGCTCGCCCCGCAGCAAATCCGCGCCGGCCGGGGGATCGCGCGCGCCGCCGCCCGACGCCCCGCAATGCCCCGCCGCGAGCCAGGGGGCTCCGGCCGACACTCGGCGCCAACAGCCCCCGCGAAGCGCCCGCAGCATCCCCGCGCCGCCGTCGACGGAGCCGAGGTCACTACCGTAAAGGCCAGAAGAGCGCTCCTGCCTCCTTAGAGCGCAGCCACGGCTCCTAGTGCAGCGCTGTTCCGAGGAGAACGCAGAGTCCTGTTCACCTGCCCTTTGAAGCAAGGTGTGTGGCTGCGGCTCCGGGAAAGGCGGGGAGAGACTTTTCCACCCACTTGCTATTATTATTGTTACTACTGCTAGTTTATTTCAACAGACGTCTGCTTAGCAATGGAGAAAGGCCGGAGGAGACAGGAAAGAATCCTGTTTTTCAGGAACTTACAATACACATGGCGGTTCCGTCCACCTGGTCGGCCTTTCTTCGCAGACGTGGCCGCTTCTGAAACCCCTTCAGGGACAGCGAGCCCTGAGGACGCTAGCTCTTCCGCCTCGCGGGCGCTGGGCTCAGGGAATTACGGCGCGGGGCGGAGCCGGCTTGACCCTTGCCCCGGAAGTTGTTCCGCGGGCGCCGGCGCGCGTGCGTTGGCTCGGGGCGCCCGGGCTGCGGTCGGACCATGTCTTCCAAGAAGAGCGCGAGGCGGCTGAAGCCGGTCGCCGACGGGGGCCCGCCCTCGCCGGTTGCCGCGCTCTGCCCTGCGGGGCCGGGCTCCGTGGCGGGGGCCGCCACCCTGGCCGTGACCAACTTCGTAGAGAAGGGTGAGGGCCCCGGGGGGAGGCCGGGCTGGGTCCTCCGGCCGCGGCTGCGGCGCGCGGACTGGACGTACCTGAGAAGTCAGCGCGTGAGAACGACGCGCCCCACGAAGCCCGCGGCGGGCGGTGTCGCTGCCGACGGGAGACCCTGCCCCGGGGGGGCTTGGCAGGGCTTCGTCCCCTCCCGGGGTCAGCTTGGGGTGGGTGTGAAGGAGCAGAGATGCTGGCAAGTCGTTTTCAGGAGCGGTGACGGCTGGCTGCATCTGGGGTCCCTGAGCACACATGGCCCAGTCAGTTGAAGCATGTTTTCTTAAGGACTAAGTCCTGCGTTACTGTTCTATCCACACAGTCTTCGGAACAGAAAAGAAAAATACGTGGTTACTAGCATGTGGGTCAGAAGTGGAAAAGTAATTTAGGCTTGGGAGCCCCATATAGAAATGCCTTTTTGAAAAGATCAGTTTCCCGGTTCATGTTCTTCCCCGTGTAAGCCTTTCAATGCTAATAGCAGACTTCGTGTAGAATATTTACTGTGAGACGCTCAGGTGCTCTCTAGCGCAAGCATACTCAGTTCTTCATGAAATTAAAGATTAAGAAAATAATAACTAAAATCGCATAAAACATCATTTATTTTTAGATAGCCCTCAGTGGATCCCCAAAACAGTTTGGTTGTAAGTCTGATTGTTAATATAAGGAGGGAGGAAACAGTGGTTTCTCCAGGGCGTAAGTGTGTTTGTATGGTTACACGGATAGAGGATATTTATTTACTCCAAAAAAGAGTGAGCATTAACGTTAGTTATAAAATAGTACAAAAATAATTTTCTTTTTCATCATAGTGGATGACAAAGTTCCTAAAATATTCCAGAATTCCCTTGTTCAACTTGGACTCAACACTATGAAGTCTGCAAATATATGTATAGGTCGACCGGTATTGCTTACCAGTTTGGATGGAAAACAAGAGGTAAGAGTGCTTTTTATTTCCATTAGTTTAGGAAGATTTGCAATGTTTCTAATTTTAATTTTCAGTACAAGCAGGAGTAAATGGAAAACTATATTAAATGACATTCACAGCAAACTGTGTCTTCCTTGGATATCTGTGACTATGTTGGGAATAGTAGTCCTTAAATGTCATGCAGTAGAGGGAGCTTTGGAGGTGTTGGCATGCTATTAGCCGTTTCTCCCAGTGTGTTAAATTTCTTCACAAAAATGTTAGTTTGGGGTATGAAAGTCACCTGTCACTTCCACATTGTGACTTTCCCCATGGCGGTTTTGGTATTTCATGAGGTGGCATAAAGAATTAAACGGGGAGTTTCTCAGGAGCCACAGAACACATTCAAGGGCCAGCAGACCACATACGAAACATTTGCATAAACCACCTGAGCCATGTCTCTCTTACATAAGAAGTGTAACATTATTTTGGGGGCAGGATTATTATAAAAAAGGCATTCTGGTAGATTTTGGCATCACACAAGAAAAGCTAAGTCCTCATATGATTCCCTAAAGGAAAATGATGGTGAAGGGTCTATTCCTACAGATTTTTCAGCCAAGAAAGGCTGGTTTGAAAATTTTAGAAAGGTTTAGCCTATGCGATGTAAAATCGGTAGCCTCTGTGAAAAAAATTTTTTATTGAGATTTTCCAGATCATGGCAGTACGGCAACCCTAATCCTCTCCCTGCTCCCCCATGTGGAAGAGTTAACGGTGCTTGAGACTCGAAGCCCAGAGTCTTTCCTGGATTGTTTTTGGCAGCTTGGCTTTCTTTCATGCCCACAGCCATGGCTTCTTCTGCCTGCTGTGTCAGTCAGTGTTCTCTCCTGTACTAGAGACCCTGTAGAAATGTTTTGAGATCTCTTGTCTGCTAATGGCACCATGCCCGTTCTTTTCATTGTTCTTGGCTTATACTTCTAAAAATCATTTACAGCGGATCATGGAAGAGAGGACTATCAGTGTGTGAGTTAGTGTATTACCTTGAGCCAGCAACTTTCTCTTTCCTCCTTTTACTCTTACGTCTGGCTAGGCCCAGATTCCAACAGCACTCTTGCGCCTTGGCCCTCACTACATGCTGGAAGTACTTTATGCTCTAGGCTGCATTGCTTGCTGATCCCTGGTGATTTTGCCCTCAATATTTCTCTCATTTTCTTCTTCTCACTTCTAAATACTAGTGTCTCTTTTACTCAGTCCACCTTTCAGCTCTTATAACATTTTCACTGTGAAATCATTCCTGATCATCACAAAAGGATACAATATTTTTAAAAGTTTTCTTACTTTTTTTATTGTGGTTTATCTTGTTGTAACTTGTATTAGATTGTACCTCCTTTGGGATCAAGACTGTTTTGCAAATCCATGTACTTGACTGTGGTATTCTGTGACTGTTTTCTAAATCATGTGTTTCCTGTGTTCTGGGCAGGTCTGTACAGCCTGGCCTGTGGCAGGATTTCCTGGAGGCAAGGCTGGCCTGAGTGAAATGGCACAGAAGAGTGTGGGTGTGAAGGCTGGTGACGCCCTCCGGGTCCAGCCGCTTGCTGGTGCTCTGCTGCAGGCCGAGGAGATAGATGTGACAGTCAGGTGGGCTCTTTTCTTTGGTGACTGCCTGGGTCAGCACTGTCCAAGAGTAATGACCATATCTCATTAGAGAGCCACAAATGTGAACCACATAGGTAATTTTACATGTTCTACTAGCCACATTTAAGAGTAAAAGGAAACAGGTAGAATCAATTTTAATAACATATTTTGTTCATCAATATATCTAAAATTGTATTTTAATGTATAATAAATATGGTATATGTAATATACAGTTATATAATAAATATTACAGATTATGTTCTTTTTTTTAACTAAGTCTTCAAAATCCAGTGTTTATGTTCTACTTGTAGCACATCTCAGCATGGGCTAGCCAGATTTCAAGGGCTCAATAGTCACATGTGGCTAGTGGTATACTGTATTAGATAGTACAAGATAGGTGAGTTTTGTGTAAAATAGGTGGACTCGGGATGCTCTGATGTCCTTTGATTAGAATATACATTGACATTTTAGGTGAGAGGAATTATTGGTGAAGATTTCAAAATATTTTTCGTCTTGATTTGCAATGTAAGCAAGAGTTCTTGTCATTCTTATGGTTTTAAAGAAGGAAGTAGAGTACTGTGAGTAGACAAGATACAAGTTTCAATTAAAACAGGTTAAGCAAAGTATATGATTGGGTATTTTAACTCGATTATTTAAATTAATAAAACAAATAATCATTTATGTCAGATGTTTAAATAATCCCTCATTAAAGACTAATTATTTGAATTAATCTATCAATATAGTTGAAGTATATCAGCCATTCTCTTAGATATTCTATATATTGACTGACTTTACCTGTGTCTCATCAAAATTCATTAAAAAAATCTTTCAATACTTTAGTGTCACATTAGTAACAAACTTTGAGGTGTCTATATTATATACAAATATCACAAAACATTTTCCAATTGTTAGCTTGATTTTAAAATGTTGTCTTTTGCTACTTGTATATATATATATTGTATATTGTATATGTATATAATATATATGTATATAATGTATAAATGTGTACTGATGTGTGCGCACACACATGTCCGTTTTCTTCTTTTATTTAATCCTCAATACCCTACTAAGTATCCACATTTCTCCTTTTTTTTTTTATAGATGAGTTAATGGGCTCAGTGAGAAGTAAATTGCCTATTATTTTATAGACATTTAATAGTACTGCACGGATTAAGCCAGATTAATGTTCACACTGTATTTTAAAACAGTTCTGCAGGCAGCGGAAATCAGTTGAATGGAATTTTAATGGTCGTTTATGAGCTAGTCTGATTTGAAGTTCAGCAGTTGTAGGTGATATCTATTGTCTATTATGGAGAGGCTGTATATGTTTTAAATGAGAGCTTAGTTTTTTTTACTAACAAAAGTCTTATGTTTTAAATGTGGCAGCAAAGCATAGACAAGAAAGTTAATTTCTGATAGGGGAAATTAGTTAGTTTAATCTGTTACTTAAATTCTTCAGTTGGAACTGAAAAATTTTATTAGAAAGGTTAGAGCTCCTTCTAGTGGAAATTACTTTATCTGCACCTGTTCTTTTTTTTAAAAGCAAAACTGACAGAGTACTTTTCTGTTCTTATACATATTTGTAAATGAGTTTAATAAATAGAAATAATTTGAATATAATTTGCCCAGAGTTCTAGAAACAGAGCTAAATTTAAGCATTTAAGAAGATACATACAATTTCCTCTTTAGTTTATATATATATTTGATGTATAAAATTTCCTCCTTGTTCTGTTTCTTTGTCTTTTATCTAAAAATATTGCTTTTATTACTGACAAAGTGAGAGAACAAGGGTTTGATTTTGACCAGATGGGCCTGCTAATACTCTCCCCCCTGAGCTGAACTTACCCTGTCTCCCCACACTGGTCATTGGCAGAGCATCAGGAGGTGTTTTCTGCTGATAGGGGTGCTTGCACATGGAAGAGGAAAAAGGCACATATTCTGAGAACTCTCCAGGAGACTGTGCTTTCACGTGTACATTGATTTTTGGGTGTGTCCATTTCCTATACTTCCTCATGGAAGACACGGTTGCAGCCAGAATAAGCGGGTTCTTATTTTTCCTGAGGCACTGCCTTTTTTCCCAAAATTGTCTGTTACAACCAGTATCCTACTTGTTTATGCTTCTGTTCCTTCACATAACATACTACAGAGGATTTAATTTTCTTGAAGAGACTATAAATTATATGTAGAGAATGGAGTAGACTATTAATAAAAGCCTTTCTCCAAGCTAGGCACCTTCAGAAAGGGACAGTGTTCCTCCAGTGTTTCTGACTATAGCACACAATAAGGCCGTACATTTTTGATTGCGAGTCATTACACACACCCACTCACAGACAGTGTGCATATGCACACACATGTGTGCACTGATTCCAGGCCGTTAGGACACCAACTTCTAAGCAGTATTTTCGTGGCAGTAAGAAGTACCTGAAAGGTGTTATGGTCCTTCAAATTTCTTAAATTATTTCAGGATAATGTACATATCATTTTCCGTCACATTTTAGTTTCTGATATATTAATGCCGATTTCTGTGACACTTCATACAGTGACAAAGATGTGGAGATTAATGAGGAAGAACTGACTGATTGTCTTCTGAGAAAGCTAGGTGAGACATACTTTAAATTGTTTTCTTAATTTTTGAGAAGCAAGGCAGCAGTAAGTAACGTGTCTTTGAGGTCTTGTGTACATATAGTTTTCTGCAAAATAACTTAAAGATATTCTCTCGGCAAATTAATATCCTTGTGGGACAGGGATGTGTTGTTTCCCAATTGATTGATTGGCATTGAGTATTGCAGAGAATATGACTTGTCTCTGAACAAAATCAGTGGCAGTACTTTCCAGTGAGAAACAGTACTATCTTAGAGTGTGGATATAGGATGCCACTTTAGTTTAGTTTAGAATATGGAATGCCTGGCTATTTGTTGGTACATTTGTTAGAATCCTGGATTTGTTGAGTGTAGAAGATCTCAAAGAATCATCTTGTAGGAAGGGATGGATAAATAGGTGGAACGCAGGGAATTTTTATTACAATGAAACTTTTAGTATGTTGCTGTAATGCTGAATATGTGACATTATACATTTGTCAAAATTCATAGAACTATATAACACGAAGTGTGAACCCTAACCTAATGTAAACTAGTGTATCAATATTGGCTAATCAGTTGTAACAAATGTGCCATGCTAATGCAAGGTGTTAATGATAGGGAAAACCGTGTGAGGGAAAAGGGGCCTGTGGGAACTCTCTGTACCAGTGGATCAATTTTTCTGTCAACCTAAAACTGCTCTTAAAAATAGTCTACTAATTTAAAGACCAAACCAAACCAAAATATGACTAGAACACCAAAAACAAAGGCAACAAAATAGCAACCCAAAACTAAATGAATCATCTTGTCATTTTCCTTCTTTCTCCAGATGGTGCTGTATCTTAGGTGACTATTAGGCCCTTTGTTTTTCACAACAGTTATTTCGTTAATACCCCATCATTGATTTGGCCTTTTTAATTGTGTATTAGTAGATTAAAGAATTGTTATTTAAACGTTACACTGGTGAAAAAATCATGCTAACATACATATTTAATAAATTGTTTTCTAGATGGCAAGATTGTTTTACCAGGCAACTTTCTGAACTGCACATTCTATGGACGGCCATGCAAGTTGCAAGTGTTGCAAGTGAAAGGGACGGATGGTGTGCTATTGGGAAGGCCTCAGAGTGACTCTGACACTGATGTCCAAGAAGTGGCCCCTAAACAGTCCAGCATGGAAACCAGTAGCCTGGATATATCCTTAAAGCTGAGCCGGTTGGACCTAGAGGAGCCTCAGGACTCAGCAATAGACGGTACTCCTTGCAGACCAGTAAATGATGGAATTATAAACAAAGCTGATGAAATTTTGTTGGATGTTACACCGAGTCCTGGAGAAGGCAGTCAACTTCGACTAGAGGACCTCCCGGGTCTTAAATGTAGTTTTGAGTTGGCCAGAGAACAAAATGAACAACTTAACAATGAAGAGAAATTGCTAAAATCAATCAGCATGGGAGCAAAGTGCAATACTGATACTTTTTATTTTATTTCTTCAACAACTAGAATCAATTTTACAAAGATTCGCAAAGAGCAAGACAAGGAATTCACAGTAACTTTTGACATGATAGGCGGCTTAACTAGTCAGCTGAAAGTGATTAGAGAAATAATTGAACTGCCTCTCAAACAGCCTGAGCTTTTCAAGAATTATGGTATGGTTTCTTCAGTTTAATGAGTCCAAAAGTGTTAATTTCAAACTAAAAAGTGATCAGTCAGTTCTACTTACCTAATGATTACTTGCCTACTTGTTTTTATTTCCTAGGGGTAGGTGTGGTAGAAGGTGTTAGTTGATTTGGGAGGTAGTCAAGAGCCATTTTTTGTGCTTTGGTTTCTAGGTTGTGATGGTGATAAGTGATGTGAAGTTAGAAGAGATAGCCTAGTTTCTTCTCAATCATCCTGCAGTTGTTTAGATTGGATCTAGAATAATTATCTTGTCATGCTAGATCAGCTGTAGTGATTAAAGAAATAAATCAAACATTCAGATACACTGTCTAAAACTTCCTTTGGAAGAGTACCTATGTGCAGATTTTGCGTTGGAGTGAGTGGTTAAGGGTGTGACTTGACCTCTGGAAAACTTGGTCCTTCCTCTACATGGTAAATGTCCATATCCTCTGCAAATGTCTGGTACATGGCATTGCTCTCTTCGCTTTTTCCTTTTACATGAATCTTGATGTAAAAAGATGATATATAAAATGATCATGTGTAAAATGAATCCTTGGATTGACATTTTCCTGGTAATGCTCATACTCTCCAAGATGGTGAGTTGGGAGAAAATCGGAATTGACTATATTATCTGGTTTTGTTTTCAGGTCATTGAACTGTGCTGTTGGGATAGGGCATGGCCAAAAAGTGAGTGGGTGTCTAGCTGCTCTTTACCCATGTCTAGGGTATACAGAGAGAGGAAGAGTCATTCCTAGGGATCACCGTTTGGGATAGTTGGTAGTACATTTTTCTGGAGAAAAAAAAGAAGGTCTGACTCTTAGATTTGTGATTCAGATTAGATTTACATTTCATTAGCTCATTATGAAGCCATGTGTGAACACTTGTAAGACATTCAGTAATGCTGAATCCAGTGTGTTCTGCTCTTTTTCTTATAGGCGTCCCTCCTCCCAGAGGGGTGTTACTCTATGGCCCTCCAGGTACTGGGAAAACGATGATTGCCAGGGCTGTTGCTAATGAAGTTGGAGCCTATGTGTCTGTAATTAATGGTCCTGAAATTATAAGCAAGTAGGTACATTATTTAATAGAACAGACTTAAAATATTAATTTAAAAAAAATTTATATCAGAGAAGTCGTGGGTTTGCAGAGCAATCATGCATAAAATGCAGGATTTCCATACCACCCCACCACTGACACTTGTATTGGTGTGGACCATTTGTTACAATTGGTGATGACAGTTTTTTATAATTTTTTTTAACAGTAATTACATTTGTTACAATTGATGAAAGATTGTTAAAGTGATACTGTAACTATTGTCCATAGTTTATGTAGGGGTATTTTTTCCCTATATTCCTGACCTATATTATTATTATTATTTTTTTTCATGCATGTCTTTATTTTATTACTCGTCTACCAAAACACTGGATAAAGGGAGTGTCAGTCACAAGGGTTTTACAATCATATGATCCCATGATAAAAGTTGTATAGTTACATATCATTATCAGAGATCAAAACTACTGGATTACAGTTGAATGATTTCAATATTTCCTTCTGACTATTCTGAAACACTAGAATCTATAATGAAAAACCTGTATAATGAGCCAGTACTCATAGTCATTTGTTAAATCCTGATTTCTCAGTTACACCTCCTTCCTCTCATGTGATCGTTCTCTCCATCTTCAGGGATATCTGACAATGACCATTTTAGCTTCTTCATGCTGGAAAGGGGTGTCAGCCTTATGGAATAGAGGAATGAAGCTGGTTGATGTTATTGGAGAGACTGGTACCTTTGGGTTTCAGGGTTTATCTGGCCTCGGAAAAATTTGGAGACCTTAAGTTTCTAAAAAAATAAACTTACTAAGTAAAACATTTATAGAGTCTTATGCAGAGCCCAGGGTGTTCTTTAGGATTTTCAGGAATACTGTTGACTGGGAATTGGCATTTCCATAGGAGTAACCTCCAGAATGACCTTTTCAATCTGTTCGAAATCTCTTAGTCACTGCAACTTTATTTTGTTTCATTTCTTTTGTCCCTTTTTGTCAAGAAGGCATTCTCAATTCCAGGATGCCAGGGTCAGGCTCATCCCTAGGAGTCAGGTCTCCTATTGCCTGGAAGACATACCCCTGGGAATCATGTCCCACATAGAGGGGAGGGAAATGAGTTTATTTGCGGAGTTGGCTCAAAGAGAGAGGCCACATCTGAGCAACAAAAGAGGTTCTTTGGGGGTGACTCTTAGGCATAATTATAAATAGGCTTAATTTTGACATTGCAGAAACAAATTTCTTTTGGACAAGCCTCAAGATTGAAGGCTTGGCTTATTAAATTGGGAGTCCCTAATACTTGAGAGAATATCAGGAATTCCTTTGGGGAAGTTTAATAGTTCCACATTTTGTTCTCCAGTCCCTCAAGTGGACTTCGCAAATACTTGTTTATTTTCTGCCCAAAATACTCAGGAATACATCAGTGTATTACATTAACCATTACAGATTAACTGTACAGATTAACTGACCAGAGAGGTTGAGTTAGATAGTGTGCTACAGAAAATTTAAATTTTGAATCAAATAAGCATATCTTCCTTTGGTCTCACACAAAAGTTGATGTTTTAAAATACAGTCAACATCATCCTTTACCCTGTATTCTGATACCTTAGTCCTAACCAGGTCCTCTTAATTCATATCTCTAATTGAAGTCTGATCTCTTTTTCAGCTTCTCTAATAGTTGCTGTATGGAGTAGTGCTGACTTTCAGAGCTGCAGAGCTCTGAGTCTCATGTATCATGCAGCTACCTAAAGTTCCAGGGAACTACCAGGTTATACACAAAGAGCACAGTGTCTCAAACTTTGGAAATGACAGTTAAAACTCAAGAGTAGATGTGACTGCTTTAAGAGCATATGATCTAGGAACCTTTACATCAAGGCTTATTGAGCATTCTGTACTCCTTAATCATCAATTGCCCAATCCCTGCCCACTTTCTATATCCTGATAACTTATGCTCTTGAATTCAGTTCTCAGAGTTTGCTCGTTATAGCTTATATTAGTGAGACCATACAATATTTGTCCTTTCGCTTCTGACTTCTTTCACTCAACATAATATCCTAAAGGTTCATTCACTTTGTTGCTTGCCTCATGACTATTCCTTTCTGTAGCTGTGCACTACCCCGTCATATGGATACACTGCAGTTTCCCCTTCTGTTCATCAGTCGGTATAGCCTTAGACTGCCCGCATCCAGTGGCAGTCATCAGTAATGCCGCCATAAAGACCAGTGTGCAAATGTCCATTCGTGACCCTGCTTTCAGGTTTTCAAAGTATATCCCTACTAATGGTGTGGCAAGAGCACATGGTAACCCTGTGCTTAGCCTCCTGTACAGCCATCACGCTGCCCTCCAGAGCGGCTGCACCATTCTGCTTCCCTCCCAACAGTGAGTAGGCACATCTTCTCCTTCACCTCTTCTCCAGAACGTCTATCTTTCTATTTACTTTTTCATATCAGTTTTCAGTCACATGCTATACAACCCATCCTAAGTACACAATCAGTGGCTCCTGGTGTGATCACACAGTTATGCATTTACCACCACAATTTATGTGAGAATGTTTCCATTTCTTCTGCAAAGAAAGAAGGGAGAAAAAAGTAAAAGGAGAAACAACCAGTATAACAAGAATCCCATAAACACTCCCTTACATGCCCTCTTATTGACATTTAGCTTTGGTATATTGCCTTAGTTACAGTTAATGGAAGAATATTACAGTGTTATTGTTAACTATAGACCCTGGTCTGGCTTAATTGTATTTTTTTTCCATATGCCATCCCATTTTTAACAGCTTGCAGTGGTGACAGTCATTTGTTCTCCCTCATGTAAAAACTTAAATATGGTTTTTAAAATGACTTCATGGTATTCCAACTGCTTGGATGTTTTATATATTGACATTTTTATATTTCTTCTTAATGTGTATAAACATCAAGATTAGAAAATAATGTTTGAAAATAAATATTCTGGAAATATTTGAAAAGTCAGATTAGTTTTTATAGATGATGCTTAAAAAGAAAAGAATTGGTAGTTTAAGTGTCTTTTATTTGTTACAGATTTTATGGCGAGACTGAAGCAAGATTACGTCAGATATTTGCTGAAGCCACCCTGCGGTATTCTTTAGTTTCAGATTTTTTGGAATTAATAGGCTGTTTAATCAATGTGGAGATGCTGTCACTTTATACAAAGTACAAAAGAATAGAGAAACAATAGTGATAGCACTAGAAATAGTTTATAGATCTAATGAAATTATGTCATATTTAAGTCTAATACTGTTTTGGAAGTTTGATAAGTTAAACTACTTAGAGTAAAAGAGTTAAGGCAAAGTGTTGTTTCATAAGTCAATGAGCCAAAGTATTTAAATTTATGATTTTCTTTTTTTTTGGGTACTTAGGAATATTCAGTATATCTAATTCCCTTGGTAGACTTTATTATAGTAGTAGTCCTTTAAAAAATAATAGACTTTTTTTTTAAAGCTTACAAGTTAAGCCTTTTTTGTTGTTTCACTGCAGTGAGTTGAATATGCATCATGGCTTAGTGTGATATTGGTGTTCATTGGATGGCTTTGTGCTTGCTGTTCCTTTGGTATTTAACTTATCATAAATCAGAATTACTATTCTCTTATCAAAAGAGTTGACATGTTCAGAGGTTTCCCCCCAACCCCCAGTGACAGTGGATGAAGTAAGTAGTCTGCAGTCCCACTACTGAAAATCTGAGAACCAGTGGTAAACCTTATAGTTTAGGTTTTTGTTTTATTGTTGTTATTGTACTCCTGGCATTCGAGGTTTCCTCTTGTGAGAAAATTCTCGCAAAAATTGAGATCAATTCTCATGGGAGAATTGATGATCTTGAAAGTTCTTTTTATGGGGAAAAAAAGAGGGCGTTTCTAGCTTATATCCCTACGGCTTTAGACCTGCTTCAAGGGGCAAAATCTCTGGCTTCCAGCTTCTGCATTATTTCAGTCCTTAGTGACTTAGTGGGTGTTAGTGAGTAAGGTCGGTCTGGTCCTAGGCCTGCAGCTCACGGTAATAGACTTTTCAACACTGTGCCTTCCTACTGAGGGTGAACGCCACTAGAATGTGTTATCATGAGTTAATAATTTGGAATAGAATTAATCTAAGATTTTTCAGCTTAACACCCTACAGCCTTTGTCTTTAATATCTTTAAATGAATCTTAAATTTGACAGTACTTTTCAATTAAAAAAATTGAAACTAAGTAAAATTTAAAACTGAATGTAAATAAATTAGAGAATTCATTTTACTTGTCTGTTTTTAGGTGCCCCTCCATTATTTTTATTGATGAGCTGGACG
This sequence comes from Tamandua tetradactyla, assembly GCF_023851605.1. Taxonomy (NCBI): domain Eukaryota; kingdom Metazoa; phylum Chordata; class Mammalia; order Pilosa; family Myrmecophagidae; genus Tamandua; species Tamandua tetradactyla. Next base: position 45,784,319 of record NC_135348.1, on the reverse strand, counting down.
CGCTTTGCCCTAAAAGAGAAGGGACTCAGAATGAAGTTGAAAAAAGAGTGGTAGCTTCACTCTTAACACTGATGGATGGCATAGGTTCAGTAAGTATAGAACTAGTATTGATTCTGTGTAGGAAGGGGTTGATTCTTAATTGAATATATATAGTAGTAGAAATTATTGAATATGTCTAAGTCTTTGGGTGTTCTAGGATAATGCAAGAATATTAGCCATAGATATTAGAAGAAAGATCCATGTCATAACTTTCTTTGGCAGGTTATACTTATGAAAACATAACCAAACATGTTTTTCTGTAGATAAAATAATATACCATGATGGATTTCTTTTGTGATAAATGGTACTAACTTAAAGACATAAGGTGCAAATCTAATAAGGAAGATTCAGCAGTTAAATTTTTGAGAATATTACTTTGAAATAGTACATATTCTTTTGGGGCTTTGTGCTAGGCAGGTGTAAGGAAAGAAAGTGAGAATGATGAAAAATATGTTTATACAACATTTAAAAAGAACTCATATTACAAATTATCTGATAAATATATACTGATCTATATATATACTTTTGTATTAATAAAAACTATATCCTAATTATAAAAGGGAGACTCATAGCACTAACTGAGAACAGGAATGGGGAAAATTCCCTCAGACTCCTGACAGCTGTTAACCAGAAGAATACATTTCTTGTGTGGGGTGTTAGGTAACTAAAGTTTTTAGAGTCATGATATGTTAGAGCAAAAAGGATTCTTAGAAATCATGTGGTCCTAAGACCCCCTTTTGCATATTAAAAACTGAGCAATGAGAACCTCTTGGTTTTAATTGTCTATTGGTAGAAACAGAGAAAATAAAGTGGAAGTTTGGTATTAAGTCTCTGTTTTTTGCTAACAAAATTATGATTGGAAGAACCATACAAGAGAGCGGTTATCACTTGGAGGAAAGTGGGTGACTGCCTAATTCTCAGTACTGGAACAGTACTTAGGTGTGATCATGGTGTCTCAGGTTTGGTTCTCAGCTTATAAAGCTGGAGAGTGTGGAGCTCTGAGACTGACCCTTGCTTACCATACTGACAAGAGACTGATGCATAAACCAGGGTGCCAGTTTGTTCAGGCAGGGTAGGCCTGCTGAATGTGCTGGCTTTCTCACTTTTGGACAGGTTTGGAAGAATGTGACACTGATATTTTATCTGAAAATGTTTAAGGGCCTCTATTCATCTAGACTCTCAGTTCACATTCACAGATTCATTATAAGTATGCATTCTCTTTTGGCACATTCAGCAGATTAGGTTTGAGTTGTCTTACTTAGAATCATGTTCTAGTTATACCTGTTTCTATGAGATTCTTAACAGAATGTTGAGTAATTTCTATAGGTGGCTAATCATAATTATGATTTTTTATATTTTGATGCTTCTAATTTCATTATCACAGAGTAAACTCAACTTTAGTTTGAGGAGTTAAAATCCATATTTATTCAAGGGTGGCTGATACCTGGTGTTAGTTATATTGGTGGTTTTATATTCAGGGATCTAAAAATTTATAAAAATAAAATAAGAAAACAGCCCATATGTGAGAAAGACTTTTATACAAATTTCTAATAGAGCCTTGTTCTATTTGAATATTATGTAAGTTATAATCTTCGCTTTCAACTAAGGGAAATGAACATGTATTAAACCAACCATATGCCAGGGCATTATATACTGTTATTTACAAGAAGGTAGTTAATATCTGTAAGTGAAAGAGACTTCATTTACAGTGAGATGGAGAGGGAAGTATTGGAAAACCTCCCCCAGGAGGAAGCAATTAGGCTAAGCATTGAACAGTGTGGGATTGGCAAAACAAATGAAACGTGAGGACTTAGCCTGGGCAGTTAGATCCATCCTTGTCTATATAGCTACTTTGCATATATATATATATTTTTTACTTTTGGAAGACTGTAATTTATTTTCATTTCATTTTGTTAGGAAGGAAATGAAGGACAAGTGTTGGTCCTTGGGGCCACAAATCGCCCTCAGGCTTTGGATGTTGCACTCCGAAGACCTGGAAGATTTGATAAAGAGATTGAGATTGGGGTTCCTAACGCTCAGGATCGGTTAGATATCCTCCAGAAGCTCCTTCACAGGGTACCCCATTTGCTCACTGAAGTTGAACTGCTGCAGCTGGCAAATGGTGCACATGGATATGTTGGAGCAGATTTGAAAGCCTTGTGTAATGAAGCGGGTGAGTGTGATTTACCATAGTGAGTCTATATGGGTGAACTTAATACTCCAGGTTACTTACATACTAATAATTAATATCTACTTTTTTAGTGAAATATATTTAATTCTTTAATATTCATCGAAATATATGTTCATTGAAAAAAGTCCAAATGATTTGGAAAACCACAACCCTAAATATAACCAAAATTATAGCATATATCCTTCCAGACTTTTCCTAAGTACACGCACACACACATGCACATTACCAGATTCATTGATGACATATTTATTGCCATTAATTTATTGTTAACATATATAACAATATTTATTGATATTTTGCTATGGAAATTAAGAAATGCCTTCAGGACGGTCAAAACTTTCCTTAGGAGTAGCTTTTTGTTTGTTGAAGTGCTGAAACAGTGAAATGCAAGGATTTTATGCCACCGAGTATATGACAGTGGTGCTTTAGCCTGAAAATGTTTAAGGGTTGTTATTAATTACTTGAACCCTTGTCTTTAAGAATTTCAGTATGGCATAAGTGTAGTTACTTTGGAAGCTCTTAAGACCTTTCAATGTTTACAGTTCTTCAAAGTAATTTCAGCCATGGAATGTGTATTCAAATCTCATCAGTTTTTATAAGCTATTGAAATATCCAGTCAAGCCAGTAAGAATTTATTGAAAAAAATCTGATAATTTTTTCTTAACTCTGTAGTGAAATACATGACATAAAACTTGCTATTTTAACCTTTTTTATCTTAAGATGTGAAAATGGAGTTTATTTAATACAATGAGGAAAAAAAGAGCAATTTATTTAATTTTAAATGCTGACAGCCCAGATATCACAAATATAGAAAAATAATTTTTCATACGAAAGAACTGCCTGATACATGTCTTTAATGTTTTTCTGTATGTTTTTGCTAAATATTCTTTGATCATCTATCTCTTCATATGATAATGGCTTTGTAATATTATTTCTGTGGAGAGAACAGAAAAATAATTCAATCTTTCCTCTAGAGTGATAGATCATTTAGAAAAGTTTCTTTTACCTTCACAATTTATTACTTTTTTCACGTGAAATTTTAGGATTATTACTAAATTTGGGCAGACCTCTGTCAAGTTTCTTTAACTGCGAGTTGTTAAACATGTGTCTCAGATCATTGGAACTGCTACAGTTTCTGTCTCCCAAACAGGAGATCTGATAAATTCTATGCTGGACAGTTCCCATCTAAAAAAAAAAAAAAAAAAAGCACCTTTCACACTTAGCTTGGAAATCTCCTCAGCTAAGCATTCAGGTTTATTGCTTGCAAGATCCACTTTCAATCTGACATCAGAACACAGTTTTGCCTGGTATCTGGCACTTTATAACAACGATTGCCTTTCTTCCAATTTCCAGTAACACATTCATCATTTCCTTCTAATGCTCTTTATATCTATATTTCTACCAACAGTCTCTTCAAAACAGTCTGGGCTTTTACTATCAAGCACCTTACAATTCTTCTTCCAGCTTCTGCCTATTACCCAATTTTAAAGCTTATTCTACCTTTTAGTTATTTGTAATAGCAACATCCCACTCCTGGTACCAAAAATTGTTTTAGTTTCCTAGCTGCTTAAACAAATGCCATAAAGTGGATTGACTTAAACAGTGGGAATTTACTGGCTCATAGTTCTAAGGCTGGGAGAGGCATGTTTCTGAGTCCTTTTATACTTAAGAGGACCTTTATTTAGTTGTGGCATTCTGCTGTTTCAACTTGTAACTGAGCTATACTTTTTTATGAGTTACTTTAAAGAAAGTTCAACCCTTATGGATAATGGAAGAAATCAAATTATTGACTTGAACATCTGATTATTTTAGGATTTTAGTACAAAAGGATTTTATCTTTGACCACCAAATTGCTAATTCATAATTGTATGTAAATAGACAGTTTAAAAGCCTTTCCATTAGTCCTTTCATTCTTCTGATCTGGCCTGATGTATAGGAAAAGAGAGTGGAATCCTTTGAAGATCTTACTTTTGATGGAGAAAATCAGTTTATTTCATTCTGTTTGGTCATTACAGTTTCGAGAAGACTACAGGTTGTGTAGACTACCAAGGCAAATGTAAACAATCTCCTATTTAATTGTGGTCAGAGGGTCCTTTTATATCTCTTTGCTTTGCTGCTTCTGGCAAGGCAGGTGGGCCTGGTTATAGAAATGGATTCCCTAAGGGTCAAGAAGCAGTGGATTACTTCGTTTCATTAGGTGATAATGAAGCGTCTGGGTTACTCTGTAGGTGTTGCATTGAACGTGCTCACAGCAAGAAATCAACCTTCAACATCCTTTATTAGACATTTTTTTGCTTTCTAATAAATTTCATGTACTCTAGAAAGCTCTGGGATTCTTGCTGTCCAGAAACATACAGTCTGATGAAGGAAAGGGGTATAAATAAACAACTATTCCACCAGATAGGTAAGCACTCATAGAAATATGGAAAATGTAGTGACTTCCCCCATGGGAAAGAAACGCTGTGGTTAAATGGAAAAGTGGCATCTAAGAAGAAGCCTAAAGACAAAGCAGAACTTCTGCAGTTAGTTAGAATGCGGTGAGTGAGAGAATGGAAAAGGGAAAACAGTCTTTCATTTAATCTCATACTAACTCTGGGATTCAAGTATCAGATGGATTCAAGAGAGGTCTCACAGCTAATTCATGTGGCAGAGCTGGGATTTAAACCCATGGATATCTTACTACAGTCCATGCTCTTAAAAAAAAATTAAATAATAAAACCTGCATTCTCTCAGAGTGGTAAAAAGTTTTATGACTTAATTTTGGTCTATAAAACTAAGTACAGGATGAATTTATAAAGTAGAAGATACCGATATCTTTTCACAGGTAAGTACAGTCCAAAAATTAAGTTGTCTTTGAGACTTAAAGGGGAAAACGTAAAACAGAACCCACATATTGTATGTAAATAGGACCATCTACTTTTATGGACACAGAACTTTAGCTAAATGGCACAAAAATTAGTTAAATTTACTCCATACTGTATTATATTTATTAAAAAGTTGTGGGAGGTTTACAGGTAGGGTGGAGAGAGGCCTCCAGCCTGAGGAAATATATAATTATTATTATATACATATAAATAAATGTACTTGGCACATACATACAGTAAGTAACCTTTATCTGCTGTTAATATAACAATAATAATTTTAAAAAGCTAAAGCCTTTAGGAGGTGGAAATTATTTTCCCCTAATCTAGCAGTTAGTGAATCCAACTACTAGATGAGCAGAAGCTAATGTTTAAAAAAATTAATAATAAATTTGTTCAGTAGGGAAAATATTGAGGTTTTGTATAAACTGTCTTGAATATTAGCAAAAACTGTCTTATAAAATGTTGTTTTTTAATGTATATAGTAGAGTAAGGTTTAAGGATGGTGTGTAAGAAGTACATGGTGTACAATCAGTGACTCACAATCTTATCACATAGTTGTGTATTCATCACCATATCATTTTAAAACATTTGCATCACTCCAGAAAAAGAAATAAAAAAAGAAAAAAATTCATACATCCTGTAGCCCTTATATCTCCCTCTCATTGGCCACAAGCATTTCAATCTAATGAATTTATTTTTCTCCATATCCCCCGTATTATTTATTTTTTATTTATATATTTTTTGCTCATCTGTCTATACCCTGGATAAGAGGAGCATCAAACACAAGGTTTTCACAATCCCACAGTCACGTTGTAAAAGCTGTATCTTTATACAATTGTCTTCAAGAATCAAGGCTGCTGAAACACATCTCAGCAGTTTCAGGTACTTCCCTCCAGCATACCATAAACTAAAAAGGAATATCTACATAATGTGTAAGAATAATGTTCTAGTTTGCTAGCTGCCAGAATACAATATACCAGAAACACAATGGCTTTTAAAAAGGGTAATTTAATAAGTTGCAAGTTTACAATTCTAAGGCTGAGAAAATGTCCCAATTAGAACAAGTCCATAGAAATGTCCAATATAAGGCGTCCAGAGAAAGATACTTTGGTTCAAGAAGGCCGATGAAATTCAGGGTTTCTCTCTCACGTGAGAAGGCACATGGCAAACACAGTCAGGGTTTCTTTCTCATCTGGAAAGGCACATGGGGAACACGGCGTCATCTGCTAGCTTTCTCTCCTGGCTTTCTGTTTCATGAAGCTCCCTGGGAGGTGTTTTCCTTCTTTGTCTCCAAAGGTTGCTGGCTGGTGGACTCTGCTTCTTGTGGCTATGTCATTCTGCTCTCTCAGAATCTTCCTTATTCTCCAAAATGTTCCCTCTTTTATAGGATTCCAGTAAACTAATCAAGACCCACCCTAATGGGTGGAGACATGCCTCCACCTCAGTTTAACAACCACTCTTGATTGAGTCATATCTCCAGGGAGATGATCTAATTAAATTTTCAAGCATACAGTGCTGAATAGGGATTGGAAGAAATAACTGCCTTTACAGAGGGGATTAGGATTAAAACATGGCTTTTCTAGGGTACATACATCCTTTCAAACCAGCACAAATAACCTCCAGGATAATCTCTCAACTGTTTGAAATCTCCTAGCCAGTGAAACGTTATTTTGTCTCATTTCTCTTCCCCCTTTTGGTCAAGAAGACTTTCTGAATCCCATGATGCTGGGTCCTGACTCATTGCGGAGGTTCTCTCCTATGTTACCAGGGAGATTTACACCCTGGGAGTCCTGTTCACATGGAGGGGTGGGGGAGCAGTGAGTTCACCTGCCAGTTTGGCTTAGAAAGAGATGCCGCATCTGAGCAACAAAAGAGGTTCTCTGGGGATGATTCTTAGGCATACTTTTAAGTAAGTTTAGCCTATCCTTTGTAGGAATAAGTTTTGTAGGGAAGAACCTCAAGATTGAGGGCTCAGCCTATTAGTTTGGTTGTCCCACTGCCTCTGAGAATATCAGAAATTCTCCAAATGGGGCAGTTGAATATTTCCTCCTTTCTACTCAGTCCTCCAAGGGGACTTTGCAAATACTTCTTTATTCACCATCCAAATTACTTTGGGATTTATCAGGGCATCACACCAACTAGACAAACCAACAAGATTTCACACCCTATTTAAGATTTCATGTCCTTATGGTATTCACCTAAACTGACCATACAAGTTAAATTAGATAATATGCTACCCAAAATATAAATTGTGCACCAACCAAACATCTCTCCCTTCGGTTTCACATAGAAGTTGAAGTTTTAGAATGTGGATGATATCATCCTTTACCCTGTATTCTGATCTGTCCCTGTCCTATCCAGGTCACCCTCACTCATGTCTCTAGTCGAAGTCTGATCTCCTTTTCAGCTTTTTAAATAGTTCCTATATGGGGTAGTGCTGACTTTCATAGCTTCAGAGCTATAATTCTGAGTCTCACATGAAGTTGAGCATCTTTTCATGTGCCTTTTAGCCACTTGTATTTCCTCTTCCGAAAAGTGTTCATGTCTTTTGCCCAGTTTTTGATTGGGTTGTTTGCCTTTTTGTTGTTGAGTTGAAGAATCTCTTTATATATATTGTATAGTAATCCCTTACCTGATAAGTGGTTTCCACGCATTGTCTCTCATTGCATAGACTGCCTTTTACTTTCCTGACAAAGTTTTTTGATGCTCAAAAGTGTTTAATTTTCAGGCGATCCCATTTATCGATTTCTTTTTTCAATGCTCTTACTTTGGGTATGAAGTCTAGGTAACCGCCTCCTATTACAAGATTTATAAGATATTTCCCTACATTTTCTTCTAAGAGTTTTATGGTTTTAGCTGTAATGCTTAGGTCTTTGATCCATTTTGAGTAAATTTTTGTGTAGAGTGTGAGATATGTATCCCCTTTCATTCTTTTGCATATGGATATCCACTTCTCCAAGCGCCATTTATTGAAGAGGTTGTTCTGTCCCAGGTGGGTTGGCTTGACTGCTTTATCAGAGATCAGTTGTCCATATGCGAGAGGGTCTGTTTTTGAACATTCAGCTTGATTCCATTTGTCAGTTTATCTGTCTTTGTGCTAGTATCATGCTATTTTTGACCACTGTAGTTTTGTAATATGGTTTAAAGTCATGTAGTGTGAGACCTCCCACTTCATTTTTCTTTCTCAAGATATTTTAGCTATTCAGGATGCCCTGCCCTTCCAAATAAATTTGGTTATTGCTTTTTCTGTTTCTGCACAGTATGTTGTTGGGATTTTAATTGGTATTTCATTGGATCTATAAATCAATTTGTGTAGAATTGACATCTTAACTATATTTAGTCTTCCAGTCCATGAACATGTTATACCCTACTATTTATTTAGCTATTCCATGATTTCTTTAAGCAATTTGCTATAATTTTCTGTGTATAGATCTTTTGTATCCTTACATAAATTTATTCCTAAATATTTGATTCTTCTGGTGATATTGTAAATGGATTTTTTTTCTTGATTTCCTTATCAGATGCTCATCACTAGAGTTTAGAACACTACTGATTTTGGGGTGTTGATCTTATACCCTGCCAATTTGCTGTACTCATTTATTAGCGCTAGTAGCTTTCCTGTAGATTTTTTTGGATTTTGGACATAAAGTATCATGTCATCTGCAGACAGTGAGAGTTTTACTTCTTCCTTTCCAATTTGGATGCCTTTTATTTCTTTTTATTGTCCAATTGCTCTGGCTAGAACTTCCAACACAGTGATCAATAACAATAATTACCGTGGGCATCTTTGTCTTGTTCTTGATTTTAGAGTGAAAGTATCCTGTTGAGGAAGTTCCATTCTATTCCTATCCTTTGAAGTGTTTTCATCAAGAAGAGATGTTGAATTTTGTCAAATGCCCTTCTGATATGATCATGTGGTTTTTCTGCTTTGATTTGTTGATTCGGTATATTATATTAACTGATTTTCTTATGTTGAACCATCGTTGCATACCTGGAAGAAATCCCTCTTGGTCATGGTGTATAACCCTTTTAATGTACTGCTGGATTTGATTTGCAAGTCTGGCTCTGGTGTTAGGGTGATGTTGGCTTTTAAAAATGAGTTAGGTAGCTTTCCCTCCTCTTCAGTTTTTTTGAGGAGTTTGAGCCAGATCCATACTAATTCTTGAATACTTGGTGAAATTCATTGTGACACCATCTGTTCCTGGACTTTTCTTTTTTGGGAGCACCTTGATGATTCATTCAATCTTGTGATTGTGATTCTCAAGTCAGTATTGGTTGTTCATGCCTTTCTAGAAGTTGTCTAGTTCATCTTCGTTGTCTAGTTTATTAGCATATAGCTGCTTGTAGTATCTTCTCAGTACCTCCTTGATTTCTGCAGGATCAGTGGGTAGGTCTCCTCTTCCATTTCTGATTTTATTTATTTGCATCCTCTTTTTTTTTTGGTCAGCCTAGCTAAGGGTTCATTGATTTTATTGTTTTTCTCAAAGAACCAACTTGTGGTTTTGTTGACTTTCTCAATTATTTTCATATTCTCAATTTCATATATTTCTGCTCTGCTCTTCATAATTTCTTTCCTTTTGTTTACTTTGGGGTTAGTTTGCTGTTCTTTCTCTAATTCTTCTTCTTCTGAGAGAACCGTTAATTCCTCAATTTTTGCTCTTTCTTTTTTATTTTATTTTTACATGGGCAGGCTCCAGAAATCGAGCCTGGCTCTCCAGTTTGGCAGGCGAGAATTCTTGCCACTGAGCCACTGTTGCACCACCCTTTCTTTTTTAACATAGACATGTAGAGCAATAAGTTTCCCTCCCAGCACTGCCTTTACTGCATCCCATAAATTGACATTTTGTTTTCATTTTCATTTGCTTTGAGATATTTACTGATTTCTCTTGCAATTTCTTTCTTGACTCACTGGTTAAGATTGTGTTGTTTATCCTCCATATATTTGTGAATTTTCTGGCCCTTCGCCTGTTAGTGATTTCCATCTTCATTCCATTATGATCTGAGAAAGTATTTTGTATGATTTCAGTCTTTTTAAATATATTGAGACTTGCTTTGTAACTCAGCATATGGTCTATCTTTGAAAATGATCCATGAGCACTTGAGAAAAAGTTCTAGTTTGCTAGCTGCCAAAATGCAATATACCAGAAATGGAATGGCTTTTTAAAAGGGGGATTTAAAAAGTTGCACGTTAACAGGCCATGGAAATGTCCCATTTAAAGCAAGTCTATAGAAGTGTCCAATCTAAGGTATCCAGGGACAGATACTTTGATTGAAGAAGGCCGATGGAGTTCAGGGTTTCTCTCTCAAGTGGAAGGGCATATGGCGAACATGGTCAGGGTTTTTTTCTTGGATGGAAGGGCCCATGGAGAACATGGCATCATCTGCTAGCCTTTTCTCCAGTTGCCTGGGAGGCATTTTCCTTCTTCATCGCCAAAAGTCACTGGTTGGTGGACTCTGCTTCATGGTTCTGCAGTAATTCTCTGTTGTGGCTTTCTTGTGGCTCTGTCGTTTTTCTCTGCTCTCTCCAAATCTCATGGCTTTCTCTCTTGTTGTTCTCCTCTGCTCTCTGTGAATCTCCAGATTTCCCCAAAATGTTTCCTCTTTTATTGGAGTTCAGTAAACTTATCAAGACACATCCGAATGGGTCTCCACCAAATCCAGCTTAACATCCATTCTTGATTGAGTTATATCTCCTGAGAGATGATCTAATTATAGTTTCAAGCACACTGTGCTGGATAGGGATTAAAAGAAACAGCTGCCTTTACAAAATGTGATTAAGATTAAAACATGGCTTTTCTAGGGTACGTATATCCTTTCAAACTGGCACATTCCTGCTCTTGTGGGATGTAATGCTCTGTAAATGTCTAAGACCAGTTCATTTATTGTATAATACAAAATCTCTGTTTCCTTATTGATCCTCTGTCTACATGTTCTGTCCATTGATGAGAGCAGGAAATTGAACTGTAATGGTAGAGGTGTCTGTTTTTCGCTTCAGTATTGTCAGGGTTTACCTCATGTATTTTGGAGCACTCTGGCTTGGTGCATAAATATTTATGATTATTATGTGTTTTAGTTAGTAAGCTGATGAAATGCTATATACCAGAAATGGAACAGCTTTTGTAAAGGAAATTTATTAAGTTGCAAGTGCACAGTTCTAAGGCCATGAAAATGTCCGAATTAAGGCACCAGTAAGAGGTTGCTTTATTCAAGAAAGGCCAGTGAAGTTCGAGGTTTCTCTCTCAGCTGGAAGAGCACATGGCAACGTCTCATGGCTTTCTGTCCCAGCTTCTTGTTTCATGAAGCTCCCCCGGAGCGTTTTCCTTCTTCCTCTCCAAAGGTCTCTGGCTTCATGAGCTCTGTTGGTTCTGGTGTCTCTAAAGCTTTTTCCAAAATTGTTCCCTCTCAAAGGGCTTTAGTAAGCAGTCCCACCTTGAATGGGTGGAGAGACATTTCCATGGAAACCATCTCATCAAAAAGTTAGCACCCACAATTGGATACATCACATCTCTATGGAAATATTCAAGGCATGTGGTTGAGAGAGAGGAGAGGTAGTAGGGTGGCTTTAATTGCTTCTGTTTTCCAGTCCTTGGGGCCTGAATTCTTTGAAGGAGGGATTCCACTTGAGCTGGGCCCTGCCCCCTTTTTTCTTGGGAAAGATACAACTTTTAGGGAATTAACTCCTTTCTCCTGAAGCTTTGTCTCTCAGACAAGCTTAATTCCACCCTTGCCTGGAGTAGTGCTGGAACCTGAGAATGCTTCCAGTTCTATCTGGAAAGCTGTTTAAGGAGTTAAAAAAAAAAAAAAAAAAAAAAGCAAAAATGCCTTTTCAGAGCTCTAACCCCTGTTCCTTGGGTTCGTCAATCAAGAGCTTAAGTTGGTACGTGGCTCTGTATATCTTCAGGTTCTATGTTCCCCCTTTTCTTTGGGTCCAGCCCTTTTGCAGTGTTTTGTGCTGTCCGACTCAAAAAGCCCTTGTTTTTTTTTTCTGTCAGCCCCACCCCCTCTCTTCTGGGAAGGAAACTCCAGCTACCTTTACTGCTTATTCCAGGTTTATCTGTGCTGGGGGTCTGTTTTCAGTAGTCATAATTTGTTAATTAATTCCACAGTTGGAGCTTGGTTGAGCTAAGTCTTGCTGCTAATAAGTCTGCTGTGCCTGTGGGGGAGGGGTGCCGGCTCCCACAGTTTGGGGGACTTACATTTCTGTGTGGGATCACAGCCATTTCCACTGGTCCAGACTGGTGTATGCTGTGTGTCCAGCCACTGATGCTCCCAAGCAGAGGTTCTGTTCCCTTTCTGGCCATTTGCTAGCTGCTCTTTTGCTAGAAGTTTTTAAAGGGTTTTTCTGAAGAGGTAAGGTGGTATAGAAGGGAAGGGATTTTGAGAATTTGGACTTTTAAAATCAGACTTGTGCCTTCAGAATCAGCCTTGTGATCCTGGCAAGTTCTTTGCCTTCTGTGAGCCTTAAGTTTTCTCCATCTGTAAATTGAGGGGACTTTGGTAGGTGATAACTACGTGTTCTTATAATGTTCATATTTCCTGGATATAAGGGAGAAGAAGAAAGAAGTGGGAAAAAATATGACAGGACGAATTAGAAATAATCAGGACAGGGAGAAGATAACAAAGAAATATCCAAGTTACTCACTAAACCTATCTTGCCTCCATAATTTACTTTCATACATACGACTTTTTCTGCCTCCATTCTCTTTTCTTTTGTACCTGTTTGTCTGAGTGACTTATATTTGGTTGGTTCGAGGACTTTTCCACTGTGTTTTTAGAAACAGTGCTATTAAACAGACTAATGTGGATTGCAGAAAGAACTTGCATTTTCTCACTGAAACAATTTTTATAATTTCTGACCAACGACTTAACCCTGAGTAAATTATAAATTTGATTAACGGCATGAGTAAGAAGCAAAAATAAAAACCAGTTCTAAAACTGAGAACATTTAAAATAGTAGAGTTATGCTATAAAGTGGGCGTAAGTGCATCTCAGTTGTTAATTGTACGTGGGCATCCACATACACTCTGGTGTGTGCATTGAGCATAGGTGATTGTTAGGATGTTTTTGTGGACCCTGGAAAAGGCCATATTCTTAAAGCTGATTCCTTCCTGGAGGTGGAGACCTGTTGTCGGTGGGACCTTTTGAGTAGGCTGTGCCAGTGGTGGCAATCTCCAGGTGGCTCTTATTCCTCTTACTGGGGCCCTTTATATGAGCATGAAATAGAAAAGAGAGAAGCTGAGAAGAGAAGGGCATGAACAGAAATAAATGGAGCAGCCAGAAGCTAAAAGGAACTAACCCGGGAAGAGAAGGACGAGTTACCAGATTCAGCTATGTGCCTTGTCCTGTGACAGAGGAACCCCACATTGCCAGCAGCCTTTCTTCAGGAAGAAGGTATTGTCCTGTAAATACCTTGACTTGGACATTTTCCTGCCATCTCAGAACTATAAATTTATAAGCTAATAAATCCCCATTGTAGAAAAGCCTTGTATTTTGGCAACTTTAGCAGACTAAATAGCACAGAAAGAAAAAACTCAACAGTGTGGTCAGTTTGAATTATTCTCCTGGTTATAAATAAAAAGAATTGAGCCTTTAATTTGTATCCCATATAAATTAGAGGTGTTGTTAGAGGATAATTTGAGTACCTTGGCATCTGAACTGATGCCTCTTTTTGCATGGTTGGTTTCCTTGGGCAAGTGGAAACAGTCACAACCATTACATTGACCTTAGAATTACACACAGAATTGGAATCATTGTTTTATTCTAAAACATCATGGTAATATCTTAATATTTGGGAGCAATATTAATGACTCCTGTTGAGAGTCTTTGGAGAAAAGAATATTCTTAACTATGTTCTTTTTATAATTTTTATTAACTTTATTTTATCATTCTTACTTTTCTCTTTTTATTTCTTATTTTCCACACTAAAACTTACATCCTTGGTAAGCAATTTCAGGGACAGTCTTGATTGAGGTAGGAAAGAAGCCATATAGTTGTGGAAGCTCTGGGGTGGGGGTGGGGATATTTGAACTTTGTGATAGATCCCAGAACGTAGTAGGTGCTCAATAATTTTTTTTTTTTTTTTTTGGCGTGGGCAGGCACTGGGAATCAAACACGGGTCTCTGGTTTGGCAGGCAAGAATTTTGCCACTGAGCCACCATTGCACTGCCCTCAGTAAATATTTGATTAATTAAATTGAAGAATAATGATCTTAGAAATAATGTTTGGAAGCTGGGGAGACATAATGAGACATTTTTTCTCCATCCCCATTTGTAGAGGTGAAAAGTGTTTATTAGCTTCAGAGTTGAGTTTAAATACCTAGTGGAATTCATGTCATTCTCCCTTCTGTTTTCAGAAATTCATTCTGTGTGTTGAGAAAGAACTCAAAATGCTACCTTCGAAGGTAGCAGTAAGCAAGTGTAAATGCTATCCTAGTGTTAGAAAAGGTAGGAAAGTGAAGCTGCCTTAAATAACTGCTTCTGTTTTCTTGAATGTATACAGTCCATTCTTGCCTTCCCTCTTAAAGATTCTCAGCTGTGGCTGACTGTGGACTTTTAATGACATTTTGTTTAAAACAGGTGCTTTTTAGGCGGCATTTTCATTGCTCGGTACTTATGCTATGAAGACACCTTGACCTCAAAGTTTGTGAACTTGGAAAGTAGGAGAATACATCTCCAGTAGATGTATTTCTGGGTTCATAAGTTGATTCTGTCTCTTTGTATTATTTATTCTGTCCACAGAATTCAGATTGTTTCGCATTTCTCCATTTGGGACAGACTACCTAGCGGAAGTTTCTCATACTGTGCTATACGGTAGACTCACCTGGAGGGCACATTAAACCAGATTGTTGGGCCTCACCCTCAGAGATTCTGACTCAGTAGGTCTGGGACTACTTTGAGAACTATTGACCTACGCCATTGTTTCTCATACCTTGTACGTGTCAGGCTTACCTGGGAAGGTTACTGTGTGTGTGTGCACATAAACGCACACTCTCTCATGCCTGCTCTCACATACATTCCCACTCCTACCCTGGATTTAATTGCAAAAGGGAAATGGAATCAGTATTTACATCTTTCCCAAATTATTTTGGAGCAATCAGTCCTGCATTTGCTTGTGAGCAGGCATTTGAATCGTTGATTTAGGCCTGTGGCTGTCCAACAAACATGAGAAACACTTGTAGATCTTGTTAAATAATAATTCTGGTACCTGTCCTACTGATTCAGTAGGTCTGGATAGGGGGGAGGGTTCTGTGAATTTGTGGTTCTAACAGACTCACAGGTTTGTTGATTAAGTGTTCATTAGTTGATTAACTATTCAGTTTTTGAAGATTCTCTGTAACTGATTTAAATAACAGGATTAAGTTTAGAGACTATAATTCTTTGACTGCCTCTAACAGTGTTCGTTTGTTGTCAGAATTTTTGTGTGGTAGTACTATACTATTCCAAACTGTATCTTTTTAATCTCCCACTCTAGAAGAAAATGAATTTCCAGGTTTGGGTAGCAGGTGTATAGTAAAACTTAAAAATGGCAAATAATTCTGAAAGACAGAAAAGCTACAATTAGGGAAACAGTTAAGAATTAACAGTTAGGAATATGTATTAGTTAGGGTTCTCTAGAGAAACAGAATCAACAGGGAACACTTGCAAATATAAAATTTATGAAAGTGTCTCACGTGACCGTAGGAACGCAGAGTCCAAAATCCACAGGGCAGGCTGCGAAGCCAATGACTCCGATGGATGGCCTGGATGAACTCCACAGGAGAGGCTCACCAGCCAAAGCAGGAATGGAACCTGTCTCCTCTGAGTCCTCCTTAAAAGGCTTCCCATGATTAGATTTAGCATCACTAATTGCAGAAGACACTCCCCTTTGGCTGATTACAAATGGAATCAGCTGTGGATGCAGCTGACATGATCATGACCTAATCCTACGAAATGTCCTCATTGCAACAGACAGGCCAGCGCTTGCCCAATCAGATAAACAGGTACCACAACTTGGCCAAGTTGACACCTGTCCCTAACCATGACAGTCCACCCCTTGTCAACTTGGCATCTATCTATATATATATATATCACCTTAGACCATACTTAATTTCCAAATGAAAACAAATAAGCACATATTTTTTTTTTCTTTTCCCTGAAAGTACTCAACTGTCCTGCATATAACTGGAAACACATTAAATCTCTCCAGAATAGGGTGCAAATCCTTGGGTAATATTCATTCTTAAACTTGATATCTTACAACTTAAATAATGTAACATGAACAAAACAGCATTACAGTCCTCGTTTCTGTAACTGATCACGTGGTCGAAGTTCATATTTATCACTACCTTCTTCCACTACCCATTCCATGTTCCCTTTCCCCTCAGCAAGCATTTCAGCTGGCCGTGGTTCTTTGCCTGGTGGGGTGACCCAAACCTTCATTCCTGAAGTTTCAGAGCCATTAGTAGTCCTGCCTGGATTGTGTTGTTGCAGTTTTCCATTGATTTTAATCACAGGGCATGGTAGTACTAATAGACACCCCAGGGGATCTCCTATATTCCAAGAAAACTCTTCTTTACCTCCATTATGTAGTTGCAGTCCTACTTCCTTCTGATAGTCAGGGTCAGTTACCCCAGACAATAATGTAATCCCCTTCTTGGTGTGTTGATCCAGAGGCATAAGTAGCCCAAAGTGACCAGGTGACAATCTTAACTTCCAGTTCAGTGGTATCACTGTTGTTTCTCCTGGAGAAAGCACACCCTGTTTTGGAACTAAAACCTGTAGACCAGCAGAACTCAGGGTAGCAGGGACAGGAAGCAAAAATTTTCCTAGTGGATCACTAGGGGTAATAGTGAGTGGCACCACACCCATTTCCACCCCTTGGTTCCTGGACCCATGGATCCTGGCTATGGGAGAAACAGCACCATACAGCGGACGCTGATTCAGAGCATACACAGCTTCCTGGAGAACATTACCCCAGCCCTTCAAGTTTTTGCCACCTAGTTGGCACCGTAATTGAGTTTTCAAAAGGCCATTCCACCGTTCTATCAATCCAGCTGCTACTGGATGATGGGGAACATGGTAAGACCAGAGAACTCCATGAGCATGTGCCCATTCTCGCACTTCATTTGCTGTGAAGTGTGTTCCTTGATCCGAAGCAATGCTGTGTGGAATACCATGACGATGGATAAGGCATTCTGTAAGCCCACGGATAGTAGTTTTGGCAGAAGCATTGCATGCAGGAAAAGCAAACCCATATCCAGAGCATGTGTCTGTTCCAGTTAGAACAAATCGCTGCCCCTTCCATGAAGGGAGTGGTCCAATGTAATCAACCTGCCACCATGTAGCTGGCTGGTCACCTCGGGGAATGGTGCCATATCGGGGACTGAGTGTGGGTCTCTCCTGCTGGCAGATTGGGCACTCAGCAGTGGCTGTAGCCAGGTCAGCCTTGGTGAGTGGAAGTCCATGCTGCTGAGCCCATGCATAACCTCCATTCCTACCACCATGACCACTTTGTTCATGAGCCCATTGGGCAATGACAGGAGTTGCTGGGGAAAGAGGCTGACTGGTATCCACAGAACAGGTCATCTTATCCACTTGATTATTAAAATCTTCCTCTGCTGAAGTCACCCTCTCGTGTGCATTCACATGGGACACAAATATCTTCATGTTTTTAACCCACTCAGAAAGGTCTATCCACATACTTCTTCCCCAGACCTCTTTGTCACCAATTTTCCAATTATGGTCTTTCCAAGTCCCTGACCATCCAGCCAAACCATTAGCAACAGCCCATGAGTCAGTATACAAACGCACCTCTGGCCAGTTTTCCTTCCAAGCAAAATGAACAACCAGGTAGATGCACTGCTCGAAGTTCTGCCCACTGGGAGGATCTCCCCTCACCACTGTCCTTCAAGGACACCCCAGAAAGGGGTTGTAATGCTGCAGCTGTCCACTTTCGGGTGGTACCTGCATATCGTGCTGAACCATCTGTGAACCAGGCCCGAGTTTTCTCTTCCTCAGTCAATTCACTGTAAGGAACTCCCCAAGAGGCCATAGCTCTGGTCTGGGAAAGAGAAGGTAATGTGGCAGCAGGAGTGGAAACCGTGGGCATTTGTGCCACTTCTTCATGTAACTTACTTGTGCCTTCAGGACCTGCTCTGGCTCTATCTCGTATATACCATTTGCATTTTACAATAGAGTGCTGCTGTGCTCTCTATTGTATGGCTTTATGGCTTGGTGGGTCAGACAACACCCAACTCATGATAGGCAACTCAGGTCTCATGGTAACTTGGTGGCCCATGGTTAAGCGTTCAGTCTCTACTAAGGCCCAGTAGCAGGCCAAAAGCTGTTTCTCAAAAGGAGAGTAGTTATCTGCAGCAGATGGTAAGGCTTTGCTCCAAAATCCTAAGGGTCTGCGTTGTGATTCTCCTATAGGGGCCTGCCAAAGGCTCCAGACAGCATCTCTATTTGCCACTGACACTTCCAGCACCATTGGATCTTCTGGATCATACGGCCCAAGTGGCAGAGCAGCTTGTACAGCAGCCTGGACCTGTCGCAGAGCCTCCTCTTTTTCAGGTCCCCACTCAAAATTAGCAGCTTTTCTGGTCACTCGATAAATGGGCCGGAGTAGCACACCCAAATGAGGAATATGTTGTCGCCAAAATCCAAAAAGACCAACTGGGCGTTGTGCCTCTTTTTTAGTTGTGGGAGGGGCCAGATGCAGCAATTTATCCTTCACCTTAGAAGGGATATCTCAACATGCCCCACACCACTGGACACCTAGAAATTTTACTGAGGTGGAAGGCCCCTGTATTTTGTTGGATTTATCTCCCATCCTCTGACACGCAAATGCCTTACCAGTAAATCTAGAGTAGTTGCTACTTCTTGCTCACTAGGTCCAATCAACATGATATCATCAGTATAATGGACCAATGTGATGTCTTGTGGTAGGCAGAAACGATCAGGGTCTCTGCGAACAAGATTATGACATAGGGCTGGAGAGTTGATATACCCCTGAGGTAGGACAGTGAAAGTATATTGCTGACCTTGCCAGCTGAAAGCAAACTTTCTGGTGGTCCTTACTAGTAGCTATTGAGAAACAAGCATTTGCCAGATCAGTAGCTGCATACCAGGTACCAGGGGATGTATTGATTTGCTCAAGCAATGATACTACATCTGGAACAGCAGCTGCAATTGGAGTTACCACCTGGTTGAGTTTATCATAATCCACTGTCATTCTCCAAGACCCATCTGTTTTCTGCACAGGCCAAATAGGAGAGTTGAATGGGGATGTGGTGGGAATCACCACCCCTGCATCTTTCAAGTCCTTAAGAGTGGTATTAATCTCTGCAATCCCTCCAGGAATACGGTATTGCTTTTGATTTACTATTTTGCTTGGTAGGGGCAGTTCTAGTGGCTTCCACTTGGCCTTTCCCACCATAATAGCCCTCACTGCACGAGTTAGAGAACCAACGTGGGGATTCTGCCACTTGCTCAGTATGTCTATGCCAATTATACATTCCGGAACTGGGGAAATAACTACAGGATGGGTCCGGGGGCCACTGGACCCACTGTGAGACGGACCTAAGCTAAAACTCCATTGATCACCTGGCCTCCATAAGCCCCCACTCTGACTGGTGGTCCCGAGTGACGTTTTGGGTCCCCTGGAATTAATGTCAGTTCTGAACCAGTGTCTAATAATCCCCAAAATATCTGATCATTTCCTTTTCCCCAATGCACAGTTACCCTGGTAAAAGGCCATCGGTCTCCTTGGGGAAGACTTAGAGGAAGATTAACAGTATAAATTTGTGGCAGTGTAACAGGTTTCTCCCCCATAGGGACCTGGCCTCCCCTTCATTCAAGGGGCTCAGGGTCTGTAAACTGTTTCAAGTCTGGAAATTGATTAAGGGGCCGTGACTCTGTGTTTTTGTAATTCAGGTTAGACTTCTGTTCCCTTGACCTAGAACTCTTATGTTTATACAACTCCAACAAGAATTTAGTAGACTGCCCTTCTATTGTATTTCTAGGCACCCCATGATTTACTAGCCAATGCCACAAATCTCTGCGTGTCATAATTTTGATGCCTCCTTTGAGTTTGTTGTCTGTTATAATAGCTGTGTCTACCCTGTCTTTGGTGATTAAGTGCTGCCACCTGGCTTCTGCCAACTCAGGATCCTGTCATCCCCATTGTGTTTAAGGATTCCAGCTCAGTGACAGCAGTTCCTACAGTAATATCTGACCTACAGAGAAGTGCAACCACAGAGCTCTTGAGGGACGATGGTGCTAGTCTCACAAACTTATTTCTCACTGTTCTGGTAAAAGGTGCATCCTCTGGACATTCCTGGGATGTAAGAGCAGGCTTTGCATGATAAATCCACTCTAATATTCCAATCTCTCTAAGCCTCTGGATCCCCTCATCTACATTATACCAGGGCAGTTCTGGCATTTCAACTTCAGGTAATGTTGGCCACCTTTTTTTTTTTTTTATTTTATTTTTTTTTTTTTAAAGAGAGAGGGAGGAAAGGAAGGAAAGACAGAGAAGGAAGGAAGGATGGAAGGAAGGAAGGGAAACATTTTTAAACATTTTCTTGTTTTATTATATTTTGTTTGTTTGTTTGTTTTTTACATGGGCTGGGGCCGGGAATCGAACCGGGGTCCTCCGGCACGGCAGGCAAGCACTCTTGCCCGCTGAGCCACCGCGGCCCGCCCTGTTGGCCACCTTTTGATCCCTGTTTCAACCAACCACCCAAACACCTTTTCTAACCGCTCGAGCTATAACATTGAATGCAGAATCTCTGCTTAGTGGGCCCATATCAATAAATTCAGCCTGATCCAGCCTTTATATTCCTCCCACCATTATCCCACACTCTTAAAATCCATTGCCACACATATTCCCCTGATTTCTGTCTATACAGATTGGAAAACTCACACAGTTCTTTTGGAGTATAACGTACCTCCTCATGTGTGATACTTTGTACCTCACCTTTAGGGGCCTGTTGGGACTTTAGTCTAGTTATAGGTCTAGAAGAAATGGGGGTGGTGGGGGTGGGTCATGAAAAGAATTAGAAATATCTTCCAAGCCATTTGCTTCAGGGCCTTCATTTGTAGTTCCATCTGGTGAAACAGGATTAATAACTCTAGGGCTAATCCCTTCAGGAGGAGGTTGGGTGGCCAATTCCTCAAGGCAAGCTGGAGGTGGAGCAGCTATGTCCTCAGGGCAGACTATTACAGGGTTATCTAGAGAAGGCTCAGCATAGCCTAGGGTTTCAACCTCACCCCCAACATCATTATCAATCCATATGTCACCATCCCATTTTTCAGGGTCCCACTCCTTTCCAATCAATGCCCTCACTTTAATGGCAGACACCATGCAAGACTGAGATTTCAGTTTACGTTGTAAAGTCACTACTCTAACAATAAGATTCTGAGTCTGATTTTCAGAGATCTCAAGTCTACAGCTACAGGAAATAAGATTTTCCTTCAGGATACTCATAGAAACCTCTACATCTTTCAGACGGCACTTAAGCTTCTTGTTTGAAGCCTTAAGCCCATCCCTTTCACCCTTTAATGTAGACAGTGTATGTAACAACAACCAACCAACATCTCTATAACTCTTATTTCTACAAAACTCTGTAAAGGTGTCAAAAACATTATCCCCCAGAGTCTGGCTTCGTACAAGCGAAGCATTAGGAGAATCGAATGATGATATTTTGACTATCTCCTTTGCCAACTCACTCCATGGATTGGGAGTGCCATTCTGATTATTGGAATCAGAGTCCTTAGTGTCTTTGAGTCCAGTCAGGGTAGAAAACCATTCATAAAAACCCATTTTTAAGATTCTGTTTCTTAAGAACCACTCCTGGTACCAAGATGTATTAGTTAGGGTTCTCTAGAGAAACAGAATCAACAGGGAACACTTGCAAATATAAAGTTTATGAAAGTGTCTCACGTGACCGTAGGAACGCAGAGTCCAAAATCCACAGGGCAGGCTGCGAAGCCGATGACTGCGATGATGGCCTGGATGAACTCCGCAAGAGAGGCTCACCAACCAAAGCAGGAATGGGGCCTGTCTCCTCTGAGTCCTCCTTAAAAGGCTTCCCATGATTAGATTTAGCATCACTAATTGCAGAAGACACTCCCCTTTGGCTGATTACAAATGGAATCAGCTGTGGATGCAGCTGACGTGATCATGATCTAATCCTATGAAATGTCCTCATTGCAACAGACAGGCCAGCGCTTGCCCAATCAGATAAACAGGTACCACAACTTGGCCAAGTTGACACCTGTCCCTAACCATGACAGAATACAAATAAGAATTCACTGGTGTTTCTGCTGTA
The DNA here is from genome assembly GCF_023851605.1 of Tamandua tetradactyla. Taxonomy (NCBI): domain Eukaryota; kingdom Metazoa; phylum Chordata; class Mammalia; order Pilosa; family Myrmecophagidae; genus Tamandua; species Tamandua tetradactyla. The sequence goes on along the minus strand of NC_135348.1, from coordinate 45,761,914 downwards.
GTATCTGCTTAAGGTTTGTGGACCTGTGTGTTCCTTGTGCTTTGTCTATTTTGGCTGTCTGATGGCTTTCCCTTTTCCTGGATTGCCCTTTGGTGGGGAAAGAACTCCCCTTTTTAACAGAAGTGGTACATGGATATCTAGCATGGATTGGAGTGATTCAGAATTTCATAAAACATAAGGAAGTGTGCTTCCTAATTTTTTAATGCAGGTTTATTGAGATATATTCACGCGCCATACAGAGCATCTGAAGTATACAAGCAGTGGCTTATGGTATCATCACCTAGTTCTGCGTATAGCCCCATGTAATTTTAGAACATTTTTATTACTCCAGAAAAGATACTAAAAAAAAAAGCAAACTTTTTTTTTTAATCTAAAGGTTATTGTTTGTAATGTACTAATAAACAGATCAAGATCCCTGTGATAAATATGTAGCTTGTGCATGTTTTTTGGAGGATGGAAGACTTGATTCCATAGTTTGTAGCAGTGATAGTGTATCTTTTTCAGTGTGTTTACTTTAAACTTTTATTAGCTTTTACTCTGGGATTACTGGATATTTTCCATATCGCTTTTAAAATTTGTTTTTTTATTGTCAAAATATACATGTAACATAAAATTTGCCACTGAAGCCATTTTCAAGTGTACAGTTCAGTGGTATCAACCTCATTCACAATGCTGTACCACCACCACCATCTATTACCAAACTTTTTCACTACCTGTTCTAGTTTGCAAGCTGCTGGAATATAATATACCACAAACGGAACAGCTTTTAAAAAGGGGAATTTATTAAGTTTCAAGTTTACAGTTCTAAGGCTGTGAAAATGTCCAAATTAAGGCACCAACAAGAGCGTACCTTCACTCAAGACAGGTCAACAGGGTTTCTCTCTCAACAGAAAAGGCTCATGGTGAACATGGAATGTCTGCTAGCTATGTCTCCAGGTTTCTTATTTCATGAAGCCTTCATCTCCAAAGTTCTCTGGCTGTGGGCTCTGTGGCTCTAAAGCTTTTTCCAAAATGGTTCCGTCTTAAAGGGCTCCAGTAAGTAACCCCACCTTGAATGGATGGAGACATCTCCATGGAAACCATCTAATGAAAAGTTATCACCCACAACTGGGTGGGTCACATCTCCATGGAAACAATCAAAAAGCTCCCACCAGCAATACTGAATAAGGATTAAAGAACTTGACTTTTCTGCGGTATGCAACAGAGTCAAACCGCCACATCACCCGAAACAAATTCTCAGCCCATTTTCCTTCCCCCTGTTCCTGGCTATCTCTAATCTACTTTGTATCTCTGTGAATTTGCTTACTGTATATGTTTCATGTGTAAGTAGAATCATATAATCTTTGTTCTTTTGTGTCTGGCTTATTTCACTTAGAATAATGTTTTCAAGATTTGTCCATGTTGTAGCATGTATCAGAACTTCATTCCTTTTTATGGTTGAATAATATTCCAGTTTGTGGATAGACCACATTATGTTTATCCATTTGTCTGCTAATGGACATTTGTGTTGTTAACATCTTCTGACAAATGCAAATAATGCAGTTGTGAATGTTGGGGCACAATATCTGTTTGAATCCCAGTTTTCAGTTTTTGGGGGTATATTCCTAGAATTGCAACTGCTGGATCATATGGTAACTCCACATTTAACTTTTTCAGAAACTAACAGACTCTTACGCTGTGCCACTTTTCATCTCCCCAGCACTGTGTGAAGGTTCCAATTTCTCCACATCCTCACCCATACTTGTTATTTTGTGATTTTTGTAGTAACAGTCATCCTAGTGGGTATGAAGTTGTACTGTGTTATCTTTGATCTGCATTTCTCTACTGTCTGTATTATGAATATGCAATTTGAAAATAGTACAGTAGTCAGCGTTGCGCCCCAATGTTCACAACAGCGTTATTTGCAATTGTCAAAAGATGTTAACAACAGAAATGTCCATTAGCAGACGAGTGGATAAACGTAATGTGGTCTATCCACAAATTGGAATATTATTCAACCATAAAAAGGAATGAAGTTCTGATCCATGCTACAACATGTACAAACCTTGAAAACATTATTCTAATACATGGATCTCCCATTATCTGAGTTTATCTATTGCTTCATATTGAACTTTGGGTTTTCCAAATGTTATATTTTCTTTTACAATTGTTTTTTTGTTAGAGTGTAGTTTTATGTGTCATAACTTGTCTAAAAACCTAGTGTTTTGTAGCTCTCCTGTTTAAGCAAAGAACAGCTGCATTTTGAAATGTTTTATCTCAAGTGGACAAGCTATTTAAAAGCTGACATTTAATGTCTGCGTTGTATTCCTTCTGGGATTAAGCTGCCTTTCTAATTAATTAGTTGCACAGCTTTTTATTCATTGCCTCAAAATTTATAATGCTTTAAATTAATAATGTAGATAACCACACTGCACCTTTTTTTTTTTTGGAAGACATGAAATGTTAATTATGTAGCAGAGACATGAATTGCATAAACTTTGCAGAATGTTAGAAGATCCTTAGCGACAATGTTTTCCAAATGCAGGGATTTATTATAAACCTATCCTTTTAAGGCTGCCTGTGCCATTTCAGGAGAGTGAGTATAAATAGAACTTGATTTCTTCAGGAAGGGAACTCAGTCATTTTGTTTACAGCAAAAAGAAGTGTTTGCTTTGCACCTCTTAGTATTTATCCTTAGCATCCTTGTTGATTACACATCGTTTTAGCAAGTTCATACCAAATACTTGGACCTTCATAAGAGAGCATCACAGGATAGGTAGAATTAAAACTCTTATTTGAATAATGATTTTGACATTATAATACTTAAATAGGTCTAGTAATAGTACTGAATCTAATTACTATGACATATATGCTTTTTTGGATAGAAAATTTTATCTGTCTTGTTCTAGAGTTTTGAGATATTTATAGTTTGTGAGTCGGTCCACCACCTCCCATCACCTGGCCAAATTATTTCAACAGGAATTTATGAAGCATCTATTATTCACAAAGGGATTATATATATTTTTTATTCTAAAAAGGTTTAAAAAATAAAGCATGCAACAATAGGCATGGTTCATATATGCCATCAGTAAGTGTCACTTACTTCTCTTCCTCTTCCTTTGCGTTTGATATGCTATTTAAACATCTTGTATTTTATGTTTGTTTATGTATTTGTGTAGTAGATGTTTTATTTTTGACCACATTCCTCTTATTTTATGAAGTATTCTTGGTTACCTAGCATCAGGACTATCAGGGAAATCTGTCCTTTTTCTTACTAGCATAATGATCTTTACTGAGTCTGGAGCAATAGAAGTCTTGGCCATTGATGAGAATATACAGACTAGAAATAGATAGAGCTCATTTTGTGGGAGTCTCCCTGACAGATTTTCTGACTGAACTTGGGAGCTGTCACATCATACATAGGCAGAGTCCCTGTCTCCTTCCCCTCCCCACCTAACCTGCCAGTCTACTGTAGGCCAGCTATGAAGAAACCAGAGTAGTGAGAGTAATTTTATAAATATATATATCTCTCTCTCTCTCATGATTATCACTCTAATTAATGCTTTTTATAAGCGACCATATCTATATTCCTGTCTGTGGCTGCATAAATAAGCAGTAATATGTAACATAACATCATATATGAAGGTGAATTTTTCCCTCTATTTTTTTCCCCTCTATTTTAGAATCCTAAAATGTAGTGATAGAATGTTATATTGTGATGTTGGGAGCATTTTCTGCTGTATAAATATTATGGATATTATATGGGGTGAAAAGAATTTTTTGACTGTTGTGTGGGTATTGTACTAGTATATTTGCTGGTAATTTGAAATGACTGGAGCTGAGTGAGTTCTTTCAGAAAAAAGGTGGCTTTTTAAATTCTGTTTCAGGTCTTAAGTGACATTTATTATTTATTTTGCTAATGGAAACTTTTCTGGGTTGTTATGCCAAGACTTTAAGAGTTTAAAACTTGAGGAAGATTTTCTTTCTAATCAGAACAATCACGAAAATACAACCAGTCTGTATAAATAAAAGTTTTATTTCTAAGAGTTATTCATGATTTATTATTTTTCCTTATCAAATACTGTCAGTTCTATTTTTCAAAAGTTTATTCTGAATCTGATTTTTTTTGGGCTATTTTGATTGCTGTCATCATAGTCCAAGTCATCATCAGCCGCTAGGCTATGCAGTACTTTCTTCCTGCTCACCCCCCCGCCCCGTCTCCACTTCTCTTTATTCTTTACATTGCCTAACTTGTAGGACTTTGAATTTCCAGTTTAGAAATGAGAAAAGGCCTAGATTAGAGATGTGGGACTTGGGAATCATCATGAGTTAGATGCTAAATGAAATCATTGCAATGAATGGCATCACTGAATGCTGAGTCGTCCATTCATTTATTGCTATCACTGTAAATGGATATGGATCCTCTTCTTTTGGAGCTCAAGATGTACAAGGAAGTACTATCATTTAATAGGTTATTACAATAAGGCATGTTGAGTATTAGTAAATGATCAGGGAGGTTTCATAATGCTAATGAGGAGAGACAGGTCCTGTGGACACACCACTCTTCAATGGCTGCATTGTTAAAAAAGATTGAGTGTAGCAGACTGAGGGGTGGCTAGAGAAATGGGGAAAAAACACAAAGAAAATGGTAACACAAATGAGGGAAGCTTCTCAGGGAGGAAGTAATTAGTACAGGTTGGGTGCTTGTAGTTTGTCATGCATTGTTTAAGTGCCTTACATGTATTAATGCATTTCTTTCTCACAGCAGCCCTATGAGCTTTCTTCATTTTACAAATGAGAAGACTTAGATCAGAGAGGCTAAGGAACTTTCTCAGAATCACACAGTTAATAAATAGGGAAGCCATTGGTGACAGCGTGATAGACTACAGAGGCATAATGGTCTTAGTGTGTTACTTGGGAGATCGTTGGAGCCTTGGAGGAGAGTTGTTTTAGTGGGGCCCTGTGGCTGGCCACTAGATTGCAGTAAATTGAGGGTTGTTTGAGAGTTGAGGAAGCAGAGATAATGATTGTCAATTACTTTTCCTTGAAGCTAGGCTGTAAAAGAGAGAGGACACATGTTAGAGGAGAATAAAGGAACAGTGTTTTTTTGTTTTTATAAATATGCAAGCATGTGGTTGCGTGTGTAATTATTAATTTTTTTTATGATGGCAGTGCTCAGCATACTGAGGAATCTCTACAAACCATTGTTTTCTAAAGTGTGATCTATAGAAACTAGTCCTGAGATGAGAAAATTGCTGTATAAAATTTTTTTTTTTATTCTGTTCAACTGAGCTGGAAAGTTATGCATTCTGTCTTTCCTATGTGTGTATAATCCTCAGTGCACACGAATTTATTTAAAGCTCTGAGAAGCACTGTTGTAAAAAGGTTTAACTGTTTAACGCAGATTTTCTCCAAACATATTTAAGTGTAGAATTCTTGTTGGGGACATATTGGTTAACAGGTACTGTGGAACACACTCTGATAAGTGCTACTAAATAAATCTGCTATTTTTTTTTAAGGACTTGGAGAATAGTAACCATCATTTCAACTGTTAAATGTTGTGCTAATGCTAAGTTTTAAAGGTATGTTTTCAGAGTTTCTGTACCTTCCAACAAAAAGACATATAGTTGGACTTACTGTCCCCCTTTTTAAAAGGGGACTTAGATTTGTTATACTTGCCAGTTTTCATAGGAACTTGCCTCAGTATTTTATTATGAGATTTTATGCCCAGTTTTTACAATTCAAATCTCAGATCCAGGTGCTCTTGTTTCGTGTTACTTCATATAATTAAATACCCTGAAGCATTATTACTCCTGTGATCAATATAACTTTATTCTCATTTTCTAATGAATGAACTTAATACCAATCTAAAATTGTCAGCATCATAACTTAGCAAGCATTGATCATAAAATTGTAGGGCTCTATATACATGAGGCAAATGGTGATTTTTGACTGACTCTGCAGAAGCTGGTTTTGAATAGCATAAACTTAGGGTAACTGCTCTTGTCCACTTGTCCAGAAGTGGTTCTGTCTGGGTATTGGTGTGAGGCTTGAAAGGCGGTATGTCACACACTGGAAGGGATGTGTTGACATTCGGCTTGCCTAAAGCATTTTGCTTTTTCTTCCCCTCATTGTGTCTTGTTTTTCATTCTTAAAACTTTTGAGAGCGCTGGAAGATAAAATAATGAAAGCAGTTTGGCACACCTATTGTTTAATTAGTGACACCTGTATTTTATTTCAAAGCTGTGTTTCTTAGGAATATAAAGATGTATTGTGTCTGCATTTGTTTACATTTTAAAAATTAACTGTAAATTTAGCAAGGAATGCCAGTGTCATAGATTGGCTCCTCTAACTATATTTCTTGATGCTATACATGTACTCATTTGCCTCTAGTTTATTGTCTTGTGGTTTATAAATATGCATAAATATATATTTAAAATTGCATCTCTTGGCAAAGATTCTAGTGTGCTCTCGTTAGAAATGTTTGGTGTCCAATTATTTAAACTTCGCATCATAGAATTTTAAAGCAGAAAAATTAATTAGAAAAGGTATATTTTAATCCTTTCTCTTCATAAATAAGGACCAGAGAGGCTGATTGAGTTTTCTGTAAAGTTATGCCTTGAGCGAGCGGCAGAACTGAATCACGGAGCATTGGTTGCACTAATGGGGTAGCAACAAGGATCCTTTATTTTTGCGAGCTTTAACATATTTAATTCTTATAAATTCTATCTTTCAACTTAAACAGTGTTTAAATTATTTTGTTGTACAAAATAAATGTTTGTATAGAGTCTAGTCTCACAGAACCTCAGAGTTGAAAGGAATTTTAAGGCCTATGACAGAAATCTCCAGGTATTCTTGTTACGTTTTTACAGTTTATACAAATTAATAAACCCTTCCATATTTTTTCCCTTTTTTACAATCTGCCATGCGTTATCTTTTCACATCTCCATAAACAAATGAATAGAGTTAGATTTAGTTTTATTTAAAGACTGTCCTGTTTATAAGACTGAACTCTTGGAGGGCAGGGATTTTGTGTCACTCATATATGTCATTGTGTTCCACAGGGCCTTGGAATCTCAAATCTCATTCTTGTCCTTAGGCCTTTGTTCCCTCATCGTGGACTACTCTGCTTCCCTTTGGCCCTAAGCCCCTTTTTGTGTGGTTTAACATCAACTCATTTTTCAGTTGGACACGTTTCAGTTTTTCTTTATCTGTGAAATACAGGAATGTACTAAATGATTTCTACAGGGGTTGTCTAGCGTTAACCTGTTACTGATCCTTCCCTTGTTGTTTTGTTCTTTCCATGTCTTGGTACTTGGCATGGTTTATAGTAATTAGCCGTTATTATATGTCTCTTCCATTAGACTGTTAGCATTGTGAGACATCCATCTGTCTTGCTTTCTCTTGTATCACCTGACATAGAAGGAAGAGTTCAGTACTTTCGATGAATAAATTATGTCTTGGAGCTTCTCAGTGACTATTTGTTGAGTGAATGAATAGATGGAATAATATTAAAGAGGAGTGCCAATGAAAGACTGACCTATGGTCAACTGATATATCTTCTCATTGGATTCATGATACAATAACCTTTTAATTTAAAAATTGATATACTTTAATAAGATTGAAGGACCCTTAGCAAGGTTGACAAAATGAAGAAGAGAGAGGATGCAAATAAATAAAATCAGAAATGGAAGAGGAGACATAAACACTGACCCTGCAGAAATAAAGGAGGTATTGAGAGGATACTATGAACAACTTTATGTTAATAAAGTAAAACAATGAAGATGAAATGGACAAATTCCTAGAAAGGCATGAACAACCAGCATTGACTCAAGAAGAAATAGATCTCAACAAACCAATCACAGTTACTGATTATATATGTAGAACGGAATGATCATAAGTTAAGAATGTTTTTGTTCGTTTGTTGTTAATTTTTTTAAAATTACTAAAAACAAAACAAAAACTCCAATATGAATCAATTGAAACAAAAGTTTTAAAAAAAATGACATTCATGGGTCATTTTCCTTTTTCTCTGTACACATCTACCTTTCCATTTTGTGTGTGTGTGTGAATGAGAGAGAGCTTTTGTACAATGTAATAGGACATGAAAGCACTGTGTGCCCAGGGTGTCTTAGGTACCATTGGCACCTCTCACTGACTTTGCCACCATTGTGAACAGCTCACCTCTCTTGGCTGGAGAACAATTTCTTGCCCATTTTGCTGCTGATTTCACTCATCAAACTTCTCAAAGAAAACCTCTCCTGATTTCTGAGAATCCTTGGGAAATACATGTAACCCAATCATATGTAAGAGGACTACTACTAAGAGGTGAACCTTTCCATCAGAGAATACAACCAAGTAAAGAGAGTGAGTGGGATAAGCTGGGGACCAGAAGGAAAGACAGTATTGCAGGTTGCACCTCAAGACTCTCAGGAATATTATCCACCATCTAAAATCAACTGCAAGATCAGAAAAGACAGCATGAGGCTCTAACTCATTGAGGAGAACAATATAAAACAACAAAGGGATCTGTTCCCAAGACATGTTCCTCCTCATGAGTCTCAACCATCAGTGCAGGGCTTGCCTGACACAATGCAGACATCACAGTCCTGGGATGAAGTAACATTAACTTTCTTGAACTAGATAACTGCACTTCAAGTGATTACACAAATGAATGTCCTTGTTTATAGGAAATATACGTGGAAGTATGTATTCAAGGAGTAAATGTGTGCAATCTGCTCTTAAAGTTTCAGAAAATATAATAAGGCATAGGAGGCACAATGTTAAAACTCATGGGTCTAGGTATCTGGAAGTTGGGGGGTTTGGAGTTTTCTGTCTGGGGTTTATATTATTTTTGCAACTGTCCTATATTTTGAAATTATCTCAGAAGAGTTTTTAAAAATCTATTTAAACTAGGCCAGATAAGACATGAAACCCGGAGTTATCAGTTTCTCCAAGAGCATCAAGCAGTTGCATTCTCCTACACCACAATGTCCACATGGCTTTTCAACATGAAGAAATTAGAATGCTCAAGTCCAAATATCACTGAAGATTGGGAGAAGGAGCAAAGGAGAAGGAGGAGTTGTAACAGAGAAGATAGGGCTTAATAAATGAGTATGACTGCTGAATCATTATATTGATATTTCTTTTACTTTCTAATGTCTTAGACCAGCTAGAGGGAAACACCTAAAACTGCAGAACGGTAGCCCATATCTTACTTTGAAATTTGTTCTGTAGCTACTTGTTAAAATGTACATCGAAATTTATCACTTTACTTGTATATATGTTATACTTCACAATAAAAAATGTTTTTGAAAAATCAATTAAAAAAAAAAAACAATCACAACTAAGGAAATTGAATCAGTCATCAAGAAGCTCCCAAAAAAGAAAAGTCCAGAACCAGATGGCTTCGCCTGTGAGTTCTACCAAACATTCAAGAAAGAATTAGTATCAATCCTGCTCAAACTCTCAAAAAAATTGAAGAGGAGATAAGGCTACCTAACTCATTCTATGAAGCGAACATCACCCTCATACCAAAGCCAGACAAAGACAGTACAAGAAAAGAAAATTACAGACCAATCTTTCTAGTGAATATAGATGCAAAGTCCTCAACAGAATTCTTGCAAATCGAATCCAGCAGTACATTAAAAGGATTATCTACCGTAACCAAGTAGGATTCGTCCCAGGTATGCAAGGATGCTTCAACATAAGAAAATCAATTAATGTAATACACTATATCAACAACAAATCAAAGCAGAAAAACTACATGATCATCTTGATTGATGCAGAAAAGGCATTTGACAAAATTCAATATCCTTTCTTGCTGAAAACACTTCAAAGGATAGGAATAGAAGGGAACTTCCTCAACATGATAAAGGGAATATATGAAAAATTCACAGCTAACATCATCCTCAATGGGGAAAAACCGAAAACTTCCCCCTAAGATCAGGAACAAGACAAGGATGTTCATTATCACCATTGTATTCAACATTGTGTTGGAAGTTCTAGCCAGAGCAATTAGACAAGAAAAAGAAATACAAGGCATCCAAATTGGAAAGGAAGAAGTAAAACTCTCACTGTTTGCAGATGATCTGATACTATATGTCGAAAACCCTGTAAAATTCACAGCAAAACTACTAATGCTAATAAATGAGTACAGCAAAGTGTCAGGCTATAAGATAAATATTAAAAAACTCTGCAGTGTTTTTATGCACTAGTAATGAGCAATCTGAGGGACAAATCAAGGAAAAAATTCCGTTTACAATTGCAACCAAAAGAATAAAATATTTAGGAATAAATTTAAGGATACAAAAGACCTATACAAAGAAAACTACAAGAAATTGCTAAAAGAAATCAAGAGGCCCTAAATAAATGGAAGGACATACCGTGTTCATGGATTGGAAGACTAAATATAGTTAAGATGTTAACTTAACTTGATTAAGTTAAGTTGATTTATAGATTCAATGCAATACCAGTTAAAATTCCCCAAAACTTACTTTTCAGAAATAGAAAAACCAATAACCAAATTTATCTGGAAGGGCAGGGTGCCTCAAATAGCTAAAAATATCTTGAGAAAGAAAAACGAAGTCCGAGTTCTCACACTACCTGACTTTAAGGCATGTGGTCAAAACAGTATGATACTGGCATAACGATAGATATACTGACCATTGGAATTGAGTAGAGTGTTCAGATATAGACCCTCTCATTTATGGACGACTGATCTTTGATAAGGCAGTAAAGCCATCTCACCTGGGACAGAATAGTCTCTTCAATAAATGGTGCCTAGAGAGCTGGATATCCATATGCAAAAGAATGAAAACGAGTATCCATATCTCATACCCTTTATAAAAATTAACTCAAAATAGATCAAAGACCTAAACATTAGAGCTAAGACCATAAAACTTTTAGAAGAAAATGTAGGGGAATACCATATAAAACTTGCTATAGGAAGCAGTTTTCTAGATCTTACACCTAAAACATGAGCATTGAAGAAAGAAATAGATAAATGGTAATTCCTCAAAATTAAACACTTTTGTGCATCAAAGAATTTTGTCAAGAAAGTAAAAAAACAGCCTACACAATGGGAGGCAATATTTGGAATTTATCAGATAAGGGTCTAGTATCCAGAATATATAAAGAGATTGTTCACCTCAACAACAAAAAGACAAAAAACCCAATTACAAAATGGGCAAAAGACATGAACAGACACTTTTCAGAAGAGGAAATACAAGTGGCTAAAAGGCACATGAAAATAAGCTCAACTTCACTGGCTATTAAGGAAATGCAAATCAAAACCACAATGAGATATCATCTCACACCCACCAGAATGGCCGTTACCAATAAAAAAGAAAATAACAAGTGCTGGAGAGGGTGTGGAAAACAGGCACACTTATCCACTGCTGGTGGGAATATAAGATGGTACAACTGCTGTGTGGAAGGCAATTTGGCAGTTCCTCAGGAAGCTAAATATAGAATTGCCATATGATCTAGCAATACCATTGCTAGGTATCTATTCAGAGGACATGAAGGCAAGGACACAAACAGACACACACAAAAAATTTGTGTTTATAGCAGCATTATTTACAATGGCCAAGAGATGGAAACAGCGCAAATATCCATCAACAGACGAGTGACTAAACAAGCTGTGGTATTTACATACAATGGAATATTACTCAGCTTTAAGACAGAATAAAGTCATGAAGCTTGTAACAACATGGATGGACCTTGAGGACATTATGCTGAGTGAGATTAGCCAGGAACAAAAAGACAAATACTGTATGGTCTCACTGATATAACATTAATGAGTGGACTTGGAGAATTTCAGTTAAGAAAAGAGGCCATCAGGAAATAGAAATAGGGCGGATATTGGGTAAGTGGAGCTGAAGGGATACAGAGTGTACAACAGGACAGAGTGTAAAGCTTCAGGAATGTATAGCACAGTGCTAACTGATTGTAACGCAATAATTGTTAGTACACTGAATGAAGCTGGCCTATAGTGCATAATGATAGTGACTAAATGTAGAAATTAAAAAATGTTTTTGCATTAGGAAGAAAAATTGATGTACTTTATATGACTTGTAACAGAAATGACAAGTAATGCTGGTACAGGGTATTAGTTCTCTTAGTGAGAACTGTTTTTTGAGAATATTTTAAGAGTAGTAGCCCTTAACGTTCGTGTTCATGTCTGGTTCTTCTCTCCTTTGCCTCCCACATCCCCCCCCACAAATCAGACGTAACAATTGGTTTAAACATATCCTGGCAAATGACTGCTCTTGGTGAGCACTGTAAGGTAGACACGCAATCCATATTTTACACACTGGTATATTTTGCATACCTAGTAAGTATGTCTCACAATGATTTCAAAACTGTTTTGCCTTTAGTTGCTTTTAAATTCATCTATTGATCTTAATTTTGGTAATTTTTATGTTTGAGGTCCCAAGTTTTATGTTATCTTTTATTGTAGTACTACGTTCTTTTGTGAAATTATCCATAGTTACTTCTATTTTCTTGAACACAGTTATTTTTAAATCTATGTCTGATAAATCCTTTATCTAATTGCATGTAGGTCTTTTTTATGGTTTAATTTTTCATTTTTCAATCCTGTCTCACACCATGCTTTGTAATTTATTATTAATTTTTAGACATATAAAAAATTGTTGAGCATTTTTAGGTTTGCTGTTGTTTTCCTCCACTAAGAATAAACTTTTGGTTTCTAGCAGGCAGTTAGATTAGGATCAGATCATCCTAATTCAACCTGAAATTGAGAAGATTGAGTGCTGGGTTTTAGTTTTTATCAGAGCTGTTATCTTTCTGGTTTTCCCTTACTCCTAGCTGTAATCCTTCCTGGGTCAGCGGAAGTCTGAAGTAGTATTTACCAATTTCTTCATAGTTGGTGGACTTTGAATTCCAATTTTTGTCTTGTCCGTTCAGTGATTGTACCAAGAAACAGTGCTCAACTTCTTAGCCTTTTTTTCCCTTTTATTTTCGCACTGTTTTTAATACTCTAATTTATAATGTCTTAGTATCTATAGTATAAATACGTATTTATAGCATGTCTTAGTTTCCTGTCTAAGACAAATACCATACAAACGATTGGCTTAAAAAACAGGAATTTATTGGCTCAAAGTTTTGAGGCTAGGAGAAGTCTAAAATCAAGGTTATTAGCAAAATAGTGCTTTTTCCTTTAAGACTAGATCCTGGGGCTAGCTACTAGCAATCCTCGCTTCCTTGACTTTTCCATTACATGGCATTGCACATGGTGGCACCTTTTCCTTTTTCTTCTAGATTCTGACTTCCGTCTTCTGATTTTTCCCTATGGATGTCTCCCTTTGACTTTCTCTCATAGGCCTCCAGTAATAGAATTAAGACCCATCCTGATTAATTTGACCACAGTTTGTCTAAAAATAGCACCTTCGAAAGTCCTATCCACAATTAGCTCATACCCACAGGAGTGGGTTAAGCTTAAGAACATGTTTTTCTGGGGTACACAGTTCAGTCTGCCATATCTGGTAAGGTAAGTTCTTCCTATTTATTTATTTAGCTTATTTATTTATTATTGGTTTACACTGTGTATTGACATTTATTCCTTAATATTTTCAGAGATAACTCATTTCTGTTTACTAAAAATATCCAGCTGGCATTTTGATTGGGATTGCATTTAGAATACGTAGAATAATTAGAATATAATTGATTTTTTTGTTACAGTTGATGAAATTATATTAAAATATTACTAAAGTCCATAGTTTATATTAGGTATGTTTTTCCCATATACCACCCTATTATTAACACTTTGTAATAGTGACATACAATTCGTTATAATTCAAGAAAGAACATTCTTATTTGTATACTATTCAACCACAGTCATTATCAACAACAGGCTTCACTGTTATAAAGTCCCATATTTTATCTTCTTACTTTCCTTCTAGTAATAAACATGACCCAGAACCCCCCCCTTCGGCCACATTCACAAACATAATTCAGCAGTGTTAATTACACTCATAATAATTTGCTACCATCACGTACCACTGTCCATTTTCAATCAACCTAAATAGAAGTACTATACAAATTAAGCATCGGCTCCCCATTCTCTACCCCAGACTATTCCCTGTTATCTTCTATTCTAGATTCTAACTCTATGAATTTGCTTATTCTAATTATTTCATATCAGTAAGAGCATACGTGTTTACCCCTGTGTGTCTGGTTTGTTTCATTCAACATAGCGTACTCCAGGTTCATCTGTGTTGTCACATACATCCAGACTTCATTCCTTCTTACAGCTGAATATTATTCCATTGTATAAATACAGCAGATGTTGTTTATCCATTTGTCAGTTGATGAAGCAAGATGGGTTGCTTTCATCTTTTGGCAGTTGTTGATGCTGCTATGAATATTGGTGTGCAAATGTCAGAGTCCCGGTTTTCAGTTCTTCTGGGTTTATTCCTAGTAGCAAGATTGCCACTGGATCATATGGCAATTCTATACTTAGCTTCCTGAGGACCCACTAAAGTATCTTACACAGTGGTGGCACCATTTTACAATTCCACTAGCAGTGAATGAGTGTTGCTATTTTCCCACATCCTCTCCAACATCTGCAGTTTTCTGTTTGTTTGTTTTTAATAATGGCCATTCTAGTGGGTATTCAGTGGTGTCTCATTGTGGTTTTGATTTGCACCGCTATAAGTAGTGATGTTGAGCCTCTTTTCTTGTGCTGTTTAGCCATTTGTAATTCCTCTTAAAAGAAATATCTATTTAAGTCGTTTCCCATTTTTTAAATTGGCTTCTTTGTCTTTTTATTGTTGAGTTGTAGGATTTCTGTATATATCTTGGATATTGCATTTTTATCAGATATGTGGTTTCCAAATATTTTCTCCATTGTGTAGGTTGCATTTTCACTTTCTTGACAGAGTCCTTTGCACAAAAGTTTTAACTTAGGGGTTCCATTCATCTATTTCTTTTCTTTTGTTGACTTCTGCTTTGGTTGTAAAGTTTGAGAAACCATTGCCTACCAGAAGTTTTTTTTCTTTAAACTTTTTTTATTGTGTAGTATAACATATATACAAAGCAAAGAGATAAAAAACCAATAGTTTTTAAAGCATTCTTCAACAACTGGTTACAGGACATATCCCAGAGTTTGTCATGGGCTACTATACTATCCTCTCATATTTTTCCTTCTAGCTGCTCCAGAATATAGGAGACTAGAGGGCCTACTACAAGATTTTGAAGATATTTCTGTACATTTTCTTTGAGTAGTTTTATGGTCCTAGTTCTTATATTTAGGTCTTTGATCCATTTTAAGTTCATTTTTATATGTGGTGCGAGATAGGGGCCCTCTTTCATTCTTTTGCATATGCATATTATTTTCTCACAGCCCAGTTTGTTAAGGAGACTATTCCGTCCTGGTGAGTAGACATGGCAGTCTTCTCAAATATCAGTTGGCAATAGAAGTGAATGTCTATTTCTGAACTCTCTGTTTGATTCCATTGGTCATTATATCTGTCTTTATGCCAGTATTGTGTTGTTTTGACCACTTTAGCTTTGTAGCATGCTTTAAAGTCAGGAAGTATGAATCCTCTAACTTTTTTTTTTCCAAGATGTTTTGGGGTATTTGGTATTTTATTTATCTGTATCTTCTCTCATTTTTTTGTTGTCAGGATAGGTAAGGGTTTGACAATTTTATTGATCTTCTTGAAGAACCAACTTTTGATTTTGTGAATTCTTCCTATTTTTTGTTTTTCATTTATTTCTGCTATAATCTTTATTTCTTTCCTTCTGCTTATTTTGAGATTAGATTGCTGTTCCTTTTCTACTCCTCTTGATGTGCAATTAAGCCTTTGATTTTAGCTATTTCTTCTTTTTTTTTTAAATGTAGGCATTTAGGGTTATAAATTTTCCTCTCAGCACTGCATTTGCTGCTTCCAGTGAGTTTTTACGAGTTGTGTTCTTGTTTTCATTTGTCTCAAGATAGTTACTGATTTCTCTTGCAATTTCTTCATTGAACCACTGATAGTTTGAGTGCATTTGTTAACTTCCATGTATTTGTGAATTTTCCAGTGATCTGCCTGGTAGCTCATTCACTTATGGTATTATTTTTATAATCTTAGTCCTTAAAAATGTATTGAGACTTGTTTTGTGACCCAACATGTGTTCTGTTCTGAATAATGATACATGAGTATTCGAGAAAAATGTATAACCTGCTGTTTGGGGTGTGATGGTCTGTATATGTCTGTTGAGTCTAGTACATTTATCATCTTATTTAAGTTTTCTGTTTCCTTATTGATCCTTTGTCTAAACACTCATATCTCCTGATGAGAGTGGTGTATTGAAGTCTTCAGCTATTATTGTAGAAGTATCTGTTTGTCCATTCAGTTTTGCCAGTGCTTCATATTGGGGTACAGTGGTTAGGTGCATAATATTTATGATTGTTAATTCTTTGTGAATTGCCCCTTTTATTGTTATATAGTATCATTTTTCTCTTATAACAGTTTTGCATTGAAAGTCTAATTTGTCTGATATTAGTATAGCTCCCCCAGCTCTTTTTTGTTACTGTTCATGTGGAATATCTTTTTCCAACCTGTCACTTTCAACCTGTTTGTGTCTTTGGGTCTAAGGTGAGTCTCTTGTAGATGCATTTAATGGACCATGGTTTTGCTCATTTTGCCAATCTGAATCTTTTGGGGAGTTTAATCCATTGACATACATGGTTGTTACTGTAAAGGCAGTACTTTAACTACTTTATTCCTTGCTTTTTTTATGTGATATTTCATTTTTGTCTTTCTTTTTATCTCTTAGTTACCCTTAGTGATAAATTTCATTTATACACTCCTAGCCTCTTTCTCCTGTCTTTTCCTTTTAGCCTGCAGAACTCCCTTTAGAATTTTTTTTTGTAGGGCAGGTCTCTTGTTGATAAACTCTCTCAGTTTCTGTTTATGAACTCTCTCAGTTTCTGTTTGTTTATGAATATTTTAACTCTCCCTCATTTTTTTTTCTTTTTTTTTTTTTTTATTAACGGAAAGAAAAAAAAAAGAAATTAACAAAACATTTAGAAATCATACCATTCTACATATGCACTCAGTAATCCTTAACATCATCACATAGATGCATGATCATTGTTTCTTAGTACCTTTGCATCGGTTTAGAGGAACTAGCAACACAACAGAAAAAAATATAAAATGTTAATATAAAGAAAAGAAATAAAAGTAGTAGTAATAGTAAAAAACAACAACAAACAAACCAACAAGCAAACAAAAACAAAAAAAACCCTATAGCTCAGATGCAGCTTCATTCAGTATTTTAACATGTTTACTTTACAATTAGGTATTATTGTGCTGTCCATTTTTGAGTTTTTGTATCTAGTCCTGTTGCACAGTCTGTATCCCTTCAGCTTCAATTACCCATTGTCTTACCCTGTTTCTAACTCCTGCTGAACTCTGTTACCAATGACATATTTCAAGTTTATTCTCGAATGTCCGTTCACATCAGTGGGACCATACAGTATTTGTCCTTTAGTTTTTGGCTGGATTCACTCAGCATAATATTCTCTAGGTCCATCCATGTTATTACATGGTTCATAAGTTTATCTTGTCTTAAAGCTGCATAATATTCCATCGTATGTATATACCACAGTTTGTTTAGCCACTCTTCTGTTGATGGAGATTTTGGCTGTTTCCATCTCTTTGCAATTGTAAATAATGCTGCTATAAACATTGGTGTGCAAATGTCCGTTTGTGTCTTTGCCCTTAAGTCCTTTGAGTAGATACCTAGCAATGGTATTGCTGGGTCGTATGGCAATTCTATATTCAGCTTTTTGAGGAACCGCCAAACTGCCTTCCACAGTGGTTGCACCCTTTGACATTCCCACCAACAGTGGATAAGTGTGCCTCTTTCTCCGCATCCTCTCCAGCACTTGTCATTTTCTGTTTTGTTGATAATGGCCATTCTGGTGGGTGTGAGATGATATCTCATTGTGGTTTTGATTTGCATTTCTCTAATGGCCAGGGACATTGAGCATCTCTTCATGTGCCTCTTGGCCATCCGTATTTCCTCTTCTGAGAGGTGTCTGTTCAAGTCTTTTTCCCATTTTGTAATTGGGTTGGCTGTCTTTTTGTTGTTGAGATGAATAATCTCTTTATAAATTCTGGATACTAGACCTTTATCTGATATGTCGTTTCCAAATATTGTCTCCCATTGTGTAGGCTGTCTTTCTACTTTCTTGATGAAGTTCTCTGATGCACAAAAGTGTTTAATTTTGAGGAGCTCCCATTTATTTATTTCCTTCTTCAGTGTTCTTGCTTTAGGTTTAAGGTCCATAAAACCACCTCCAGTTGTAAGATCCATAAGATATCTCCCAACATTTTCCTCTAACTGTTTTATGGTCTTAGACCTAATGTTTAGATCTTTGATCCATTTTGAGTTAATTTTTGTATAGGGTGTGAGAGATGGGTCTTCTTTCATTCTTTTGCATATGGATATCCAGTTCTCTAGGCACCATTTATTGAAGAGACTGTTCTGTCCCAGGTGAGTTGGCTTGACTGCCTTATCAAAGATCAGATGTCCATAGATGAGAGGGTCTATATCTGAGCACTCTATTCGATTCCATTGGTCGATATATCTATCTTTATGCCAATACCATGCTGTTTTGACCACTGTGGCTTCATAATATGCCTTAAAGTCAGGCAGCGCGAGACTTCCAGCTTTGTTTTTTTTCCTCAAGATGCTTTTAGCAATTCGGGGTACCCTGCCCTTCCAGATAAATTTGCTTATTGGTTTTTCTATTTCTGAAAAATAAGTTGTTGGGATTTTGATTGGTATTGCATTGAATCTGTAAATCAGTTTAGGTAGGATTGACATCTTAACTATATTTAGTCTTCCAATCCATGAACACGGTATGCCCTTCCATCTATTTAGGTCTTCTGTGATTTCTTTTAACAGTTTTTTGTAGTTTTCTTTATATAGGTTTTTTGTCTCTTTGGTTAAATTTATTCCTAGGTATTTTATTCTTTTAGTTGCGATTGTAAATGGGATTCGTTTCTTGATTTCCACCTCAGCTTGTTCATTACTAGTGTATAGAAAAGCTACAGATTTTTGAATGTTGATCTTGTAGCCTGCTACTTTGCTGTACTCATTTATTAGCTCTAGTAATTTTGTTGTGGATTTTTCTGGGTTTTCGATG
Source organism: Tamandua tetradactyla (assembly GCF_023851605.1). Classification (NCBI taxonomy): domain Eukaryota; kingdom Metazoa; phylum Chordata; class Mammalia; order Pilosa; family Myrmecophagidae; genus Tamandua; species Tamandua tetradactyla. Next base: position 45,742,767 of record NC_135348.1, on the reverse strand, counting down.
TATAGTATCATATCGTCTGCAAACAGTGATAGTTTTACTTCTTCCTTTCCAATTTTGATGCCTTGTATTTCTTTTTCTTGCCTAATTGCTCTGGCTAGAACTTCCAACACAATGTTGAATAATAGTGGTGATAGTGGACATCCTTGTCTTGTTCCTGATCTTAGGGGGAAAGTTTTCAATTTTTCCCCATTGAGGATGATATTAGCTGTGGGTTTTTCATATATTCCCTCTATCATTTTAAGGAAGTTCCCTTGTATTCCTATCTTTTGAAGTGTTTTCAGCAGGAATGGATGTTGAATCTTGTCAAATGCCTTCTCTGCATCAATTGAGATGATCATGTGATTTTTCTGCTTTGATTTGTTGATATGGTGTGTTACATTAATTGATTTTCTTATGTTGAACCATCCTTGCATACCTGGGATGAATCCTACTTGGTCATGATGTATAATTCTTTTAATGTGTTGTTGGATACGATTTGCTAGAATTTTATTGAGGATTTTTGCATCTGTATTCATTAGAGAGATTGGTCTGTAGTTTTCTTTTTTTGTAATATCTTTGCCTGGTTTTGGTATGAGGGTGATGTTGGCTTCATAGAATGAATTAGGTAGTTTTCCCTCCACTTCGATTATGTTGAAGAGTTTGAGGAGAGTAGGTACTAATTCTTTCTGGAATGTTTGATAGAATTCACATGTGTAGCTGTCTGGTCCTGGAGTTTTCTTTTTAGGGAGCTTTTGAATAACTAATTCAATCTCTTTACTTGTGATTGGTTTGTTGAGGTCGTCTATTTCTTCTTGAGTCAAAGTTGGTTGTTCATGTCTTTCCAGAAACCTGTCCATTTCTTCTAAATTGTTGTATTTATTAGCGTAAAGTTGTTCATAGTATCCTGTTATTACCTCCTTTATTTCTGTGAGGTCAGTAGTTATGTCTCCTCTTTCATTTCTAATCTTATTTATTTGCCTCCTCTCTCTTCTTCTTTTTGTCAATCTTGCTAAGGGCCCATCAATCTTGTTGATTTTCTCATAGAACCAACTTCTGGTCTTATTGATTTTCTCTATTGTTTTCATGTTTTCAATTTCATTTATTTCTGCTCTAATCTTTGTTATTTCTTTCCTTTTGCTTGCTTTGGGATTAGTTTGCTGTTCTTTCTCCAGTTCTTCCAAGTGGACAGTTAATTCCTGCATTTTTGTCTTTTCTTCTTTTCTGATAAAGGCATTTAGGGCAATAAATTTCCGTCTTAACACTGCCTTTGCTGCGTCCCATAAGTTTTGATATGTTGTGTCTTCATTTTCATTTGCCTCTAGGTATTTACTAATTTCTCTTGCAATTTCTTCTTTGACCCACTTGTTGTTTAAGAGTGTGTTGTTGAGCCTCCATGTATTTATGAATTTTCTGGCACTCCGCCTATTATTGATTTCCAACTTCATTCCTTTATGATCCGAGAAAGTGTTGTGTATGATTTCAATATTTTTAAATTTGTTAAGACTTGCTTTGTGACCCAGCATATGGTCTATCTTTGAGAATGATCCATGAGCACTTGAAAAAAAGGTGTATCCTGCTGTTGTGGGATGTAATGTCCTATAAATGTCTGTTAAGTCAAGTTCATTTATAGTAATATTCAGGTTCTCTATTTCTTTATTGATCCTCTGTGTAGATGTTCTGTCCATTGATGAGAGTGGGGAATTGAAGTCTCCAACTGTTATGGTATATGTGTCTATTTCCCTCTTCAGTGTTTGCAGTGTATTCCTCACGTATTTTGGGGCATTCTGGTTCGGTGCGTAACTATTTATGATTGTTATGTCTTCTTGCTTAATTGTTCCTTTTAATAGTATATAGTGTCCTTCTTTGTCTCTTTTAACTGTTTTACATTTGAAGTCTAATTTGTTGGATATTAGTATAGCCACTCCTGCTCTTTTCTAGTTGTTGTTTGCATGAAATATCTTTTCCCAACCTTTCACTTTCAACCTATATTTATCTTTGGGTCTAAGATGTGTTTCCTGTAGACAGCATATAGAAGGATCCTGTTTTTTAATCCATTCTGCCAGTCTATGTCTTTTAATTGGGGAATTCAGTCCATTGACATTTAGAGTTATTACTGTTTGGATAATATTTTCCTCTACCATTTTGCCTTTTGTATTATATATATCATATCTGACTTTCCTTCTTTCTACACTTTTCTCCATGTCTCTCTCTTCTGTCTTTTTGTATCTGACTCTAGTGCTTCCTTTAGTATTTCTTGCAGAGCTGGTCTCTTGGTCACAAATTCTCTTAGTGACTTTTTGTCTGAGAATGTTTTAATTTCTCCCTCATTTTTGAAGGACAATTTTGCTGGATATAGTAGTCTTGGCTGGCCGTTTTTCTCTTTTAGTAACTTAAATATATCATCCCACTGTCTTCTAGCTCCCATGGTTTCTGCTGAGAAATCTACACAAAGTCTTATTGGGTTTCCCTTGTATGTGACGGATTGTTTTTCTCTCGCTGCCTTCAAGATCCTCTCTTTCTCTTTGACCTCTGACATTCTAACTAGTAAGTGTCTTGGGGAACGCCTATTTGTGTCTAATCTCTTTGGGGTGCGCTGCACTTCTTGGATCTGTAATTTTAGGTCTTTCATAAGAGTTGGGAAATTTTCAGTGATAATTTCTTCCATTAATTTTTCTCCTCCTTTTCCCTTCTCTTCTCCTTCTGGGATACCCACTACACGTATATTTGTATGGTTCACATTGTCCTTGAGTTCCCTGATACCTTGTTCAAATTTTTCCATTCTTTTCCGGATAGTTTCTGTTTCTTTTTGGAATTCAGATGTTTCATCCTCCAAATCACTAATTCTATCTTCTGTTTCTTTAAATCTGTCATTGTAGGTATCCATTGTTTTTTCCATCTTTTCTACTTTATCTTTCACTTCCATAAGTTCTGTGATTTGTTTTTTCAGTTCTTCTATTTCTTCTTTATGTTCAGCCCATGTCTTCTTCATGTCCTCCCTCAATTTATCGATTTCGTTTTTGAAGAGGTTTTCCATTTCTTTTCGTATATTCAGCATTAGTTGTTTCAGCTCCTGTATCTCATTTGAACTATTGCTTTCTTCGTTTGACTGGGCCATATGTTCAATTTTCTGAGCGTGATCCGTTATCTTCTGCTGGCGTCTGGGCATTTAGTCAGATTTCCCCGGGTGTTCGACCCCACAGGTTGAAAGATTTTTCTGTGCAATCTCTGGGTTCTGTTCTTCCTATCCTGCCCAGTAGGAGGCGCTCGTGGCACACGCCTGTCTGTGGGTCCCACCAGCGAAAGTTGCTGTGGGTCCCTCAACTCTGGAAAACTCTCGCCGTAGGGGAGGTTCGGCAGCCGAAGCGTCTTGGAAGAATGCCAGCCGGCCCGGGGTTCCAAACGCGGGGAGGGTCGCCGGCCGTCGCAGCACAGGAGAGCGTCTGGCCAAATTAGCCAGTCGGCCCGGGGCACCAAGCGTGGCGGGAGGGCGCCAGCTGTCGCAGCCCGGGAGAGTGCACTGTTCCCAGCCGACGGGGGAGTCACGTGTTTGGAAGGGATCCCCGGGTCACTGTTCTCCGCAGTCTGGGGATTTCCGACCCAACTATCTCAGTTGTTCCGGGGGGCCTCGTGTGGTGGGGGCACCAGCCGCCGCGGCCTAAAGGGACCGCCTGTCCAATTCTACCAGCTGGCCCGGGAAGGTGGAAGGGAGGGACTCCGGTCGCTTGCCGTCCCACCCAGGAAAGCCCGTGCCCCTTGGTGATCTCACCGGAGCTGGTTCTCCCAGATAGTCAGCCGTTCCAGGATGGGGTACGCTGTCCCTTTGATCTCCCTCCTGGCTCCGGGAGCTGCTCTGTATTATCTCCACTCCCCCAGTAGCTGTTCTGGAGGAGGAAAGGTGAGGGCGGCAAGGCTGTCGAGGCTGGTGGCGGAGGAGCACGGTGAAGGCGGGGGAAGAGGGCACCGTGGTGGTTGGAGAGCAGCCAGAGCAGGAGGGGGAGGAGGGGGGAGAAGGATGGCGGGCGGCTCGGCTGCTGCGGGGCGTGGGCGCCGCGCGGTGGGCCGGCGGAGAAAGAGAGGGGAGAAGGATGGCGGGCGGCTCGGCTGCTGCGGGGCGTGGGCGCCGCGCGGCGGGCCGGCTGAGAAAGAGAGGGGAGAAGGATCGCGGGCGGCTCGGCTGCTGCGGGGCGTGGGCGCCGCGCGGCGGGCCGGCCGAGAAAGAGAGGGGAGAAAGATGGCGGGCGGCTCGGCTGCTGCGGGGCGTGGGCGCCGCGCGGCGGGCCGGCGGAGAAAGAGAGGGGAGAAGGATGGCGGGCGGCTCCTCTGCTGCGGGGCGTGGGCGCCGCGCGGCGGGCCGGCGGAGAAAGAGAGGGGAGAAGGATGGCGGGCGGCTCGGCTGCCCATTTTTGAAGGATAGTTTTGCCAGAGAAAGATTATTGGCTGTAAATTTTTCTCTTTAGTACCTTAAATATATTATGCTAATGCCTTTTGACTCTGTGGTTTCTAATGAGAAATCAGCACTTTAATTGTATTGTGGTTCCCTTGTCTGTGACAAATGCTTTTCTCTTGCTGCTTTCAGAATTCTCTCTTTATGTTTGGCATTTGACATTAAATTAGTATGTATCTGTCTCGAAGTAGGTCTGTTAGGAATTAGTCTGTTTGGGATTCCTTACTCTTCTCAGACATGTATATTTATGGCTTTCATAAGAGTTGGAAAATTTGGGGTCATTATTTCCACAAATATCCTTTCTGCTGCTTTTCTCTTCTCTTCTCCTTTTGAGATACCCATGACACATGTTTGTGTACTTTGTGCTATTCAAAACTCTGAGGTCCTGCTCAATTTTTTCTATGCTTTTCTCTGTTTTTCTGCATGTGAGAAATCGTATACACTGTCTTCTGGTTCACTGATTCTTTCTTCTGCCTGTTCCAACATGCCATTGCATGCCCCTCATGTATTTTTTAATTTCTTCAATTGTACCTTTCATTCCCATAAGTTTTTTTTTAATACTTTCAAGTTCTTTTTTATGTTCACCCTGTTATTTCTTAATATCCTTTACCTGTTTAGCCATATTTTCTTTTATATCTTTGAATTAATTTAGGAGAGTTGTGTGAACATTTTTGCTTAATTGTTCTGAATTTTGTGTGTCTTCTAAAATTTTATTTTTTTCTCTTGACTGGGCTATACCTTTTTTTTTCTTAATATGGTTTATAATTTTTTACTGATTTCTAGGCATCTGGTTATCGTGGTAAGTCTACTCTCCAGGTCAGTTTTTCTCTCTTCTCTAGGGTTTTAGTATTAATTGGCTTAGTGTTAAGGCTCTCCTTTGACACTTGATTCAACTTTAGACCTTTAGAATTACCTGTGCTTGACTGATCAAATTTTTCAGCTCTTCTTTGTCTAATTCTTGCTTTCAATATGCAATAAAGATTTGAAGATTGTGCTTTCTGTGCAGTTGTTAAACCCCAAGGAGAAAGTCTGTTCCTTCTCCAGGGTTCTTGATCCCTGTTTTTGTTTCACCTCTAATATTTTCCCTCCACTCCTTTCATTCCCTCTAACTCCTTTTGCCTGGAGGGCAAATTCTGGGGAGAGGGTCACCCTGGAGAAGACTTTCCCAGTCAGTTTTTCCAGCCAAGGACCTAACTAAGGGGGCAGAGTCCAGCTCTAAAGAGCCCCAGATGGTCAAGAAAGATACCAAAAAGCGTTTTAGACTGCTCCCCAGAGCTGTGCTTTCCTGACCTTCCCAGCAGATGGTGCCCTTCAGCAAGCTGTTCCCTGCAGCCCCAAGGAGATACTTACTGTGTCTGTAAACTGCCACCATTTCTGCTCTTGCTGTTGGCGGGGTTGAAGCAACGGCCTTGGCCATCACTGTGTGGGACAGGCTGAAACAACAGCTCAGATGTGGAACCCAGGAATCTAAATTCATTGATCAAAAGTCGTATCTGCTCTCTGCCGTCTCCTCTACCCCGCCCACAATTCCCTATCTTGTACAAAATGATTTCCGTGTCCCTTTCTGTCCAGAGCAGTCAGCCAGGTACCAGACTTTGAGGTAGCATGCCTTAAGAGTGGGGGATGACCGCTGGCGGCTGCCATGGAGCTAGCTACTCACAGTTCTTTGCTGCACCTTTGCAGCCTCTTTATCCTTTTCCTCCCTGGATGTTGGTCCATACTCCCCTGGCCTCCAGAGACCCAGACTGCTGTTTCAGACAGTTCCCACCTGTCCAGTACAAGTTTTTGGAGGAAGACTGAGTCTTAGAGCTCCATGCACTGGCATCTTCCCTGAAAGTACCCTCAAGATTTTCTTTTCATGTTGGGTTTAATGAGAGGATGATTGTCACTTGCTGATAATAGTAGTTTTATCTCTTTTCCTGTCCTTTGATCTCATCCTCACTTTCTTTTTATATCCTCAGTGGCCAGGACCTCCAGGACCATGTTACCTGGTAGCAGTGATACTGACAGCCCTGTCTTACTACCTGTTTTTAAGAGAATTCATCTAAAGTTTTTTCGTGTAGTATGCTTTGCTGAAGTCTTTTGTAATAAAATCATAATTAAGTTCAAGTTATATCCCGAAGGTTTTCAGATTAAAATCTTTATCAAACACATTTTTCTAAGGGTATTTTAGGTTATGTTTATCATTGTAAATAGGTTTTGAATCTTATCAAATATTTTTCCCACATCAGTAAAAATAACCACATTATCTCACTTTATTGATGTGGCGAGTTAAAAGGTTTTCTAATGAACTGTCCTTATATATCTGAAATAAAGTTGATTATGAATATTATTATTAATATTTATTATTATTTTTGAAGGGCATGGGCAGGCTCTGGAAATCGAACTTGGGTTGTCTGGCATGGCAAGTAAGAATTCTGCCACTGAGCCACTGTTGCATTGCCCCATGAATATATTATTTTTAATACATTGTTAGATTTAGCTAGCTAATACGTTATTTAGAATTTTTGACCCATATCTGAAAATGAGAATGTTTTTTTCTTGTGCTTATTTGGTTTTGGAGTCAAGGTTTTGTAAGCCTTCAGAATGTTTGGATAGTTTTACTCTTACCTATAAAAACTATCAGTCTAGATATGATAGGAAAGAAAACAAAAAATAAGCAGTTTTATAAAATCCCATAGGATTGCCATCTTTCCATGATCCAGTCAGCATAGAAGCTATGCCAGTTATTTTACTTATGTTATTTAATATAAAGAATTGATAACAAGTTATAAAATTGTTAACTGGGTAATGGAATGGGTAAAGAGAGATATAAAGTATCATGGAGGTAGACACTGCAGGAAGTAGCTACTGCCATTAAGGCTGGGAAAACAAATGGAAGAGGTTGAAATCTTTAAAACTTAGAAGCCAGGTGTGCTGATTTGAAAGGATGTATATCCCCTAGAAAAGCCATGTTTTAATCTAAATCCCATTTCATAAAGGCAGAATAGTCCCTATTAATGCTGTATGCGTGAAACTATAATTAGATCATCTCGCTAGAGATGCGATTTAATCAAGTGTGGTTGTTAAGCTAGATTAGGTGATGACATGTCTCTGCCCATTTAGGTGGGTGGGTCTTGATAAGTTTCTGAAGTCCTATAAAAGAGGAAACATTTTGGAGAATGAGAGATTCAGAGAGAGCAGAGCAGAACGATGTAGCCCCAAGAAGCAGAGTCCACCAGCCAGCGACCTTTGGAGATGAAGAAAGAAAATGCCTCCTGGGGAGCTACATGAAACAGGAAGCCAGGAGAAGAAGCTAACAGATGACACCGTGTTTGCCATGTGCCCTTCCAGATGAGAGAGGAACCAGAACCTCATGGGCCTTCTTGAACCAAGATATCTTTCCCTGGATGCCTTTGATTGGGCATTTCTATAGGCTTGTTTTAACTGGGACATTTTCTCGGCCTTAGAACTGTGAACTAGAAACTCATTAAATTCCCCTTTTTAAAAGCCATTCCATTTCTGGTATATTGCATTCTGGCAGCGAGCAAACTAGAACACCAGGTTATAACTCAGGCCTCTTAAGAATAGTCTGTCTGGTGCTTGGATGGCTCACTCAAATCTCTGAGGAAGATGGCATGATGGCATGAGCAGGTTGGTACTGGTATCTATTAAGGTTCTGTTAAATTTGGCTCAGAATTGTGGAAAAACTGTAAACTTTTCAGCTACTGCTATAGGAAATAATTGCTTCTTTTTTAATACAGTTTTATTGAGATGATGTCACACACCATATAAATTGTCCAAAATATACAATCAGGGCGGGTCATGGTGGCTCATCAGGCAGAGTTCTCTTCTGCCATGCCGTAAACCCGGGTTCGATTTCCAGTAAAAAAAAAAAAAAAAAAAAAAAAGCAAATATATAATCATTTTCTCACAGCATGATCATATATTTGCACATTTAACAGCATAATCAGTTTTAGAAGATTTTTATTACTCTAGATAAAGATAAAATAAAAAGAACACCCAAAACATCCCTTATTCTGCCCCCTTTTATTTGTGTGTGTATATATATATAATAGTGATTATTTTATTACTCATCTACCCATATACCGGGTAAAGGGAACATCAGTCACAAGGCCTTTACAGTCACACAGTCCCATGACAAAAGCTGTGCTGTTACATAGTCAGTATCAAAGAGGGAGGGTGCTCAACCACAGCTCAAGGATTTTAGGTATTCCCTGTAGCTATTCCAGTACACCAGAAACTAAAAAGAAATGTCTGTGTATTGAGTCAGTAGTCATAATCACTTGCCGGATCCTAATTTCTTAGTTCTACTTCCTCCTTCTCACCTGATCACTCTCTCCATCTTCAGTGATATCTGGGCAGTGATCATTTTAACTTCTTCATGCTGGAAAGGGTTGTTGATCTTATGGGGTAGAGGACTGAAACTGGTTGATGTTCTTGGAGAGACTGGTGCCTCTAGGTTTCAAGGCTTATCTGGCCTCAGAAAAATCTGGAGGCCTTAAGTTTCTGAAAAAATAAACTTATTAAGAAATAAAAATAATACAGTCTTAGATAGAGCCCAGGATATTCTTTAGGGTTTTCAGGAATACTGCTGATTGGGGCTTGGTTTGCAATATCTGGCTGAAGCTTGCATAAGAGTAACCTCCAGAATGACTCTCAACTCTGTTTGAAATCTTAGCCGCTGCAACTTTTATTTTGTTTCATTTCTTTTGTCCCTTTTTGTCAAAGCAATCTCAGTACTATTATACCAGGGACAGGCTTGTCCCTGGAAGTCATGTCCCACGTCTCCAGGGAGTCTTACACCCGTGGAAGTCATGTCTCATAAAAAGAGGAGGGCGTGAGTCTATTTGCAGAGTTGGCTTAGAGAGAGAGGTCACATCCTGAGCAACAAAAGAGACTTTTTGGGGGTGACTCTTAGGTTTAATTATAAGTAGGCTGTGCTGGTGTGAAAGTGGTGTGTACCCCAGAAAGCCAAGTCCTTTAATCCAGATTCAGTGCTGTAGGGTGGAAACCTTTGGTTAGATTCTTTCCATGGAGATATAATCCACTCAGTTTGGGGTATGGCCTTTTGACTAGATGGAGATGTGTCTCCATCTGTTCAAGGCAGGTCTTGATTACTTTACAAGAGTCCTTTAAAAGGGGAGACATTGTGGTGAAAATACAATTGCTTCAGAGCCGACAGTAATACAGACATTTGGAGATGCTTGATGTACCAACAGAGAGAGCAGACACCTAGACACAGACATTTGGTGATACAGATCCCAGCAGATGTTGCCATGTGGCTTCCTGTGAGATGCTAAGCCAGCCAGAACCTAGAGAGAGCCAATACAGAGAAACTAAGTGAGGGCCCACAGATGCTTAAAGGAACCCTTACAATTACCTTTATGGAACAATTGTGTACTCTGTAATCATTGATTGCCCGATCCCTGCCTACTTTCTATCTCCTGATAATCTATGGTCTTGAATTCAATTTTCAGAGTTTGCTCATTATAGTTAGTTTATAGTAGTGAGACCATACAATATTTTCGTTTTGTTTCTGGCTTATTTCTCTCAACATAATGTCCTCAAGGTTCGTTCACCTCATTGCATGATTCACAACTTCATTTCTTTCTGCAGCAGCACAATATTCCATCATGTGCATACACCACCGATTGCCCTGCTATTCATCAGTCAATGTATTATCAGACCACCTCTATCCACTGCAAATTGTGAATAATGCTGCCATAAACACCAGTGTGCAAATACCTATTTGTGTCCCTGTTTTCAGTTCTTCCATGTATATATCTAATAATAGGGTTGCAGGATCATATGGCAGTATTTAGCCTCCTGTGGAAACACCAGACTGCCCTCCAGGTGGGCTGCATCACTCTGCTTCACTACCACTAGTGAATAGGCACATCTCTCTCGCCACATTTTCTTCAGCATTTGTCTCCTTCTGTTTATTTTTTAACAGTTTTATTCACACACCATACAATTGACCCTAAGTGTACAATCAGTGGCTCCTGGTCTAATCACATGAGTATGTATTCACCACTAAAACTCATAGGAGAACATTTCTATTTCTCCTGCAAAGAAGGAAGAGGGGAAAAATAAAAAAAGGAGAAACAACCATTACAACAAGAATCCCTTAACACTTCCTTATATCCCCCTCTTTTTGACATTTAGTTTTGGTATACTGCCTTTGTTACAATTAGTGAAAGAATATTTCAGTGTTACTGTTAACTATAGTCCCTAGTTTCTATTAATTTATTTTTTCCATGTACCATCCCATTTTTAACAACTTGCAATGGTGACATTTATTTGTTCTTTTTCATGTAAAAAAGCTTTCTTATATTTGTATATTTAATCACCATCATTGTCCGTCTAGGTTTTGCTAAGTTATACAGTCCCAGTTTTTGTCCTTTATCTTTCCTTATGATGTCATACATACTGCTAGCCTTCCGCTTTCCACTATATTCACACTCAGCTTTACTCATTATACTTACAGTATTGTGCTATCCATCTCTGACTCTTTACAATCGATTTTGTTGAACAATCTCGATTCCTTCAGCATTAAATGCCCAATCTCTACCCTTTTTCTACCTCCTTGCAACTTGTGTTCTCAGTTTTAACTCTGAGAGTTTGCTCATTATAGTTGGTTCATTTTAGTGAGACTGTACGGTATTGGTCCTTTTGTTTCTGGCTCTCTTTGCTCAGCCTACTGTCCTCAAGGTTCATCTATATTGTCACATGCATTATGACTTTATACCATCTTACAGCTGTGTAATATTCCTTTGTATGTATATAGCAAAATGTATCAGCTTGTCCATTGATTGGCATTTGGGCTGTTTCCATCTCTTGACAGTTGTGAATAATGCTGCTGTAATTGTTGGTGTGCAAATGTCCATTTGCATCCCTTTTTTCAATTCTTCCAAATATATACCTAATAATGGGATTGGAGGATCATGTAGTTCTATATTTAGCTTCCTGAGGGACTGCCAAACTGCCTTCCAGAGTGGCTGCACTTTCTCCGTTCCCACCAACAGTGGATAAGTGTACCTATTTCTCTACTTTCTCTCTAGCACTTGGAGTTTTCTGGTAGTTCCCTGAAAGTTTAGGTATCTGTATGATGCCTGGGACTCAGAAGTTCTGCAGCTCTGAAAGTTGGCATTGCTCCATACAGCAACTATTATGGAAGCTGAAAAAGAGATCAGTCCTCAGATAGAGATGTGAATGAAGCAGATCTGGTTAGGACTAAAGTAAATCAGAACACAGGGTAAAGGATGATATTGTCTGTATTTTTAAACTCCACTTTCTGTGTTAGACCAAAAGAAGGTGTGTTTATTTTTTCCAAAATCTAAAACATCTGTAACATACTATCTAATTCAAACTGTCTGGTTAGTGTATTTAAATAACCTAATTATATGGAAACCCACTACTTCTCTAAGAAAAAAAATTAAGATTAAAAAAAGGAAATCATAAATGGAGTTAAATTTTAATAATAAAATAGTGAAAACTATTAAAAATTTTCTCTAAGGAACTGTAACAAATACATTTTATCAGGAAGCAGGGGAGTTAAAAATAAATATATTCAACTCAAGAAGTTGGAAAAGAGCAACAGCGTGAACCCGAAGTATTAAAACCATAAGAGTAGAAATCAGTGCACTAGAGAACAAAATAACAAAATAAAATTTAAAAAAAATCTCACCTTTGAAAAGGTAATTTTAAAGGTTATTATGTCAGACCAGGTTTCCAGAGACAAATCACGGTAGTTCTTATACTTTGTTGGAGGAGAAAGAAGATACAAATAAAATACAGAGTCAAGAGGATGAAATAACTAGAGATACAATAGAGATTTGAAGAAATAAATGATACTATTTTAGGATGTTAAAAACTCCTTGCAGAGGAATATTGGGGGATGCCTATTGGCTTACCTCTTAATTTCTTTGTGATCACATGATTGACTATAATTTCATAAACTATTCTTTAATCTAAATATGTATGTTAAATTTTCTGGAGTAACCATTAAAATAATAGAAATAGGGTATATATCTTCAAAACTAGTAGAAGCAGTTAGAATGTGAAAAGAAAAAAACAAAAATCATTTGTTTCAAAAGAAGGGAATGTGAAGGTGACAGGAAATAGAATAAGCATGGCAAGGAATAGAATAAGCGTGTATTAACATTAGACAAAAGTGTTCCTAGAGAAATGATGGGTTTAGTGTATTGATAGAACATTCAGTTTGGTGGGAAGATAAAACTGCCCTAAACCTGATAAGATAGCTTTGATATATAAAGCAGAAATTTCCCTAACAGATCCACCATTTTAGTGGTGGGAGAGTGTTAGCACATAAACATGTCTATCAATAATTGTGGCTACAGAAGGATTGAACTATAAGGTTAACCAGCTTGAAAGGTATTTCTCTGTCAATGGGAAGTTAACCAACTTGATAAGTATTTCTCTGTCAATGGGAAGGCACATGGTGATACCTGCTGGCTTTCTCTCCTGGGTTCTGTATTCTATCGGCTTTCCCCAGGGCAATTCCTTTCTTCATCTCCAAATATCTAGGCTGATCTCTGAGTGCTGAGGTCAAGTATGCTGAGCTGCTTGGGCTGTGATGTGTTGAGTTTCCTTTTGACCTCTCTTTTTTAAGCCTCCAGCTAATTAAATTAAATGCCACTGATTGCTGAAGGCACTCCCCTTAGCCAGCTGCATATGTAATCAGCCGTAGATGCATTTCACATGCTGATGATTTAAGTCCACAGTGACAGAGCAATGGGGCATCATCACCTGGCCAACTTGACACCACAATTATTAAAGAAAATGCTTTAAAGCATTAAACATAATGTTAATTTAATTATTAATAAGTTAATTAGAGAATAATTAATGTAATTAGTTAATTAGATATTAATAATTATCATCATTAAGCATAAGTGTTAAAATTATTAGACCATTTCTCATTTCAATTTTTAGCATCTCAGAATCGATACTAGTGATATATGTGATCCAAATTAGAAATATAGGTATTACCAGATAATTTGGGACATGAAGGAAGAGTCAGGCTCTTTTGACAAGTTGCATTTATGTTAGGTCTTTTAAGATCACTTAAATCTTTTCAAAGGTACCAAGGTGCTGTTTATATAACATAGTACTTTATTACTGAAGTTTTCTTTTTTTTTTAATGCTACTGTACCATTTAACTAATAAATATGTTGTCATGAGACAACCTAATTAAGGTGAACCTTTATTTTTGTGTCAAGAACTGTAAAAGGTTTGATATTTTACCGTATTTGCATGCAAACAAGTTTCTGAGTGCTTGCAGAAAACATAACCTTCCTGGGTCAGAGTCAGAGAACAGAATATTGTTCACAGCATCAGAAGTAGCCAGAGTATTGGCATTTGTACCAGTTCCCTCATTTCTAAAATTTGGTCATTTCAGAAATGTCATGTAAATGTTCTTACAGAGTGACACAAAGAGAGCTGGGTGATACTGGAGCCCACACAAGGATGCACTGCTGGAGGGAAAATTAAAACTTAGAGCACCAGATCTTTTATAATGGGCATAAACACATATATCCTTTGCTTCAGAGGGAGACATTTATCTATCTTTATATGCCTATATTCAAATACCCTTGAAAAACTTGTCTGGAACAGAAGCAGTGCTTCTGCTTGCAAGATAAGCAGAAACCCAGAGAGACATGAAGAATTGTCTTTCAACATTTTGAAGGCAGAAAAACCAAATGAGTATTTATAAGATAGGCCTACAGATTTTCAATAGAAGGGAATGTCTTAAAAATTTTTCTCTGGGAACTAGTGATATATTTATGTATACTCTCAATTAACCTCTTATGTAATTTTTCCCCATTTAGCCTAATATGTTAGAGAGCTGCATGAACGTTAGACTCATAACACTGATAACTTTTCTCGGAGAGATTAGTATGAATCTGTTTTTTGAGAGTCTTTATACTATTCAGTTTTTTCTTAGTAATAAAAAATAACCAACTTTCTGTTTTGGTGAGTTTCTATCTGCCTTCCTGCATTAATGCTTCTGACTATATAAATTTCAAATACATGAAAAAATAAAAGAATGAAATGATATTCTTATTTAGTTAAAGTTCACTGAGGTGTAATGTTTTCAACAAAGAGCTTCAAAAATGATGGAGCTAGTTGGTGTCCCAGTGTAAATTCAGATATTCAGACTGGATTTCTAAGAGGTCACTGAGACTAAAAGTTTTCAAAGTTTCATTGTGCACTGGAACACAAATGTCACACTTCATTAAAATGAACATGTAGGGACTTCACTGCCCTGTAAACTAGGGTTTTGTCTTAAATCCACAGAACTCTAAATCTGGTAACGTGGTGGTTGGAGGGCAGAGAAGTTTGGACATTCAGTTCTACCGGTGTAGGAACTCCAGACAAATAGCAAAAACAAAGAACTTAGCATCTTTAACTTTCCAGATCAGAAAATGATCTCTTTAAGTTATTTTACATCTCTCTTAATTTCACTTTGTTGAACTTTTTTCTTTTTTTTTGTCTCCCACACTATTAATACTCTGATTCTACTCCTCAGCTTCTTCTATTCTCTCTCTCTTTTTTAAACCATCATTTCTTCTTATCCTCTCCAAATGATGGGCTTTCCTAATAGCCTCCTATCCTCATTCCTCCATCCCTGATGGCTCTCTTCTCTCCCCTTCTAAATCTCTTCCACTCCTGCAGTGTCAGAGCTGTGGTGTTTGCATGTAGCTCTTAGGCCTGAAGCTCTGTCTCTGGAGTTCTAACAAGCATTTCCATCTGTCAGCTCAATATTTCCTTTCAGATGTTCTGCTAATACCTTATAAAACTTGTGACTCTGGTTTGAATGTATTAACAAAAAGAGCAGGGGCAATAGGCAAGTTATTTTCAAATTTTACTCTTTTAAAAGATGTTCCCCAAACAAATTATTTGGTTAAACCTTTTTGGTCTTTTTTATGGATGTTGCTTTGTAAGTTCTATTTCAAAGCTGTTTGAAAAATATCTGTCTTCCTATATATTAATGTTAGTCCCCTGTCAAAACTAAATATTGGGATTTTTGTCTTCATCTTCCCCACTTTACCCTCACCCTCTTTCTCCCCTACATAAGCACATAGTTTTTTAAATACTGTACTATGCATGGGACCTGAGTATTTTTATTATCTTTTTATTGGTGATGATCTAGTTTTTATTTATGGGCTAAAAGATAATCCTGTGTTACTTTTTTTTTTGTAGCTCTCTGTGCCTTGAGGAGAGTCCTTAGGAAACAGCCTGACCTTCCTGACAGCAAGGTTGCTGGGCTGATGAAGATTTCTCTGAATGATTTCCTGCAGGCGATGAATGACATCAGGCCCAGTGCCATGAGGGAAGTGGCAGTTGATGTCCCAAATGTAAGTCCTTTGTACCTGACATGCACTACACTGTTTGAATCACACTCTGAAACTGATATACAAGAAGACCTGCCTTCTTAGGCTAAACTTAAAAAAAAATTTTTTTATTGAAAGTTTTACTGAGATAATTGTAGATTTATATGCAATTGGGAGAAATAATTCAAGGTGACTCTGCCTATCTTTACATGGTTTCCCCCAGTGGTAAGATCTTGCAAAACTATAGTACAGTATTGCACCCAGTAGAGTGACATTGACACAGCCTGGCTATCTGATTCTGATTTCCTCAGTGTTACTTACACTCATTTGTGCGTGTGTGTATTTAGTTCTGTACAACTTTATCACTTGAGAAGGTGTGCACACCTACTACCACAGTCGAGGTACTGAACAGTTGCATCCTGTAAGAATTCCTTGTTTTTCCTTTTGTAAACACATTCACTTTGTTTCCGCCCTCATTTCTAAAGTTTTGTCATTTCAAAATGTTATATAAGTGGAGTCATAAAGTATGCAACTATTTGGGATTACTTTTTTCACTTAGCATAATTCCCTGAAGATTCAATAATTTGTTCTTGTTTATTGATGAGTAATATTCCCTTGCATGTGTGTATTAGTTTGTTTAATCATTCACCTGTTGAATGGTTTTTATGGACTATTTCCGGTTTTTGGCTATTATGAATAAAATTGTTATGAGTATTTGGATATAGCATTTTCATTTTTCTGAGCTAAATGTCCGGAGTGTAACTGTTGGATTGTATAGTAATTTAATTTTTAGTTTTTTAAGAAAATATCAACTTTTAGAACAATAAAAAAATCTTTTAGTTATAAGCTAATGATGCTTTGTATTTCCTTGGACTCTTTTACGTGCATTTCATCAATGGCAGTATTTGCATAGTTCTCAGTTGAATCACCACAACGACAGTAGAAACTATTTTTTATGTGTGCATTTGTCCTCCATGACCCACATGGACCTGAAATTTACTTAAAGTCTCTAAAAGACATTCAGGGAGAAAAAATGGTCTTAAGTTTTTCTTTGTATACATTAATATTTCTAGAAAATGAATAATGAAACAAAGTATTGGCAATTTGTGTTGTAGTATGTTGAGATAGGGATGGTCCATTAGGCTTGGCTTGACCTTAAGGTGATTGTCTATGTTGGTGGACATAGGCATCAACAGATGTTTGGGGAAAATTTATAGATTGCTGCATTAATTGTTTAAAAGCCTCTGATGGAAAATGGAAGTTTGTGATTATCCTTTTCTTCTGCATCTGTAACATTGTCCCATTTATTTTTTTTTTATCTTGGGATAATCCTCTTGCAAAAGCCCTAACGTTGAAGCTATTTGAAAACTTAGGACACTGTTAAAGAGTTAGGCATGAGCTGTACTACGTGTCCCGTGTAGATGGGCATGTCAGTGTTCCCAGTTCTCTTTGTCACTGACTAATGTTTTTTTATTGTTGTAAGCTAAGAAAAAAAAAGACTGAAAAGATATTTTTGAAAAACCATAGACTGTGAATGATAGAGAATGACAAAGTGGGGGGGAAACCATTGAATTTGTTTTCATTTCTAAAAGGGACTATATTCCTTGAAAATTAAGTGTTTTGTAGTAAGATAAGTTTGTCACATATTTGGTTTAAATAAAAAATTGTATGCCTTTTCTCAGAGTCTTTTAATATGCTGATATGCATTTCCAGCTGTCAAAAGAGAGCTGTTATAGGAATTTATTTGGCCATAGAGCATGTGGAACAGAAACTTTTTTGAATTTTGTACTGTGATTGATTGCAAAATATGACCAGAAATTCTTACCATTCCTATGTGCTCGCCCCTTTGCATTGCAGCTTTGTAACTCCTGCTATAAAAGAGATGGAGTCAGTTTCTCCACTCTTTGAATCTGGGACAGACCATATAACCTGCCTTGAATCTGGTATAGGCCATATAACTTGCTACTATGTGATAGTCATGTTGCAAGCAGGATTGAGAAGCAGCGGAACTTGCCTTCTCTTGCTGCTCTTTGAAACCTTTGAAAGAGGTTTGAAAACCTCTTTGAAGGTTTTCTTGCTGATAAGAAATCTGTGCTAGTTTACAGGAGGATGAGACCAGGTGGAACAGAGATGAGTCCTCTTAGCTGAGATCTGCTCAGTTAATGATCCTGTCAATTGCCAGGTTCTTGTGATGCCATGCTAGACCACCCCACCCCAACCAAGTTAGCGAAACTGTTGATTACAGAGTTGTCAGACTGTTGATCCGTACAACAGCACGTATGAAGAACTTCCAGTTAACCTTTAGAATAATGAGAAATAGTAAATGCTTACTGCTCTAAGTCACTGAATTTTGGGGTAATTAGTTAGCAAAAGCTAAGTGATACAGAACACATTTTATGGAACACAATTACTTTGTAAATTTAGTCTGGGAAATACTGTCTTAGAAATAGGAACAAACCAAGGTCATGCTGGTGGTTTAGGCTGCTTGATGTGGTTTTGGATTCTTTTTGAAACATGTTAAAATTGATTATTGAATGTACAAATTAACTTTGGGGATCTTCAAAAGTTTTCTAGCAGAACATGCAAATTTAGTGTATATAATTGACAGATGGAATTATGGAATGCTGATTGATTGATGTGTTAGTAGAAACTAATTAGATGATTTATGGTCTAAATTTTGGACACGTTGGTCTGAATATATTTATTTGCTGTATTTATCCATTTTATTTGGTCCTGTTGCATAACATAATAGATCAAGTAGGTGCCTAATCATCAAATGCTGCACTGAAAATTTTGAGTGATAGTTAATATCATAAACCACTTTACACCAATTGAAAAAGAATGGTGTCCAAAAAAATTTAGGAACTAAAGGAGCACACGGTAAGTTTTAAATTTAAAGTTACTGCCAGTGGAGCATGTGTTTAAACAGTGTTCGTCCACTCTTGAATTGCTAAATTGATTTTTTCACCTCAAAAACTGGTACTACAACTACATTTTTAATTGCACCAATGAAAGTTTTTTCTCCTTTATTTTCTTTTGATACAGTATTACAGTCCATGGATTTTTGCCATTTTCCATTTGGCACTTTATTATTTGGCTTAAGACCTTGCACTCCTGAGCTGTGGAGTAATTAGCACTAGTGAAAGTACCTTCACACACTGCTTTTTATTTATTTATTTATTTATTTATTTATTTATTTTTATTAACGGAAAGAAAGAAAGAAAGAAAAAAAAGAAATTAACACAACATTTAGAAATCATACCATTCTACATATGCACTCAGTAATTCTTAACATCATCACATAGATGCATGATCATTGTTTCTTAGTACATTTGCATCGGTTTAGAGGAACTAGCAACACAACAGAAAAAGATATAAAATGTTAATATAGTAAAAAACAAAAAAAGCCCTATAGCTCAGATGCAGCTTCATTCAGTGTTTTAACATGATTACTTTACAATTAGGTATTATTGTGCTGTCCATTTTTGAGTTTTTGTATCTAGTCCTGTTGCACAGTCTGTATCCCTTCCGCTCCAATTACCCATTATCTTACCCTGTTTCTAACTCCTGCTGGACTCTGTTACCAATGACATATTTCAAGTTTATTCTCGAATGTCCGTTCACATCAGTGGGACCATACAGTATTTGTCCTTTAGTTTTTGGCTGGACTCACTCAGCATAATATTCTCTAGGTCCATCCATGTTATTACATGCTTCATAAGTTTATCTTGTCTTAAAGCTGCATAATATTCCATCGTATGTATATACCACAGTTTGTTTAGCCATTCTTCTGTTGATGGACATTTTGGCTGTTTCCATCTCTTTGCAATTGTAAATAATGCTGCTATAAACATTGGTGTGCAAATGTCCGTACACACTGCTTTTTATGCTTGCTTCAGATTGGAAAAATTGTGAGAGAAATTTTCTGAGGAGTCAACATTTCTATATTGGATTCCTAAACTTTAGTTTTCTGATTTCTGGCTATTACAGCTACAAAAATAGCAGCATCTCTAAATTATTTCTGCAGTGGTTAAATACTTATAGAAAACCTGTTTCAAACTGCTAGTTAATTGTGAGCAATTTCTTTTTTTTATAGTAAATTGGGTGACACCATCTATTGAGGAAAGATTTTAGTGTGTTAAACTAAACTTCCAAAACACTCTTGCCTACCTAAGTTTGAAAGAAGTATCCCATTGTAATTTACTTTTTTTGAATGTTTTTTTTATTGTGAAAAATAGCACATGTACAAAAAAAGCAATACATTTCCAAGTATATTTTAACAGGTAGTTATACAACAGAATTTAAAGTTTGGTGTAGGTTAAAGTTCCACAATTTTTCATTTTTTCTTCTACCTGCTCCAAAACACTGGAGACCAAAAGAAATATCAGTATATTGATTCAGCAGTCATATTTATTTGTTAAATTCTATCTTCTCTATTATATCCTTCTCTCTTTTTTGTTTAAAGTAACATATATATGCAAAAAAGAAAATTTCAAAGCATACTACAACAGTTAGTTTTAGAACAGATTTCAGAGTAAGATACGGGTTACAGTTCCACAATTTTAGGTTTTTATTTTTAGCTGTTCTAGGGTAATGGAGTGTAATTTACTTTCAAATATTAAATATGCTCTACTATAGTATAGTATAGTATAGTATAATATATAATTAATTTTAGTGGGAGGCAGAAAGTGTCAGCCATTTCCCTGGATGTAATGCTCCCCTTTTGGGGGTCTTTCTGAATTGGCAGTTACAGTGACAGTAAAGTCAAATGTATTTCTTTACTGCAGGAATTCTTAAAATATTTGAATGTAGCAATATGCTTTGTGAAGTTCCAATTTTCTCACCTAGAGATAATAACTGTTAACATTTTATTACATTTCCTGAAAAAAATATTTTCCTTACATATAGATATATTTTTTTTATTAATTAAAAAAAGAATTAACAAAACAATTAGAAATCATTCCAATCTACATGTACAATCAGTAATTCTTAATAACATCACATAGTTGCATATTCATCATTTCTTAGTACATTTGCATCGATTTAGAAAAAGAAATAAAAAGACAACAGAATAAGAATTAAAACAATAATAGAAAGAAAAAAAAAAAAAAAAAAACAAAAAACCTATACCTCACATGCAGCTTCATTCAGTGTTTTAACATAATTGCATTACAATTGGGTAGTATTGTGCTGTCCATTTCTGAGTTTTTATATCCAGTCCCGTTGTACAGTCTGTATCCCTTCATCTCCAATTATCCCTTCTCTTTTTTTTTTTTTTTTTAATTAACGGAAAAAAAGAAATTAACCCAACATTTAGAGATCATACCATTCTACACATGCAATCATTAATTCTTAACATCATCACATAGATGCATGATCATCATTTCTTAGTACATTTGCATTGGTTTAGAAGAACTAGCAACATAACCGAAAAAGATATAGAATGTTAATATAGAGAAAAAAATAAAAGTAATAATAGTAAAATCAAAACAAAACAAAACAAAACAAAACAAAAACCTATAGCTCAGATGCAGCTTCATTCAGTGTTTTAACATGATTACTTTACAATTAGGTATTATTGTGCTGTCCATTTTTGAGTTTTTGTATCTAGTCCTGTTGCACAGTCTGTATCCCTTCAGCTTCAATTACCCATTGTCTTACCCTGTTTCTAACTCCTGCTGAACTCTGTTACCAATGACATATTTCAAGTTTATTCTCGAATGTCCGTTCACATCAGTGGGACCATACAGTATTTATCCTTTAGTTTTTGGCTGGATTCACTCAGCATAATATTCTCTAGGTCCATCCATGTTATTACATGGTTCATAAGTTTATCTTGTCTTAAAGCTGCATAATATTCCATCGTATGTATATACCACAGTTTGTTTAGCCACTCTTCTGTTGATGGAGATTTTGGCTGTTTCCATCTCTTTGCAATTGTAAATAATGCTGCTATAAACATTGGTGTGCAAATGTCCGTTTGTGTCTTTGCCCTTAAGTCCTTTGAGTAGATACCTAGCAATGGTATTGCTGGGTCGTATGGCAATTCTATATTCAGCTTTTTGAGGAACCGCCAAACTGCCTTCCACAGTGGTTGCACCCTTTGACATTCCCACCAACAGTGGATAAGTGTGCCTCTTTCTCCGCATCCTCTCCAGCACTTGTCATTTTCTGTTTTGTTGATAATGGCCATTCTGGTGGGTGTGAGATGATATCTCATTGTGGTTTTGATTTGCATTTCTCTAATGGCCAGGGACATTGAGCATCTCTTCATGTGCCTCTTGGCCATCCGTATTTCCTCTTCTGAGAGGTGTCTGTTCAAGTCTTTTTCCCATTTTGTAATTGGGTTGGCTGTCTTTTTGTTGTTGAGATGAACAATCTCTTTATAAATTCTGGATACTAGACCTTTATCTGATATATCATTTCCAAATATTGTCTCCCATTGTGAAGGCTGTCTTTCTACTTTCTTGATGAAGTTCTTTGATGCACAAAAGTGTTTAATTTTGAGGAGTTCCCATTTATTTATTTCCTTCTTCAGTGCTCTTGCTTTAGGTTTAAGGTCCATAAAACCGCCTCCAGTTGTAAGATCCATAAGATATCTCCCAACATTTTCCTCTAACTGTTTTATGGTCTTAGACCTAATGTTTAGATCTTTGATCCATTTTGAGTTAACTTTTGTATAGGGTGTGAGAGATGGGTCTTCTTTCATTCTTTTGCATATGGATATCCAGTTCTCTAGGCACCATTTATTGAAGAGACTGCTCTGTCCCAGGTGAGTTGGCTTGACTGCCTTATCAAAGATCAAATGTCCATAGATGAGAGGGTCTATATCTGAGCACTCTATTCGATTCCATTGGTCGATATATCTATCTTTATGCCAATACCATGCTGTTTTGACCACTGTGGCTTCATAATATGCCTTAAAGTCAGGCAGCGCGAGACCTCCAGCTTCGTTTTTTTTCCTCAAGATGTTTTTAGCAATTCGGGGCACCCTGCCCTTCCAGATAAATTTGCTTATTGGTTTTTCTATTTCTGAAAAATAAGTTGTTGGGATTTTGATTGGTATTGCATTGAATCTGTAAATCCATTTAGGTAGCATTGACATCTTAACTATATTTAGTCTTCCAATCCATGAACACGGTATGCCCTTCCATCTATTTAGGTCTTCTGTGATTTCTTTTAGCAGTTTTTTGTAGTTTTCTTTATATAGGTTTTTTGTCTCTTTAGTTAAATTTATTCCTAGGTATTTTATTCTTTTAGTTGCAATTGTAAATGGGATTCGTTTCTTGATTTCCCCCTCAGCTTGTTCATTACTAGTGTATAGAAATGCTACAGATTTTTGAATGTTGATCTTGTAACCTGCTACTTTGCTGTACTCATTTATTAGCTCTAGTAGTTTTGTTGTGGATTTTTCCGGGTTTTCGACGTATATTATCATATCGTCTGCAAACAGTGATAGTTTTACTTCTTCCTTTCCAATTTTGATGCCTTGTATTTCTTTTTCTTGTCTAATTGCTCTGGCTAGAACCTCCAACACAATGTTGAATAATAGTGGTGATAGTGGACATCCTTGTCTTGTTCCTGATCTTAGGGGGAAAGTTTTCAATTTTTCCCCATTGAGGATGATATTAGCTGTGGGTTTTTCATATATTCCCTCTATCATTTTAAGGAAGTTCCCTTGTATTCCTATCTTTTGAAGTGTTTTCAACAGGAAAGGATGTTGAATCTTGTCGAATGCCTTCTCTGCATCAATTGAGATGATCATGTGATTTTTCTGCTTTGATTTGTTGATATGGTGTATTACATTAATTGATTTTCTTATGTTGAACCATCCTTGCATACCTGGGATGAATCCTACTTGGTCATGATGTATAATTCTTTTAATGTGTTGTTGGATACGATTTGCTAGAATTTTATTGAGGATTTTTGCATCTGTATTCATTAGAGAGATTGGTCTGTAGTTTTCTTTTTTTGTAATATCTTTGCCTGGTTTTGGTATGAGGGTGATGTTGGCTTCATAGAATGAATTAGGTAGTTTTCCCTCCACTTCGATTTTTTGGAAGAGTTTGAAGAGAATTGGTACTAATTCTTTCTGGAACGTTTGGTAGAATTCACATGTGAAGCCATCTGGTCCTGGACTTTTCTTTTTAGGAAGCTTTTGAATGACTAATTCAATTTCTTTACTTGTGATTGGTTTGTTGAGGTCATCTATGTCTTCTTGAGTCAAAGTTGGTTGTTCATGTCTTTCCAGGAACCCGTCCATTTCCTCTAAATTGTTGTATTTATTAGCGTAAAGTTGTTCATAGTATCCTGTTATTACCTCCTTTATTTCTGTGAGGTCAGTAGTTATGTCTCCTCTTCCATTTCTGATCTTATTTATTTGCATCCTCTCTCTTCTTCTTTTTGTCAATCTTGCTAAGGGCCCATCAATCTTATTGATTTTCTCATAGAACCAACTTCTGGCCTTATTGATTTTCTCTATTGTTTTCATGTTTTCAATTTCATTTATTTGTGCTCTAATCTTTGTTATTTCTTTCATTTGCTTGCTTTGGGGTTAGCTTGCTGTTCTTTCTCCAGTTCTTCCAAATGGATAGTTAATTCCTGAATTTTTGCCTTTTCTTCTTTTCTGATATAGGCATTTAGAGCAATAAATTTCCCTCTTAGCACTGCCTTTGCTCGTTCCATAAGTTTTGATATGTTGTGTTTTCATTTTCAGTCGCCTCGAGGTATTTGCTAATTTCTCTTGCAATTTCTTCTTTGACCCAGTCGTTGTTTAGGAGTGTGTTGTTGAGCCTCCACGTATTTGTGAATTTTCTGGCACTCTGCCTATTATTGATTTCCAACATCATTCCTTTATGGTCCGAGAAAGTGTTGTGTAAGATTTCAATCTTTTTAAATTTGTTAAGACTTGCTTTGTGACCCAGCATATGGTCTATCTTTGAGAATGATCCATGAGCACTTGAGAAAAAGGTGTATCCTGCTGTTGTGGGATGTAATGTCCTATAAATGTCTATTAAGTCTAGTTCATTTATAGTAATATTCAGATTCTCTATTTCTTTGTTGATCCTCTGTCTAGATGTTCTGTCCCTTGATGAGAGTGGTGAGTTGAAGTCTCCAACTATTATGGTATATGAGTCTATTTCCCTTTTCAGTGTTTGCAGTATATTCCTCACGTATTTTGGGGCATTCTGATTCGGTGCGTAAATATTTATGATTGTTATGTCTTCTTGTTTAATTGTTCCTTTTATTAGTATATAGTGTCCTTCTTTGTCTCTTTTAACTGTTTTACATTTGAAGTCTAACTTGTTGAATATTAGTATAGCCACTCCTGCTCTTTTCTGGTTGTTATTTGCATGAAATATCTTTTCCCAACCTTTCACTTTCAACCTATGTTTATCTTTGGGTCTAAGATGTGTTTCCTGTAGACAGCATATAGAAGGATCCTGTTTTTTAATCCATTCTGCCAATCTATGTCTTTTGATTGGGGAATTCAGTCCATTGACATTTAGTGTTATTACTGTTTGGATAATATTTTCCTCTAACATTTTGCCTTTTGTATTATATATATCATATCTGATTTTCCTTCTTTCTACACTCTTTTCCATATCTCTCTCTTCTGTCTTTTTGTATCTGACTCTAGTGCTCCCTTTAGTATTTCTTGCAGAGCTGATCTCTTGGTCACAAATTCTCTTAGTGACTTTTTGTCTGAGAATGTTTTAATTTCTCCCCCATTTTTGAAGGATAATTTTGCTGGATATAGGAGTCTTGGTTGGCAGTTTTTCTCTTTTAGTATTTTAAATATATCATCCCACTGTCTTCTAGCTTCCATGGTTTCTGCTGAGAAATCTACACAAAGTCTTATTGGGTTTCCCTTGTATGTAATGGATTGTTTTTCTCTTGCTGCTTTCAAGATCTTCTCTTTCTCTTTGACCTCTGACATTCTAACTAGTAAGTGTCTTGGAGAACGCCTATTTGGGTCTAATCTCTTTGGGGTTCGCTGCACTTCTTGGATCTGTAATTTTAGGTCTTTCATAAGAGTTGGGAAATTTTCAGTGATAATTTCTTCCATTAGTTTTTCTCCTCCTTTTCCCTTCTCTTCTCCTTCTGGGACACCCACAGCACGTATATTTGTGCGGTTCATATTGTCCTTGAGTTCCCTGATACCCTGTTCAAATTTTTGCATTCTTTTCCCTATAGTTTCTGTTTCTTTTTGGAATTCAGATGTTCCATCCTCCAAATCACTAATTCTATCTTCTGTCTCTTTAAATCTATCATTGTAGCTATCCATTATTTTTTCTATGTTTGCTACTTTATCCTTCACTTCCATAAGTTCTGCGATTTGTTTTTTCAGTTTTTCTATTTCTTCTTTATGTTCAGCCCATGTCCTCTTCATGTCCTCCCTCAATTTATCGATTTCATTTTTGAAGAGGTTTTCCATTTCTGTTCGTATATTCAGCATTAGTTGTCTCAGCTCCTGTGTCTCATTTGAGCTATTGGTTTGTTCCTTTGAGCCATATTCTCAATCTTTTGAGCGTGGACAGTTATCTTCTGCTGCTGGCATCTGGGCATTTATTTAGATTTCTCTTGGTGTTGGACCCAGCAAGGTTGTAATATTTTTCTGTGAAATCTCTGGGTTCTGTTTTTCTTATCCTGCCCAGTAGGTGGCGCTCGTGGCACACGTTTGTCTTCGGGTCCCACCAGTAAAAGGTGCTGTGGGACCTTTAACTTTGGAAAACTCTCGCCGTCCTGGGGGTTCGCTAGCCGAAGCGGCTTGAGCCGGCCCGGGGTCCGAACGCAGGGAGGGTGTCCGAACGCAGGGAGGGTTGCTGGTCGCCGCAGCCAGGGAAAGAGCCCGTCCGAATTTCCTAGTCGGCCCTGGGCAACAAGCGTGGCGGGAGGGCGCCAGCGGCAGCGGCCCGCCCGAGAGAGTGCACGTTCCCCGGGAGTCACGGGGTCACCGTTCTCCGCGGCCTGGGGGTTTCCGATCCAATTCTTTCAGTTGGTCCGGGGACTGCGCGTGGTGTGGGCGCCAGTCGCCTTGGTTTCAGGGGACCACCTCTCCAATTCTCCCAGCTGGCCCGGGAAGGGGGAAGGGAGTAACTCCGGCCGCTTGCCACCCCGCCCGGTAAGGCCCACGCGCCTCGGCGATCTCACCCGAGCTGCTTCTCTCAGCCAGCCATCCGTTCCAGGATGGGGTACGCTGTCTTTTTTATCTCTGTTGTGGCTTTGGGCGCTTTCTGTATCGTTTCTACTCCCCTAGTAGGTGTCCTGGAGAAGAAACTAAGATCCGCGCGTCTTACTAAGCCGCCATCTTCCAGGAAGTCCATATAGATATTTTAATATAGTTACTTTTAATATAAATATAGTTTTATATTTTGGTTTTTATACATAAAATTATATAATAAGCATTTTACTCTAAAATTCCTTGGCAAATGTCTCTTTATTGACTGCATATTAGACTATTATATGGATAAAATAATTGTGTTATCCTTCTTCCACTCCATTCAGATATTTAGATTATTTTCTTTCTCCATAATATTGTTAGAAACATATTTGTGTCCAAACCATATACTTATGAGCTATAGAAAGGGAATTACCATTTTGAAATATGAAGTTTTAAAGTTTATGACAAATATCATTACATTCTTTTTTTCCGGAAAGATTGTTCTAATTTATAATCCTATGATAGAAATTTAAAATGACAAAAAGTGTAAGCAGAGTCACATTTCCTTTTCACTTAAGTCCTTTTCCCTTCTTTCTTTCTACTAAATTTTATTATCCTGACTGTAAATGCCTTGTCATGGACAGGTTCATGTGTCAAGTTGGCCAGGTGGTGGTGCCCATTCGTCTGGTTGGTCAAGTGCTGGCCTGTTTGTTGCTATGAAGACATTTCATAGAATTAAATCATGATCACGTTGGCTGTATCCACAGCTGATTCCATTTGTAAATAGCCAGGGAAAGTGCTCCTGCAATGAGTGATGCTTAATCTAATCACTGGAAGGCATTTAAGGAGGATTCAGAAGAGACAGGCTCTGTTCCTGCTTCAGCTGGCGAGCCTCTCCTGTGGAGTTCATCCAGACCCTCCATCGGAGTTGTCAGCTTCACAGCCCTCCCTGTGGATGTTAGACTCCACATTCCCACGGTTATGTGAGCCACTTTTATAAATTTTATGTCTACCTGTATTTCCTGCCGATTCTGTTTCTCTAGAGAACCCTAGCTAATACAGCTTGTTACTGAGGGTGGGGTGGTTCTTAAGAAACAGAATCTTTTCGTGATTGGTTTTCTACTCTGACTGCCTCAAAGGCACTAAGGACTCTGATTCCCATAATGGAAATGATACTGCCAATCCATTCGGTGAATTGCCAAAAGAGATAGTCAAAATATCACCACTGGATTTTTCTAATATTTTGCTTGTGAGAAGCCAGTTTCTGGGGGATAATGTTTTTGACAGAGTTTTGTGGAAATAGGAGGTATAGAGATGTTGACTTGTTGTTGTTAGATATACCGTGTACATTAAGACTGAAAGAGATGGGCTTAAGGCTTCAAATGAGAAGCTTAAAAGCCATCTGATATATGTAAACTTTTCTATGAGTGTCCTGAAGAAAGATCTTGTTTCTTGTAGCCTTAGACTTGAGATCTCCAAAAATCAGATTCAGAATATTATTGTTAAAATAACAACTTTACAGTGTAAACTGAAATCACGGTTGTGCATGGTGTCTGCCGTTAAAGTGAGGGCATCGATTGGAAAGGAGTAGGACCCTGAAAAATGGGATAGTGACATATGGATTGATAATGATGCCAGGGGGTTGAAACTCTAGGTCATGCTGAGTCTTCTCTGGATAACCCTGTAATAGTCTGTCCTGAGGACATAGCTACCCTACGTCCAGCCTACCCTGAGGTGTTGGCCACCCACCCTCCACCTGAGGGAATTATCCCTAAAGTAATTACAGATGTTTCATCAGATGAAACTGCAAATGAATGCCCCAAAGCAATTGGCTTGGAAGATACTTCTTATTATTTCCATGACTCACCCCCATCACCCCTCATTTCTTCCAGAGCTTTAACTAGATTAAAGTCCCAACAGGTCCCTGAAGGTGAGGTACAAAGTATCACCCATGAGGAGGTATGTTGTTTTTCCAAAGAACTGTGTGAGTTTTCTAATTTAGATAGACAGAAATCAGGGGAATATTTGTGGCAATGGATTTTTAGGGCGTGGGATAATGGTGGGAGAAATAGAAAGCTGGATCAGGCTGAATTTATTGATATGGGCCCACTAAGCGGAGATTCTGCATTCAGTGCTATAGCTCGAGGGATTAGAAAAGGCATTAAGCATTTGTTTGGATGGTTGGCTGAAACATGAATCAAAAGGTGGCCGATATTACCTGAGGTTGAAATGCCAGAACTGTCCTGGTATAATGTAGACAAGGGGATCCAGAGACTTAGAGAGAGCGGATTTATCATGCACAGCCTGCTCTTACTCCCCAGGAATGTCTGGAGGATGCACCTTTTACCAGAACAGTGAGAAATAAATTTGTGAGTCTAGCGCCGTCATCCCTGAAGAGCTCTGTAATTATACTTCTCTGTAGGTTAGATATTACTGTGGGAACTGCTGTCACTGAGCTGGAATCCTTAAACACAGTGGGGATGACTGAATCCTGAGTTGGCAGAAACCAGGCGGCAGTACTTATTTGCCAAAGATGAGGTGGACCTGGCTATTACAATAGACAGCAGACTTAACACAGGAGTCAAATTAATTTGACTTGCAGAGACTTGTGGCTTTGACTAGTAAATCATGGGGTACCTAGAAGTACAGTACATGGGGAGTCTACAAATTCTTGTTTGAGCTGTATAAACAAAAGAGTTCTAGGTCAAGTGAACAAAAGTCTAACTTGAATTACAAAAACACACAGTCATGGCCCCTTAATCGATTTCCATCGATTAAGAGACAGTTATATACCCAAAGCCCCTTGAATGAAGAGGAGGCCAGGTGCCTTTTGGGGGAGGACCCTGTTGCACTGCCACAAATTTATACTGTTCACCTTCCTCCAAGCCTTCCCCAAGGAGACTAATGACATTTTACCAGGGTAACTGTGCACTGGGGTAAAGGAAATGATCAGATATTTCAGGGATTATTAGATACTGGTTCAGAAGTGACATTGATTCCAGGAGACCCAAAACATCACTCTAGTTCACCAGTCAGAGTTGGGGCTTATGGAGATCAGGTGAGCGATGGAGTTTTAGCTCAGATCTGTCTCACGGTGATTCCAATGGGCCCCTAGACCCATTCTGTAGTTTTCCCCCAGTTCCAGAATGCATAATGGAATTAGACATACTGAGCAACTAGCAGAATCCCCATATTGACTCTCTAACTCATGGAATGAGGGCTATTATGGTGGGAAAGGCCAAATGGAAGCCCCTAGAACTGCCCCTACCTAGCAAAATAGTAAATCAGATGCAATACCGGGTTCTGGAGGGATTGCAGAGATTACTGCCAGTCTTAAAGACTTGAAGGTTCAGGGGTGGTGATTCCCACCACACCCCCATTCAATTCTCCTATTTGTCCTGTGCAGAAAACAGATAGGTCTTGGAGGATGACAGTGGATTATCATAAGCTCATCCAGGTGGTAATTCCAATTGTAGCTGCTGTTCCAGATGTGGTATCATTGCTTGAGCAAATCAGTACACATACCTGTTACCTGGCATGTGGCAATTGATCTGGCAAATGGTTCTTTCTCAATAGCTGTTAGTAAGGACCACCAGAAACAGTTTGGTTTCAGCTGGCAAGGTCAGCAACATACTTTCATTGTCCTACCTCAGGGGTATATCAAGTCTCCAGCCCTATGTAATAATCTTGTCCACAGGGACCTTGATCGTTTCTCCCTCCCACAAGACATCACACTGGCCCATTATATTGATGATATCGTGTTGATTGGACCTAGTGAGCAAGAAGTAGCAACAACTCCAGACTTACTGGTAAGGCATTTGCATGTCAGAGGATAGGAGGTAAATCCAACAAAAAATACAGGGGCCTTCCACCTCAGTGAAATTTCTAGGTGTCCAGTGGTGTGGGGCATGTCGAGATATCCCTTCTAAGGTGAAGAATAAGTTGTTGTATATGGCCCGTCCTATGACCAAAAAGAGGCACAATGCATAGTTGGTCCCTGTCGATTTTGGTGACAACATATTCCTCATTTTGCTACTCCGGCCTATTTATCGAGTGGTCAGAAAACCTGTAAATTTTTTGAGTGGGGACCTGAACAAGAGGAGGCTCTGCGACAGGTCCAGGCTGCTGTACAAGCTGCTCTGCCACTTGGGCCGTATGATCCAGCAGATCCAATGGTGCTGGAAGTGTCCGTGGCAAATAGAGGTGCTGTCTGGAGCCTTTGGCAAGCCCTATAGGAGAATCACAATGCACACCCTTAGGATTTTGGAGTAATGCTTTACCGTCTGCTGTAGATACCTACTCTCCCTTTGAGAAACAGCTTTTGGCCTGCTACTGGGCCTTAGTAGAGACTGAAAACTTAACCATGGGCCACGAAGTTACCATGAGACCTGAGTTGCCTATTGTGAGCTGGGTATTGTCTGACCCACCAAGCCATAAAGTTGGGCGTGCACAGCAGCACCCACTCATAAAATGGAAATGGTATATACGAGATAGAGCCAGAGGAGGTCCTGAAGGCATACGTAAGTTACATGAGGAAGTCACCCAAATGCCCATGGTCTGCACTCCTGCCACATTACCTTCTCTTTCCCAGACCAGAGCTATGGCCTCTAGGGGAGTTTCTTACAGTGAATTGACTGAGGAAGAGAAAACTCGGGCCTGGTTTACAGATAGCTTGGTATGATATGCAGCTACCACCCGAAAGTGAACAGCTGCAGCACTCTAACCCCTTTCTGGGGTGTCCCTGAAAGATAGTAATGAGAGGAAATCCTCCCAAAGGTCAGAACTTGAAGCAGTACATCTGGTTGTTCATTTTGCTTGGAAGGAGAACTGGCCAGAGGTACATTTGTATGCTGACTTATGCGCTGTTGCTAATGATTTGGCTGGACGGTCAGGGACTTGGAAAGACCATAATTGGAAAATTGGTGACAAAAAGGTCTGGGAAAGAAGTGTGTGGATAAAGCTTTCTGAGTGGGCTAAAAACATGAAAATATTTGTGTCCCATGTGAATACACACCAGAGGGTGACTTCAGCAGAAGAAGGTTTGAATAATCAAGTGGATAAGATGACCCGTTCTGTGGATATGAGTCAGCCTCTTTCCCCAACAACTCCTGTCATTGCCCAATGGGCTCATGAACAAAGTGGTCATAGTGGTAGGGATGGAGATTGTGCGTGGGCTCAGCAACATGGACTTCCACTCACCAAGGTTGACTTGGTTTTAGCCACTGCTGAGTGCCCAGTGTGCTAGCAGTAGAGACCCACACTCAGCCCCTGATGTGGCA
Organism: Tamandua tetradactyla; assembly: GCF_023851605.1. Lineage (NCBI taxonomy): Eukaryota > Metazoa > Chordata > Mammalia > Pilosa > Myrmecophagidae > Tamandua > Tamandua tetradactyla. The sequence continues at coordinate 45,710,544 of NC_135348.1, read as the reverse complement.
CCATTCCCCGAGGTGACCAACTGGTTACATGATGGCAGGTTGATTACATTGGACCACTCCCTTCATGGAAGGGGCAGTGATTTGTTCTAACTGGAATAAACACATACTTTGGATATGGGTTTGCTTTCCCTGCACACAATGCTTTTGCCACAACTACCATCCTCTGGCTTACAGAATTCCTTATCCATCGTCATGGTAATCCACACAGCACTGCTTCTGTTCAAGGAACACACTTCACAGCAAATGAAGTGCGGGAATGGGCACGTGCTCATGGAATTCTCTGGTTTTATCATGTTCCCCATCATCCAGAAGCAGCTAGAGTGATAGAACGGTGGAATGTTCTTTTGAAAACTCGATTACAGCGCCAACTAGTTGGTAATACCTTGAAGGACTGAGGTAATGTTCTCCAGGAAACTGTGTATGCTCTCAGTCAGCTTCCTCTGTATGGTGCTGTTTCTCCCATAGCCAGGATCCATGGGTCTAGGAACCGAAAGGTGGAAATGCATTTGTAATCAGCAAGGGGAGTGTTTTCTGCAATGAGTGATGTTTAATTTAATCATTGTAAGGCTTTTCAGGAGTATTCAGAAGAGACAGTCTCTATTCTTGCTTCGGCCGGGGAGCCTCTCCTGTGAAGTTTGTCTAGACCCTCCATCGGAACCGGCAGCTTCACAGCCTGCCCTATGGATGTTGGCCTCTTCGTTCTCACAGTTATGTGAGACCCTTTTATAAATTTTATATCTACGGATATTTCCTGCTGATTCTTTTTCTCTAGAGACACTAGCTAATACATGCCTTCTTTGTATTATGAGTTAATACTAAATAACATTTAGATAAATGGAGATTTTCAAAAGAAAATGAAAAATAAGTATAAATTAATTATCTTCACTTACCTATAAAAACTATTTAGTTTTAAGGTAAAGGGTGTGATATACAAGGTAATCTTTGCATTTGCAGAAAGCTCTAGTATAATTGGGTCAGTATTTTTTTTCTTATTAATTAAAAAGAAATTAACAATGAACAAACAAGACAATATATCATTCCATTCTACATATATAATCAGTAATTCTTAATATCATCACATAGTTCCAAATTCATCATTTCTTAGAACATTTGCATCGATTTAGAAAAAGAAATAAAAAGACAACAGAAAAAGAAATAAAATGATAATAGAGAAAAAAAGCTATACATACCATACCTCCTACCCCCTGCTTTCATTTACCACTAGCATTTCAAACTAAATTTATTTTAACATTTGTTCCCCCTATTATTTATTTTTATTCCATATGTTCTACTGTTTTGTTGATATGGTAGATAAAAGGAGCATCAGACACAAGGTTTTCACATTCACAGAGTCTCATTGTGAAAGCTGTATCATTGTTCAATCATCATCAAGAAACATGGCTACTGGAACACAGCTCTACATTTTCAAGCAGTTCCCTCCAGCCTCTCCACTACATCTTGAGCAACAAGGTGATATCTACTTAATGCATAAGAATAACCTCCAGGAAAACCTCTCGACTTTGTTTGGAATCTCTCAGCCATTGACACTTAGTCTCACTTCACTCTTTCCCCTTTTGGTCAAGAAGGTTCTCTCAATCCTTTGATATTAATTCTCAGCTCATTCTAGGGTTTTGCTCAATCCCTTGATGCTGAGTCTCGGCTCATTCCAGAATCTCTGCCCCACGTTGCCAGGAAGGTCCACACCCCTGGGAGTCATGTCCCACGCAGAGAGGGGAAGGGTGGTGAGACTGCTCATCATGTTGGCTGGAGGGAGAGGCCACATCTGAGCAACAAAAGAGGCTCTCCTGGGGGTGACTCTTAGGCCTAAATTTTAAGTAGACTTGACCTATCTTTTGTGGGGCTAAGTTTCATATGAACAAACCCCAAGACTGGGGGCTCAGCCTATAGCTTTGGTTGTCCACACTGCTTGTGAGAATATCAAGAATTGACTTGGGGAAGTTGAATTTCTCCCCACTCTCACCATTCCCCGAAGGGGGCTTGCAAATACTTTTCCACTCACTGATCAAATCACTCTGGGATTCATTGGGGCATCACTCTGGACAAACCAACAAAATCTCATGTCCTCCCTGAGATTCCAAGTACTTATGGTGTTCAATCAAACTATCTACATAAGTTATATTATGAAATGCTCTAGTCAAAATATAAATTTTGAAACAAATATACATTTTTTGCTTTAGTCTCACACATAAGGTGACATTTTAAAATGTTAATTACGATATATTTTCAGCACCCTGCAATAATGACATTCCTTTATTCTTCCTCATGCAAAAACATTTTTAAAATTTGTACATTGTACATTTTACTGTTGTTATACACTCTAGGCATTCCTAGATTATACCATCTCAATCTTTAACATCTATCTTTCTTTCTGATTTCATATATGTCTCCAGTCCTCCTCCCTCTATCATTCTCACATGTAGCTTCATTCAGTGTTTTAACATAATTATATTTCAGTCAGGTAGCATTGTGCTGTCCATTTCTGAGTTTTTGTATCCAGTCGTGTTGCATAGTCTGTATCCCTTCAGCTCCAATTACCCAATATCTTACCCTATTTCTATCTCCTGATGATCTCTGTTATCAACGACATATTCCAAGTTTATTCACTAATGTCAGTTCATATCAGTGAGACCATACAGTATTTGTCCTTTAGTTTTTGGCTAGTCTCGCTCAGCATAGTGTTCTCAAGGTCCATCCATGTTGTTACATACTTCATAAGTTTATTCTGTCTTAAAGCTGCATAATATTCCATCGTATGTATACACCACAGTTTGTTTAGCCACTGGTCTGTTGATGGACATTTTGACTGTTTCCATCTCTTTGCAATTGTAAATAATGCTGCTATAAACACTGGTGTGCAAATGTCCATTTGTGTCTTTGCCCTTATGTCCTCTGAGTAGATACCTAGCAGTGATATTGCTAGGTCATATGGCAATTCTGTATTCAGCTTTTTGAGGAACTGCCAAACTGCCTTCCATAGCAGTTGCACCATTTAACATTCCCACCAACAGTGAGTAAGTGTGCCTCTTTCTCCACATCCTTTCTAGCACTTGTTATTTCCTGTTTTGTTGATAATGGCCATTCTGGTGGGTGTGAGATGATATCTCATTGTGGTTTTGATTTGTATTTCTCTAATGGCCAGGGACATTGGGCATCTCTTCATGTGCCTTTTGGCCATTTGTAGTTCCTCTTCTGACAGTGTCTGCTCAAGTCTTTTTCACATTTTGTGATTGGCTGTCTTTTTGTTGTTGAGTTGAACAATCTCTTTATCAATTCTGGATACTAGACCTTTATCTGATATGCCGTTCCCGAATATTGTCTCCCATTGTGTAGGCTGTCTTTTTCCTTTCTTGATGAAGTTCTTTGATACACAAGAGTGCTTTAATTTTGAGGAGCTCCCATTTATTTCTTTCTTCAGTGCTCTTGCTTTAGGTGTAAGGTCTATAAAACCTCCTCCAATTATAAGATTTTTATGGTCTTAGACCTAATGTTTAGGTCTTTGATCCATTTTGAGTTAACTTTTGTATAGGGTATGAGAAACAGGTCCTATTTCATTCTTTTGCATATGGATATCGAGTTCTCTAGGCACCATTTATTGAAGAGACTGTTCTGTCCCAAGTGAGTTGGCTTGACTGCCTTATCAAAGATCAAATGTCCATAGATGAGAGGTTCTATATCTGAGCACTCTATTTGATTCCATTGGTAAATATATCTATCTTTATGCCAGTACCATGCTGTTTTGACCACTGTGGCTTCATAATATGCCTTAAAGTCAGACAGTGTGAGACCTTCAGCGTCGTTTTTTTTTTTTCCTCAAGATATTTTTAGCAATTTGGGGCACCCTGCCCTTCCAGATAAATTTGCTTATTGGTTTTTCTATTTCTGAAAATTAAGTTGTTGGAATTTTGATTGGTATTGCGTTGAATCTGTAAATCAGTTTAGGTAGATTTGACATCTTAACTATATTGAGTCTTCCAATCCATGAACATGGTATGCCGTTCCATCTATTTAGATGTTCTGTGATTTCTTTTAAAAGTTTCTTGTAGATTTTTTTTATAGGTCTTTTGTCTCTGTAATTAAATTTATTCCTAAGTATTTTATTCTTTTAGTTGCAATCGTAAATGGAATTCGTTTCTTGATTTCCCCCTCAGATTGTTCATTGCTAGTGTATAAAAACAGTACAGATTTTTGAATGTTGATCTTGTAACCTGCCACTTTGCTGTATTTATTAGCTCTAGTAGTTTTGCTGTGGATTTTTCAGGGTATTCGACATATAGTATCATATCATCTGCAAACAGTGATAGTTTTACTTCTTCGTTTCCAATTTTGATGCCTTGTATTTCTTTTTCTTGTCTAATTGCTCTGGCTAGAACCTCCAACACAGTGTTGAATAACATTGGTGATAGTGGACATCCTTGTCTTGTTCCTGATCTTAGGGGGAAAGTTTTCAGTTTTTCCCCATTGAGGATGATATTAGCTGTGGGTTTTTCATATATTCCCTTTACATTTTAAGGAAGTTCCCTTTTATTCCTATCCTTTGAAGTGTTTTCAACAGGAAAGGATGTTGAATCTTGTCAGATGCCTTCTCTGCATCAATTGAGATGATCATGTGATTTTTCTGCTTTGATTTGTTGATATGGTATATTACATTAATTGATTTTCTTATGTTGAATCATCCTTGCATACCTGGGATGAATCCTACTTGGTCATGATGTATAATTCTTTTAATGTGTTGCTGGATTCGATTTGCTAGAATTTTGTTTAGGATTTTTGCATCTATATTCATTAGAGAGATTGGCCTGTAGTTTTCTTTTTTTGTAATATCTTTGCCTGGTTTTGGTATGAGGGTGATGTTGGCTTCATAGAATGAATTAGGTAGCTTTCCGTCCACTTCAATTTTTTTGAAGAGTTTGAGCAAGGTTGGTACTAATTCTTTCTTGAATGTTTGGTAGAATTCACATGTGAAGCTGTCTGGTCCTGGACTTTTCTTTTTGGGAAGCTTTTGAATGACTGATTCAATTTCTTTACTTGTGGTTGGTTTGTTGAGGTCATCTATTTCTTCTTGAGTCAAGGTTGGTTGTTCATGCCTTTCTAGGAAGTTTTCCATTTCATCCTCATTGTTGTATTTTTTAGCATAAAGTTGTTCATGGTATCCTGTTATTACCTCTTTTATTTCTGTGAGGTCAGTAGTTATGTCTCCTCTTCTATTTCTGATCTTATTTATTTGCGTCCTCTCTCTTCTTCTTTTTGTCAGTCTTGCTAAAGGCTCATCAATCTTATTGATTTTCTCATAGAACCAACTTCTGGCCTTATTGATTTTCTCTATTGTTTTCATGTTCTCAATTTCATTTATTTCTGCTCTAATCTTTGTTATTTCTTTCCTTTTGTTTGCTTTGGGGTTAGTTTGTTGTTCTTTCTCCAGTTCTTTCAAGTGGACAGTTAATTCGTGCATTTTTGCCTTTTCTTCTTTTCTGATATAGGCATTTAGGGCAATAAATTTCCCTCTTAGCACTGCCTTTGCTGCTTCCCATAAGTTTTGATATGTTGTGTTTTCATTTTCATTCGCCTTGAGATATTTACTGATTTCTCTTGTAATTTCTTCCTTGACCCACTGGTTGTTTAAGAGTGTGTTGTTGAGCCTCTACCTATTTGTGAATTTTCTGACGCTCTGCCTGTTATTAATTTCCAACTTCATTCCTTTATGATCTGAGAAAGTGTTGTGTATGATTTCAATCTTTTTAAATTTGTTGAGACTTGCTTTGTGACCCAGCATATGGTCTGTCTTTGAGAATGATCCATGAGCACTTGAGAAAAAGGTGTATCCTGCTGTTGTGGGATGTAATGTCCTATAAATGTCAGTTAAGTCTAGCTCATTTTTTATAATATTCATATTCTCTGTTTCTATATTGATCCTCTGTTTAGATGTTCTGTCCATTCATGAAAGTGGGGAATTGAAGTCTCCAACTATTATGGTAGATGTGTCTGTTTCCCTTTTCAATGTTTTTCAGTGTATGCCTCACGTATTTTGGGGCATTCTGGTTCGGTGCATAAATATTTATGATTGTTATGTCTTCATGTTGAACTATTCCTTTTATTATTACATAGTATCCTTCTTTGTCTCTTTTAACTGTTTTACATGTGAAGTCTAATTTGTTGGATATTAGTATAGCTACTCCTGCTCTTTTCTGGTTGTTATTTGCATGGAATATCTTTTCCCAACCTTTCACTTTCAACCTATGTTTATCTTTGGGTCTAAAATATGTTTCCTGTAGACAGCATATAGAAGAATCCTGTTTTTTAATCCATTCTGCCAGCCTATGTCTTTTGATTGGGGAGTTCAATCCATTAACATTTAGTGTTATTACTGCATGGGTAGTACTTTCTTCTACCATTTTGCCTTTTGTATTTTATATGTCATATCTAATTTTCCTTCTTCCTACACTCTTCTCCACACCTCTCTCTTCCGTCTTTTCGTATCTGTCTCTAGTGCTCCCTTTAGTATTTCTTGCAGAGCTGGTCTCTTGGTCACAAGTTCTCTCAGTGATTTTTTGTCTGAAAATATTTTAAGTTCTCCCTCATTTTTTGAAGGACAGTTTTGCTGTGTATAGAATTCTTGGTTGGCAATTTTTCTCCTTTAGTAATTTAAGTATATCATCCCACTGTCTTCTCACCTCCATGGTTTCTGCTGAGAAATCTACACATAGTCTTATTGGGTGCCCCTTGAATGTGATGGATTGCTTTTCTCTTGCTGGTTTCAAGTTCCTCTCTTTCTCTTTGACCTCTGACATTCTGACTAGTAAGTGTCTTAGAAAACGTCTATTTGGATCTATTCTCTTTGGGATGTGCTGCACTTCTTGAATCTGTAATTTTAGGTCTTACATAAGAGTTGGGAAATTTTCAGTGATAATTTCTTCCTTTAGTTTTTCTCCTCCTTTTCCCTTCTCTTCTCCTTTCGGGACACCCACAACACATATATTTGTGCGCTTCATATTATCATTCAGTTCCCTGAGTCCCTGCTCATATTTTTCCATTCTTTTCCCTATTGTTTCTTTTTCTTTTTGGATTTCGGATATTCCATCCTCCAGTTCACTAATCCTAACCTCTGTCTCTTGAAATGTACTGTTGTAGGTTTCCATTGTTTTTTTCATCTCTTCTACTGTATCTTTCATTCCCATAAGTTCTGTGATTTTTTTTTTCAGACTTTCCATTTCTTCTTTTTGTTCATTCCTTGCCTTCTTCATATCCTCCCTTAATTCATTGATTTGGTTTTTGATGAGGTTTTCCATGTCTGTTCATATATTCTGAATTAATTGTTTCAGCTCCCGTATCTCATTTGAACTGTTGGTTTGTTCCTTTGACTGGGCCATATCTTTAATTTTCCTGATGTGATTTGTTATTTTTTGCTGGCATCTAGACATTTAATTACCTTAATTGGTTTATTCTGGAGATTGCTTTCACTTATCTTACCTAGGTTTTTCTTGCTAGATGAGTTTGTTGTCTATCTGTTTTTTGACCTTCAGTTCCGCTTTTTTTGGACCTCTAGCTTAGGTTTTGTTTAACAGAGGATAATTTTTCAGTTCTTGTTCTTGTTTCTTGCCTTCCTTGTAAGTTGCCTTTTTCCTCCCCACCGTTAGGAGGTTCAACATAGGTAATATAGACTCCAGCCAGGTTTTCCTGGACTAAACTGTACTCTTGTCAGAGGGAAAGAGTCACCTGCAACAGTTTTCCCTGAGGGTGAGACCCAGCGAATTAAAAGACTTTCCTGTGAAGTCTCTGGGCTCTGTTTTTCTTATCCTGCCCAGTATGTGGTGCTTGTTTGCCTGCGGGTCCCACCAGCAAAAGATGTTGTGTCACCTTTAAGTTTGGAAGGCTCTCCCTGCTGGGGGCGTGGTGGAGACAGAGGAATGGTTGTAGGCTGGTTTTAATGGCTTCAAATTGCCAAGCCCTGGGGTCTGAATTCCTTGAGAGAGGGATTCCACCTGAGTTGGGCTTTTCCCCTCCCCTGGGAAAGGCACAGGCAGGAGACAGCCCTGAAAGCAGTCCATTTCTGCCTATGCCTGGGGCAGTTGGTGTCTGAGTAGTCCTGCCGCTGAATCCAGAGGCAGCCCAACCTCCGTAGAGACAGCCACAAAAACCTTCGTTTCGTCCCCTTTCCTCTTTTTCAGTTAGCCCAATAGGTGACCTCTGCCTTGACCAGATTCACCTGATTGGGAGCCTATTTTTAGTATTCAGAATTTGTTAATTAATGCCAGAATTGATGTTTATTTGGACTCAGTCCCTGCTACTGTTACAGTGTCTTTCCTTTCCCTGTGGGAAGCCGCTGTGGGGGACGGGCACCGGCCACCGTGGCTTGGGAAACTCACGGTTCTGGGGAGGGCTCGCAGCCAGTCCAGCTGGTTCAGACTGGGGTATGCTGTGTGTCCGGTCAGTCGTGGCTCCGGGAGCTGTTCTGTACTGTTTCTGGTTATTTAGTAGTTGTTCTGGTGGACGAACTAAAACGTGCACCTTACTAAGCCGCCCTCTTGGCCCCTCCTCTGGGTCATTACTTTTAATGGATGTTAAACTCCACAAGAGCAAAGCTTATTGTTTCTGTTTATCCTTATTTCTTTCCCTGTGACTAGCATATAGTAAAAGCCCAGTCAATATTTGTTTGGTGAATGAATTACTGTCATTTTCATGAGGGAAAAAAAAAACCACATTAAATATCAATTTCAGATATTTCTGAAAATAAATCTTCCATCCTTATCCACAGTACAATAAAGTCTATCATTATCCTCATGTCACATTCTTTTGGCGTTTTGTTTTTACAAAGCAGCTGATTTCTGTAGTGAATTTTAACTCTTACTATTTGTTCAGTGAATTTAACATTTTTGGAAAACAAATATGCATAATAGTGCTAGACTATCTAGACTGGAGACTGGAAGCATACAGAGTAATCCTGTGCGTTTTCTGAAGACATGTGTTGCTCCCTTGATCTTGAGATATTAAAAATTCTCATTTTATTCAAGTAAATAAATAAAAAATTATAGTTCTTTTAGTGGTTGTATATTATCTTAGAAGTCATATCATATGCACTATAGCAATTATCAGTAATAAATGAATTTTTTATAAAATATAAGCAAATTTATTGCCATCAAATTTAATTTATTTATATATCTTTTTCTCTGCCTTGCCTGCCTGCTTTCCCTATTTCATTTTTTTGTTGAGCTTTTGATTGTCCCTTATTATTTAGGAAATAATCCTTCTTTATAGCTTTTTGAATAAAAAGTTTATCTTGCAATCATTTCAAACTCGCAAGACTGTTCTGAAAATAATGGTAAACCCCTACAGAGCACACTACCCTATCCAATGTTCAGGTACCCAGAACTACCAGCATTTTAACATTGTCACATTTGCCATGTCGTTCTATCTGTCTTTTCATTTTTCTGTCCATCCATACATCTATCCATCCATTCGTCCATGTGTCTGTCCTTCTGTTTATCTGTATGCTTTTGAAACATCTGAAAGTAATTTTATGCTTCCTGTTCCTTGAAGACAGTACTTCCTTGTACATTTCCTAAGACCAAGGGTATTCATCTTATGTAACTGCCTTAAGTAGAGCTATCAATTTCAAGCAGTTTAACATTGATAGAAAGTTTACAGTCTTTATTCCAGTATTTTCATAAGTCCCAGTAATGTCCTTTTGGACATTCTTTTTTTTTTTAAGTATTAGCTCTAGTCCCTGATCATATATTGCATTTAATCGTCATTGTATCTTTGGTCTTTCTCTCCTTTTTTTTATTGTGAAAGCATGTGTATGCTGTAAACTTTCCCATCTGAGCATTTCCTCAGCATACTACCCGGATGGATTAGTCACATTCACTGTACTGTGCTCCGCTTACCACCATTCATTATCAGAACTTCTCCGTCTCCCTTAATGGTAGCCCTGCACACATTGTGCATTAACTCTCCTTTCCCCCCCATCCTGGTGATCAGTAGTCTACTTGCTGAGTTTGCATGTTCAGCTATTTCAAATAATGGGAATTATCCAATATCTGTCCCTTTGTGTCTGATTTATTTCACTTAATGTATCTTTAAGGTTCATCCATATATTTGTATCAAAACTTAGTTTACTTTTTTAAGTACTTTTATTGATAAAACTTAACAGATAAACATTCTTAACATGCAAACATTTCATAATAGTGTACAGTCATTGGCTTACAATATTATCACATAGTTGTGTATTCATCACCGTGATCATTGCTTTGAACATTTACATCACTCCAGAAAATGAAATCAAAAAGAAAAAAGAAAAGCCTGATACATGCCATACCCCATACCCCTCATTCTCGTTGACCACTAGTATTTCTGTCTACCCAATTTATTTTAACCTTTGTCCCCCTAATATTTTTATATTTTTTATTCATATTTTTTACTCATCTGTCCATACCCTAGATAAAAGGAGCATCAGACATAAGTTTTCACAATCACATAGTCATATTTTAAAAGCTATATCCTTATACAATCATCTGCACGAAAGAAGGACTGGAACACAGCTGTACAGTTTCAGGTACTTTCCTCCAGCCACTCTAATACACCTTAAACTAAAAAGGGATATCTATATAATGCGTAAGAATAACCTCCAAGGTAACCTCTCGACTCTGTCAGAAATCTCTCAGCTACTAACACTTCATTTTGTCTCATTTCTCATCCCCCTTTTGGCCAAGAAGGTTTTCTCAATCCCTTGTTGCCAGGTCCTGGCTCATTGTGGGATTTCTTTTCCATGTTGCCAGAATTACGTCATGGGAGTCAGGCAGTGAGTTCACTGTGTCAGTTTAGAAAGACTGACCACATCTGAGCAACAAAAGATGTTCTTTGGGGGTGACTTTTAGGCCTAATTTTAAGTACGCTTTGTCTATCCTTTGCAGGAATAAGTTTTGTAGGGGCGAACCCCATGATCGAGGGCTTGGCCTGTTGATTTGGTTGTCCCCACTGCTTGTGAGAATATCAGCAATTTTCCAAGAGGGGAAGTTGAATATTTCCCCTTTCTCCCTATTTCACCATGGGGACTTTGCAAATACTTCTTTATTCACTGCCCAGATCACTCTGGGATTTATAGGGGAATCACACTGTATTATCTGGGCAAACCAACAATATCTCATGCCCTAGTCAAAATTCCATGTACTTATGGTGTTCAGCTAAACTAACCGTACATGTTCAGGAAATGTACTACCCAAAATATAAATTTTGTACCAAGTAAACATCTCTTCCATTAGTTTCATTCATAAGTTGAAGTTTTAAAGTGTGGATGATAAGATCCTTTACCCCATCTGCTTTGTATCAGAACTTCATTCATTTTTAAGGCTGAGTAATATTCCACTGTACCTATATGCCATCTTTGTTTATCCATTCAACTACTGATGGATATTTGGGTTGCTTCTACCTTTTGGCTATAGTGAATTATGCTACTATGAACATTGGTATACAAATATCTGTTTGAATCCCTGCTTTGAATTCTTTTGGGTATCTACCTAGAAATGGGGATTGTTGGGGATGTATAGTACTTCTGTGTTTAACCTTCTAAGGAACAGTTGAACTGTTTTTCACAGCAGCTGCATCATTTTATAGTCCCTCCAACAGTGTACCAGGGTTCCTATTTCTCTGCATCATCATCAATACTTATTTTCCTTTTTATAAGTTAATAGCCATTTTAGTTATTATGATGTGATTTTCTCTATATTGTTGACCTGTCCTTTGGTATCCAGCTTTCAGAATTTGGTTCAAAAAATGCTAAATCCAATAAAGAGGTAGCTAGAGTGTTACATTCATGTGAACCCACTTTTATAAAGTGTACTGCAACCAGAGTCCTAGGACTACCTATAGAACTGCAGACCCCTTCATAAGCTGAATCCAGGTCCAATTTAGAGGTAGTTGGCAATCAAGGTAAGTACATACCAAATGCATTAGTTAAGTAAGCATTCCTCATTTAACCCCATTTAAAAAGTTAGTAGCAAACTTCTTGATTATGTAAATAATCAAAAGGCTGTCTTCACTAATTATATATTCAGAATTTACTGCTGTATTTTCATCTGGCACCTTTTTAGATGAGCCTACAACATCAGAGTATGACAAGTCAGTTGAATTTCTTAGGAGAAGCTCATTAGCAGTAAGCTGGCAAAAAGCTTTGCATGGAATTGTTTGATTGACCATAATCATATTTTATTCTTAATGTACCCTTAGGATAATTGGAAGGAATTTGAGTTTCTATTCTTTACAAGCAGCGTTGCATTTTAAATTTTCTTTATGTTTGTGCAGATTCAAAGGATTGAGAGTTTTTGTGATGCTTTATGCAATGAAAGATTGCTTTTTTTGGAATACATAGTACAACCTGTGGAAATTTATTCGTTCCATAATGGTTCTTGGCTGGGCTTTTCAATATGGTTTCTTTTGATTTTGCTTCTTGTCTAGACAGAAAAGTGTCTTCTATCACTCTTTAAGATCCTAGCCTCCCCTGCCAATTTCTCTTATGCATTTTTATAGTTTTAAGTAATAACAATTGAAAAGAAAAGCGCATTTGGAAAAGTAGATTACTTTTAACCAGAAAATATTCAGTGCCAAGCTTGTCACTTTTATCTTATTATGTTTTTAGAAATTTGATTCTCTCATTCTACTTTTCTTTTCAATTTTACTCTTCTCAGGTCTCTATGGGAGGAAAATGAGAGAAATAGCAAAAGTTAGTAGAAAGTTCCCCAATATCTGTTCTCATCTCTGATCCTGATTGACTTTGGAGAAATCAAATACTCATTCTGCAGAGTCTAAATGGAATAACTTAATTTTACTATTTCTCATTAGTATCTCCATTTGAATTTATAGTAATATTAAGGTAACATTATAAATAGAGGCATGTGGTACACTTGTATGTAGAGTTGATCAGGGACTCAGTAATTCCTTGATGAGTGTTTGTTAAAATTACATGTTTATATTTAGGGTAAAGGATATGATTCATATAAAGACTGATACCTATTGGTAGGGCTTAATGTGGTTCTTTTGTGGTATGGCACTTTATCCCTTAAACAGATATGGAACAATTGAACACTCATCTGATCGTTTCCTTAGTTTGTCTGTCCTAATACTTTTAGAGTGATCTTTCCAAAAGAAATTACTCATCTGGCTTAAAATCCATCACTATAACTGCCCGTTGGTCATCTCTTTTTTTCGCATTCATAATCTGGCCCCTGCCTCCTCCTCCACTTTTATTGCACGTTATGCTCTAGTCAATTTACTAAGCACTCCATATTTTTGCCTTACTGCCCTCCCAGTCACCTGAAAAAAATCTTTTCTGACCTCTCTATTACCAAAGATCCTGTAATGTTTACACCCTCACTGATACATATGCACACAAAATATACTTAATATACCTTGAGGATGCAATTTTGCTTGTACATTTTATATTCCCAGTGCCTGGCACTTAGTAGCAAGTAAACAAATTTTTGTGGAATGACTGAATGAATATTTTATGAAGCTGTGACTCATGATGGTTCTTTTTCAAAATAGTTTTTTGTCTTTTCATGTAAATATTTTTTTGTTAACAGCTTTATTGAGGCAATTCATATTTGATATAATTCACTTAAAGTGAACAATTTAGTGGTGTTTAGTATATTTAGAGTTGTACAACTATAACTACAGTGTAGTTTAGAACATTTTCATCATCCCATAAAGAAACCCCTATACCCTTTAGCCATCACTCTCCAATCTTCCCATGCATCCAGCCCTACACGACCACAGATCTACTTATGCCTGTATATGTTTGCCTATTCTGGATATTTCATATAAAAGGAATCAGGTGATATGTGGTCCTTTGTGAAAAGCTCTTTTATTTAGCATGATGCTTTCAAGTTTCATCTGTGTGGTAATATACATCAGTACTTCATTCCTTTTTATTGCCAAATATCCCATTGTAGGAATATAGCAAATTTTATTTATCCATTCATCAGTTGGTGCACATTTGGGTTGTTTCTGGTTTGGAGCTATTATGAATATTGCTGCTATGAACATTTGTAAACAAGTTTTGTTTGAAAACCTGTTTTCAATTTTTTTTTTTTATTCCGTATATACCTAAGAGTAGAATTATTGAGGCACTGGTAACTAATTTAATCACTCAAGGAACTCCCAGGCTTTTCTAAAGTGGCTGCACCATTTTGCTTTCTCACCTGCAATATATGAGGGCTTCCATTTCTCCATTTCCTTTCAACACTTGTTATCATTTATCTTTTTGATTATAGTGTTCCTAGTCAGCATGTGGTGGTATCTCATTGTGATTTCCTTAATGGCTGATGAGTTGGAGCATCATTCCACATGCTTTTTTTTTTTTTTTAATATTTTTATTGACAAATCTTCACACACATACATTGCATACATGATGTACAATCAATGACTCCCAATCCCGTCACATAGTTGTGTATTTACCACCATGATCATTTTTAAGAACATTTGCATCACTTCAGAAAAAGAAATAAAAAGAAAAAAAAAAAAACTCATACATCCCATTCCCCTTACACCTCCCTCTCACTGACCACTAGTATTTTCATCTACCCAATTTATTTTACCCTTTATCCCCCCTATTATTTATTTTTTACCCATATTTTTTACTCACCTGCCATACCCTGGATAATTGGAGCATCAAATACAAGGTGTTCACAATCACACAGCTACATTGTAAAAGTTGTATCTTTATACAGTCATCCTCAAGAACCAAGGCTACTGGAATACAGCCTGCCAGTTTCAGCTACTTCCCTCTAGCCACACCAATACACCATAAACTAAAAAAAGGGGTCTATATAGTGCATAAAAATAACCTCCAGGATAACCTCTTGACTCTGCTTGAAATCTGTCAGCCACTGACTTTATTTTGTCTCATTTCTCTCTTCTCTCTTTTGGTCAAGAAGCCTTTCTTAATCCCTTGATGTTATTTTTACAAAATAAACATCCTCCCTTTTGTCTCACTCAGAAGTTGATATTTTAAAATATGGACCGTATTATCCTTTATTCTGTTTCCTGTTCTACGCTAGTCCTATCCAGATCAGCTTCATCTGTATCTTTACTTGAAGCTGATCCCTTTTTCAACTTTTTAAACAGTTCTGCTATGGGATACTTTTGACTTTATAGCTTCAGAGCTCTAACTGAGAGTCTCAGGTGTCAGATAAATACCTGAAGTTTCTGGGAATGATCAGGTTATATACAAACAGCTCAGCATCTCAGAATTTAGGAATTACAGTTACAACTCCTGAATATATGTGACTGCTATAAGCTGACAATCTAGGACCCTTTACAATAGTCCCCAACCTGATAAACCATGCTCTTGAGTTAAGTTCACCAAATTTTTACATTATGGTTAGTTTATGTGATTGAGGCATGATAATATATATTTTTCTGTTTCTGACGTTTCATTCAACATACAGTCCTTAAGGTTCCTACACCTAGTTGCATGCCTCACAACTTCATTCCTTCTTGTGGCTGCTTAGTAGTTCATGGGATGTATACACCAGAGTTCCCCTTCCATTCCTCAGCTGTTGTACCTATCATTGCTCAGTGTGCAAATGTCCTTCCTATCCCCACACTCAGTTCTTCCAGGTGTAAACTGAGCAACCTGGTTTCAGAATCATGTGGCAACCTCACCACTAGCCTCCTGTGGACCCACTACACTGCACATGCTTATGATCATTTTTATATCTTCCTTGAGAAATGTCTACTCTTATCCTTTGCCCATATTTTAAAAATGCAATTTTATTGAAATACATTCACACACCATACAGTCCGTCTGAAATATACAATATGTGGCTCACGGTATCATCACACAATTGTGTGTTCATCACCACAATCAATTTTAGAACATTTTCATTACTCCAGAAAAATAAAAAATAAAACCCCAAACATCCCATACCCCTTATCCTCTCTGCTCCAGTATCTATCATTGACCCCTATTATTGGTATGGTATATTTGTTACTGCTTTTATTTTTTTTTCTTTGTATCCTGTGTAGTGGGGGTCACATTTCATTCTTCCCTGTGAATTTCTCCTTATTGCAGCACCATTTGTTGAGTTTTTGTTGGTTTGGTTTTTCATTTGTTTGCTTGTCTGTCTGTCTGTTTGGAAAGTGCATGGGCCGGGAACGGAGCCCAGGCCTCCCCCATGCAGGCGAGAGTTCTCCCACTGAACTGTCCTCGCACGACCTGTTGGTAATTGTTGATGAAGGAATATTAAGCTATTGCTGTTGATACATAGGTAGTTCAGTAGTAGAATTCTTGGCTACCACAGTGCAGACCTGGGTTCAATTCCTAGTCCATACCCCATTCCCACCCCCGTCCTCCAAAAATAAAAAACATTGTGAACAAAATTCCCTTTGATATACATATCACACATTTGCCTCTATGTGTGTGTGTGTTTGTTTAAATAGAGAAATACATACATGTAGGGAGACATAAGAAGAAGATATTACTGTTAACTATAGTCCACAGTTTTGAATAGGTAAATTTTTTACCTTATACCTCTCTATTATTAACTCCTTATAATAGTGTCATATATTTATTCTAATTCATGAAAAAACTTTTTTGTATTTGTACTGTTAATCACAGTCATCATCTACCACGAGATTCACTGTGTTAATGTTCCCATGTTTTAAGCTCCAGCTTTCTTTCTGTTGGCATACCTAATTCTAAATTTCTGCTTTTTACTATATTCACCCACATTTCACCAATGTTAAATATACTCACAATAATATGCTACCATTACCTCTGTCCATTTCCATTGCCTTCCATAGCGGTTGTACCATTTTACATTCCCAACAACAGTGGATAAGTGTGCCTCTTTCTCCACATCCTCTCCGGCACTGGTCGTTTTCTGTTTTATTGATAATGGCCATTCTGGTGGGTGTGAGATGATATCTCATTGTGGTTTTAATGTGCATTTCCCTAATAGCCAATGAAGTTGAGAATCTTTTCATGTGCCTTTTAGCCACTTGCATTTCCTCTTCTGAAAAGTGTCTGTTCATGTCTTTTGCTCATTTTGTAATTGGGTTGTTTGTCTTTTTGTTGTTGAGTTGTGTAGTCTCTTTATATATTGTGGGTTCTAGACCCTTATCTGACATATTGTTTCCAAATATTGCCTCCCATTGTGTAGGCTGTCTTTTTACTTTCTTGACAAAGTTCTTTGATGCACAAAAGTTGTTAATTTTGAGGAGTTCCCAAAACAATTGTTAATTCCTCAATTTTTGCTCTTTCTTCTTTTTTGATATAGGCATTTAGGGCAATAAATTTCTCTCTTAGCACTTCCTTTTATGCATCCCATAAATTTTGATATGTTGTGTTTTCATTTTCATTTGCGTTGAGATATTTACTGATGTCTCCTGTAATTTCTTCCTTGACCCACTGGTTGTTTAAGAGTGTGTTGTTGAGCCAACATGTATTTGCAAATTTTCTGGCCCTCTACCTATTATTGATTTCCAACTTCATTCCTTTATGATCTGAGAAAGTGTTTTGTATGACTTCAGTCTTTTTAAATGTATTGAGACTTGCTTTGTCACCGAGCATATGGTCTGTCCTTGAAAATGATCCGTGAGCACTTGAGCAAAAGGTTATATCCTGCTGTTGTGGGGTGTAATGTTCTATAAATGTCTCTTAAGTCTAGTTTGTTTATTGTCTTATTCAAATTCTCTGTTTCTTTATTAATCCTCTGTCTGGATGTTCTGTCCATTGATGAGAGTGAGAAATTGAACTCTCCAACTATTATGGTTTATGTACCTCTTTCTCTTTTCCGTGTTTTCAGTGTTTGCATCATGTATTTTGAAGCACTCTGGCTTGGTGTATAAATATTTATGATTGTTATGTCTTCTTGTTGAATTGTTCCTTTTATTAATACATAGTGTCCTTCTTTCCTATTTTAATTGTTTTGCATTTGAAGTCTAAGTTGTTGGATATAGTATAGCTTCTCCTGCTCTTTTCTGATTGTTGTTTGCATGAAAAACCTTTTCCCAACCTTTCACTTTCAACCTTTGTTTATCCTTGAATCTAAAATGCATCTCCTATAGGCAGCATATAGATGGGTCCTGTTTTTTTAATCCATTCTCCCACTTGTGCTTTACGCCTTTGCTTAAAAATTTGGCCTTCTTAACTCTCGAGGACTTCCCAGTTTTGTTATATTGTTGTTACAACATCCCTTAAAATTTTTTTCTAGTGCTTAAATTAAATGATTATTAATGTATTTGCGTAATGTCTGCTTCCCCTTCCAGACTGTACGTTCCAGGGGTCTGAGACCATGTCAGTCATGTTCATTGCTCTATTTCTAGAACCTGACAAAATGATCAAAACATGTATTTGTGAAGTAAAATGGATGTATCTGAGTTGAATGAGGAATGAATAAATGTGAGTGAGGAAATAAGTGGATAATTGATATTAAAATTTGTGACTTGCTTGTTCACCATAAGCGTATATCTGTAATGCATGGGCCCCTATGCTTATCAGAAGCTAAAAAAGAAGGCACAGTTAGACACCTTGTATCCTAGGATAGTCAATTTTTGCTCGTTGCTCTAACCATTGAGATTTGGTTAGTTCCCTGAGACTTGCTGGATCTATCTCATTGAACTCAGTCTATGTCTAACCTAGGATACATGTCTGATTTCTCTAGGCAACTTCTTCCTCCAGGCTTTTCTTGTGGCTTATTTCAGGCCTGGTCTCCTGTATTGATACTGTCCCTCTAATACTCATATCCACAGATACTACATGTAGCACATTCAGTACCAGGGATAAGCTTTATTTTTGGAATGGGCAGGCTCTGGGAATCAAACCTAGGTCTCTGACATGGCAGGTGAGAATTCTGGCACTGAGCCAACGTTGGCCGCCCAGGAAAAGCTTTTATTATAAAATAAAGTCTTGTGTTCTGTGTCTAAATATTGCTCACTAATAGACTGAGCTTTAAGGGTTCTTTTCTCGTATCTCCTTTACTGCTTATCATGGCTTTCTCGTCTTAGCTCTTGACCTCAAGCCGGCAGATTTATGTTGACCTCTTTCCCCAACATCATGCTCCTCTGACCAGTGTTGGTTATTCTTCCCCATGTGGGAACTTCTTTTCTGGACTAAATCAGAATTCAGAATCTGAACTGCTTATGCAATTTGCAAAGATGAGTTTACTCAATTTTCTGATAGAGAAGGGCTTTCTCTCTGTCCTTCAATTTAACAAAAAAAATCGGAGTACCCCTTTAGTCAGTCTTACCAGGGAAGTGCTTTTGTTTCCATTTATGTAAAGATATTTATTGTCAACCAATCATCAAAGGAGACTAGAAGAAATTTCTAAAATTTATAACCCAACTGTTTAACAGATCTGTGCTAGAAAATGTAACGCAAAGCATATGTATACTCCTTGTACACTTTTACATTTTGGCAATATTTTGCATTAGTTTTGACCACACATTACTGGTTTACTCCAAGCTCTCTGCCTTCTCATTTTCCTCTCTCACCTCCTAGTAGCCTGTCCTCTCTGCTACTTCTGTCCTTTCTGCTACTTAATAAAATAGAGAAATTTGTGCACTAATTTATTAATTTATGCAACACTGAACATTTTTAATGTGCAAAGCACTGTATAAGGGAGGCCCTGGAGATAGATAAGTAGGTAGATAGATGGATAGATAGATAGATAGATAGATACATACATACATACATACATTTATAACAGAAGAGGTATTCCACTTGAAAACACTTATTACTCACTTATATTATAAATTCCCAGAGAAAAATATAATAATTAGAAGCACCAAAACATAGTTTCTTTAAATTTTAAACTTTTTATTTTGAAATACTTTCAAATTTACTGGACAATTACAAAATAATATAAACCCTATACAGAGAATTCCAGCATACCCCTACACCCCTGTTGTTTACCCACATCTACCAATTTTAACATTTTGCCACACCTGCCTTATCATTCTGTCTATCCATCAGTCAGTCTATCTATTTATCTATCCTTTTTCTGAGCACTTGAGTGTGGCTTGTATGCACCATGCTCCCTGAGAACTTAGTACTGCCATGTATATTTTCTAAGAACCAGGGTATTCATTTATGTAACCACCTTTAGTACACTTACAAAATGCAAAAAAAAAAAAAAAAATTAACATTAATAGAACGTATACAGTCCATATTCCAGTGTTTTCATATGTCATATTAATGTCCTTTTGAGCCTCTTCTCCTCCCTTGATAGATCCCACAAATGTATTATATTTAATTGTCATGGTCTCTTTAGTTAATCCTTTTTTTAATTGAAGGAACATATGTACAGTATTAACTCTTCCATCTCAACCACTCCCCAAAATACCATTCAGTGGGAGTATTCATATTTAGAATGTGGCAGTGCACTCATCACTTTTCATTACTAAAACTTTCTCACATCCCCAAACAGAAACCCTATATCTGTTATGTATTAACTCCCCATTTCTCTGTCTCCCATGCCTGGAAGCATGTACTCTAATATCTGTCTCTATGAACTGCATATCCTTTTCTGTAGTGTTACCATGGGGTGTAAATTTAACATCGTAGATCTACAGTACTCTTGTTTGCTTAGATACCATCTTAACTTCAATGGTATACTCAAATTATGTTTCTAAACCCTTCCTTACCCCCAGCTTTAGGTAGTTCTTATCAGAAATGGCATGTTTATATGTTATGCATGTTAACCCACTAATTATTCATTATATTCTCTGCTTTTGCTATTTAGATCCTGGAGGAAGTAAAAACTGGAGTTACAAAGCAAAAAATATATGGTATAGACATGTATATTTATCCATGTCATTACCCTCACCGGGGATTCTATTTCTTCATGTGTCTTCTTCAATCTATTGTCTAATGTCCTTTACTTTCAACCTGCAGAACTTTCTTTAGCAACTCTTATAGGTCCAGTCTAGTAGTGACAAACTGCCTCAGCTTTTGTTTATATGAGAATGTCTTAATTTCTTTCTCATTTTTGAAACATTAGTTTTCTTGCATATAGAATTCTTATTTGACAAGTATTTGCTTTCAGCACGTTTAATCTGTTACCCCATTGCCTTCTTACCTACATGGTTTCTGATGAGAAACCAGCATTTAATCTGATTGATGCTCCCTTGTATGTAACATGTTTTTTCTTGTGGCCTACAGAATTCTCTGTTCTTGGCACCTGACAATTTGATCATAATATCTTGCACAGTAGCATAGGTCTCTTTGGCTCTATTCTGTTTGGAGTTTGTTGAGTGTCTTAGATGTATATATTTATGCCTTTTGTAAATTTGGAAAATCATCAGCCATTATTACTTCTACTTCTTTCTCTCTCTGTCCTTCTGGAACTCCCACAAAGTGTATATCGGTATGCTTGATGGTATCCCAGTTTCAGGCTCTTTTTACTTTTCTTCATTCCTCCCTCATTCTCATCCTTAGACTAGATGATTTCAATTTTTTCGTCTTCAGAGATCACTGATTCTTTCTTCTGCCAGTTCCAGTTTGCTACTGAATCCCTTTAAGGAATTTTTAATTTCTGTTACTATGGTCTTCAGCTCTGTTTTGTTCTGTTTCATAAAGTTCCCATGTCTCTATTGATATTCTTTTTGTGTCTATCTGTCATTTACTTTATTTTCTTTAGTTCTTTATCCATGTTTTCCTTTATCTCTTTGACCATATTGGGATCATTTTTTAAATCTTTGTCTGGTGTGTCCCAGACCTGGTTGGCCCTCCTCATTGCTGGTTCCTAATGCTTTAATCTTCTCCTTTGCCTGGGCCATCACTTCCTGTTTCTTTGTATGTTTTGTAATCTTTGGCTTTAAACCTGGAACTTTGATGTTTTGATGGGTATTATTGGTAGAATTTAGACTCTGGGCATCGGTTTCTTAAGCTTGTATCCAGCTACTGTTATGACAGAGAACTCATTGAATGCCAGGAACAAACAAGGAAAAAAAAAACCCACCTTCCCAATTTTTGCACATTGACCTGTGCTAGTGCTCTCCTTCAGAACTTATTCATACAATGAGTTACAGGGATAGCTCAAGGCCACAGTACAGGGGCCACCCTGATGCTGCCTGCACATAAGTCTTGTTTTGGACATGTGCATATGACCCTATGATTTCCCAGTGTTTACATAGATATGAATGTCCCTTCTTCCCAGGAAACTTTCCTCACCTTCCCTTGCCCCAGGCAACTTTTTGAAGGAAACCTTTGTAAGCTGCCTTCTAAGGCCTGGCATGTTGTGAGATGATGTGAGTGTGAGGAGTGTCCTTGTTTATACCTTCAAGCTGCCACCAAACAGATTAGGCTGGACATACACGCTCCCAGAAAGTGTCCATATTTTGCTCCCTTTGGAACTGGCATCAGGGGTCCACATTGGAAATGCAAGCGAGCCCCATGCCAAGCTGGTGCTCGGTGGGGGAGGGGCCAGCTAGTTGAGATCCACCGCTTTTAAGTAGCCTTTTTCTTGGTTTAGCACTCACCCTGTTCCTGCAGTCCTTTACCTGCTTTCTGGAGCTTTGAGAAAGATGTTTCTGCTAAATCTTGTCATTTGTTCAAAACTTCTGGGGAAGAGGGAACCCTGAAGTATCTAGATTGGAGTAGGGTCTCCACCAAAGCTCATTTAGAAATTTTTATTTTAAACATTTTAGTTTGGGGCATTTGGTGATATATTATTATTCTGTATATTGATATAAAATTCACATGGGTAACTTGTGAACATATGCTTAGCACTTGGATTTAGGAACCAAATCAGTGGAAGTCCCCATCTTTTCCCTCTATCCTTGTATTTTTTGTTTCCTTTATCCATATTCCTTTAACTTTTAACAGTTCTGCTGTGCTGTAGTAAGAATGACAGGGGCTCCTAAGCAGTTCCCTTAAATGTCATGATTTTGTGATGATGACAATAAAATTATTCATGGAATTTGATGCATCAGAAAAGGCATAAGAAAATATTTAAATGAGATAGGAAGAATTTTCTCGGTGAGGCTTGACTCCTGATCTGAGTCTTTCTTTTTTTATTGCTGCTGTTTTTTTTTCAAGTTTAAAGTTCCTATTTTTATGGGATTTTTTTTCTTCCAGTTTCACCTGGCAAAAGTAGGTAGCTTTTTAAAAAAGCTCATTTGGCAAATGGTTAACCATTTTTAAGTTAAATTAAGGCATACCATTTTGTGATCTAAGGGAAGCTTATTTTGATAATAATTTATTATTACATATACAGGGTTTGACTTTATAGCCAGCTCCCTTAGGAAGCTCATAATAAATTTATTAAAGTGTGATTGGAATGTAATGATATTTTAGAAAGTGAACTCAGATTTTAATGTAACTATTAAACTGATTATGAAATCTATACAGTTAAAATTTGGCTAAAATGTTTGCTTTTAAATTGATCATATTTTCCATGACTTGTCAGATATTTATGCGTGTGCATACTTATAGTTTACTTGAATAACTTCCTTCTTTATTGTAACGTTTTCCATTATTAATTATGAACTTAGCTTTTATCATATATTTCGGTGAGGTTTTCACTGTCATTTACTAAAGAACAATAAATCACCTATGGTTAGATAAAATTAGTGGCAAAATTTTGGCATGTAGTTTCCTATATTCTTTCTCATCTACTTTTTTTTAAAGTTCTCTGTGTGTTCTCACCTCTGAAACTGTAAGATACTTTCAACATGATTGCTATGCAAAATGGATGTAAAACAGGAGGAGGGGAAATAATTTGGAGAAGAAAATGTTCATTTTGTTATTCTTTAAAAAATAAATACAGGCAGTGTTCATCATTATCAAATTCCTACCTAAATCTTAAAGGTCTTCTGTGTTTAGTTTGTTTGTATGGGCATAGATTTTCCTTTGTCTTGGGTAAATCCTAGCATAGATGGCTCAGTCTTTTGGAAAGTATATGTTTAACTTTAAGAAACTGTCAGTGCCATTGATAATGCTATTCAGAATTTAATAATACTGTTAGGATCTTTTGTATCCTTGCTGACATTTTATCTAGTTGTTTTATCAGTTGCTAAGAGGGGTTTGTTAAAATTTCATACTTTCCCTGTGAATTGTCTATTTTTCTCTTTGATTCTGTCAATTTTTGCTTCATGGATTTTGAGGCTCTGTTTTTAGGGCTATATACATTTATGTATGTATATAATGTATAAATGTCTTGCTTTATTTATTAAAAGTGACGAATTCTCCCTTTTATCATGAAATATCCCTCTTATTTTTAGTAATTCTTTTTGTTTTGATGTCTGTTTCACCTGCTATTAAAGTAGCCAGACAGCCTTTTTATATGCCATATCCGTTCTTTTCAACTTATTTGTGTATGTTAAAGTATGTTTCTTGTAGTCAGCATATAGTAGAGTCTTCCTATTTTTCTACTCTTTCAATTTTTGCCTTTTGGTTACAGTGTTTAGAAAATTAAAATTTCATGTAATTATTGATTTGATATGCTTATTAAATCTACCATTTTATTGTTTGCTTTCAATTTGTTCCCTCTGGTGTTTGTTCCTCTTTGTCTTCTTTCCTGCTTTCTTTTGAATTATTTGAATATTTGTCTGGTATTCTATTTTAATCTAATTGTTTACAGTTTGGATTTATCTCTACGTTATTTTATTAATGGTTGCTTTAAGGATTATAAAGTAGTCTTTACAATTTTATGATACATGCTGTTGTCATTTAATGACCATTCACAATTCTACTTAGATTTAAATTGTACAACTTTAAATAAAATTTATGAGTTTTTTGTAACCAGTATGTCATTAATCTCCCCCTCATTGAGATTATTGTTGTGAAATATCAAAGTTATATTGTTTGCTTTCAACATTCATATGTATTTTAAATAACTTTAGAGGAGAAATATGATCTTTTAAAATTACCTATCTACTGTTTCCAGTTTCTGCTTTCATTCCTGAAGATTCAGATTTCCCTCTGGTATCATTTCCTTTCCACCCGAGAACTTCTTAAGCATATTTTGTAGAGCACGTTTGCTGGCCTAGTAGTATTGCTTAGTTTTCCTCTGTCAATTTTGAAGAATAACCTTGCTGCATATAGGATTCTGGTTGAGAGTTCTTAAACATTTCAAAGCTGTTGCACTTTTTTTGGCCACTGGGATTTTTTTTTTATGAGAAATATATGATCATTAAATCATTGTTCCCTTATATTTAATAGATTATTTTTCTCTAGCTGCTTTCATGATTTTTTGCCTATCTTTGATTTGTGACATATTTATACATATTTTTTTGTATGAGGTTATTGTGTTTTGTGATTTGTTCGTCATCCTGAATCTTTAAATTTATGGCTTTTACCAAAATTAGGAAAGCTTAGGAACTCTATTTTTTTAAATAATTTTTTCTATCTCAATCTCTCTAATTCTGAGACTACAGTGACACTAAGTTAAGTGTTTTAATGTTGTCCCACAGCTCCCTAAGACTCTTTTCAATTATTTTTTCAATCTTTTTACTCGCTATTCTTTGGATATTATCTATACATCAATCTTCAAGTTTTCACTGATTCTTTCCCTTGTTATCTCCATTCTGCTTATGAGCCTGTACGATGAATTTTAAATTTAAGATATTGAATTTTTCAGTTCTAAAATTTCCATTTCATTCTTTTTTACAGTTTTTGTTTCTCTGCTGAGAATTTCTCTTGCTGTTCATTTCTTCCTAGTCTATCTTTACTTCATGGAGCATAATTATAATAGCTACTTTAAAATCTTTGATAATTACAGTATTTGCTTTCTCAGCATTGGTATCTGTTAATTGTCTTTTCCCTTGACAAGTGGACACACAACACTTTGCAAGTTCTTTGTCTGTCAAGTGATGTTGCTTCCTGTTTGAACGGAGCTCGAAGGATATTAAGGAATGATGAGAAAGAAAGAAAGGAAGAAAGAAAGAAAGACACAGACGGGCTCAGGGGGTCTGAAGCTTGAGTTTACTTCAGACAGACTTCAGACAATTTTATTCTTAACCAGATCCTGGTTATATATCACAGGATGACAATAGGCATGCATGCATTTCCTGTGGGAGCAAAGTTCTTATCTTTCAGTGTTCTTCCTTCGTACTTAAAATAACCATTTGGGGTAAACAAACATTCTCTTCCTCCTAGACTGTCTTACATAAATCAGATAACATAAAGCAGCTTACTGCCGCCACCACCCTAATGCCATCTACTCCCAAGTAGTTCCGCAGGTCTTATGTTAATCCTATCTCCTACAAAGTGATTTTGGATTATTTCCTGGGTGTAGTAAATGTTATGTTGTATGGACTGGTTCATGTTATATGTAATCCTTCGGGGAAATGTCATTTCTATCTTTTTTCTTTCTTTCTTTCTTTAAAGCAAGCAGTCCATCCAGTTAGATTCAGATGGAATGTTCTGTCTGAACTTCAGTGGATTGTGATTCGAAACTCAGTTCAATTTTGAAAGCATTTGCAGTGCTGTATTTTGAGCTTGTTCTTAGAGGTGTACATCACTCAGGGTTTGTCTCAGACCTGAACCGTGGCTTAATATGAGCTGTGCTCAGAGATCTTACTACCCAGGTTTGGTTCTGCCTGCACATGCATAACAGGGGGACAGACTTGTGCAGGTCATGGCTCATAGTTCGCTGTCACTAGTTCTCTCTGATGTTTCCTCACCCTCTGGTCTTCTGGGATCGGTATTGTTCTGGCCAGAGAGATAGATATTCTGTCAGAGTTTCAGCTACTTTTTTTGTTGCTTTGTTGTTTCATTCTGTGACTGGGATCTTGGGGCTGAGTTGTGAGAAAAAAGAAGAAAAAAATAACTAAACTTTGCCCCTCTCACCCACCCTGTTTAGGTTATTTCCTCACCTTTTTACTTATCTCCTCAGTTCTCCTGTGTTTCTTTACTTTTGATAGTCCTCAAATAGTTGGTTTTTGTATTCTGTGTGACATTTTTCTTTTTAATCCGAGGGCGACAGAGGCAGTAGATGGTCCGTGGCTCACGCCACCATGGAACTGGAACTTTGATTTGTTTCATTTGTTAAAATCGCCCTAGAACGGATTTTTAAACCGTGGAAATGAATATTTTATGTCTTTTCACTGTATAGAGGTTAATAGCTTTCATAAGATCTAAGAATGCATCTTGAATACTTAACTGCTTTCTAATCTTGCTTTATTACCATTAAAGAAGCATCTGGAAATCATCTTTCTCTTAGACCTTAGATACTGAACTTTCTCAGCTTACTTAATTTTGAGTTGCATAGTACCTTTAATAATTTAGTAAGTGTATGATTTCTAAAGAAAATATATGTATTTTAAATATTTGAAGAGTTTGAAGTTAGTGTATCGCCCAGCAGACAATTTGGAACAGGTTCCAACCCGCTCGTTGCTGCCTTGCTTATTTTGCTTCTATTGATGCCTGTTACCATGAAAGAACAAAGTGAAAAGTACTTGTTGTCTCAGTACGTTCTGTAGAATAACACTTTCAAAAGAATTTTTGTCCCTGGCAGTGTAAGAACTTGGCATCTAGAAAACAGGAGGCTCTTGGACCATAGATGTATAAAAAATAGCTGAGCCCCTCTAGAGTTACTGAATCCCTTTCTCATAGTAATTCCCCAGTGCCTGCAGCCCAGTTCATTAACTTTTATTCCTTCTTCCTGGAACTTGTCCATAAAAGGTTTTTACCTGATCATCAGGTTCTTTGGTTTCCATAGATGTGCAGTTAGAATTGAGGTGGATATTTTTTATTATTGTTTGATTTGGTTTGTGTGTTGCTGGATGCCTGTCCATAAAGTAATGTGAGATATTTGTGGACGTTATTTCCTTTGGGAAATTTATCTCACTGCTCTGTGCTTGTTTGACAGCTGTTCCTTCAATTCTAACTTTATTATTAATTTGAAAGTTTATAAAACCATATGCAAGCAGCTGTTCATTTTTCATTGGGGAATAAGAAAGAAAAGACTCAACTATTAGCAGTAGTTATTTAGGAATTGTAGGAATAATTTTCTGGAAGTTATGATATATTATAACTTATTTAAAAAGGCTTCTTGGATTTCATTTATTTTATAAGCGTAAAATAGATTTGTTGAAAGATGAGAAGTGTTGAAAGATGAAATACTGTCTGAAGGTAGAGTAGTGAACCAGTTCTAGAATTTCTCTAGCTCTAGGATTTTATGATTTCATGCTGGTGTTTATCCTTCTCTTACAGACTAACTTTTCCCATGACTCTGTGCATTAGCACTTCTTTGTGTAATTGTCAGTGTTTTGAGGTGATTTATATTTATTTATGAATTAAAATCAGCCACAGAAAAGACTCAACATTTATTTGGCATTCAAGTGCTCAGTCAAAATATTTATGGAAAGCCTAGTTGTTTGCTGTTAGTTTAGGAAATTTATGATCAGACAAAAATAACAAGAATAAAAAAATGATGGTAACTAAATGCTGGTTATAAAACTCCAATGTGGAACTTGATTCTATTTCTTTTATCTTTTGTAAATAGTCCTTCAAAATATTTACTTAATACTTACTTTAAACAACTCTTAGACACTTAAATGAAATAAAATAAAATAATATCTAGTGTTTATTAAATATTTACTATGTGCAAGCAAGGTGTTAATTTAATAGATATTACCTTTAATTAACACAGTGATCTGAGATCTTAGGTGTTATTATTCCCATATAACAGATGATAAAAAGGCTTAGAAAGATGAAGTAGATTGTCCAAAGTTATATAGTTAATGTAAATCTTGGATTTAAATCCAAGACAGCTTTTTCCCCCAAGTTCTAAATTTTAGAAGATTTTTAATATATTCTACTTTTATACTTCATGCATTTTTTAAAATATTAAATATCTTTTAAAATATGTTTGATTTCTTTATGACAATCCTTTCTTTGGGTTGCCTGTAATTAATTTAACAAGTCATTTGATATATATATTTTTAGGTTGTTTCTAGGATTTTGCTCTTACATGTAGTGTTGTGCTGTAAATCTTTAAAGAAAAACCTTTCTGAACATTCTATTTTGGGGGATAGATTCTAGGAATAGAATTTATTTAGAGTATGAACTTCTTAAATATGTTGTCAAATTCCTTTCAGAAATGCAGTTTTTTTCTTAGCAATGTGTGAGAATGCGAGTGCCATGTTTTAGTCTTTGCTAATTTTATGGTTAAATAGCTTATAGCTAAAAATAATTTCTCATTATTTTAACTTAAATCTTTTGGTTTTGATAACTGCCTAGTTGAGCTTTTTTTTTTTTTATAAGTGACTTCACATTTCTCCGTCTTTGAATCAACCATTTCCTTTTGTATTTTCCTATTCATAACAATACCTCTCTCTGGCTAGTCATTTATGCTTATCTTTTAAAAAAATGTTAATCATTTTTAGATCGACTCTTTCTGATTTGAGTTTTTAAAAAGAAAAAAAAACTATTCTAACCTCTTGGGAAGATAATCGATCAAAATGGCAAATATAGAGTCTTCACCCAAGGTGCCGGAATCTTATATTTATAGTTTATTATTACTGTTTCCATCTTAGATACTAACTAGAACTTCTGTTACTCTGATTTTATTCCTCATTTAGATCTATTTAGATCTCTTCTCATCCCTCCTCTGTATTTGATGGCAGCCTGTTTTGCCAATACATGGTGTTTATAGACCATAAGCATCTTTGTGGTTCAGATGGGTCATTTGCATTTTAGAGGAATTCCAGAATAGTTACTAATCATCTTAGTGTTTGTGTCCCACCAAAAAATGTCCCACAAATAAATTTTCTTCTTTCATCAATTACTCACAATTTTTCCTCCTGTTTTAAAAATAAATCAGATTATTTTTATTCTTTTAAAAATTATTTTCTCTCACGTGGCAGTAGCAGAATGTCTTAGTGTAGTCTGTAGTGCAGAGCAGCACAAGAGAGAGGCTTCTATAATAGTGAAGAATGCACACTAATTTTGGCAACCTTGCATTGGCAGTCTCTAAATTGGGAGAGAGAGAACTGGTAAAATGCAGAAAGGAAACTTTGTATATATATACTTTAAAAATTCACCTATAAGCACTTCTTAAACACTGCCATTAGGATAGTTGTGCAAGTGTACCTCTGGGGTTGCATGGTTTATAAATTATTTATACTTTTCACACAGGCCTTGATAGCCATATAAATACAGTTTCACATATGTAAAAAGCATCGGGTCTGTGGGTAAGATTGAGGGCTTGTGTGTCTTTTCATTGTGTCCCCAAGGAGTACTGTATTAGACTAGATAAAACACATTGCAAATAGTTAAATTACTTCAACCATACCTGTTAAATTTATAGAACAAGTTCTAAATCTTGTGATGTAGTTTGAGATTTGGTACCCTATGTTCTAGATTAAGTGTTACTCTGAATAGCCCAGTTATTGAAATGAAACCTTTGGATTCTGTAATTGTTAATTACTTACTTA
Organism: Tamandua tetradactyla; assembly: GCF_023851605.1. Classification (NCBI taxonomy): domain Eukaryota; kingdom Metazoa; phylum Chordata; class Mammalia; order Pilosa; family Myrmecophagidae; genus Tamandua; species Tamandua tetradactyla. Next base: position 45,680,151 of record NC_135348.1, on the reverse strand, counting down.
TACAATAGCATTGAGCTCCTTTCTACCATACTTGGGAAAGTGTAAACTTTATTTTTTTATTTTATATTGACCTTATATTATTAAGCTATATAAATAATATACCTCATATGTGCAATTTTAAGTGCTTTAAGAAATACATACTGTGCTGGTTTGAAAGGATATTTGTACCCTAGAAAAGCCATGTTTTAATCCTAATCCCATTTTGTAAAGGCCGCTGTTTCTTCTAATCCCTATTCAGTAATGTATGCCTGAAACTGAAATGAGATCATCTCCCTAGAGATGTGACTCAATCAAGAGTGGTTGTTAAACTGGATTAGGTGGAGATGTGTCTCCACCCATTTGGGTGGGTCTTGATTAGTTTACTGGAATCCTATAAAAGAGGAACATTTTGGAGAATGTGGGAGATTCTGAGAGAGCAGAACGATGCAGCCACGAGAAGCAAAGTCTACCAGCCAGCGACTTTTGGAGATGAAGAAGGTAAATGCCTTCCAGGGAGTTTCATGAAACAGAAAGCCAGGAGAGAAAGCTAGCAGATGATTTTGTGTTCGCCACCTGCCTTTTCAGATGAGAGAGAAACCTGACAGTATTTGCCATGTGCCTTCTCATTTGAGAGAGAGAGACCCTGAACTTCATCAGAAGCCCCCATAAACCAAAGTATCATTTTCTGGATGCCTTAGATTGGACATTTCTATAGACTTGTTTTAATTGGGACACTTTCCCAGCCTTAGAACTGTAAACTAGCAATTTATTAAATTTCCCTTTTTAAAAGCCATTCCATTTCTGTTATATTGCATTCTGGCAGCTAGCAAACTAGAAGACATACATTTATAGAAATGCGGTTATGTATATGGTAGAGTATTTGTTACATCCTGGGTTAGCAAATAGTTGAAAAGAAATCAGTGATAGAGAATGCAACACCCAGACAGTCTTTTCACTCACTTTTGATTGACTCATTAACACGAATTCTAAATTTTTTCCACTTTAGTCAAGTCCCAAGCACTACCTTATAATTCTTATGATACCTTATGATTCTTATTCTTATTTCCAAACCTGTTTCTTTTTTTCTTTTAATGGAACTTTCAGTTACCCAGTTGCTTAGGTTTGAGTCCTGACTGTTGTCTTGATTCCATTTTCTTTTTTGCCACCCCCTCTTCAAATTTAATTAATCATCAGGACTTATTGATTTGACTTATGTTATACCCTTTGTGTTTCTTTTCTTCTCTGTAGCCTCACTGTTACCACTGTCGTGTAGACTACATCTCTCTTAGCTGAATTACTGCAGAAGCTTCCTAATTAGTCTTCCTGTTTCCCTTCTTGCTACCTCTCCCCATTCCACTCCCCACTCACCTTACATTGTACCATCTTCCAGAAGTGCAAATCCGATTCTATCATTTCCCTAATTAAATAGCTCTTGTTCTCTGTTGCTTCCATTATGAAGTCTTCTTTATGGCTTTTGAGGCTTTTCGTGGTCAGATTGCTCCCTGTGTTGCCAACCTTCCTGTTTCTACTTCCCTCCTGGCTCTCTTAATTCTGGTCATACTGAGTTATTTTCCGTTTTCCTAGTGTACGCTGCTTTCCCCCCTCTGATTTCTCCGTGGCATTTACTGTTACTTTTGGCAGGATAATTCCTATATGTTCACCAGCTTCTACCTTATATGTCGCTTCTGAAAAGCTTTCTTTGGCCATCCATTTAAACCCTGACTACCCTTTTATATGGTGTGCCATACCATATATTAACTACCTATTTATGGAAATTGGTCTGTTTATGGACATATTCCATCAAGTTGAAAGTTTGGTATGTACAGGAACTGTTGTTTCTTTAGGAACCAGCATAGTATGAAATAAGCATTTAGTGAATACTTGTTGTAATAATAGATGTTTCTTTCTGCAGATAATCTCGCCTCATGTTTTATTCAGAGACTAGTGTCCTTCTGACATAACTTCCTTAAATCCCCACTTTTCCACCAATCTGAAAGTTTTTCATCTGTACCCTTTTACTCTCCTTTCCAACTTCCTCGGGATAATAGAGCTAACATTAGCTTGGGAAGATAAACACTTAACTAACAAAACAAGATATGAAGGGGAAAATAGAAATATGTTAGGAGCAGAGAGGTGTTATCTTTCAAGAAGTTTAGTGGTGAAGGAAGGAGATTTGGTAACAGTGTTAAGTAGAAACATTATGAAAGTAAGGTTGTTTTAAAAGATAAGAAACATGGGTTTTGTAGGCTAAAGAAAGAACATGGTGAAGGGCACATTTAAGACAGGAATAGATGGGCAAAATAGTAAAGCAAGAGCCCCAAATGTTAGAAGATAAATAGGGAACAGGGTTGTTTTACTCATCTACCGGGTCTTATGGCTTTGAGGGCAGTAGCCTTGTTCCTGAACATGGACCTCTAGGTCCATTCTGTGAACACTGGTTCCTTTTTTTTTTTTTTTGCCTGTTCAGTGAACATTCTGTTTTCTGATAAGAGTATTTTAATTTCTGTTGAGGAAGCAGCTCTCTCCAACTCTTGCTCCAAATGATTCTGTTTGATACTACTTCTTCATACCTAACTAAAGAGACAATTCTTACCATATGGACTTTATTATTATTTATTTTTGTAGTTTTCAAAATGTGTGTTTCACAGAGGTGAGTTAGAGGTTCAGTATCTGATTTGAATTTCATTTTAAAGACTCTTTTAAACTGTCAAAAAGGCTAATTCAAACATACTTGAATGTGTATTTAGTAAATACCAAATTTTTTTGCATTGGAAATTATCAGGTCGTACTCCCAATTTATTTACTTACATTTAGACCTGAGGGAAAATCGTTTCAAGCTATTGATGGGTATATAATTCATTTTTGTAAAAATGTCATTGATTAGGAAGGCTATAGCTCTGTACTAATTGTTGTTATACTGTAAATATCTACTTACCTAAATTAGTGTTAAGTCCTCCCAGCTGAGTACTGCTGCCTTACGGCAGTACCTACAATTACTCAAACATGCTCTAAGGCATGGAAACATCTGGTACTCACAGAGCATAGTCACTGCATCTGTGCTTTTCTCGTGCTATAGTGATTGCAGAGTATTAAGTGAATGGGTATCATGCAGCATCAAAACCATGATACATTATCACTTTAGTTCTTATAAGTTCGAAGAGTTGCCTCTCTAACTTTTACTTTTATGATAATTATTATAAATAACTTTTTACAAAAAACTTTTTGCTTTTACTATCATATGTATTTAGAAATACTTCTGTCATTCTGTATGTGTATGTATATATATATATGCATGTGTGTACATATATATGTGAGTATATGTCATATGTGTATATATATTACATCACTAAAACAGCATACAAATAAAAACTATTTATCTGATTAAAAACTGTTCAGTAATCTTCTTGCCATTTCCATTGACCACTTATTTCTTATAAATTATACCAAAATCTCTATATTAAATATAATTCTGCTTTCTGACGTCTCCTCTTGGTTTAGTTTTTGATTGTTGACCACCCTCCTTAAAACCCTCTTCGCAGAATGTTATCCTTCTGAGCTCTGTGCTGAAATATTTAGGAAAGGAGTCATGATGTCTACAGCTTATTTTTTATTTAACTTTTTTTTATTGTACGGTATAACATACATACAAAGCAAAGAAATAAAAAAGCAATCGTTTTCAAGGCACTCTTCAGCAGGTGGTCACAGGACAGACCCCAGGGTTTGCCACGGCCGACCATACGACCCTCTCATACTTTTCCTTCTAGCTGCTCCAGAATATAGGAGGCTAGAGGGCTCAAATACTTTTCTATCATCACAGTTGACTTTTTTCATTCTTTTTTTTTATTGAAAATTAACATATACACAAAAAAGCTATAAATTTCAAAGCACAGCACAACCATTAGCTGTAGAACATATTTCAGACTTTGATATGGGTTGCAGTTTCACAATTTTAGGTTTTTACTTCTAGCTGCTCTAAAATACTGAAGACTAAGAGATACCAATGTAATGATTCAGCATTCATATTCATTTGTTAAGTCCTAACTTCGATGTATAATTCCACCATCACCTTTAATCTTTCTGTACCTCTCTTTAAGGATGTTTGGGCTATAGCAGTTGTAACTTTTTGATATTGAAAGGGTTATGGGGTAGGGAGATGGAACTATCTGATGTTCTGGAGAAGCTGGGTGAGGTTTCAGGATTATCTGGACCAGGGACCGATCTGGAGGTTATAGGTTTCTGGAAAGTTACTCTAGTGCCTGGAATGCTTGTGGAATCTTATATATTGCCGTAGGTGTTCTTTAGGATTGGCTGGAATGGTCCTGGTTGGGGGTTGGCAGGTTATGATAGGTAGCAAGGTCTACCTGAAGCTTGTGTAAGAACAACCTCCAGAGTAGCCTCTGGACTCTATTTGAACTCTCTCTGCCACTGATACTTTATTATTTATACTTTTTTCCCCCTTTTGGTCGGGATAGGATTGTTGATCCCGTGGTGCCAGGTCTGGATTCATCCCTGGGAGTCCTCTCCCACGTTGCCAGGGAGACTTTCACCCCTGGATGTGATGTCCCATGTAGGGGGACGGCAATGATTTCACTTGCAGAGTTGGGCTTAAAGAGACTGAGGCCACATCTGAGCAACAACAGAGGTCCTCCAGAAGTAACTCTTAGGCATACCATAGGTATCTAAGCTTCTGTGCTACCTACATAAACTTCACAAGAGTAAGCCTCCTGATCGAGGGCATGGCCTATTGATTTAGGTGTCCTTAAATTTTGACACAGTATCAGGGGATTCCCTAATGGTAAGGTTTAATAGTTCCATATTCTTTCTCCCCTCCCCTCAGGAGGGGAGGGGATTATCTGCTTAATACACTCTAGATATTTATTACTTTTTGGTTATTTACTCAATAAACTCTAGGATGTTTCCAGGCATTACAATAATCTATACAGGATTAAAGGACCTCTTTCCTATTCTGTGCTTCCTGTGTTTAAATTGTTCAAATCAGCTATACAGATAGGTTGGATTAGATTATGCAATACTGAAAATTTCAGTTCCACATCAAATAAACCTTTCTTCCATTGGTCTCAAAGAGCATGTGTAGTTCTAAAATATAGACACTGTCTTCCTTACCCCTGTGTTCTGAATTACTTTAATCCCAACCTGTTTGGCTTCGTTCTTATCTCTGAATATCAGGGTATATATATAAAACAGCCTCTCAGAATCCAGAAATCATAATCACCACTCCAGACTTAATGTGTCTGCTCTAAAAGCTTAACAATCTAGGCTCCTGTTTTCTTATAAGCATTTTCTAAAGGTAACCATACCGTTGTTGGTTTTTTGTTTCTGGCTTATTTTGTCTCACAGAATGCCCCACATGTTCATTCACGTTGTTGCATGCCTCCCGACATTGTTCCTTTTTGTAGCAGCACAACCTTCATTCATAAGTATACACCATTGT